>NC_143189.1:2043125-2720000 GCF_047325235.1 Durio zibethinus
TATAAGATATCTTCTGTTGGTACAATTGGCAAAGTGGGCAAGAATTTTGAGATAAAAGTGAGAACTTGAGGAAGTGGCCATCTGGGTTTTACCTTATCTGAGATTTTGCACATGGGTGCTACCAGAACTGCTCCTTGGAACCCTTTTGGATCAGCAAAATGAACCAACAAAGAAATAGCACCTCCCATGGATTCTCCATAAAGGAAACAAGGTAGCCCATCAAAGTTAGGGTCTTGCTTGATGAAATTGAAGTAAGAGAGACAATCTTGAACAACTAAATCAACATTTGGGACATAACATCTTAGGCCTTGAGATCTCCCATGGCCTTCAAGGTCAAGGGCAAAACAGGCAAAACCTTTCTGAGCAAGGAAGATTGGTGTGGACTGGAAAGTCCAGCTCATGTCATTTCCATACCCGTGGATCCCAAAGATGACTCCACGTGGAGTGCCAGAGATCGGAAGCCATGATCTTGTGAAGAGAGAGAGGCCTCTTGGTGAGGTGTAGAATGATTTTGATGCCTTGATTCCTTGCTGCTTGTAGTACTCTTCCTCTGAGATGTTGCCCCAATAGTGAACATTTTCTTCCTGTTCCATCATTTTTGGAGAGAAAGAGGGACAAAATTGAGATTTTTTGGGGTTATACTGTTGATCGGTAAAGAGTTTGCGGTTTGGTTTAAAGGTTTTCTGGGTTTGGATTTGGTGAAGATGACTTTTGTATTGGGCTGTGCTAGTGGCAGAATTGCGGAAGGATACTCAGGCTGATGATTCTGTTGACTTTTCAAGTCTTGCTAGCTGGGTCTGTTCACTTTGGAGTTTTGGTCAGTTGTTCCTTTCTTTTGGACCTTATAAGACTGCTTTCTTTCTGAACAAGTAGTAATGTTCCATTACCACTAGTTGTACTGTTTTGAATTTTAACAACGCTAACTTTGCTCTAATTGGTATTAATTATTAGCATTTGATTACATGTGCAGCTGTATAACCTTGAAAAGTTTTTTTCCTTCTCATAGGCCAGCTGCTGGCGGACAGTACAGTAGGGTATGTTTGCCTTGTGAAACTAGAGTTTGAGGGTTTGGTTGTATTAATTAGCCTTCTTGGTCCTTTCTAACACCTTCCTTGAACTTGAAAATGCATGCATCGGTCTACCCTCTATGTCTAGCTCTTCTTTTAGGTTGTTTATTCAATTAGATGTTTTTTTTTTTTTTTTTAGAGTAAAGAGGAGAACATAGGCTTTAAGCATAATAGCATTTGATTGGCTTACTTTATTAAATGAGGTATGCAGGCTAGGATATCTTAACATAGTTACGAGGGGTTGGTGCTTGTTAGGTATCTGCTGGTGGCTCAAATGATACAGTTAGAAATGATTCTGTTTCTTAGGGAAGGCGGTTTCAACATAAATCCCAAATGATAATGAGGAAGATAGGAAAGAAAGAAAGATGGTAGGCGATTGAATTTCTATTTAGTTGCTTAAACTTGACAAAAATTAACCACGAAAAGAAAGTATGTAAATTTTATTTTAATAGTATGGAGCACATTCCAGGCCCTTCTTTCAGTCTCTCTCCACCTAAACTTCATGATGTTCTCGATTTTGGTAAGTTTTCATTTCGCTTGTCTTGTATTGTAAACACATTGCTATCTTCATCTAGTTAGTGGTCCTCTTTATGAACATCCAGTAGGACAAGTCCCCTGCACAAAGTTAAAGCAAATGGTTTTCACTCTCTTTGTCATAAGAGTGGGAAGAAACTGTTGAATATTTCATCTTTTGGACAGTTGACTAAGGGAATGGTGGGCTGTTAAGTATTCAATTAGTTTAGTTTTATTTGTAGTTTCTTTGATATATTTCTTGCAGTTACGTAGTTGAACTTATTGAGGGTGTAATCTGGTTTTAATTCATGGATGGGAATACCGGATCTTAATGATATTTTAGTAGCAGTTAGCTTCATGTTAGTGGATAAGTGAACGATGAATATAGATAATTCAGTGGGCAATTATATATCCAATTTATTTGTTGTGTGAAAGCAAACAAGAAACAAAGACATAATTTTGCATGTTCACATGCAACAGGACCAGAAATAATGAAAACATGCCCTCCCAGAAACTCTAATTTTCCAGGATCATAGCTAGTTATTGGGCTAATCTGTTGGACCCTCAGTAGCACTTTATTGATAAATCCAGAAGATGGGGAATTGAAAAGGTCAAGAATGGGGGCCTGTGCTAGCCCAAAATGGTTTCTCTAGGGAGATGCAGCATATAATTTGATTATTGAAGCATATTAGAGTTAGTCTGCTTGATCCAATTTAATTAATGATTATGCTGTTACATTGATGAGAAGCATTTCAAATAGCAACATTTACAAAGTAGTTTAGATTCCTTCATCTTATTCACAGCTATGGGATAAGTTCGTCCTAGACACGTTTCTAGATAATGTACTCTTTTCATCTGGTTGTCAATGCATTGTGCACAGTGCTTGCCACAATTCTATCTTCTTCACACTAATTACAGTAAAGTTCTTAGGTCATCATGAAATTGATAATGCTTGTGCCCACTAAAATGAGAACAAACAAAGAAATTCGTGCCTTTTGTGTCAACTTTGGTCATGCAATTGTAGCAAAAGAATAAAAAATTATCAATTACACAATTGCTGCCCTGAAAGTGTTATCAAGAGAATGATTCAAGATGAGGCTTGTCAGAATCAGATTTTTGGGATTCACGATGAGCCTTATCAGAATCAGATTTTTGGTCAATGGGAATTTTATACATAATACGTTCCACATGCCAAATGTGTCTTCTCATGCTTCAGAATAGTCAGACAACCATTGATTATCAATGTCTCCCACCATTTATAGGCTCTTGTTTGTGTAGATCCTAGAACATAGGTCAAAAATACTAGATATGAATGGCTTAAGCATTTTTTCTACAGAAAAAATCATAGAATCTTTATGTCCTGAAGTGAGAAACTATTAATATAGTTTCTATCATATGAAAAAGAAACAACACTGCAGTGTTCGGCAAATGGGAGCTGGTTCTGCTGCTTGAAATTTAAAACTACGAAGGTTGTGAGATCAGATAAAGAAAAACAAACTTATTTATTTACTTTCAAAACTAGAAAGGTGGAAATTACCTCTTTATTGAGTTAATCATAGCTAAAGAAAACCTGATTTTTCATGTATGCTAATATGAGTCAGAAGTGCACGTGCCAGTTTGTTTTTTGGGTGACATTTCTTTGTACAAAAACAGAATGATGCACTTGTTGGATCGATTTTTTTGCTGTGTTTTACATATAACTAATTAAAATAAGTGAAGAAGAAAGATGAAAGTAATTTTTCTCATTTATTGACTAGCTAAAGGGAGTATCTGTCATATTACTGTCAGATTGATCAGCATCACAACTAGATGAAGGCGTTATTTGTTTATGTTCATTAATGCTTTCAGAACCAGTGCATAAATACTTGAGGAAAACTATAGTTAGGAATATCGTCAATGCGTGTGATGATAATATATATCAGTTAGCTTTGGATAAATGTACATCAAATAGAAAATAAAGAAAAGACATAAGTCATACAATGAACACCTATGAGATGTTTTCCATCTCATTATTCGAATAAAGTTGGAATCCAGGTCATTGTGCAACAACCTAATTGATGTTCCTTTCATACCTTTCACTACCTGAGGTTCACCAGATTCAAGAGTCATGGCGCACAAGGTTCGCCACAGAACTCCATCTTTCAACTTTGTGATGATGAGATGCTTAAGAACAGTTAGCTTTTTCTCTGTATTTTAGAAGAACCACTTGTTGGACAATGTCTTTTCATATATACCGGCTACTTTTTGATAAGATAATCATTGGCAATAAGCCAGCCAATTCCTATGAAGATATTGCCATGTGCTGTAGTAGTCTTTGTAGATGTGGACAATTGGAGACTTTCAAACAATCTGTCTGGCCTTTAAATGATTTAACTAACCATCTTTAGTTTAGGATAATGATGCTTAACACTGGGGTAGTTAGTACCATGGCATTCCGGGCACTCCTATTAGGTTGTTGTTACTTGTTAGTAATCTTAGGACAATCAGATAGGTCAATACTTGATACAAACCAATGCCTTAACCAGTCTCTCTTTACTGCAGGATCAATCTGTAGAGCAATTATCTGTTGCATAAGCTGAATTGAAAAAAAATATCCATCTGTTACTTCATTCTTTTGTAATTAGTTATATTTTTATTTATTTATCAAAGAAGCTACTGATTCAACACTATATCTATTGAGAATATGTTAACAATTGTCCCTTGTTTTGGATATGTTGAAGTTGAACTTGTTTGGTCTTGGCTCTCTTGATCAGTCATTCTCTCATTGAGCTTTATCACAAAGAAATACCCGTTTTTCTTCATCTTTTCGATTGGTCTGAGAGGAAAGAAAGAAGTATCCCCAGGTAATGTCGGGCGATATTTTTGAGTCTATGGTTTCCCTTCTCCACACAACTTACCAAATGATAATTTATCATCAGTTATTTATCTATTCATGATACACCAGAGCTTAATTATTAAAATGTACAGAGTTTTACTAATGTAGCTTAATTTCTAGACTCAAAAACTTATTCTAAAACAAAAAGGAAGCATTTACAAGCATGGCAAAATGAACAAAATTCTGGATAACCTTTCTCAGTCAAACTTTTATGTTCAAAGTTTACACAATTGAGTTCCCATCATTTTGAACATTATTGCTGACAGAAGTATGAAATAATATAGAAGGTTCAATATCAAAAACATCGGTCTGTCTTTGTCTTAGTAACTGTGGAATTTGACTGATTGAATATGGATTTATGAATCACCATATATATATGTGTGTGTGTGCTTTTCTACTTAACCAATAATTTGTTAACCTTAAAGCTGCTAAAGCCCCTTTCTGACATGTTTTTATCATTTGTTCCAATAAACTGAAGAAATAAAAGAGAAATTTGATGTTTCACAACTTGTTTACTTTCAAATGGTTAACTTCCAAATTTGGTATATGATGGTCACTATAATTGGTATATGAAGAAGTAGTAGGATTTTGTATATATGATGGTCACCATATGTTGGTTGTATCAGTAGTCTTGTTTCCTTGCATCTCTGGTTAATGGCAATATTGCAATGGGTAATAACAGATACTATTGTAATCAAGTATCTCTTAATTAGAATCCAACTTTTTTCTTAGTACTGATAGTGATCATTACTTTGACAAATAATAAGATCATGTGGATTGTGTTTAGCATAAGTTATTGGGGAAAATCATTAACTCACTTCATGTTACCATGATTTAACAAGCCACACAGAGATTCCACCGTCCCTTGAAAACCCTAGAAACTGCCTAAAATCCATGTCAGATTGCCAATCATAGAAAAACCATGGTGCCACTTATGACCATTTCTTCGGTATCTTATTACCTTTGAAATAGTCCCTATAGTAGGCAGTATAAATAGATATGTGGGCTTCTTGGTAGCCATCAATCCTCTTTTATTGAAGTCAGTCTGACTTGTTTGTCTTTATCAACATGGATTTTGGACTGAAATTGACAGTTTTCCTTACTTCGGCTTTTGTTTCAACTATATCATCAGTGCATCATGTCCTGGGAAATGATGATCTCGTTACCAACTTGCCTGGCCAGCCAGCTGTAGACTTCCACCATTATGCTGGCTATGTCACTGTGAATGAAAAGAATGGAAGAACACTTTTTTATTGGTTCTATGAGGCTATGTCTCACCCTGATGACAAACCATTGGTGCTGTGGCTTAATGGAGGTAAGGATAATGATTAAATTATCTGGAAAGTGATCAAATTTTCTCTTCTAGCTGTTGCATCTTACTTGTTCTAGAGCCTCTATTCTTGTTCACCTTTGGCTATATTGTACTGGAAGATGTTGGCTAGAACAAATTTGATCTTGGTGTTAGAAAATACATTTGTTATCAAAGGTTACTTTGTTTTTAAAAGTTAATCTAGGCTTTTCAGATTCCAATCTTTTGACTGAAAGGTCTCTCCTATAACATCTAATCTTTACCTCCATTTATTTTGTACATAAAGGATGAAGAGAGAAAGAGAAAGCTATCACAGATTCCTTCATTACTAGTGTTGCCATATAAGCAAACTTTACTGTTGAATATTTGCTTTAATTATCCTAGGGTATAAGATATATGATCATTGTTCCATGTTCTCTTTTAGTGGAGGTCATTGTTTTTCCTGATATCCGCTCGTGGAAATAAGCCTCATTCCATAATTCAGTTTGTTTTTTTTTTATTCTATGTTCTCCAATAAAGTGACAAGTTCTGTTTCAGGTCCTGGGTGCTCTTCTGTGGGTTATGGAGCAACACAAGAGATTGGTCCTTTTATAGTGGACACTGATGGGCAGGGAATTAAATTTAACAACTTCTCATGGAATAAAGGTATAAAGTTCACACTTTATAGTTTTCTAGCCAACGTGCATATGTAAGCTGCAAATATGTTTTTCTTATCTATTCATCCTGGTTATTCATTATTGTTGTCATCGACATGGTCATTGTTAAATATATGTTATTGCATCACAGAAATTCATATAAAATCAATACACTTACTTTTGTGGTTGCTCCTATCAACCTCTGTATTCTGCTCTCTCCATATTCCAATATCATATTAAGAATTTTTTAATGTCTTTGATGATGCAGAAGCCAATATGTTATTCCTGGAATCTCCGATTGGAGTTGGATTTTCGTACTCAAATACTTCTACTGATTATGATCATCTAGGAGATGAGTTTACCGGTGAGTTTTAACACAAAATTACACCCGTAAATTGCTGCGACCGTATATCTTGCCACTATTATTGGTCAATTGTGGCCAAAATATAACCTAGTTAGTTGTCAAAGCACTCCAACCAAAAAGGGGATTTCAAGTTCAAATTTCCCTCCTCTAAATTACTTACAATATTATGTAGATAACATATGTTTGCCTCAACATGGCACAAATTAATTTGCATGTCATAGGTACATGAAAAAGTATGTGTAGCTTCTAGGTATAAATTATATTATAGGAACTTCTGATTATTATCTGATTATAAGAAGATTATTCTTTTAAATAATTGGTGCTTGTTTCTGCTATGGACTACTTGCTCCAGCACATGATGCTTACACTTTCCTGCATAAGTGGTTCCTGAAGTTTCCATCATATAGAACACGAAACCTTTATATTGCTGGGGAAAGTTATGCAGGTATTCCTCTTTAATAATTACTTTTGTCTTTATCTCAACAGAGTGATTCTCAATTGACTTGTTTTTCACAGGGAAATATGTGCCAGAGCTGGCTGAGCTCGTCCATGACAATAATAAGGATCTTTCACTTCATATTGAGCTCAAGGGTATTTTGGTATGCTCATTTCTGAATTATTAAAAAAAAAAAAATTCTTTTGGCTGGTTATAAACTCATGATAATCAATCTGGTCTTACTTTTTCCACTAAACTATTGCATGCTTGCTTGACGTGCTGGAATTTCCTTTTCGTCAACAGTTAGGTAATCCTGAAACATATGATGCTGAGGATTGGAGAGGTCTGGTGGATTATGCTTGGAGCCATGCTGTGGTATCTGATGAAACTCACAAAATAATCAGTGAAAGCTGTGATTTTAACAGCAATGATACATGGGGAAATGAAGATTGTTGTAAAGCTGTGGATGAAGTACTTAAACAGTATAAGGAGATTGATATCTTCAGCCTATACACCCCAGTGTGCATTGGTGATACTGCAGGTTCAGATCACAAATCATTGCAAGTCATGATGAAGCGAACTTCCAATATGGTGATCCCATGCTTCATTTCTGTAACTTACATTATCCTATAGTATAATATCAATGTCAGAGGAATTTCTCATGACTTAATTCTAGTCCTTTTTTTTTTTTTTGGGGGGGGGGGGGGGGGAGGTATAATTTCCTTTATTCCATATTATTGCTCTTCCATTAATGTCTGTGACAAAGCTTTGATATGATGGTTTCATGAACCTTATCAGATGCCAAGGACATTATCCTATAATATAATATCAATGTCAGAGGAATTTCTCATGACTTAATTCTTGTCATTTTTTTTTTTTGGTGGGGGTATAATTTCCTTTATTCCATGTTATTGCTCTTCCATTAATGTCTGTGACAAAGTTTTGATATGATGGTTTCATGAACCTTACCAGATGCCAAGGATTTTGGGTGGCTTTGATCCCTGCCTTGATGATTATGCCAAAGCTTTCTACAATAGACTGGATGTTCAAAAGGCTCTCCATGTTAGTGATGGTCACTATCTCAGGAACTGGAGCATCTGCAAGTAATGCATTATAGATGTCCTGCTACAATTCTTTATAATCCATTCAACCATCATTATTCTAAGCCTATAATGATAAGAAGAAGCTTATTGAAATTGTGGTTTTAAAATGCTAACTAAACACTGTTATTCTCTTTTATAATGCAGTAAAAAGATATTTGATGATTGGGCAGATTCAAAGCCATCAGTTCTTCCTATATACAAAAAGCTTATTGTAGCAGGAGTTAGAATTTGGGTCTACAGGTAATTCCCATCCTTTAAACAGTTTTCTAGATATTGTAGTCGCTTGTTTTTCTGTCTCATGTAATTGCTTCTGAGTGGTTTAGTGGAGACACGGATGGAAGAGTTCCTGTTCTGTCCACGCGATACAGCATAAATACTTTGGGACTGCCCATCACTAAGGCATGGAGACCATGGTACCATAAGAAACAGGTATTGATGATGACAATCAAAGTGAAAATAAAAACATCTGGTCTAACTTGTTTGACTATTAATGACTCTGATTAATATTTTATTTTCAATCTGATTCTATTGAGCTTACAACTTTACTAAAGACATTTAATATATTTATCGGCTGCAAAACCTCCTTCACCTGAGTATTTCTGAGACAGAGAAAGAGAGGTAGGGAAAGGGGAGGCTCTTCGCCATTTGTCATGGGAAGAAAAGAGAGATAAACAACAACTCCATTCTCCTTTCAAAAGGGTGCTGAAATGCCATGAATTTCTTTATTTTGGTTCATTCTGCAATGTATCTGAAGTTCTGAACATTGGATTTATGTATAAGCTGAACTGATGAAAATGCTCAGCTCTAATTTTGTCATCAAAACCTTCCATCTTGTCAAAAAGAGAATTGATTAATTAATCCTTATAATGTGATGGTTTAAGTGGAATACTGAGTCCGCATGTTAAAATTATATGAGTTGCTTATTGTAGATGATTGTTGTTTCTCATTTAATAACTCTATGTATAATCTATCTATCTAGATTTGCATTTGTATGGAAGATTCGACATTTTGGTCGTGCACTATGCATAGCACAAGCATGTGTCTTCTTCTAACTTCAAGGGGTTTTTTTTTCTTTGTTCTTTTGGTCAGGTCAGCGGTTGGTTTCAAGAATACAAAGGACTAACCTTTGCTACATTTAGAGGAGCCGGCCATGCAGTACCGTGCTTCAAACCAAGCAGTTCACTCGCTTTCTTCTCAGCTTTTCTCCTTGGTGAATCCCCACCTTCCTCCCGATAGAGCCTCAAGGTTTTGGTCTTAGCACTATATATAGTAGCAGAAAACAGTAAAAGTAGAAAAATAACAAGTTCTAGGAGTGTTTTTCCCAACAAAAATAGTCATTTCAAGTCTTTTATGTGCATGGGAGATGAGCTAGGCTACTACAAATAGCAAGGCAAATGAACAGGAATCCCTGTTTCTATTGTATATGCGACCAGCTATGAGGCATTCCCTTTTCTTTTTGGCTGAATAATTAATAATAAGTTGTCACTCTTTGCCCTGGATGGTGTTTATCTAATAAAAAAAGGACAAGAATTGCTGTCAAATTACCATTTTTGTTTGTGTGAGGTTTCTTTTGTCCAATCTAGCTGGTTTACCCAGTCAACCCACCATATAAATTCCTGTGCATACCATTGTCAGGTTGTTATATTCCACAAAGCAGTCAAGATGTTCATTCAATGCTTGGACGTGTATCTTCAAATCAAATTTTCACCTTTTTAAAATTTTTTTCCTTTCAATGAATGGATTATAAAACAAGAATAGCTTATCCATTTTCATATTCTCCTCATTTTTAGTGAAGTGGTGATAAGAAAACTTACACATATTAACTACGTCACTATTTGGCTCAAAGTTTATCTTCCCAGTTAAACTATTCAATAGACTTTTGAGATTACAGGACTGTGCTTTTACAACTCTTGAAAAGCAGCACTGAATGCAGCAGAGGCTAATAATTTATGAACTGAACTGAACTAAAAGAAAGGCACATTAAAAGTTTAGCAGCAGAAAGGCAAATTAAGTACTAGCTAGCTCGATCTGTGATGTTTCATATTTGGAAGGCCGACCAGAATGGAAGCTGATTAATATAATTCCTTCAGAGGTACCAATGGCTTTGAGGTTAATCAACATTTAGAGGGATATAGATTGCCTTTTGGATGTCTTGTAGCATCTCTGTGTTGGAATCAAACCTGTTGGTTGAGTGGAAGAACGTCTGAAACACTTTCACGCATGATAGATGAAGAAGCTTACACGGTTTGGGCAATTGTCCGAATCCATCCATCAGAACATGTTGGAGCAACTCTCCCCACTTCTTGTCAATTATTTCTCGCACATAGGCAGTTGAATCTTCAATGTCTGCTCCTGGATTTTCTTTTAAATAGAGCAATACATAGTTCATTTTCCCCTCTCGTTGTTCCTTCTGTGATTACACAATAAATGATTAATTATCTTCCTTACATATAAAGAATGACATGAATCTGGCCTTCACAATGTTCAGTAATTGTCACCTGATAGCTCTGTATATCATTCAGTAAACGAGGTATAAGCATCAGTAATTTGTTAAGACTCTCGTATTCCCCTGGCCTGATTTTACAATCGGTTAAGCTTGGATTTAATAGACAGGAAGCTGGAAGAACCATGGTATGTGCAGCAATGAATACCATTCCAGTTCCAAGGTACTCATCCATTGATGGAAGAAATCCACCCTTGCTCCACATTGCCTCCACAAGCCATGAAACAAACGTTTCATACCACTTGACCGTAAAAAAGAAAAAGAATTACGTTTCATGTATATGTTAATTCACAACTTTCAGGGCAAAAGAAAATGAATGAACCACATATTTGTTGTTTAAACTTACTATCTGCTGAAGAAAATTTGTTATATCAGTTCCCTGCTGTTGCATAACTTTTGTTACAATTTCTCTGACGAGATCATCAAGGGCATCAAAGATAGTCTTACCATGACCACTCAATCCATTAGCATCCCATCTATCATACGCATTCCAATTGTATCAGTGCATTGAAAAGGATCGAAAATCGACCCATTGAAATCAACTTTTTAGTTCTCATCTGTGATTACCTTCCAATTGCATCAGTGAGGCTATTCAACTCATCTAAAGAACCTTCCTTATCATAAAAATCATCCGCAACAGTTATCACAACAGCACTTTTTGCAATTATAATCCGTAGATCAGAGTCATATGGCAGTGGAATGCTGGAGGCAATGGCAAAGTAACAATATGTAGTTTTCTCTCGACTAAATCCCATGTTGCTCATACCACTGCTCCTGGACCACCTATACATATAGTCCATGGAAATGGAACCCAAGAAATCATAAAAACAAAGTCATACTTAGTATTAGTTATACATCGAGTTAACAACACCTTTCCACTTCCGCCAACTCATTCTTGTATATTGTCTGCCGAAACTCGTAATCCGCCATTGCAAGTCGGATTAGCTTCTTATTCAACAGGGGTGACAACCTGCTTCCAAAAGGTTTGATGTTTGATAGATTAACCTTGTACCGTTTGACGGGTTATTGAACATTTAAGCCAAGTAGCTTTTCTTTAGTCAAGTTACATTGTCTACAAACTAATATTGCAGCCTGATATAATAATACCTGTGCAAGGAGGCTTTGCCTACCCACAAAATGTCGGTGTTATTCTCTTCAATCCAACTTCTATGTTCCAAATGATCCAGTCGAGCGATCCATGGAAATCTCAGTTCATGCTCCATCTATGAGACATTTTACAAGCAAGGGAAAAATTTTTTTTTTGGTCAAATTAAAAACAAGGAAATTAATTGAAGTTCATGAATGGCACTATTCTAAAAATAGATTTTAGTAAGGGAAAGTAAAAAGGATCCGTATAATTTTTTTATTTAAAATTATGATCTTTAATTATTAAAATTAAACAAATTTAATATTTTATCAATAAATCATATAATTATTGATTTATTCATATAATTTCGTGCATAAATAAATTACTACAAAAAAATGGCTAAAAATTGGACCTTTTCTCTGACGTCTATTTTGAGCTAGCTTATATAAGATGCGACATAAATTTGTCCTTATTTTTAGAGTTAAGCATAGGATGCATTTTGAGATTAGTGTATTTTTGTGTTAAAGGTTGAAGTGATACAATTAAGAATTTTCTTAATTCTATTAATTATAAAATATAAAATTTCTTATGTTCTAAAAGCTTATTATGACATTAAAAAGTAAACAATTTCTTTGTCATTTGATTTTTTTTTTTTCTCAAAAAGTGCTTACTAATTTATAAGAATTTTTTTTATTAATATTTGGGAATTATACATTACTAATTTACCTTAGCTCTTTTTTTTTTTTTTTGTAGCATTGATCAAAATAGAATTTAATTTACCAAACGGAGTCCTATCTTTAAAAAAAAAAAAGTTTATAATATTAATTCTAATGAAGCATATGGTATAATGTGATGGATTTACTATGATCTGAGACATATTCAGTTACCATTTTCTTAAGCCCGACAGATCTAAAGCGAGTATCCTTGGATGTAACTTTCTCTAACATATTCCTAGAAAATGATCTCGCTTCCTGAAGTTCATTTTCTCCTGGAAACATGAGATCCGTGGCTCTATAAACATTGAGCATGGTGGTTGAGAAGTGTTCATAATTTTCTTCTATATGAGCTCCAACTTCTTGATTATTCAAGAACCAACTGAAGTAGTGACCTGCGAATGCAAACAATAGATAATCATGCAACATCTTCCAGTTAATGCTGCACGAAATTAAAAGAAAGGTGAAGGTTTCTTTAAGTGGATCGTACAAGGCAATACACTATAACCATGCATGCGGAGGAGTCGAAATGCTAAAGAGTTTTTGTGCAGCTGGGTTGAGACATCTGCATTATTGCTTGGTTTTGCCATCGACTCTTGGCTGTTATAATTCCTAAAAGTTTTAACCATAAATTGACGCCAAAGGTTACTATTTTGATTGAGCACGAGGAAAAAAGAGAGTGAAAAATCAGGTTTTTATAGATGAATGCTACATATACCGGTAAAGTTGGGCCAAATTGTCTTCAATCTCATGTGTAAAATGCTCAGCTAACCCCAATTTTTGTAGTTGATTGACCAGACAAAGCTTTATTAGCTCTTCATCCATGGGATAAGTTGGTGGGACTGCATCAAAACTTAACTTTTTACTAAAGTTCAAATGGGTTAATTTATAAAATTGGGAGCTGACTAAACACATGCAAGACAAAATCAAGCAGTTGGCTCACCTCCATTAGCGCATCTTCCTACAACTGATTGCAGATAGGATAGAGACTGCTCCTTTCCACTAGCCATGAAAGCACGTGCAGTGGCCGCGGGGGATTGGAACAATGAGCCATCACCACTCAAGTTCAAGGTTATGTCTTCTTCACTAATATCATATGATGAAGGCAGTGCTTCAAGATACGATAACAATGGAGGATATTGATTGCCAACAAGTTCCTCGCTAGAGAAAAAGTTTCACATCAATAATGAATCAACAGGTTAGTTAAATCGTCATATATTCATGCTTAATTTGAATATCAAGTTTGTTCCACGACCACGAAAGATTTAAGGTAAAATTTGAGAGCAATTACGTTTCAAGGATCCTTTTCCGTTTGTGGAATATGTCTAACAACAGTCCATTTAGTTGGGAAGGGAAGGCAAGTTCGAGCCCAACTTCATGTGCAACTTCAATCATTCCAGGGAAAACAATGGTAAACCAACGAGGAAAGTGGTCGTAAGTTACTCCAATGAGCTTCTCGGCGTTTCCATGAACAAAGTCCAATCCTGAAGTTTATCATGAATAAAATCAATTAAAAACATTAATCTAAAGCATGGATGTGATACAAGCCACTAATTTATGTATACATAGTTGTGAGAGAGAACCTCGCTTTATATTTTGATTTCCAAGATTCCACTTCTTGAGTGCAATTACACAAGCCAAAGTAGCGGGGAGAGACTCGATGGTGGGATTGCCATGGGCGTCACACTCACCCCAATACCCTTCTTCTGTCTGGATATTAAGTACCCAATCCAAGCAATCCTTGAACATGGGTGATAACCATGGCTGGTCGGAATCTAAAGGATCAATCATTGCCATCCAAGCAGTGTCATAGGCAGAAGGGGAAACAAATGAGTAAGCATCGATGTCCAACAACATCTCCTCCTTTATCTCTTTAACTAATGCTTGAATTGAAACATGCTTGACTTCCATAGTTATTGCTTAGAACGCAAACAAGAGAAAGAACTCCGAAACAACTCTTTTTCCCTTTCTCCTCTGTCCGTGAGTGATATACAGCAATACGTATCTGAGATTTATTTATAGAAGTTCCTCGAACAGATTCTTAATTCATGCCCCAAAATGAAAGAAAGCATGATATTTCTGTTTATGTTGTTGATTTAAGATAGATGCTGCTGTTGGGCCAAGTACGTATGAACAATCACATGTGAATCACAGATTTAATTTCGGTTCACAAATATAATTTTGATTTATCACTTTTAAATATTATACACATAAATGTTGATGTGTATGGCCAGCAGATATTTTATTTGTTAGGTATGGTACATGTTGAGATCGATGCATCGGATTTTTTAATGTTTCAGTGTATATATAGCTTGTTTAAAGGTGTTGTAATCATTTTTACCAATAAAGAAAATGCATTTTTCTTTTTTTTTTCAAAAAAAAAATATTTTTAAATATTATTTATGCCATTGACGCAAAAATTATTAAATTGCATCTGCTATAAGATATTGTTATTTTTTAATATTGATGAAAAAATTAATCTATTATAAATTCTTAAAGTATCGTAAATTTCTTTTATATTTATACATATATATTTAATTTAATTATCAACAAAATTCTCAATTTAAGATTGAAATAGAGAGGAGCTAAATTCATCTAGGAAAAACTGTTAAGATCTTGTATTGATATATGCTGTGATGTAAAATTATTAAATAACGTCTGTTATACGAACATATTTTTGCATTAGATGTCTTTTTTTTTTTTGTACGATTTTTTGCATTAGATGTTGTCCTTCAGACAGTACTTGGGACCAGACGTTGATCCCTGGAAGGCTGTGAGCCTTTGGTTTGTCATCAATAATTGTACTAGTCGTTTGAAATCGACCAGTAACTGTTGTGCAGTTGTGGCCCTTATGATGTCCAGCCTTATTATAACTTCGGTCGGGGAATTTTTACAGTAAATTTAAATTTTTTGATTTTATTACAAGATCATTAAATAACAATCATTAGATATAAATAATTAATTTATTAATTTAATTTTAATTAATTATATTAAATATTATTTATTAAATAAAATAAAAAATTTTAACAAATAAATATAATTTATTTAAAATTTTTAAAATAGAGGACAAGATAATATAATATTTTTAAAAAAATTAATTGAAAATTGTTTAACATAAAAATGTAAGAATTATTGCAAAATTAATATCATTTAGCAAAAAATATGTTAAAAGTGTTATAATACCCTAAATTTTTTTTTTGATAATTCTAAATACAATGAATATAAAAATAAGTGTAAAAAAATGTTATTATAACGTAAATAAATAAGTTGACAATGTAAAAGAATTATTACTTTAAACCTAAAGAATAATTATAAATTAATAAATAAGTGTTAATATAAAAATATGATAATAATCATAAAATTGATGTCATTTAACGTAAAATGAGTTAAAAGTATCGTAACACCTTAACAAAAAGTTGTAATAACTATAAATGTAATAAAAAGTAACAACAGATATAAAAAGATATTATTATAACAATAATAATTAAGTTGATAACATAAAAGAAATATTATTACAAATAAAAAAATAATTTTAAACTAAAAAATTAAAGTTAATGTAAAAAATTAATGAGAATAATCATAAAATTAATATTATTTGACTTAAAATGATTACAAGTATTGTTACACCTTAATAAAATATTTTGATAATTCTAAATTTAACGAAAAGTAACAATAAATGTAAAAAAAAAAGTATTAAAATGGAAATAATTAAATTAGTAATGTAAAAAAATTAGTATTATAAATAAAAAATAATCCTATAGCAAAAAATAAATGTTAATGTAAAATATAAGAATAATCATAAAATTATTTTTTTTTGATGTAAAATGATTAGAAGTGTCATAACATCTTTAAGAAAAAGTTATTGTAATCTTAAACGTAATTAAAGGTAAGCATAAAAGATATTATTATAACGTAAACAATTAAGTTGATAATATAAAAAAATTTATTATTATAAATAAAAATAATTCTAAAAAAAAATTAATAACATAAAAAAGTGAAAATAATTATAAAATTGGAATCATTTAGAGCAAAAATATATTAGAAGTGTCATAACATAAAAAGATAAAAATAATTGTAGAATTAGTGTTACTAGGCATTAATTGGATTAAAATTATCGTAACACTCTAACAAAGAGTTGTGATAAATTTAAATGTAATAAAAAGTAAGAAAAAATGTAAAAAAAATTATTGTACCATAAATAACATTTTATTATTACAATAATTAATAATTTTAAAAAAAAGTATTAGCATAAAAAAAAGTGAGAGTGATTGTAAAATTAGTATTATTTGAAATAAAATTGTTAGAAGTATCATAATACCTTTAAGAAAAAAGTTGTAATACTTCTAAAAGTAACAATAAGCGTAAAAAGATATTATTAGAACAAAAATATTTAAGTTAGCAATATAAAAGGACTATTATTACAAATAAAAAAATAATTTTAAATAAAAAGTTAAGAGTTAACGTAAAACAGTAAGAATAATTGTAAAATTAGTATAATTTAATATAAAACATTTAGAAGCATTATTACATCTTAAGAAAAAAAAATTATAATAATTCTAAACGTAATGAAAAGTAATAACAAAAGTAAAAAAAAAATTATTGAAACGTAATAAAATGGTAATGTAAAAAAATAGTATTATAAATAAAAAATAATTCAACCAAAAAATATGTGTTAATATAAAAAGGTGAGAATAATCGTAAAATTTGTATCATTTGGCATAAAATATATTAGAAGTGTTGTAATACTTTAAAAAAAACTTGTGATAACTCTAAATATAATAAAAGGTAAGAATAAACGTTATGGTTATTCAAGGTTGTTATGGTTATGAATCACTGGCGTAAAGTAAATTATATGAAAATTTGTGGACATATGTTTTTTTTGTTATGAAACAACATTATGAAAATTAATTTGTTTGAATTTTATTGGAATGAAATATTAGAGTACGCAATGAAAGCCTGATTTGATTTAAGTTTTAAATTTTTGTGCTATTGTTAGTTGAGAAAATGATGAATCTTTAATAAATAACGACTAATGGATTTTGGGTAAAAATATTTTGTGTTCCTTTTTAAGGCTTTGTTATTGATTGACATTTTTCTAAGAAGTACTTATGTCATAACTTGAAAAAAATATTTTTTTATAACAATAGTCATAAGACAAATATTCAATGATTCATTTCGAAGTTTTGTATGGAAGTAGATCTAAGTCTTTTAGATTTATTGGCATAAGGACAAAAGAAGAAAAATTTTTATTTCTTGAATTTATGGAACAAATGATTGATAAATTTTGGTTGATTAAGCAAGGGTTTAAAGTAAGCAAAAAAATTATACCGAAATTTGACGATAAGATTTGTACCTTCAAGCGGTTAATCATTTGTACTCAAATGTGTCATCATTAAAAGTGTTATGAGGATTATAAGGTAAGGAATGTTAAGTTTATATTATGCAAGGACATTTGAAGTTCTTGATAAAGTGAAAGAAATTCAATATAAAGAATCTTGCCACCTCAAATATGTATTATACATATTGTATTGCAAATCTATGGTGAGAGAATATATTTTTAATCCAAGCTATACGGTTGGATATGGGTATGTAGAATTAAAAATGATATAAGTTTTAGCTTATCGAAACTATCTTATTCAAATGGTTGATTGGAAAGAACAAGTTTTGATATTGAATTGTTACCTTTATAAAAGTTTAATGAAACAATCATATAGCAAGAGAAGCGATTTCAGAAATGGAAGAATAAGATATGGATGTAAATCAAGTTTCGAGGATAAAACTTTTTATAAGGAAGGGAGAATGTAATATCCCAGCCTAAATGATAATTGGGCTAGACTATTACTAAACCCATTAAGTTAATTAGGATGTTAATTACTAAAGAAAAAGTGGTTGAATGATTTACCAGAGAAAAAACTAGTATCATAAAATAGAAAAAAAAATACAAGTTCTTATTATCCATCTTTCTTAGGGTTAGAGAGCATGAAAAATCAAGTATATGATTCAAAATCGAAGACTATAATTGAATTAATCTTCTAAAGGTGAGTATATGACATTTTTTTATTTAAAATATATACCATGTTGGTTGCTATTATTTGGAGTTGAAATTCTAAGAAAAAAATCAAGAAAAATTATGAAATCTTTCATTAATCTTCATGATCTATTTGGGTAAACTACTGGGCTTTGTTTATTTTTTATTTTTAAGATTTATTGATGATTATTGAATGAAGTTTAAAGGCTGAAAATAGAGATTTGAGTTTTTAAAGATTGAAGGAGAAATATTATTTTTTGATGAGATACTATGATTTACAATAGTGAATTAAAATAGAATTCTATATTAATGAATAGATTATTGTTATGATTTTTATATATCATTGGAAAGCATGTTGAATATACTTTTTAATGAAATAAACGGAAGTCGAATATCAGTTTTCTATGAAGAGTTGCCTAATTTTTTACTTAAGGATATATAGGCTGTAAGGTAACAGCTTCAGGGTTAAATTACGAAAATTATCTTAATTTTTATACAAAGAATTATAGATTAAGCCATATATGTTTAAACATATTGAGTCTACTTTCCAACAGAACAAGTGGAATTGAATTTGAAGTTTCCTATAAATAAATATGTAATTTTTATTAGAAAGTATACATACTATCTAGCAGTAGTATATGACATGGATTATAAAAATTATTATAATTAATCTACAAAAAATTACGAGGTGAGCCATATATGGTTAGAAAGCTTATCAAGTCTAGTTTTTAATGCATTAAAGAGATCTTAATTTTGATTTGGATATATTGAGATATGATCATTTTAATGAAAAGAGGTTAGGCTGCCGGTATTAGGTAGTTGAGTTAACTTTTGTTTAACTTAATTTTCTTTTGTATCATTGGTCTTGAAATGGGTTGATTAATTTCTAATATGTTGAAATTATCTTGAATAGGCTATTAATTATTTTGGAGGAAAAATCAAGTGGTGGAATAAAAAAAATGTAAGTAGAATCTCATATACTTTACTTGTTGTCGAACCTATATATATATATGAATGTTTCTAAATGAGTAAATGTTTTATTTCATTATTTTCAATACATGAAAATAAGACCAAGCATATGATTATTTTTTGTTTTGGCTATGTAAATGACGGATCATGCTTATGAATGAAATGAGAAAATGATTTATGTTTAAAGAATAATTTTATGATAGCTACGATTTTAGATCCCTGAAAAGTGAGATTATCGATACCAGAACTAATTCTACAACCTTGACTAATGGGTTATAGTAGTTAGCATAGACATAATCATACAGTCCTGCTAATGGGTTATAGTAGTTAGCGTAAGGCCTTGGCTAGCCAGTTATAATAGTTACCAATGCTTATGAGGATTAAATTATCGATACAACTAATGTCATGAGTTATAGCAATGACCAGCTAACGATAAACAAATGATTATGATGATTTATGATAATTTCAAAGATTGATCCATGATTTGTATGAAGTATGTATTTAACCATGATTTATGATTCATAATTGATGAATTGACATGTTTTGATATTGATTTATAATCTATGAAATGTTTGATATAATGATGATTTTTAAAATGTTTTGACATTATGATTTAATGAATATTTTGAACGATCTATATAATATGTATAAAAATGATACTTGATCCAGTAAGGTGTGTGAGTTTATACTTACTAAGCTGTGATTTGCTTATTCTCATTTTATTTATTTTTTTACAGATGAGTAAGTGATAAATTTGCTTAGTTTTGTGAAAAGCTAGAAGATTAAATGAGAAAAATTACTTAGACGTCGGAGACAATGTTGGCCAATGAGATCTTATAAAATTTTTTTATATTTTTATATGATTTATATTTAGATATATAGAGATGTATCATTAGTTAGATTAAAAATATATATTTTATTTGATAGATTATATCAATTTATTAAAGAATTTTAGAATAGTTAAAATAATCTATGAAATGTTTGATATAATGATGATTTTTAAAATGTTTTGACATTATGACTTAACGAATATTTTGAACGATCTATATGATATGTATAAAAATGATACTTGATCCAGTAAGGTATGTGAGCTTATACTTACTAAGCTGTGATTTGCTTATTCTCATTTTATTTATTTTTTTACAGATGAATAAGTGATAAGTTTGCTTAGTTTTGTGAAAAGCTAGAAGATTAAATGAGAAAAATTACTTAGACGTCGGAGACAATGTTGGCCAATGAGATCTTATGAAATGTTTTTATATTTTTATATGATTTATATTTAGATATATAGAGATGTATCATTAGTTAGATTAAAAATATATATTTTATTTGATAGATTATATCAATTTATTAAAGAATTTTAGAATAGTTAAAATAATCTATGAAATGTTTGATATAATGATGATTTTTAAAATGTTTTGACATTATGATTTAATGAATATTTTGAACGATCTATATGATATGTATAAAAATGATACTTGATCCAGTAAGGTGTGTGAGCTTATACTTACTACGCTGTGATTTGCTTATTCTCATTTTATTTATTTTTTTACAGATGAGTAAGTGATAAGTTTGCTTAGTTTTGTGAAAAGCTAGAAGATTAAATGAGAAAAATTACTTAGACGTCGGAGACAATGTTGGCCAATGAGATCTTATGAAATTTTTTTATATTTTTATATGATTTATATTTAGATATATAGAGATGTATCATTAGTTAGATTAAAAATATATATTTTATTTGATAGATTATATCAATTTATTAAAGAATTTTAAAATAGTTAAGAAAGAAGACTTCGTATTATTTTAGAGTTTTACTTCAAAATAATATAACTGTCTTATATCTTAATCTCGGGGTGTGACATAATATGATGAAGGCATAGCTTCAAGATACGATAACAATGGAGGATATTGATTGCCAACAAGTTGCTCGCTAGAGAAAAAGTTTCACGTCAATAATGTTAAGTCAGTTATATCGTCACAAATTCATGCTTAGTTTCTTCTACCACCACTAAAGATTTAAGGTAAAAATTTGAGAGCAATTACGTTTCAAGGATCCTTTTCCGTTTGTGGAATATGTCTAACAACAGTCCATTTAGTTGGGAAGGGAAGGCAAGTTCGAGCCCAACTTCAATCATTCCAGAGAAAACAATGGTAAACCAACGAGGAAAGTAGTCGTAAGTTACTCCAATGAGCTTCTCGGCGTTTCCATGAACAAAGTCCAATCCTGAAGTTTATCATGAATAAAATCAATTAAAAACATTAATCTAAAGCATGGATGTGATACAATCCACTAATTTATGTATACATAGTTGTGAGAGAGAACCTCGCTTTATATTTTGATTTCCAACATTCCGCTTCTTGAGTGCAAATGCACAAGCCAAAGTAGCAGGGAGAGGCTCGATGGTGGGATTGCCTTGGGCGTCACACTCACCCCAATACCCTTCTTCTGTCTGGTTATTAAGTACCCAATCCAAGCAATCCTTGAACACGGGTGATAACCATGGCTGGCCGGAATCTAAAGGATCAATCATTGCCGTCCAAGCAGTGTCATCGGCAGAAGGGGAAACAAATGAGTAAGCATCGATGTCCAACAACATCTCCTCCTTTATCTCTTTAACTAATGCTTGAATTGAAAAATGCATGACCTCCATGCTTAGTTATTGCTTAGAACACAAACAAGAGAAAGAACTCCGAAACAACTCTTTTTCCCTTTCTCCCTTGTCTGTGAGTGTTATGTATCAATACGTATCTGAGATTTATTTAAAAGATCCTTTAACAGATTCTTAATTCATGCCCCAAAAATGGAAAAAGCATGATATTCATGTTTATGTTGTTGATTTAAGATAGATGCTACTGTCGGTCCAAGTACGTATGAACAATCACATGTGAATCACAGATTTAATTTCGGTTTATATATATAATTTTGATTTTTCACTAATAAATCTTATACATATAAATGTTGACATGAGCGCATTAAAAAATTAAAAAAATAAAAAGAAAGAGAAAGAAAGGAAGTTAAATTTAATCTAATTATATTTAAAGCAATATAAATGCAATCTATGCCCCGAATTAATGCAATTTCAGTTTAGATACACGCAATATGTTAGGATTACAATAGTTTTGATATCAGACAAAAAATTTTATTCCAATTCAATTGACCCCGGGAAGACTGTGAGCCTTTGGTTTCTCACCAATAGTTGTATTCCATGTCTGAAATCGACCAATAACTGTTGTGCAGACGTGGTCCATATGACGTCCAGCCTTATTATAAATTGAATTGTAATTGATTTTTTTTTTTAAATTTATATTTAATACACTATTAATATATATATATTTATACATTAATAATGAATTGATAATAATAATTTATTAATAAATAAATATCAACTCTTAAAATAAATATATATAAATTAAAATAATTTATTTGTTAATAAAATGTTATAATCAAATTTATTTTATTAATAAATTATTATCATTTGATTAATTAATAATAAATAAAATTTATATATCAATAATGTATCGAATATAAACTTTTTTTTTTTTTTCTAAATCTAGACTCGCTCCGAGATCATAAAAATGTCCAGCTTGTTTGCTTATTTCATGCTATAACTTGTACGTTACATATGAATCATATGCACTTTCGGCACGTGAAAACAACTGCCACATTAATTGGGCTTATTCAATTTGTAATTTGGTACATAAGTCCACATAAAATAGTACTTGTTGACTTATTTTGGAAAATTCCAAGACTTGCGTGAATGAAACACATGTTCTTAGAAATTTTCTGAAATGTCAATGATCTGTTTGTCTTCATCTAAATTCATTAAAATTTGAGATATTCTTTGGATTCAGGCGTATAATTTTGGTTGGATTTCAAGTTGTATTGTTATCGAAAATAATTTTTGCATTAAAAAACTGCTTTCGATCTGATTTTAATATTAAATAAGAAAAAAAAAGTGATTTTTCAATGTAAAAAAAAATCTAAATTAAAAATCCCTTTGATTTTTTGGAATAAAAATATTATTTTATTAAAGAGAGGGCCCCTCACAATCAGTATTCGGGGCCCACCAAGTATTTGGTTTGGGCTCAGTATAAAGAAGTATTCATTGAAAAAGGAATAGAAGAATACATTTGCATCAATTTTTTGTTTAAACAAAATATTTTTTTAATGGAGTATTAAATGAGTACTATTGATGGTGAAATTAATGGTATTAATTAATTGATTATATAAATTTATAAGATATGATACGAGAGGATCGATTCTAGATGAATAGAAAATATTTTTTTTAGATGAGATGGTGATCCATTCACAACAAAATTATAATTATATAAATTTAAAAAATTTTAAATTAAAAATTTAATTTAATTAATTTATGTAATAATTTTAAAAAAAATTGTATTCGATAAATTTAAAATTCAAATTTAACAACTGTAATATTTTTTCTTATCCCGCACTATAACAATTTTTTATAAAAAAAATTCTTCCTTATCTCTATCAAGAAAGGAAAGTGACTAGTGGACTAAATTAATTTTGAATTAAGCTATGATTCTTCTTAATGAGGTTAGATGGCCACTCCATTGTCAACAAAGCAAAAACAATTTGTGGAGGGATGTATAGTTCTTGCTGTCATGATTAATGTGACCTTTGAAAACCTAATTAATTAGATAGAAATTGCTTTAATTTCTTATGCCTAATAAGTTCAAAGAAAATGACACCCTAATCCTATCATGTCCTTAATTAAAACCCAATTATTATTATTATTTTTTCATTCTTAAAAGCAATGATCAAATGACACGATCGACCAAGTTTGAACCAATAAAAATGGCAGCACAAAGTGGTTTTATTTCAAGCCAATGCCAGGACGAAACGTCATAGCCATGAGGCAACAACATTCCATAGTGAAGTAAAAGCTAGCTCGTGCAAAAAGATTTTTATCTTTTCTTTTACTTTTTTTTTAATTATATGTTGTTGACTAAGCAACCTTCAACAGCTTGATTATGACCTTGTCCTTGGATTAACCATACGTCATTTTTGGAAATTATGGCCCCAAATAGATTCTTTCATATCTCTCACATGAAATTCCCTAGTTTGGCTTGGCTTTCCCATTTTATATTTTATAGCAAAGGTTATATACTTTAATAAATTGTTTGATCCTATATATAAATATATATATATATATATATATACACACGTGTGTACGTATGTGTGGGGGAGAGGCAAGTTTTTCATTTTTTTTAAATTTTTTGTACAAAAAATGTTTTAAAAAACCAATCGTTGATTTAATAATAGTATTATTTTTATCACGCATGTAAAATTTTAAATCAATTTAATATTTATATTATATCAGTAAATAATTTGTTATTTTATAATATATTTAATGATTGAAATTTTTATATTGTAAAAAATAAGTATGCATTTTTAATCAAATTAAAATTTAATATGTATGATCTACATGAAATAAAAACATTAAATCCAATGGTGGGATTATCAAAATATAAATTATATAAAAATATAAAATAATGTAAAACCTAATTAATTTTATTCGTTTAAACGATCCCTCTTATATAAATTATGTAACTTACATTCACTTGAAAATCTAATTTTATAATCAATCTTGCATGCAATCATGTAATTATTATTGGATTATTAATTTTTCTAGCGTTTGCCTTTTGCTTTAAAAATGTATTTGAATATAATGCAAATAATATAATTAAAAATTTATCTTGAATGAATAACAAAAAAATAAACTATTATACTTTCTAATTAGAAAAAAAATATATGCTTGAATTTTTGTTTCAATATTTTATAATAACCTGCTTATTGTTCAAATACATTTTATGTGAATACTAATATATACATGTCGCTGGATATATGTAGCTTTGATTTTGGTTAGAGGTAGGAATTTGTGTCAGTGGGTCAATATTATAAGATTATTTTTTTATATAATATTTTTTGTTACTTAATATAACATTAATAAAGTTAAATATAAAAAATTTCGCACAATATAATATCATTTTTAAATAAATATATATATTTTTTATAATTTATTCATAGTAAAGATTTGTTTCTATAGTTTCATTAACTTTTCTTTTTCTATCATACCAATTAAAATGTTAGATAATAACGCAAGTAAATAGACGATACAATATTTTTAGTGTTTATTTGAGATTATATTTGTATTATTGAATAACTAATAATGTATGAAATAATTATTACATCCAATACATCAAACAAATCATTTATAAATTAGATCAAACTCATAAGGAAAAAAAAACTATAGGGGAAAGTACGATGACAACAAAATGAAGAAAGAATTTTAATAAGAAATAAATAAAAAGTAAAATTAAAATTAAACAAAAATGTGATTAATAAAAAATTAATAGAAATACAAGCTAAAATTTTTTTTGAATTCATTAGTTAAATTTACACTCGTAATGAAATAAAATTATTAAAAATTTTAAACTAAAATAAAATTTATTTTTTAACTTTTTAAAATAAATTTTAGACATTTAATGTTGTCAATATAATAAAAACAATAATTTTTAGAAGGCATTTCACTTATAATTTTTTTTTTTTTACTACAACACTAAAGACGCCACTGATTAGAGGATTCATGTTATATTTAAGATGAGAGGACAAATGAATATGCCATAATCATAATCTTCTCGCGAATCAAAACAAATTATGTTAAACAATCAAGATTCCCTTCAATGTTCAGTTCTCTAGCTTTGAAAGGCGTAGGTTTTCTTGTCCTTTTAGCTTTTTTTTTTTTTTTTCATCAGTATGTAGCATGAAATAATGGCAAAAATTATAAAACGACTAATAAATTCAAAGACTATACCAATATTCAGCCCCCATAACCTTGGTTATCCTGCTTGAACCATTGCACATATTATAACAGAGATGTATATTTAATTAGTTACACTTACAAGTTACATCAATCAAGGCCTTGAATTGGAACCCAAACTAAGAGTTCCAATTCAAGCTAGCAAGTATAAACTTTTGCCGGTCGCCAAGGGATCCAACGAGCGTGCCATGGTGAAATGGAGCGTTTTGAGGTAGGTGATTGAGAAAAGAAACAAATGAGTTGGTATCATCGAAGCCAGCTGTGTTACTACTATTTAGATCACCCTGGAATCTTTTGCAGGACTGTGACTCTATTGAATTTGGTTGAATCCAGTTCTGTGGAGGAAGTGCACGTTTAACAAGGCCTGAGTTTGTTGTACTAGCAGCTAAGGCCATGGAAAGATTTTGCTTTGAACTTGAAGACGCAGCTATTTGTGAAATGGAACTGTTTTGCATGCCTTCTCCTTTTAATATCCCTTCAAAGAAATTCTCTTCATGTTCTAGCGTTGAACCATAACTTGTGGCTTTCGATGTTGGAAGTCTTGGGTTTTGATGGCTAGAAGTTGGCAGTGTTGCTTGCACGCCCTCCATGGTATAGTCTTTGCCCCTCGCCGTCCGTCTTTGGGTATTATTCTTCTTGTAAATCCGGCATAAAACCCAATCATCAAGCTGAAAACAGAAACCAAAACACAAAGCAGATAGAAGAGAGTAGAGAAAAAAAAAAAAAAAAAACACATCAGTTAATGATCTAAAGCTTATATTTATGTGGGACTTTAACGGATTACCCACGTACCCGTAAAGAAGCTTTCCTGTTGTGTACATCAACAATTAGTGGCTTTGAAGTAGAATTATTGTTGACAAGGCGATATTCATGCATGATCCAATTTGTTTTAATCCCTTTTGGAGGCTTGCCTCGATAGAATACTAGAGCTTTTTTGACTCCAACCTTTTGATTTCCATTAGAAGTTACAATCGGCTTATCGGTCCCTGTGGCTTTCCAATAACCAGAAGTTGCAGCTCTATTAGGCCTTGCGCCATTCGGATATTTCCTGTCTCTAGGACTAAAAAAATACCACTCTTGCTCTCCAAAGGTCGCCTTACCTACAAAATCGCACAATTCAAAGACTTGTACATCAAGTATTTTGGCTAAATATGAGTTGATCAAGCAGAAAATGGTCGAATGTAAATTTAGGTCTATTTATATACTTGGCAGCTCCCATGGATCAAACTTGTAAAGATCAACTTCTGCTATAATTGTAACAGGTAGAGGAGCAGAAGCAACCTTCCTTTTGAGGTAGTGAACTACTAGCTCTTCGTCAGTCGGGTGGAATCGGAACCCTGGCGGGAGTTGCGGGTGAGGCGAGGCTGATGATGAATCCGTACTTTCCATTAATTTGCTGGATTTTACCTTTGATTTAAAATTTTCTTTCTAATTGTCATGAAATATATGGTGTTTGCGTTTGAAGACTATTGACCAGGAAGATCAAAATGACAAATTTAGATATATGTTAATGACTTAATGTTATAAGGTAAGGGGAGGGGTATGGGGGGGTGGCAGACAGAGTGGCTGGCTTTTAGGTTCTGATAAAGGGCCAAGTGGGCACCAGTGATTTGATGACACGTGGTGGATGGGTGGTGGGGACCACATAAGCAAAGTTGGGAAGGGACAGGTTTACGGTATCGCAGGTTTGGAACTGTCTCTACGCTTTCATGTCATGTTTTTCTTATGTAACAGCCTCAATTCTGTCGAAAAAACTAATTTTCAAGAGAAAAGGGCGAGTGTGTAAGGTTTGCAAGCATAAGTGTTTTTGACCTATACTTTCTTTTTTATTTCATTTCTTTGAGAATAACAATGCAAAACAACTTATTGATCTCTTGAACTAGGAGAGATTGTGAAGATCAACAGGCATAATCCCACAGAGCAAGGGGTGTTTTGACCCTGCAATTCGTCATTTCCCTTCTATATAAACCGATTCGAATATATAAACAAAGAATTTCACGAACTCCACTTATGTAACTTCATGTAAGTTATAGCCTTCAGAAAATGCATGCTTTCATGTTGGTGTCTATTCGCTCTTGCACATTCTATGAACTCCAGTCATCTTTATTTATTTCACTTTATTTATTTTTTTGGTTTAGAAAAATCTAATTAAGAATCTGCAGCCCCTTTTATATATGCTTTCTTTTTCTCTCCTTTGGCTTTTCTTCTTTGCAACTAAATCTTTGAATATTCAGATTTGCCCAAGCTGTGGTTTGCACACACGTGGAGCTGCTGGTGTCCTATTTCATAGAAGGTTAGGTCTCATAGGCAGAGTTAAATGGCGACAGCAACTTTCCTAATGCCAACTCACTTGTTCTTTAGGTAAGAACAGCTGGTTTTAGATGCCAGAGATTACATGCTTTGTTCATATCACAAGACAATCAATCTGGCATTGTCATTGTTGAAATATATAGACCTTGTAGCATTTTCTAAATTCTTTCAATGAAAGATAATCTAGAGTGTTATTTTGCAAAAGATAATCCCTCAATGCTGATCCTTTGTACCATGACAATGCCAAATTCATTGTTTCCAAGGATCCTTAGAGTCTTTCTGCTTGCAGAACGAACATCGCATCCAATGAGCATAGGAGCCTGCTAGCTAAAGTTTTACTATATATATAATCAAACAGATCAGGTGCAAATAGACACACCTTCATAAAAGCCCAAATACTAAAATGAGACCCACATTCCTCAACACTCATCACTCCATTGCCCACTTCCAGCATGCCAGGAACTAGTGAAAATTTAAGTAGTCAAACCCTTACAAAAGGGGGCCCCATTAGCTGGAATCCTGTGAACTTAAGGACACCAACCCATTCAGCAAAAGTTCTTGCATCTTAATCTTCATGCCCAAGAGAGCCAGGCACTCTGTCACTGCAGGTTCTATTACTGTGGAGATCGAACAAAGTTTAAACTTTCAAACACTTTGCTATACTCGTTTTATAAGTTGAATAAATTTTGTAGACATTATTAAAATAATTGAGGGACATTTACCCAGCACCAGCATATATCCCAAGTTTCAAGCCTTTGGCAAGAACATATATATTCTGCAAGGGCCTTAATGCCCGAAGGAAAGTTAGTGGCTTTGGCCCTTAAATTACCCTTCTTCTCTCTTTCCCCTTCAGCCCAACAGTCATCTGCTTTAACACAACCAATCAGGAAAGAGGTGAAAATCAAGCAATCACCATTACAGTTTGCTGGTTATTGTCCAAAGAATCCATAGGTATGGACCAAAAAATTATGAAAATCTTGTTTTTGATTCATACCAAGATTTACATACTTGTATCCAAGTCCTGCCAAACCAATTGAAACAAGAGCATATGCTGCTCTTGGGGGAAAAATATACTAGCAAAAGTCCATACTGAAAAGAATATCAAAGTTACTTTCTTAAAACATGAGCATTATACTACCTATCCAGTAGTTGTGTGAAATTTTAGCTCAAATCCTGACATTAAACCAAGATTTCTGATTCAGCAATTTCAGGGTTATTAATGGATTCTTGGTGTCTGTCAAAACCTGAGGAAACAGCTAAGCTGTTTCAATTCATAGAATTACAGAACCCAAGGCAAAGACAATATTTACTCTGTCAACAAACAATTGATAGCAAGAGGTCACAAGATTTCGGAAAACAATAAATAAATAACCCAACAACCAAATCAAGGAGTTTGAGAAAGAATTTGAAATTCAAAGTCGTGTATTAAAATTGGGTTTAAAAAAGATTCATTGAATTAGATGGTCCTATTCAAGAAGATTAAAGGCTATGGTCTTCTATTTTAAACATTAATGCTGCAATATTAAAATATACATATAGCATGAGTCATATAAAGACCAATGGTGAAAGGATTAATTCCAAGAATCCGCGGTTAGACCTATTCAGCAGTGTGTAGGCAATTGATGTGAAGTAAAAGACGGTTCAGTTTATAAGTACAGAATTCGTGGGAATTTTCATTCATTTTAAGTATACATTTATTAATAGTTTCAAGCCATAATTAATTACTCTAACGAACAGATAACACTAAAAGACTGCAGATTGAAGGGTGTCGGTCCACTGTTAGAATTTTCAAAGTCAAATATAAAGAAAATGGAAGTAATTGGAGTGTGCTTTCCGAAGGCTGTAAACTGCATGGTGTTGGTGTCAAGCATCTAGTCACTATTTCTGCAACAACATACTAATCCAAGAAAATTTAATATATATGTTATTTAAAGAATAGGATCAAACAAAACCCTTATTTTCATTTTTGTCAAATCTCTGCGTGGATCAAATATGCCGGAAGGATATGCTAGAATAACTCTATAAACATGGAAGAAACTCTTGCTAACTCCCGTTTTTTGTTAATAGAATGTTAAACTTTAGTGATCAAAACAACCTCAAATACAAAAGACAAAAACTCCTAGAATTATAAAATGTCGTTCAGCTGCAATTAAAGTTTTCATTACTTTAATTATTCTTTGTTTAGTTTGTTTCATCGTTGAAGCACACCTGAGAAATGACAAGCTGACAATCATATATATTTAATTTGGTCAATGACAACGAGTTTTAATAGATTTTTAAGCTAGATATATACTTAAAACCCAATTGATAATGGCTGAAGATTAAAATTATTGCTAACCTAAATGTTTTCAAAGGCATGTTTCGCATGATTATTAGGGACAAAAGTGGTTGGTTAAACATTTGAGTCAAAACCCAAGTAAAACATTACTATATTAACTAAATCAGCTCTTCAAGTAATATCAATTCAATCCATCTCCACTTGTATTAATTATATATATAGAGAGAGAGAGTCAGAGAAGAAAACCTAGCTAGGAAAGGAAATTAAGTATGGAAAAAAGAAACACAAGATAATGTCATCTTCCATCATGAGAACAAGAAGAAAATTGAGTTAGCAATTTATATAAAATCTCATTCATCTTCAATTCCCCCTCCCCCAAGTATGCCTTTGGAGACCAAAGAGACTGCATAATTTTAAATATATTTGAATTTAGAATTTAATTCAATTAATTTATATAATTATATTTCAAAGTTGACAATTAACAAATTTAAAAATCAAATCATAATATCTATAACTTTTCCCTTATTTTTAAGTTACAATTTTTTCTTTAAAAAAAATAATTTTGATTAAATATTGCGCTTGCCTATAACTTTCCATTTTTGATATACTACTATGTATGTTCATCAGCAACAAGAAATTTAGAAATTTATTATTTGTAGCGTGCTTTGATTTCTTTTGCAATAAACGATGGGCAAATGTCCATATAATTTCTTGGCAATTAAATTGAGTCAAAGAATTTGACGAGCATGTGATACTGGCATTAGCATCAAAAGCAGTAATTTTTTCAACCCCCCAAAGTCAACCCTAATAGATCTTATCCCATTTAGCATTGAAAAGATTTTGCCAACGTTGATACACCAACATACATCATTTTGAAAAACATACATCATTTTGAAATATGTAATCTTTTATTTATTTTTTCATTTAATTCTATAATTTTTCAATTATGCTTCATGGGGGAAAAGAAATAATTTGAGAAAGGGACAAGGGAAAAACAATATTTCTTTGTTCAGTGATTTGATATAGGATAAGGAAAATAGAAGGAAAAAAAAAGATGATACATAGAATACTAGACTATATATTATTTCTTTTTTTCAGTTCAATAATTTACTTCAATTTTCTTTCATTAAAAGATCACCTTTTTTTTATCAGACTATAAAATTGATGTGAGAAAAAAATCAGCCCTGTATATAAATATATATATATCCTACACGTTAATTACTTATATAATAGTATATATTTTCCCGCCATGAAACAACAATTTGAAAGAAATTCGTGAAAACTTCCATAGATTGCGGTGATAGACTGATGCAAAGTCCTGGGAATTTTCCAACATTAAATTTCTGGGAATCAACCCAGATTGATTATTGAAATTTCGGTGATCCTGTCCTCGCAGTTTCCTTCTGCCAACATCTTCAAGTCTCGAAGAAAGAAGTAGAGAAGACATAGGCTTACTCGAATGGTGATGAAATTAAAAAAAAAAAAAACAATTTTATTGAATCTTGAACTTATTACAAGAGAATATTAATTCTGTCCTAATGCATGTTACAACAGGTTTTGAATTGTAATTATTTGTTCACTAATTGTCAATGATGGGAGATCGAAAAAAAAAAAAGGAAGAAGACGAATTAATCTTACAAAAAAATTGGAGATCTCCCCATCAAGTGTTTAGGAATTTAACCTTTTGGTTCCCTCCTATACGAAAAAATGATTGAATTGAAGGAAAACGTAAGGGGTTAGAGACAGAAATTAACCTAATGCCTTAACGAATAAAGAATATCTTCATTCTGATTGACGATCCTGCACAATATATGTACTTTTCTTGCTTGAATTTTCCGCTTCCAACTCCACCAAGTTCTTAATGACAGCATCGGTTGCAGTATTCAAGAAATCCGACCAGTCACTGCATACCCAAAAATGGAAAAAAAATTAGAACAACTCCCAACTCTCCAGAATTGGTTCTAAAGGCAGAAATTCTATTCAATGATTAAGTCAATTCTAGTACAAAAAAGAAGTTTGGAAAGGTATTCATACCCTGTTAAAGTGTCAAATGTAAGTCCAACGGTGTACTTTGCCTCCTCAAGAGCCCACCTAAACCTTTGCAGTTGCTTGGTTGAACTTGTTCCATAATCCATAACCTGAAGCTGAGACGGTTTCATGTCACAAAATATTGGTATAACCCTTTTCTTACTCTCCATTAGGAGAGCAAGCTCGTGGAGGCAAAAGTAGGAATTGCAATAGTTGGGCGAAAAGATTGCTACACCAAGTTTACAATTCCAGATAGCGGGATTGATTTTTTCGAATAGCCTGTCACCAGGCTTCATATTCCTGCTATCCAGGAAAGGCCTTAGCCCCATCCTGAAAATATGGTCATGAAGCAACCCTGCAATGGTTCTCTTTGTATCAATCCCACGATGGTTAATAAAGATATCGCAAGGGGGTATGGTAGTTGCCTGGATTAATGAGGTTCGGGGTTGAAGGACTTTGCGGCACAAGTTATTGGCAGATGAAAAACAACGCTTCTGCATGGCTCCTTGGAGAAGCTAAAGCAAAGAGGAAAAATAATTGTTGTTGAATATATTGGTTTTGGCTTTTATTGTTTTTGTTTGGAAGTTGTTGGAGAAAGCCTGAGCGGGACAAAGACGCTGATCGAGATCATGTATTTATAGGTTTTAAATCATCTGATAAAATTTGATTTTCAAGCGAAGAATTTTAGAATTCTACGGTTTTTGTTTGACAGCAACAAAAAAAAAAAAAGAAAAAAAACAGCCTTGAATATCACTTGACCCCTCAACGCTTTTCAGCCGCTTAATTTGCATAACCCTTCAAACACGTTTAATATGTAATTTTTTATTCAGTGTCCGATTCATTGACATAGTCTCTCCTATGACATGTTCTTAAAATAAAATTTCATATATAAGACCAAAAAGAAATTTGAAATATTAAAAGATTAGGGGTGTAAACCTTTTTTTGGTTCCATTTGGTTCACAAAAATGACATGATGTAGGGCATAGTCCCCTTTTCCTTCTTTCAAATTGAATCCAATTTTTTATAACGAAAAAGGTGATTAATAATAATCATGATCAGGATTCAGGGTGGGGGCACTGGGGACAGCTGCTTCCGTTGAAATTCTGAAAATTAATTTTAATCATTATGAAACTCAAAATTTTAATAATTTCTGTATTTTATCTTTATTAAAATATTTAAAAAGTTAGTAAAATTATTATCAATAAATCCATTTTTTTAACTCATTAATTGTAAAAAGAAAAAAATACTTAAGTGTGAGGCTTTTTATAATATTATAAGGTCTATGAATGTATTAAAAAAATAGAGTAAGGTAATGATTCATAATGTAAATATAAAATTATTATACTAATATTATTGATAATTAATATAAAAAATTTGCCTTGATGATGATATATTCTTGTCTAATATGCAACTAATAATTCATGCAGGAAATATAAACCAACCAAGCCTAATTAAGTATATTACAAGGAAATGTGCTGCGGCCTTTATTTTCTATGGACTAGTTTTAAATAATTAAAGAAAATAATTAATCTCCACACTTAAGCACACTCATAAATTTTCCTCTTCTTAATTCTTATTATTTTCTTAATTATTTTTCAAGAATTTCAGGTTTTTTCCTTTCATGATAATGATCATTTTCAAAAAAAAAAATCCTGAAAAATAAGAAAATAATACCAATTAATTAAGAAAATTGCCCAACAAAGACTTTAGGAGCCCATTAAAAACCTGGTAAAAACTAAGAAACACTGCCATAATAAAGTGTGGGCCATAGACATTCCAAATGAAGAATAAATGAATCATTTTCATGAAGCATGCAAATTTTACGTATGTCTGCAAAAGCAAAAAGCTAGATCATTTGTTATATTCAAATCCCAATTTAAGACTCCTACAAATCAAGCAAAATCAATTCGATTTACAACATATAAAAACAAGTAATTACCTCAGATGGAAATATAAGTTTGACTATTTTTGATAATTAGTTAAGCGTGGTCATAATAATTTTCAAGATGATAAAAGAATAATCAATTAGTAATTAATATCATTCAGGCACTTTGTTCATAAAAATGTTCGTTGAAAAATGTGAAATTAAGATCGGATTCTTAATTATATCACACAGCTTAATTTTAGGAAACCAAAATTTGACAGATCACCAATGAATCCTAAGGAATTGTTGTTTATAAAAGTATAGTTTGAATTTCCTGACTCACTACTTGAAAAACGTGGTTCTTAAATAATGCCGACGAGGGAGGGGACAGATTTTTCTTTTTTCTTGGGAAAAGATGGCGACAGTTTACCTTTCATGATAGTGTCGAAAATGGATAAAAAAAGTACAAAGTTAAGCTTCTGATTGGTCGTACTTTAAGATTGCATATGTGAATCACATTTTCTTGGTTATTACAAAAAGCTTGATAGCCAAGATTTGGAAATTTATAACATAGGTGGAGAACCGAAACGCCGAAATTTCTTAGTTGCTGAGAAAATTAATAAACTTGATTTTTTTTTATAAAATTTTCCTGCAGACAACAAAATTATTGAATTGAGGGTTTATTTGACCATTTCGTAGACTTTATTTTCAGATTCAATTGAGACCATATAAACCTTCATTTTCTGTTTATTTAAGGGAAACTCATTAACAATGTAATCAAAGTATAACCCTTAAAAAAACTTGAAATATATCTCAAATTATTCATTTACTTTTAATTTTTAACATTTATAATTCTTTTTTTATTATTTTATCTTTTCGAGTTTCGACTTTTCAGGTTGATAAATTTATATAAAACACAAATAAAATAGAATATATAAGATGTTTATGTTAGATCGTACAAATAAATTCGGATGATCCAAGATCAATTGATTTTGTTCAATCAGAACTATGGGATCAATTTTATTTGATTTGAGAAAATGTAAATAACTTTGTTTGATTTAGTCCTCTTTGTAACAGGAACTTAGGGCAAATTACCTGTGACTAAATACTAGTTCTTAAGCCTAACTTTCCTGGTCATATGAACTCGAAAATGTGGAAATCAAATTAAACTCGGTTTCATATCAACTTTTTTTGAATTCTTTCTTGACTGGTCTGGTCTGGCCCCTGTGGATACCTCCACTACAAGTATAAGAATTGTCTTTGGATGAGTTTTTTCAAAACATGAGTTTTCACGTTTCACGTCTTCTAACTTAATCACAAGCTTTTAGTCATTCAGATATGAGACTAATCAACACGAGATTTGCCTGAAACTCCCAACCCAAACCGCTAAATTTTCAGACGGAGTCAAGTAAACCATTGCTTATTCTATTCCAGTTTCAGAAATCGAATATTATACCTCATCCTCTGTTTGGGTATTTGCACTTTCCCTTTAAATTCTCAGACTGGAAAACATTAACAGGGTAGCTGCTATTTCTATCAGAAAGTGTTGTTTAAATTCTTGTTACTCTGAAAACCCTGAAGAAAAGAAAGGAAAGTCAATGAATCCACAAATTTTCTCTTTGAACACTAGCAATTCTACAAGGACGTTTCTGTTTCAAATTTTTGTTTTTCTCCATAGACAATAGCAGATTTGTAACTTCCAGGTTATTACAGCAGTTTAATTTGTAGTAGAATTTACAAATGTCAATTCAATTTCAATCACAGGATTATATATATATATAATTCACCCACTTTGTCTTGTGGATGGAAAGAGATCAGAAGGAAAGGAGGAAGGAATTTTACTGATCTGTGAAAGTCATTTGCCTAAAGTTGACCGTTAATTGGCAGCTATGATGACAGTCTAAACTTCCCTTAATTAGAATTTGCAAAAGCACATGGTTGATGTATTCGGTATGCTTGTGAAATTATGAAGAAAAATTCTCATGTTAGGAAATCAATTCCTAGAAAATGCGACTATAACCTGCCCTTAAATTTGGGTTAGCAAAAACATAGAAAAGAGAAATATATATATACAAACAAAAAAAATTCAACTTGGGGCATGGTGAAATTGCAGGGAAATGGGATTTTTATGTTAGAGAATCTCAAAACAAGTTGCAATATTGTAGGGGAAAATTGAAATTGGAAAAGATATTTCTGGCTTATTCTTAACCACACATGTACCATAAATTAATAATATAACAGAATAATACAGGGAATGGTCTTAAATCTTAATTGGAAAATGTCATTATTTCTAGCTAAGATTTGCTGTCTCATAGTTGGCTCCAAGCAAATATAAAATACGAAGGAACAAATCCTAGCTAGGGTAGATATAAGAGATGAATTTCAATTTTTTTTTCCTAAAAATCTTTATATTGCTTGGCAGAAATTTCAAATGAAATTTCTACTAAGTTACCATCTCAAATGTTTAAGAGGGGACATTATAATTGAATTTGGCAAGTCTTAAATCATCCACTAAACAATTAAATTTTTTATATTTGAAATTATTAGCATTCAATCTCCAATCAATAAAAATAAAAATTTAATATTTTATCAATAAATTACATGCTTTTTAACAAAATAGTTAAATTTAGCAAACAATTACAAGACTAAAAAAGAGAGAGCATATGCATTATTATGATGATAAATAAAAAGCAACTCGGTGCTTACTTTTCCTAGGAAACTTTTGGTGGCCGAAATTCTAATAGCCCAACAACACCATGACAACCTATCAATCATTACAAACCTTCTATCGATTTTTACAAATTTCAACTCACTTAGTTTCTTGGATTTCCTCTTTCGACATCCCTTCACGTGCAATGGAAATTGAAACTTGATTGAGATTGAGGGACCATTTGCATGATAATTCTTTTTTTATAGTAACATTGGACTTTCACATGGAAAAAAAAATTATTGTTAGAATTATTTGTAGGCCTTCACTTTCCAATCAATCTGTGCATGTTCAAGGCTTCATCGTCTTCCCCTCGCTTCCCCTCTCACTCTCTTTGCTGTCTCTTTCATTGACATTCATGTACACTTGTTCATTCTTACAAACAAAATTACATGTTTGATAACATTGTTGCCAACACGTTCGTTGACTCTGAAGACTGAACTTTGCACTTTTGCCAACACTTCCCAATTATAACACGAAACCAAAACCAAAGCTTCCACTTTACTTCAAGAATATCATTAACTATGTCCAACTCCCCCAAGTTATCAAGCTTTTTTTTTTTTAGTTTTCTAGCTATGGACTCAACAACACTCCTTGATCATGCTTTGTTTCCACTCACTCCGGCCAACTAGAACTAGGTAAGCTACAATTTGCTACTTACACGTTCATGCAATGAAATGACTAAAGTCTGTGTTTTTCATTTTCATTGGTTTAATGTGTTTTTTTTTTTTTTTTTTTTTGGGGTGGTTTAAGATTTGATCTTGTGCTCTTTTACAAGGGAACGAGTGAGAAACTTGCTTTTGGGCTTTTTGAACCCTTCATTTCTCACCTCAACTTTGCAAGAGATTAGATTTCAAAAGATGGGTATTCGATTACTCTGCAACCACTTGCTTCTAATACCCCCTTGTGCACCAAAGCTACCTTTGAGAGGTAATTTACAATTGATTCTTGATTCATTTCTTCTTTTCTTTTTAATTTGAGTTGAAATGTAGCTTTAGTGAGAATGATTAGTTTGCAAAGTGGCAGAGATTATTGATCTAGTTTCTCTGTAAATGTCATACTTCTTATTTGTACATTTTATAATGTATTGGATTTTGATATATAAACAAAATCAATTTTGATGCCAATTTATCTCCAAAACTCATGGTTGCCATTGACTTGGCTAATCATCTAGGAAATCAAGCATTTAGGGATTATCGTTCAATCATGGAGAGAGGGGATTGTGTAGAAGTAGTTTTGTTTCGTTTAGAGAGACTATTAGAATTAGAAAATTGTTAGGAACAATAACTCAAATCTCATAAGCGATTTATTTAGGATTTGTTAGATATTACTTGATGGACAAAAAGACTTTTAGAAGAAGAATTTTAAAAGGAAATAGATTCTTAATAGGTAAGTTTGTATGGTTATAAATAAGTTAAGTCTCTACAGGGTTAGGTATGAGAAAAAAATATAAAAGAGTTGTAGGATTTTGTGGGATAGACACCCCATAAGAGTACTGGTAATTTATGTCTTATGGAGGTATATGTCTGAATCTTTGAGAGTAGACTAGAGGAGACTAAAAAGGTCCACATAGGTGTGATGAATGGGTATATATGGGTATTTGTTTGTTTGTGTTGAAAGGGTGCACATGAGTTTATGTTTGTTTGGGTTGAGAATACTTCATAGGACTAGAGAAGATTAAGAGAGCCTATGGTTATTGATTCTTAAGTGTGATTGATTTGATGTATGTTTGTAATTCTCTACAATTAAAAGATCTTGTTTCTTATCTATGGACGTAGGTCGATTTTATCGAATCACGTTAAATTATTATCTCTTATGTGTTTGATTAATTATTTGATTTCACTTCCATTGGTGTGATTGGATTCACTTCCGTTGGTGTAATTTGATTTAGGGCTATTTAGCCTAATAAGTGGTATCAAAGCATGGTTCGAGACATGAAAAGAGGCAAGCTTAAAATAGCTCAATTTAAACAAAAGTTCAAGTTTGTGTTTTGAAAATTGATTCACATGAAGCATAAAGGCACACAAGAAAATATGATTATGAGACTTTCATTACAAATGGAGCCAAACATGTCTAGCATTAAGATAAATGATTGATGAAATTCGAGTCAAGATGAAGATTGTTATTAATAATGACTCAAATCTTATAAGAGATTTATTTAGAATTTGTTAGATATTACTTGATGGATAAGAAGATTTGTAGAAGAAGAATTCTAAAAGGAAAGAGATTCTTAATAAGTAAGTTTGACTTGTAGAAAAAGAATTCTAAAAGTAAAAAGATTCTTAATAGGCATGTTTGTATGGTTATAAATATGTGAAGTATCTACAGGTTAGATATGAAAAAAAATGTAACAGAGTTATAAGATTTTATAGGATAGATACCCTATAGGAGTACTGGTGATTTATGTCTTATGGGTGTGTATATTTGAATGTTTGATAATAGACTAGAATAGACTGAGAGGGTCCATATAAGTATGATAAATGGGTACATATGAGTATTTGTTTATTTATGTTGAAAGGGTGCACATAGATTTGTATTTATTTGGATTGATAATACTCCGTAAGACTAGAGAAGATTGAGAGAGTTTATGGGTAGTGATTATTGAGTGAGATTTATTTAATGTATGTTTGTAATTCTCTACAACTAGTGGATTTTATTTCTCATCCATGGATGTAGGTCAGTTGGACCAAATCATATTAAATTATTGTCTCTTATGTATTTGATTAATTGTTTGATTTCACTTTCGTTAGTGTAATTGGAGTTGGGGCTATTTAGCTTAACAAAAATAAGCTTGGTATTTGCATATATGCTTATGGAAATGATTCAGCTCTAGAAAGAAAAAAGATTGATTTGTTGGCAATCACTCTGTAAATACAGAAAACCTAGATTTAACCAATAATCATATGCTTTTTAGTGATGATCTCATTTATCAATGGAAAGTGATCCTTTACATTCTCAGAGAAGTAGCAAAAACATTCTTATTGATGATTTTTTTATGGTAGCAGCTTGGCCAATAAGTTACGATCAGAATGATTCCCAATGGAGAATAGATATAAATGTGGTTACAGATCTAACTTCACCTAGTAAAATAGATGGCACCATATATGTTTCACAAGATGAGCATAAGTAACTTGACGTCCATGAGCCAAATGATCTCTTTGTAGTGCTTGAACGAAATCTTGAACATAAGTCCTTTAAAGAATCCTGGATAATTGATTACCAAATTGACTTATCATTTATAGAAGCAAATAAAAGTACAACTGGTAAATGTGATAACAGAATGTTCTTCCCAATTATAAGAACACCATTACCAAGCATAATGGTGTAATTGGAGCGAAAATTCCAATCAAAGAAGTTGGTTTAAAGTTTTCAATAAATCCTTAGTGAAGAATAAAGCAAAAAATATGTCCAAGAGCAAGAAACTGAATCCTGTTAGTAGCTTCATAATTCAAAATTTCAAGTTGGAGAAGGTAATGGTTAATATGTTTTTGAACCAATAGGTTGTTATATAAACCTTTCCTTTTTATTTCTTTCTAGCTTCTAATGTAAGATGGCTGTCATCGGAAAAAAAAGTTATGAAAAAAAATGAAAGAATTATTGATTGAACGGTAGAAAAGAATTGCTAAGAGAACTGCAGCTTGTGGGTTATGCTTCAGCTGTATCTAAAAAATCCCCATTAGAAAATAAAATAGTGAAAAATTCATAAGAAAAATCTTTCCATGGCTCAAACAACAAATAGGGTGGGTTCTATCAAACTCAGGGTAACTTAAAAAATAAGCCTAAAAAATCCATCATCTTCTGAATGGTTTAAAATCCATTTTAATGATATCTAATTCTAACCCTTATTTAGGAAACCTTTTACATTTGAGGAGGATGCTACTTAATCCTCAAATCTTTAAAGCTATAGAGACTCACAATGGTCAAATTTGCTTAGAACATGGAATTGCACTTCTTACACATGTTTTACCTTTTGCGGTTGTACATAGACATCCCTCATTGCACAATTTTCCATTGTTTCTTTTTCATTTTCATTTTTTTCTTCCCTCAACTTGGTTTTTACTATTTTTGAATGTCATTCATTATTGTTATGGAAATAAATGGTTTCTATTATTTCAACATCATCAGTGATTTTATCAGATTTCAACAACCCATCTTGCTAGTGCTTAAGCTAATTTTGGCATTTCATTTCGACTGAATTAATGAGGTTTAAAAAAAAAGGTATCGTAAATAAGGTATACAGTAGGTTGCTGTCTTTGCCTAATGATCTGAAGAATCTAGAGTAGAGAAAGAATAAGGGAAAACATGAAGAAACTAATATGATAATTGCAGTAAATTGGCTCTATCAGATCATGAGCTTCATTTCATTAATTTAAAAGCTTCAAAAATATAAAAGTTTATTTAACTATTATAAAAGTTGTTTACCTAACAGTATACATCACCATACACAAATCTATTATGCTACCTAAATTGATAAGATGGCAAAAACATATTACAAAAGTTACAGTAGAGATATCATACCTAGTTGCTTCAACTACTAACACTTCTCATTGGCATTTCTACTAGAAACACCAAGACTTTTTCTTAATGTTTCAAAGCTTGCCTTCGGAAGGCCTTGGTCAGAATATCTATAATTTAATCTTCTGACTTACAATGTACCAGTTTCACTTCATTCTCAGCTTCAACTTCTCTAATAAAGTGATACTTGATCTTAATGTGCTTAGTTCTTTCATGAAACACAAGGTTTTTTACCATTGCAATTACGGATTGATTATCACAACAAATTCTGTTGGATCATTTTATTTTGACTTAAATCCATAAAAAATTTTTTAGCCAAATTGCTTGATTAATAACAGCTGCAGCAGCTATATACTCTGTTTCTTCTGTCGATCGAGCCACAGTTTCTTATTTTTTTGAATTTCAACTAAACACATTTAATCCAATGAAGAATATATAACTTGAAGTACTTTTCATGTCTTTATGAGAGCCAGCTCAATTACTTTTTGTAAATCCAATCAATTTTGAACCAAATTTCAAGTTCATAGGTTCATTTGATATATCTCAACACTTTTTTAGCAGCCTTAAAATGTAACTCACTAGGACTTTGCATGAACCTAGAGAGTAAATTTATAGCATACATGATGTTTGGCCTTGTTACTGTCAAATACAATAAGTAACCAACCAAGCTTTATAAATAAAACCATCAACTTTGTTAGCTCCATCTTCCTTAATAAGTTTCTCATTTTGAGCCAAAAGGGTGTTGATTGGTTTACAATTTTTTATCTCAAACTTATTCAGGATTTTATTTGCATATTTTTTTTTATAAATGAAGATTATTTGTTTGCTTTGATGAATCTTCATTCCAAAAAAATAAAGCATTTCTCTCATATTTGTCATCTTAAAAACTTCTTGCATTTGGAGTTTAAAATCTTCCACAATAGCTAATTTGCTACCTATCACCAAAAGATCATCAACATATAAAGAAACAATCAACAGATCATTACTGTTAAAAATCTTAATGCACAATATTACTTCACTAAGGCTTTTCTTGAATCCTAACTTTAGCAAATGATCATTAATTTTGGAATTCCAAGCTTTTGGAGCTTGTTTTAATCCATATAAAGCCTTCTTGAGTAGATAGACTTTACCATCATTTCTCTTGGCAATAAAACCATCAGGTTGTTCAATGTAAATTTTCTTATCAAGATAATCATTTAGGAAGATAGATTTGACATAAAGTTGGTATATTTTTCAACTTTTCTGAATTGCTAAGGCTAATAGTAGCCTTATGGTGTCCAACCTTGCAACTGGAGCAAATGTCTTTGAAAAATCAACACCAAGTTATTGAAAGTAGCCTTTAGCTATCAATCTAGCTTTAAATTTGTTAATGGAACCATCAGCATTCAACTTCGTTCTAAAAATCTATTTAACACCAATGATGTTTTTGTTGCTTGGTTTGTCAATAAGCATCCAAGTTTGATTCTTCTTAGTCATATGAATCTCCTATTTTATGGCATTCCTTCACTTTAAAAATTTGATAGCGTTTTCAAAGCTTGCAAGTTTAAAAATGGCAACATTTGATCTTTGATAAATATCTGTGAGTAGTATGATTCTTCTCACTAGTTCATGATCAATGATTTCATTTTTAAACATATAATTCTCTTGATCTTAAAAGCTTATCATATCTGCAGCAGTTTGCTTGGTTGATTTTTCTTTTGACTTTTTTCAATTCTAGGCAGCCTGCTTATTAAATCTCGCGTTCCTACTTATAATCACCTTGCTTGTAAATGGATTGTAAGTCCTATAGACTTTGTTGATGTTGCTATAGCACAAAAAAATATAGATTTTTATTTTTTGATCAAGTTTGTCCTTTTTGATATCAAGAACAAACACATAACAGATGCTACCAAAAACTCTGAGATGCTACACTGATGGTTTTCTTCCATACCAAGTTTTGAACGGGGTTTTTTCATTCAAAGCTTTTGTAGGTAGCCTATTGAGCAAGTAAATAGAGGTATTAACAGCCTCTACCCAAAATTTCTTGGGAAAATTCTTTTTAAATAGCATGCATCTTGCCATCTTTATGATTGTTCTATTTTTCCTTTCATTGACTCTATTTTGTTGTGGAGTGTAAGTCGCTGTGAGTTGGTGTTAAATTCCTACAACTTCACAAAACTCATTAAATCTGTCGTATGTGTATTCAATACCATTGTCTAACCAACCTTATGATCTTGATTTTGTAGCCACTTTGATTCTTAATCCAAGCCTTGAACTTTCAAAATACATCTGTAACTTTAGATTTTTGTTTCATGAAGTAAATCTAACATATTTTGGTAAAATCATCTATAAAAACAATGAAATATCTACTGCAATTCAAAGACAAGGTTCTCATAGGACCACAAATATTAGTATGAACAAGTTGTAGTTTTTTAATTGCCCACTATGCTTTATTAATTGTAAATGGCAACTTACTTTTTTTTCTTAACTAACAAACTTCACATACTCCAGCACTGACTTTAATAGCAGGCATGTTTAATATAATATATTTATGCATGAAATTTAATGCATTGTAGTTGAAATGTCCCATCTTTTTATGCCATAAAAAAGATTCATCATGTGAACTAGCATATGTAGAAGAGTTTACTTCATGCCAATTCAAGAAAAGCATCTTTATTTCATGTTAACAGTAAAGAGTTCATGCTAGTGGGATTATAAATTATGCATGCCTTATTTTTTAAAACTAAAGAGTAGTTTTTTTTTTTAGCAATTGTCTTACACTTAATAAGTTTTGATCTATTCTAGACACATATAGCATATCTGAAATAAATTTGGTACTTGTTGGTGTCTCAATAGCCACTACTTTTTTTTTTTTTTTACTTTTATGAAATCATCATTATCTATTCTAACTTTAGAGGTATAGGTCTTGTCTAGTTCTTTAAACATGTTGATATTAGATGCCATATGGTGTGTGCATCCACTATCAAATGAGCCATGCACTTGAGAAGGTTTTGGTTACATAGCAAGTTATACCAAAAACGTGTTCTTCTAGCTATTGTTTATTGTCAGCAATTCTACCTTATTGATGTAGCTATTGGTGTTTTTTGTTTTTGTATACCTTCTCCATGTGACCAAGTTACTTATAGTGCCTACATTGTATGTCAAGTCTATACTAGCAATATTTCTCCAAGTGAATGATCTTTTTGCAGTGAGAACAAAGTGAAAATTTTTCTTTCTTTCCATTGTTTCTAGAACCTTTGTTTTTTCAATCTCCATATCTTCTACCTTTACTTTCTATTTGCATCTTACCTTTCTCCTTGGCTGTAAAAGCACCTTCTGTTAAATCCTCTTGTTTGATAGCCTTTCTTTACTTTTGAGCTTATAAAGCATTGAACAATTCTGCTGGAGTTATCTTGTCAGGTCTTTAAAGTCTTCAAAGGATGAAAATTTTTACTCAAACCTCTCTGGTAAGATGACAAGAACCTTCTCCATATTTTTTTTTATCTAATAACTCTTCATCAAGAAATCTAATCTTGTTTACTATCTTTATGAGTCTGTTATTGTACTCTTTTAAAATTTCAAACTCCTTCATCTTTAAGACTTTAAACTTTCTTCTAAGATTCAACACTTGCATTTATCTTGTCTTGTCACTGCCTTGAAATTTTTCTTGAGTATATCCTAAACTTGTTTTACAATTTCATAAATCATGATTCTGATGAATATGTCATCAAAAATTGAAGACTTAATATAGTTTTTAGCCTTGTATCTTTTTACTTTTTCTTCATTGTAATTTTTTATTTCAGTTATTGTTGAATTTACAAGTTAATGTGGTTCTTTATCATTTTTCATCACTTTTCACAAATCAAAAACATTCAAATAGGACTTCATTTTAACAGCCCATGTACACACTCAATTGGTCCAAGCCCAAATCAATTGGGCCTGGTCCAACGGGGTCAGTTAAGCCCAAAGATTGGGTTTAATTAAATAGTTATTTATTTACTTATTATGTTATTTATTTTGTTATCTATTTTATTTTATTTTATTTTTCTTAGATTTTATCTGTTTTTCATTAATTTTTGATTGATATCAGAAGATAATGATAAAGATCAAAATAATTAAAAATAATAAAAAAATAAGAATGAATCCTGCCGTGAATAAAATTGGTAGAGTTATAGGTGGATTTAACCAGCATATGATAGATTTAATGATTAATCTGATAATCCAAAAACTTAATCAAAAAAAGAATCTGGATTAGTCACAAACTCTATGATTGATCCTTATAAATACCTATGGATTAAAAACAAAAAGGACATACAGAAAATAGATAGATAAAAAACAAAAGCAAAAAAAATGTTTAGAAAAGCAGAGGTAGTTTTAGAATTTTTAAGAGTTTTTTTTCAAATTTTTGGTTTTTTTTCTAGAAATTTTTTAAAAATTTTCTCAGATTTCGATCAATTTTCCAGTGTCGTTTAAATTTTTTGGTGAAATTCTGATGAACTCTCTTGTTTTCTACCACTTTCCCAGTTTTTAGCATCACACTCCAGAAAACGTTGAACCTTTCGACGGACTTTCAGTGATCCTACCCAGATTTTGACAACAATTCCAAAATCTAATGATGGATTCAACCGGTGTTCTTGAATCCTAGAAAGAGAGAGAGAAAAGAGGGAGAAGAGAGAGAAGAAAGAAGGGAACTTTGGTGAAAAAGGTCAAAATTAGCCTTTTATACAGCTGTAAAATGACGTTGCTTTGACGTTAAGAAACCCCTAGAATCCGCGCACTTCTATTCGGACCAACCCGAGCGCAACCCGCTCTTGGCTGACTCGCATTCCAGCCAACCTTTTAGCTGAGCCGAGCCAAGCCATGTCCCTTTAGCGACGCTTTCGAGCCATTTTTTTATGCCTCAGGCCAAGCCGTTTCAGTCGCTCCAACCGAGCCTTTTCATTTTTTTGTATTTTTTTGGTATTTTATTTATTTATTTATTTATGTGTTTTTTAGTATTTTTACATGATTTAATTTAGAAAAAATAAAGTAGAAAATAAAAAATAAAAATATTTTTTAAAATAAATAATAATTATCCAATGATGAAATTTATAAAAATTTCAAATGGTAAATTTTTATAAAATTCTTAAGTGAGAAATTTTGTTTAAATTTGTCCCAAATTGTGGAATAATTTAGATAAAGTTTCAATAACAATAACTAATATTTATTTTTAAACAAAAAAATAAAAAAAATAAAATTTGGGTTGAAAATATCTTATAATTATCCAATGATGAGATTCTTAAAAATTTTAAATGATAAATTTTTAAAAAATCTCTAGGTGAGAAATTTTCTTTAAATTTGTCCCAAATTGTAGAATAATTTAAATGAAATTTCAATAAAAATAATTGTCATATTATTTTCTTTCCAAAACAAAAGAAAATTTTTTTTTAAATAAGTCCAAATTGTGAAAATTTTAGAAATGCCAAAAAAAAAATTTCTAAATAGGCTCAAATTATGAAAAATTTAGAAATTCAAAAAGAAAAAATATTTCTAGTTTGACCGAAATGGTGAAATAATTAGATATATTTTCGATACAAAAAAGAAAGAACAATAATTAAACTTTTTTTCTGACGATGGAGCCTTTTTAAAAAAATAAATGAGATTTTTGAATACTCTTGAAATGAGAAAATATTTTTAAGAATTCTACCAGATTGATGGAAGAATCTTATGAATTAGTTCCAATATTTTGACATAAAAATTTGAAACCATTATAATCAAGACCTAAAGATAAATTTAAAATAATATGGTACCATCCTTCGGATAGGTATGTAGGGGTGCTATAACCTTTTTCACATGTAACCGAACTTTTGAACACTGTTTTGGTTTATAGACTCAAATTTATTTTTTTAGGAACCTTTCATCAAGCTTAAAAACTCCTTAAAGGGATAGATTTATTAGGTGACTAATCACACATAGTTAAAAAAGGTTGGTGGCAACTCCATTTTATTAAGTTTAGTTATAGATTTACAAATCTATATGTTTTGACAGTTTGATGACTCCACTGGGGATAGCCATAAAGAGTCAAGCCATAAACTTTTAAATTTATCCTATTCTTTGATCTAATGGTTTTAAATTATAATGACTTGTGTTACTTGTTTACTAACATGGTTTTTTATCTTGTATTTTATTTTTGGGGCATGAAACCTATATGTTTCTTCACGCACACTATCACATGCATATACATTACATGAGCTCTATACCCAGGCTCTGTCCCTTTTAGAAGGGAGTAAAGTACCTATGCTTTCATGAGATGATAATCTCTACAATGGCTAACGAAATACTCTCACTCAAATTGAATCATTTCCATTGGTAGCTTGTGATGGGTGAGGATTGGACTGCCTTACTAGTCAATAATAGACGATGATGTAAGAAACGATTTAGGAACCTTTAGTAATCAAAATCACCTAACCTTGCATATAGTCTGCTTTTAAAAGGCCAGCCTTAATATAGAGCCCTTTTTACCCATGATAGATGTAACCCAAAACTAGGACACAAGAAAGAACAACTTGTATATTACTTATCTAACCTTTGTTTATTTGATTTTGTGCATCTGCATCATTGCCATTATCACATCATTTTATGTATCATTTTCATGCTCATTTTCATGTTCATATTTTAACATTATCATTTGCATTATTCTCATATAGGAAATATTTTTCACATATCAGTTATTGTTAAATCAGATCTCACACTCATATATATGAAAAGCTAAATGCAATTAAGGTGTGCATCAACTCGTCATGAATCTATTCATCAATTAAAAATTAAGTCAGAGGAAGGTAAAAGACAACATGGCGATTGCTTGCCTGAGGGTTTTATCTTATCATTGCTCGAGAGAATTCATCCTGACCTATAACAAAATGACTTGACTGACTTAAGCAATATCTGAAAATGCATGAATAGAGCAAGGCAAGAGGTATTTGAGAACAAATATGGAGACATAACATCACTATTCCAGGTGAAAGTGGACAATAATTTGATTAGAGCCATCCTTCAGTTTTGGGATCCTTTTTATAAATGTTCATTTTTAATGAAGCAAACATGGTGCCTACAATTGAAGAATATATGGTCCTACTTCACTTCGATTTGTCAAACCCAAACAAAATTTATTGGTTGAATAAAGTGGCTATCGTAAAAAGATGGTGCAAATACTTGGACTTGGTTTATCTCAAGTTGATACATGCGTCAAGATAAAAAGTGAAAATAAGACGATCTCATAGAGTTTTTTGTGAGATTTTATCCAGAGGCATATAGATGATGATCAGGGGTTAGTGGCCATGGCTATAGCCTTATATAGATTGGTGATCTCTTCAAAAGTCATTAGGGGTATGTTGATGTCGCAGTGATAGATTTCATTGATCAGTTAGCATACCGAGTCAATGCAGCACCAACTATCTTAGCATAAACCATTCGTTCTCTAAACTTTTATCGTAGGAATGGTAAAGGTTGGTTTAATGGGTTCTTACAGCTACTTTATACATGGATGAAGAGTCATATTAAATGTGAAGAAAGCCAATTTTTCTAGCATCCCAATCAGGGACTTTTGTTATAGCACATGACCTAAAGCAAAGTCAAAAGAAGAATGAGTTTCATACTTTCGAACCCTTAATGGTCAAGAGATAGTTTGGAGAGCACCTTAGATGTGTCATGACATAATATTGTATAGTTGTATGAATCAATCTTGGATGTTTCTATTGGGCTTGTGGGGTGCTGTTACTTATGCCCCAAATTTGGTGAGAAGATAATACGAATATGAATAATTTATTCCAGAAAACCATGGACTTAACTAGTGAGAATTCTCTTTCACTGAGAAAAGAGGCATACGGAATGATTGAAAAGATAAAAAAAATATGAAAGCAAACCATCCGAGTTGACCAAGGGAGGCTCACCTACGACGTCACCCCAGAATATATTATGTGACATGCAAAGAGGGGTAAAAATATTGTGCTTCCTTAAGAGCAGTTAGACAACCAGTCTTCAAAGTTGATCCCTCAAGACCCTTGGCTTAAAGTGGAGACAACTAAAAAAAAACTCTAAGGGAGAAAGATAAGCTGGAACAAGAAAATAAATGATTGAAGCTGGAAATAGAAGAAAGCTTGAAGCTTCAAGAACATGAAATCCAAAGTCACACAGAGCAAAAAGATCAATGGAAAGTCTTATTCAATGATCTGGATATGACACATTCATCAGTCATGCTTAAGCTTGCTCGACTATTAAAAGAAAATTAATTACTAAAAACGAGGGTGGAAGAAGGACAAAAGGCCACTGTTAGGACACATAGACATAATCAGATGCTACAAGAGATAATGGATTAAAGTACAACATAAGTAAAGGCCTTATCTAATGAATGCAGGAAATAAGCTAAACAGGGTGAGCTATGGAAGGACATGTGTATAAAAAAACAAATGCATCTAAGGCACTTGTTCAATCAGCTATGTATTGTTACAGGCAAGGCATCATGAAATGAAAAAAAAAATAGAAAATTTGAAGGCTATGGTACAACCAGTTGGAGCTCATGGGCAACAATTGCTTGATTTCTTAAATGAGACACAAAATCATTACTAGCAATCTAGGAAATTTATAAAGAGACATTAGAAATAATGATGCTTAGGATTTTGAGATACTGTTATGGCTTTATTAGGATGTACTTTTGAAATTTTATTTCAAATTAAGATTTTTTTATCAATAATGACAATGTGGCAAATATTAGTATATCTCATTCATGCATTTGCATGTTAATCATCGTGCATATAATTTCTAATAATCATATAATTATGGCACTCAAGGTTCAAAGATAGCTCCATCCAGTAGGAACCCCACCCACTGATATAACATAAAAGTCAGAGCTAGACAAATGAAATAAAAAAACTCTCATCGACTTGAAAAGATAGAAAAGGTATAGAAAAAGCTTGAAAATAGTTGAGTAAGATTCTGGATGCTCTCAACAAGTTAAACAAGAGAAAGAGAATAGAAGAAAACACAAGCCAACAGGGTCTTTCATCACAAAAAGTGACTAACTCTCTATATCTTTTCGGGTTTGGTCTATAACAAACCCAGTCCATACAAGATATGTCGCCACACAAAATATGTCACCACAACAATTCACATATCCTGTATACCCTAGAATGCCATCAGTTTCAAATCTAGGGCATTACCTAGCTATGTGAATCCTATATTTACTTAAAAGGCAGTGGAACTAATGCAAGTTCTTGATTTGTATGATCTGAAAGAAAAAGATAGATAGAAAGCAAAAGCAATTGAATCATTGGAAGACTAAAAAATTAGTATGCTGAAAAGAGGTTATGGGCTGTGGAAGGAATTGGCTTTTATGGCTCTGTAGATGTTGCTGGGCTTTGTCTAGTCCAAGATTTTATAATTTCGTTGAAGTTCAAAGTTTTAAAATTTAAGAAATATAATGGTACAAAATACCTAAAAACTCATATTACCATGTACTGTTGAAAAATGGTAGCCTATCCCATAATGAAAAGCTATTAATGCACACATTTCAAGATAGCCTCATCAACTCTACTGCTAGGTGGTATGTCCAGTTGGATAAAACCCACATCCGTACTTAGAGCAATATGGTCTATGACTTTATGAGTTAATATCGACATATCATAAACTTAGCTCTTGATCATTTATCTTTATAGAATATGAAAAAAAAGGTAAATAAATCGTTCCAAGAATATGCCTAGAGGTAGAAGGATGTAGCCTCTCAAGTGCAACCTCTTCTAACTGAAAAGAAAACTACAATATTGTTTGTTAGCACTCTGAAATCTCTTTATTATGAAAAGAAGATAGAAAATGCAATAAAAAAATTTATCGACATGGTAATCTCAAGCGAAATCATAGAGAATGTCATCAAGAATGACAAGTTAAAAGGAGGAGAGACATCAACTAAAAGAGCCCCAAAGAAAAAAAAAGATTAAAGCTCAAGCTGTGAGAGCATTGATAGGCAACAATTCAAGGGTTATCAACCTTACCCATAAAGGTACACTCTATATTTTCTTACTGTGAATAATGTTTCTTCTTACCCATACCAACCAATCCCACAGTCATCTTACCCCCAAACATATCAATCTTTTTTCAAACCTCAAAATACCATATACAGTTTTAACTCTCAACCTCTTTCGAGACCTCAAATCGTTCCAGCTAACCTAATGGATGGTTCACGGGAGCAACAAACTACTCGCGAAAAGTTTATATTCGATTCAATTCTCATGACTTATACAAAGTTATATCGTGAGCTCTACAACAATCATTTGATAGCTCTTAGCTGACTAGAGCCACTCAAGCCATCTTACCCTAAGTGTTATGATCCTACAGCCCACTATGACTATCACTATGGGATTACAGATCATTTCATCAAGAATTGCACTACCTTGAAGCACAAAATACAACTATTAATCAAGGATAGAATGATTAACTTTGATACATAAGGGGTAATTACACCAAACATTAGTGGTAATCCTTTGCCTAATCACAACGTGAATGCTCTAAGTGAGGAATGAAAGCATCGTTTAAAAAAAAGTGTTAAATATTAAGACACCTCTCAATCAGCTATTTGATGCTTTATGAAAAGCTAACATGATACAACCAGTGAGTCCACATGGTTATCATGGAGCATATGTAGCATATACAAGCTATAAATATCATAATGAGCTAATTGGTCACTTTATTGAAACTTGTGAGCAGTTTCATCAAGAGGTACAAAAGCTCATGGATTCATATCAGATGAAACTCTATGAAAATAGAGAGGTCTCAAAAAGTGCTGAGGTATCTATGATCGACAGGCCAGCAAAACTATTTCTAAAATCAATAACAATTCATTATAAGAATAAGCGAAAGTCAGTCATAGATAAACTCATTCCGAGGCTAATAATTTTTAAAGTTTAACTTATTCCCATATAATGATGATAAAGCTGTACCCTAAAAATATGGCTGTAATACAGTGGTTCAGGGGTAAGAAAAAAATGCCTCTAAGACTGATGCCATCAATATAACTGGTGTATAAGGCATCACCTGAAGTGGAAGATGCTACACTCTAAAAATACTGGAGAGGGTTAAAAGAGAGAAAATAAAGGTGAGAAAAGAACGAAATGACCTGAATGTGATACCTGAAGAGGAAAGCCAGAAGCCAGTATAAAAAAAATAGACTTATAAATTTTTTAAGCTGGTAAAACATAGTGAATATTTAATGGTTAAACAGTTGAATAAAATGCCAGCATGAATCTCATTATTATCATTGCTATTAAACTCAGAACCACACTAAAATGCCTTGTTAAATGTGCTGAACCAGACATATGTGGCATATAATGTATCTGTCAAATATGTGAAACATTTAGCCAAAAACTTGGTTATGTTAAATTATATATCATTCAGTGATGATGAGATTCCTTTGGATAAAAGAAGAAATACTAAGGCTCTGCATATCATAGTCAAGTGTAAAAGTCATATCATAGCCAAAGTCTTTATTGATAATGGCTTCGCTGTCAATGTCATGCCTATGTCAACTTTGACAAGGCTATCTATTGCTTATTCACACATAAAGGATAGCCAAATGGTTGTTTGAGCTTTTGATGGGACCAGACGGAAAGTCTTGAAAGATATAGAGATGCCCTTACAAATTAGGTTGTGCACCTTCATTGTAAAATTTCAAGTGATAGATATCTTTCTATCTTATAGTTGTTTGTTGAAAAGGCCATGAATTCACATGGTAAGTGGTGTTTCCTCTACTCTACACTAAAAGATCAAGTTTAATGTAGAGGGTCGATTGGTAGTGGTATTTGAGGAGGAAGACTTGCTAATGACCCAATCTTTAAATGTCCCATATGTGGAAGCTACTGAGAAAATAGTAAAGTATTCTTACCAATCCTTCGAACTAGTCAATTCTATGAGAAAAAAACCCAAAAACCAATAATTTTCAAAGATAGTGATGAGTTAGATCATTAATAAGGGCTGGTATCCTAGAGTAAGGTTGGGCAAAAACTTACAAAAGATAAGAGAGCCCTTAATAATGATGGACAACAGTGAAAGCTTAGGCTTAGGCTATGAAGTAAAATAATGGAAGGTTAAGAGAAAACGAGCAGGTAAAACAACAAGACTAATGATCATACCACACTTGTACAAGACTTTTAGGCCTAGAGGATTCATGTACCTAACTGCAGAAGAAGATTTTGATCAAAGTATGAAAGAGGTATTCGCTCAATTGTCCATCCATGCTATTAAAGATGAAAATAGGCTTGAACGAGAAGGGTGGGTCCGTCTTTATCCGCCAGATTATGAGCTTAATAATTGGAGTATCATTGAAATGCCTTTTATCCTTGAGACTAATTCAATGTAATTGTACATCCCAATAGCTATTGCCCAAGACATTGAGGTAATCTTTCTTATTTGGACCATATATCTTTTATTATTTTAATAAAGATTAGAAAGGATGAATTTTTATTCATTTTTTCTTGTACCTGCATTATTGTCATTTTTTCATTTTTCTAAACATATCTTGTCAACATATCTCATTTCATGTAATTTCAGGTCCTTAAATGAACAGAAAGCTAATCATGATAACGATCAAGGGATTAATTTTAAAAAAATTGATTAACACTGATGCGCTTGATAACAAAGATGATTATGAAGAATGTTATTCCTTCAAACTTAATGAGATTGGTTAAGCAAGAAAGTAAGCCAATTGAGCCTCATCAGAAGATAACTAAATTGGTGAATCTAGAAAATGAAAAGAATAAGAAATAGGTTAAAATTAGCACTTCACTTTCATCGAGAGATAGGTAACATTTGGAAGATCTATTTTAAAAATTTATAGATGTGTTTGCTTGATCTTACCAGGATATGCCAGAGTTTAGTACAAAGATAGCAGAACACAGACTGCCCTTGAAACTAGAATGTAAACTAGTCTAACAAAAATTGAGGCGAATGAAGCCTGAAATATTGTTAAAAATCAAAGAATAAATGAAAAAATAGTTTAATGCAAGTTTTTTGTAAGTGACCAAGTATCCAGAATGGGTAACTAATATAGTATCAATCCCTAAGAAAGATGGAAAGACGTAAATATGTGTAGACTATCATGATTTAAATAGGGCTAGCCCAAATGATAACTTTTCTTTACCTTATATTGACACATTGGTAGACAACACAGCTAAGTATTCAATGTTCTCCTTTATGGATGGGTTCTTAGGGTATAACCAAATAAAGACGGCTGAAGATGACATGAAAAAGACCACTTTCATGACCATATAGAGAATTTTTTACGATAAAGTCATGCCCTTTAGGTTAAAAAATGCTAAGGCAACATAACAAAAAGCCATAATGACGCTCTTTCATGATATGATGCATAAAAAGATTGAGGTGTACGTAGATGATATGATTGTAAAACCTTGAAAAGACGAAGATCATGTCACCAACCTCAAAAAATTATTTGAGAGGTTAAAAATTTTTCATCTCAAGTTAAACCCAGCTAAGTGCATTTTCAGGGTAAAGTCAGAGAAGTTGCTAAGCTTTATAATCAGTGAAAGAGGGATTGAAATGATCCAAATAAAATACGAGTCATTCAAAATTTGTCACATTCGAGTACATAAAAAAAAGTTTGAGATTTTTTGGAGAGATTGAACTACATTTCGCAATTCATAACTCAGCTTACCTATAAATGTGATCTCTTTTTTAAGCTTCTCTGGAAGAATAATTTTGAAGAATGGAATAAGGAGTGTCAAACGAATTTTGATAAAATTAAGCAATACTTATCAAACCCTCTAGTATCGGTATCGTATGTTTTAGAGAGACCCTTAATTTTATATTTGACGATGTGTGAGAGTTCAATGGGATGTGTGCTGAGGTAGTAAGATGAATCTAGCCAAAAAGAGAGAGCTATTTATTACCTAAATAAGAAATTCATAGCATACGAGTCAAAATATTCTTTTTTTGGAAAAAAAATATTGTACATTAGCTTAGACTACCAGAAGACTCAGATAATACATGCTCTATCACATCACTTGACTTATAGCAAAACTAGATCCAATCAAATACATCTTTAAAAAGTCTTTTTTGTCTGAGAGAATTACTAGGTGGTAAGTAATGCTCTCGAAGTATGATATCATATATGTAAGTCAAAAGGTAAAAAAAAAAGTGTTATAGCCAAGTTTCTCGTAGATCGTGCTATCGAGAATTATGAACCAATAAGATTAAAGTTTTTCGATGAAGATCTAATGACTGTTTTCCAATTAAAGAAGGAAAAGCATAAAGAGAAGTGTTGAAAAATGTATTTTGATGAAGCTGTCAATACCTTAGGACATAAGATTGAAGCAATCTTGATTTCTCTTGAAGAATAATACTACCCTATGATGATGAGATTGAATTTCAATTACACAAATAATATCGCTTAATATGAGACATGTGTCATGGGTTTACAAGCTGCTATAGATAAAAAAAGTTAGAGCATTAAAAGTGTTTGGAGACTCAACTCTAGTTTTATATCAATTGAAAAGAGAATATGAGACGAGAGATTTGAAACTTTTTTTATATCGCAAGTATATCCTAAAGTTGATCAAGCAGTTTAAAGATATCAGTTTGATCATTTACTTCAGGAAGAGAATCTGATTACTGATGCCTTGGTTACTTTAGCAACAATGGTTCGAATTAATGATGGCGCTGACATTCAACCCATCAAACTAGATGTCAAGGATATTCAGCTCACTACTCTAATATAGAAGAAGAGAAAGATGGAAAGCCCTGGTAGTATGATATTTTACAGTATATTAAAAATCAACAATACCCTATCCATACAACTGAGAATGATAAAAAGGTCATTCAGAGACTAGTTATGAGTTTCTTCTTAGATGAAAATATTCTCTACAAAAGAAGTCGTGATCAAGTATTGCTAAGATGTGTAAATAAAGTCGAAGCAAAGAAAATCATTGAAGAAGTGCATAATGAAATATGTGAAGCACATGCCAATAGACATATGATGACAAGACAGATCATGAGAGCTGGGTACTATGGATTAATGATAAAAAATAATTGCATTGACTACGCTAAAAAATGTCACAAATGTCAGATCTATGCTGACAAGATTCATGGTCCGCCATCTGTTTTACATGTTTTGGCACCACCCTAGCCATTCTTAATGTAGGGCATAGACATCATTGGTCCTATCAACCCCAAGGCTTCTAATAGGCATAGGTTTATTTTTATGATGATAGATTACTTCACGAAATGGGTGAAGGCAGTATTGTTTAGAAATATAACATGATCTATGATCTACAAGTTCATAAAAAGAGATATCATTTTGTAAATATGAACTTTCAGAAAGAATCATTTTAGATAATGCCAAACATTTAAATAGTAAGATGATACAAGAAATATAAGCCTAGTATAAGATCAGGCATCATAACTCAACATCATACCATCCAAAAATTAATGGGATAGTTGAGGCGACAAATAAAAATATAAAAAAAATTCTTAAGAAAATGATCGAGACCTATAAAGATTGGCATGGAAAGTTATCATTTGCACTGCATGCATATCGCATATCGATGTATACCTCTACTGAGGTAACCCCATTTTCTTTGGTTTATGGGATAAAAGTTATATTGCCAGTAGAAGTGGAGATATCATATTTGAAGGTGTTAAAAAAAGTTAAACTGAAAAAGGCTGAATGGATTCGAAAGCATTATGAATAGTTAAATCCCATTAAGAAAAATATATTGACAGCATTGTGTCATGGTCAACTATATCAAAGAAGAATGATGATGACTCATGATAAAAAGGTTCGACCTCATTATTTTCGAAAAGAAGAGTTGATCTTAAAAATAATTCTCTCAAGTCAGCATAATAATAGAGAAAAATAGACTCCGAATTAGGAATGACCATATGTTATGAAACAAGCTTTCTCAAGTGAAGCATTAATATTAGCTGAGATGGATGGAGATTATTGGCCTCATCCTATAAATTTTGATGCAGTGAAGAAATACTATGCTTGAAAAAAAAATAAAAAAAGAAAAAAAAAGATGACTCAAGTCGAAAACCTTAAAGGAACGATTTAAGTCAAAGGGGGTTTATCTAAGTTAAAAACTTGAAAAGGTAGCTTAGATAAGGAAAATATAGCATCAAATTTAAAAATTCATTAGCATGAAGGCCGACATGTTCTGATGAGCTCTAAGTTGTTAAGTGCATTGGGTTGTTGAACTTTTGAAAAAAACTTCAAGATATGTTATCATGATTGTCTGATTGTTTATTTTTGGGCATTATCTCTCCATACCCATTTTTGTAATTCTTTCTTTTCTCACTGGCCAAAGTTTGCTATCATTTTTGCTAATAAAAGATATTCCACTTCATTCTTTGTGTTTCTCTTTTTATTGATTATTTTCTAGCCATTCCTATTCTTTTCTCTTTAATACCTTAAAATGAAAGAAATATGTGAATGCATTCTTACTTTTTAAGATTAAAATAATGATTGATAAATGAATAATAGCATGAAAGATTTTTACATTACATTGGAAAGGTTAAGAGTGATAAAGGCAAATTTGAAATGTTCAGTTACTAATAAGGACATTGAATTTGGAAAGAGATTTCTTGCAAAGAGAATATAAGAATTAAATGACAGAAATGATTGAGAGTTACGTTGATTTGGTCTTTAAAGATTAAAAGGTTCGAAGCTCAAGAAAAGAGCTTGAAAAACTTGAGTAACACAATTGAATGGAAATTAATTAACCAGCATTTACATAGCATGCATTGCATTTCTAAATGTCAAACGCATAGCATATGCTGCATGTGAGAAGATCTAGTGCATAAGTTTAGAAAGTAAGGATATTCTAGGATCCCACATAAAGAAAACAAACGTGAAGACGTTTCAATGTAAGAGTTTCAAATTCTCGTTTGAGAAGAAGCTTATGAGGTAAGATTCTAATTTTTGAAAGAGGATATTTCTCAATATTATGAATGATTTGTAAGACCTCCGAGCATAATCTCCTAAAATTCCTTCAAACATAATATATGACTCCTTTGGATGTGATTGTCGATGAGCTTGTTTATTTTTTCAAAGTCGTTGAGTCTCTGATTAGAGGAGTTTTGTTTATTTTTTTCAAAGTCGTTTAACTTCTGATTAGAAGAGCTTTGTTTATTTTTTCTAAAGTCGTTGAGCCTCTGATTAGAGAGCTTTGTTTATTTTTTCAAAGCCGTTGATCCTCTAATTAGAGGAGCTTTGTTTATTTTTTTCAAAGTCATTAAGCCTTTGATTAGAGGAGCTTTGTTTATTTTTTCCAAAGTCATTGAGCCTCTAATTAGATGAGCTTTATTTATTTTTCAAAAGTTGTTGAGCCTCTATTTAGAGGAGCTTTGTTTATTTTTCAAAGTCGTTAAGCCTCTGATTAGAAAAGCTTTGTTTATTTTCCAAAAGTCATTAAACATCTTATTAGAGGAGCTTTATTTATTTTTCAAAAGTTGTTGAACCTCTATTTAGAGGAACTTTGTTTACGAACCTCTGCTTAGAAGAGTTTCAAGTCATTTAGCAAATTTGGGTGTCTGATTAAAAAATGAATGTGTTAGCAAAAGCAGGGTGTCTACGTTTTGTACAATTCTTGTTGCATAAGAAATGCACAAAAAGGAGCAACTATAGACACCCAATTTGGTCCAGACTCGAATCAATTTGACCTTGTCTAATGGGGTCAGTTAAGCCAAATGATTGGGTTTAATTAAATAGTTATTTATTTATTATGTTATTTATTTTATTTTTGTTTTTTTTAGATATTATTTGTTTCTGATTAATTTTCAATTGATATCAAGAGATAATGATAAAGATCATAATAATTAAAAATAATAAAAAATGAGAATGAATTATGTCGTGAATAAGGCTGGTAGAGTCATACATAGATTTAACCAGTATAGAATAGATTCAATGATTAATCTGATAATCCAGAAACCTAATCAAAAAAAGAATCTAGATTAGTCACAAACTCTATGATTGATCCCTATAAATACCTATAGATTAGAAGTAAAGAGGACATACAGAGAGCAAACAGATAGAAAACAAAAGCAAAAAAAGTGTTTATAAGAGCAAAGGTAGTTCTAGAATTTTTAGGAATTTTTTTTGAATTTTTGGCTTTTTTTTTTAGAAAATTTCTTAAAATTTTCTCAGATTTCGATCAATTTTCCAATGCCGTTTAAATTTTTCAGCTAGATTCCGATGAACTCTCTAGTTTTTGACCAGTTCCCCAGTTTTCGATGTCACACTCTAGAAACTGTTGAACTTTTCGACAGATTTTCGGTGACTCTATCCAAATTTCGACAACAATTCCAGAATCTAGTGAAGGATTCAATCGGTGCTCTTGAATCATAGAGAGAGAGAGAGAGAGAAAATGGGGAGAAGAGAGAGGAGGAAAAAAGAAACTCTGGTAAAAAAGGTCAAAATTAGCCTTTTATACAACTACAAAACGACATCATTTTGGCATTAAGAAACCCCCAAGATTCGCGCATTTCTATTCGAACCAACCCTACCCGAGCGTAACCCACTCTTGGCAGACTTGCATTCCAGCTAACCTTCAGTCGAACTGAGCCGAGCCATGCCTTCGAGCCATTTTTTTTGTGCCTCAAGTCGAACCGCTTTAGTCGCTCCAACCGAGCCGTTTCATTTTTTTTGTATTTCTTTTTTTTTGGTATTTTATTTATTTATTTATGTGTTTTTTTAGTATTTTTGCATGATTTAATTTAAGAAAAATAAATTATAAAATAAAAAATAAAAATATTTTTTTGAATAAATATTAATTATCTAATGATGGAATTTATATAAATTTTAAATAGTAAATTTTTATAAAATTCCTATGTGAGAAATTTTGTCTAAATTTGTCCCAAATTGTGGAATAATTTAGATAAAGTTTCAATAACAATAATTAATATTTATTTTCAAACAAAAAAAATAAAAAATTAAAAAATAAAATTTGGGTTAAAAATATCTGATAATTATCTAATGATAAGATTCTTAGAAATTTTAAATGGTAAATTTCTAAAAAATATCTATGTGAGAAATTTTCTTTAAATTTATCCCAAATTATGAAATAATTTAAATGAAATTTCAATAAAAATAATTGTTATATTATTTTTTTTTTCAAAACTAAAGAAAAAAAATTTCTAAATAAGCCCAAATGGTAAAAAATTTAAAAAGGAAAAAAGGAAAAATATTTTTAGTTTAGCCCAAATGATGGAATAATTAGATATATTTTTTATAAAAAAAAAGAAAGAACAATAATTAAACTTTTGTTCTGATGACGGAACATCTTCAAGAAAATAAATGAGATTCTTGAATACTCTTGAAGTGAGAAAATATTTTTAAAAATTCTACCAGATTGATGGAAGAATCTTATAAATTAGTTCCAACATTTCGACATAAAATTTTGAAACCATTAGAACCAAGACCTAAAGATAAATTTAAAATAATATAGTACCATCCTTCGGATGGGCATGTGGAGGTGCTATAACCTTCCCCACATGTAACTGAACTCTTGAACCATGTTCTGGTTTATAGATCCGAACCTATTCTTTTAGGGACTCTTTGTCAAGCTTAGAAGCTCTTTCAATGGATAGATTTATTAGGTGATCAATTACACCTAGTTAAAAAAGGTTGGTGGTGACTCTATTTTATTAAGTCTAACTATAGATTTATGAATCTATATATTTTGACAGCTCATATTTGGCAGTTCTCATCAGAAAAAATAAGAGATTGAGGTAAAGAGCAACTACTTTAGGCCATTTAAGGTTAACAAAAGCTTTTCACTCAATTTCAGGAACTCACAGATCCTATAAGACCTTAAAGAAGCTTTGATACCAATTGAAGGATCTAGAGCAAAGAAAGAACAAAAGAAAAAAATGAAGAAACTAATTTGGTAGTTGCAATAAATTGACTCTATCAGATTATGAGCTTTATTTTATTAATTTATAAGCTTCAAAAAATATAAAAATTTGTTTAACTACTACAAAAATTATTTACGTAATAATATAAATCACCATACACAGATTTATCATACTACCTAAATTGATAAAATAACAAAATATGTTACAAAAATTACAATAAAAATATCATACCTAATTGGTTCAACCACTAACACTATCAAAACCTAAAATTAGTACTTTTGCAGAAAGATTCAAAAGAGTTCTAATGAAAGTCAAGACGAAAATTGTCATAATTGGTCGTCCTTGTCCTCAAGCAACTGCCAAATTGAAGAATCTATTGTTTCATAGAAATCATCAAATTCCACGTGAACAAACGCCAACGCTGGACAAATAGATTTTCACTATAGGACATGAATCATTGACTATCATTTTTACTATTATATTGCCATGATTATTAGATTAGTAAAACAAACTGAATTTTGAAGAACTAATTTCAAACAAGATTCGATATGGATGCCAAAATTCTTCAAAACAGTTATATCTAAAAATGTTATAGTCAATTTAGAGAACATAAATCATAGGTTGTCATTCCATGATTTCTTGGACTACAAGATTTGCCAGCTGCATGCTCCATAGTTTACTATATTTAACATAACCATAACCTAAAATTCACTAGCTAATCAACAATTGACCTTATTCTGTTCAAAAGGTTAAAGGTGAAATCTTGTTACTTTTGAAATGAAAGATCAGAACACCAACTCATAATCTTACAGAAGTGAGGAGCTTTTGTAGTTTAGATGGCGACCATCCAAATTTAAACCCATTCTCAAGATCTTGTTAGAGCTAGAAAACTAACTCTAAAAGCACAGACACTAAACCGGAATGTCAAAAAAAAACAAGCTAGGCTTACGAGACACAGATTCCTTAAACAACTCCAAAAATAAGCCTATATTTCTTACTTTTCTGTCCTTTGACTTCTCTTTTTAGAGAAAGCTCCGGACAAAATTGTATGTCTTTGTCCGTTAAGGATTTTTGTTTCAGGCCACAAATTCAGGCTGCTGCCTAATGCGCTGCACGAAATCAAAAATTTTTTTATGCACCTCCCAACTGGGTTTTTGAATCTTTCTTTTTTGTTTATTTTTTACAAAATCTTAGTATATACTACGTCTCTTGTTTATCTCCTGTAAGTATATATATTTTTTAATGGTTATCCAACATCAGTTATCATCATCATTGTTCCATTGAAGCCTTTATAAAATTTTGGTCGGCGTTTTGGTGATCATGCCAGCAATTTTCTGTGGTTTGGCACCAATGTTGTTTGGTCGCAAACCATTAAAAATCGTCCAGGTAATATTTAAAATTTCTTTCTTGCATTTTCTCAATTATTCTTTTTCTAATTTGAATGGAAATAAATGTTATTGTTGAATCTGCAAAACTATTATGTTGATGCATAAGTCAGTAAGAACATTGAATCTAACCTAGAGCTTTTCTGCTATTAGGCTTCCATTCAGCATTTTGGCATTGCCAAGAAAATATTTTCTTGTTGGATTTTCCACCTTCCTCTGGGTTTTCTGATAACATTCCATTTCCTGTTTTAATGAAGTTCCCTATTCAATTTTCCTTGATTTCTCTTATGAATTTTATATAATTAAATTTCTACATCTTTTCCTTTGCTGTACATTCTTTTGTTGAACGATCGCATGAGTTGAAGCATATTAAGAACTGCATGCCATTTATAAGGCATAAATAGGAACCTGCAAACTGCAGCAGGAAATGCAATTCCATGTAAGCTTCTGACTGATAAAGAATCATCCTTTTAGGGCAATATCCGCATGTGTGAGGCATGTTGAATTAAAATTCTAATGGTATAATATACTTCATGAATAATGCATCATTTTGAAAGATTAGTCCATCAGGAATGTTGGTTAATTAGCTCTAATTTTTTAGCAATCCTGAAAGAAAATTTGAACTTCTGCAGGGACTCAAAACCCCTCAGACATCTAAGGCATCCAAGAAACAAAAGGAAGCGAAAGGCTCCAGGAAGGATAGTTCATCTCAACCAGCATGCAACTTCATTATGATGATGGAGCTTAGGAAAAAAATTATAACCTTTAGAGACATCATTGACCTACCACCTTGTAGTAACTCTGTTTCCATATATCAGGTAGTATTGCCTCCTCCTTTAGCAACTCTCTCGAAGCGGCAGAAATACCTTCACTCAAGTTTGTCTCAATAGGTTTATCTTCCTATATATCTTTCTGCAGCTGCTGCTAGGGACAATGAAAGATCTTCATGAGTTCTACCCTGAAAGCGTACCCCGTTTCCGTGGGTCAGAATTGAAAGGATTAGCTCTCGATAAGGTTTGCCAGTTTTCATAAAAATAGCTAAAAGTAGCTCTTTGGATTCTAGTATTACTTCCAGATAAACCCTATGCTAACAATCTGCATGAAATGCATAAACAGGTGCTGATTTGCTTTTGCAAGGCATTGCAAGACCTTGGAGACACATCAAAGATGGGCGATGAGTGGATAGACAAATATAAATATGATATATATGATAATGACAAATGCAAAAAAGTTGATAAACTCGGTATGTAGTAAATTTTCTCAAAGAAGTTACCTGTTGGCAATCACTATTACTCTACATTATGTCTTTGTTTGAATCAGATAAAAAGCAAAGAAAATTTGATTTGAGGGCTTTGAAGAAAGGAAGTACTTGCAAGAACTTTTGAGTGAATCTTAATTTGTGTTTATCCTTTTCCTTTCCTGTGGTATGGGAACTTATTCTTGATTGAAGTTGATAATATTTTTCCCCATTTACCTTTGGCAGTTGAAATTGCTGTGGCCACACTCAATGGCTTGATTAAAATAGCGAGAGAGAAATTTGATATGATGGATGAAGATGACGAAAACAAAGATTTCAGTCCAAAGGCCAACACATTTGGAAAGGTCTTAAAGGATTCTTATTCAGATAACAGCTCCAGCTGCCCTTCTCCAGCGTCACCAACTTCAGTCCTTCCTGAGTTGATTAATGTTTCCCCAAAATCTCCTTATTCCTCATCTCTTCTGTTGTCTCTCAGGGTTCAATCAGTGGGGAAATTGAATCCCATTGATGTGAAACGGCTGGCATTACACACGCTTTCAAAAGTTGAAGTCCAAGTTCCAAGCTCTTTGAAACAAAAGAAGATTATGATTGAGGATCAAAAGGAAGAAGCAAAGGTTAATGCGTCAGTGATAGAAGCATCAACTGTTGATGAAACCAGAGAAGATTCCACCTCTCGGAATGATACATTAGAGGATTCACTTTCTAATTCAGACAATGCATCTGGTGAAAGAACTACCGATGGAAGCAATACAGCACCACCAAAGTTCTCAGCAAATGTAGCACCAACACCACCACCATCACCGTCACAGATGCAACCTCCTGAGTTGTCCAGAGACATAGAAGTAGCTGCAGAAAAATCAGCATCACCACCATCACTACCAGCAGAAGTTTTATCGCCACCCCCACCATCACCGCAAGCAAAGTTGTCTACAGATATGGAGAGTCAGACAGATATAAGACTACTTCCACCACCACCAGCAGTACCATCCCCACCATCACAGCCAACAAAGCTGTCTACAGATATGGAAATAGATAAAAGATCCCTTCCACCACCACCGCCACCACCACCATTCTTGCAGCCAAATGTAGTATCAAGAAGACCACCATTTCATCCACCCCATCCACCCCCACCCCCAATGTTGCAACTAAATGTAGAACATGCACAATCAACATTAGTATCAGCAGAACCACAGTTGCACTTACCACTTTCAACGCTGACAAATACAGCAGCAACTGGAATACCATTGCCGCGGCCACCACCACCTCCAACCCCATGGAAGTCAAATGTAGCGGCGACAGGATCAACCTTTCCACCAACACCTCCAGATCCATTGCAGTCAAAAGTAGTGGCGACACGAACAACCCTTTCACCACCACCTCCAGCCCCATTGCAGTCAAAAGTAGTGGCAGCAGGGCAACCACTTCCACCACCACCTCCTCCTGGAAGTGCATTAAGAATTCCACCACCCCTACCACCCATGATGCTTCCAAATGGATCAAGACCATTGCCAACACCAGGTCCACCACCACCACCCATGTCACTGGCGAATGGAGCTGGTCCACCACCTCCTCCACCTTGTTCAGCAAAATCCTTGCGCCCCACGAAAGCAAATACTAAATTGAAGAGATCAAGTCATATGGGTAATCTGTATCGGGTTCTTAAGGGCAAAGTAGAAGGATGTCCTGTGCAAGGAAAATCATCTAATGGAAAAAAGAGTGGGGTTGGAAGCAGCTCCAATGGGAAACAAGGGATGGCTGATGCATTAGCAGAGATGACAAAGAGGTATGTTTCCTACAGCACTGTAATAAATAATAGGCACCTGAAGCTTATTCTAGTGAATATTTTGTTTTAAGAACAAAGGGAATTTTGTGAAATAAGTGACTTATCATATTCTTTATTCTTTTTTGGTCTCAGATCTGCTTACTTCCAACAAATCGAAGGAGATGCAGAGAAATACGCAAAATCAATCACAGAGCTCAAAACTGCCATCAGCAGATTCAATACAAAGGACATGAGTGAGCTGCTCGAGTTCCACAAACATGTGGAATCCATTCTCGAGAACCTAACAGATGAAACTCAGGTTAATCTGACCTTGTTTATTTAGCTAATTATCTACTTTTATTGCCCTATACTGATGATTCCATTACTTGATGAATCGTTGTTTAACCTCCAAATGTTTTGGATTGCAGGTTCTAGCAAGATTTGAAGGCTTCCCTGCAAAAAAGTTGGAAGCATTAAGGACAGCTTCAGCACTTTACTCGAAGTTAGAATCAATGATTACTGAACTACAAAACTGGAAGACGGAGCCTCCTTTGGCACAGCTTCTTGACAAGGTTGAGCGTTATTTCAACAAGGTATGATTTGGCTCTTGATCATAAACATAAGATGATAATATCATTCTGATCATCACCTTCGCAGGCATTCTCCACAAATAAACCAAATGAATAAATTAATACTAATTACTTACAGATAAAAGGGGAAATAGACGCCCTAGAGCGAACCAAAGATGAAGAATCCAAGAAATTTAAGAGCCACAATATGGATTTTGACTTCCACATTCTTGTACGAATCAAAGAAGCTACGGTTGATGTTTCCTCCAACTGCATGGAGTTGGCACTGAAGGTAACTCGGTTCAAAATATGTGTCATATATATAACTACTTCTCAAATCTCAATCAATTTGAAGCTTTTTGTTATTTTCCTGGCACATTGTAATTGGATTTCCAGGAAAGAAGAGAAGTAAAGTTGGCAGAGAATGAAGGGTCCAAAACCAAAGCTGAAGCACAAAAGAAGGAGTGCGCTAAAATGCTATGGAGGGCTTTCCAATTCGCTTTCCGGGTTTATACATTTGCCGGAGGACATGATGATCGTGCAGACAGGCTGACCCGAGAACTGGCTCACGAAATCGAGATTGATCAACAACAACAGTAATTATAATCACAATGTGAAGTATAGTGTAGTAGATACCAAATTCATATAATAATATATATTGCATGAGAAACTTGAGGAATCAAAGTTTCGAAGGGCATTGTAAATTAACACTACTTTTGTTTGAGCCGTGATTTTGATGAAATAGGAAATTAAAACTGCTTCAGGAGTTTGAAACAGGCTTTAAAGAAACCAGCAAACTCCCCAGCTTGAGATCGTGAAATACTAAGATTTTTTTTTTGCTTTTAAGCAAGTGCTGATTGATCATGCTTTAATGCAATAGTATCATGGTTGGCTTAACCTTTTAGTTTTTTTCTTCTCTTTTGTAAGAAATGATGGTTACAGGAGAAAAGGAGATGAAGAGGGTGCAATCGATTATTCTATATCTCTCAAAATAACTGAAGAATCAAAGCCAATCCGGTTCAGTATCGAAGCAGTCCTTTTCTGTTCTTTTCCTGGTAAGGTTTTTCAAATTAAAATATCACATCCTGTGTACATTGGCATGACGGAAGAAATTCCCCATCATTGTTCATCGTTTCGTCCCTCGCAAATCAATGAGTTGGTCCATGATCAGGAATGTTTTCAACGAAACCCAAATAGTTTCTCGGATTGCGTTCATTTCCCCGTACATGGCTCTAAGATTTTCTATCTTAATTTGTTTGAATTATAAATACATATTCAGTGCCATTTTTATTAAGATCAACAAGTTCAGGAGGCTGGTAATCGTTTGCATTAGGGAAAATCTGAACCAGATTTTAGTAAGAAATCAACTGTTATCTGACTAAACTTTTGTTTTGGTTCTACCATCCGCAATTAACCAAGCCTGGTCGGAGTCCAAGACCTTCATGATGAACCATCACTCTGCCTGCATATTGGACCCAATTAGCCTATTTTTAGTAGGCCGTAGAGCCCTTCATGTTGGGCTCCTTACTTCCTTACTTCCCTTGAGTATTTCTTTTTTACCACTCTTATTTTTTTAAGATTATTCAAAAAAAAAAAAAAAATCTTACGTTACTCGCTATTGCCTGTCATTGAGCTTTTCCTTCCTTTTATATGAAAAGCTAACAAATAGTGCACTAGGTTTCTTGTGGGTTTGGGATAATATTGTGATATAACTCAGATTTTTTTGAAAAACTAAATTAATTATTACTCTTTTTGTTTTATCTATTAAGTTAAATTTTTATTTTTATTGATGATAAAGTTTTTAATTTGAATTATCCTTTTATTTAAAAAAAAAAAAAGTGAAAAGTTACAATTAAGAAAATAAAAAAAAAAGATTTTTTAAAACATTTAAGATAATTACAAATTTTAAAAACAACAACATTTTAAAATGAAATTTTAAAAAAAATAGTTGTTAAATACATAAAACAACTTTGATACATATCTTTCTTCTATTATATACATGTTCACACGAAACATATCTGCTTCGTGTTAAATATATTAAAAATATAAAAATTTTTATATTATAATTAATGTTAATAATACGAATACATGAATTATTAATATTTTATATAATATTAATACACAATTTATGAGATCTCACGTCAAAATCAAATTACATCATAAAAGGCAACTAATTATTTGAAAACTTAAAAAGTTTTTACTTGATTTTTTTAATCATTCACCTTTTATTCATTTATCACTCTTTTTTATTTAACTTCGTTACCAATCAAACAAGGCCAAAGGATCTATGACATGGGAGGAATAGTATGTATAAAAATAAATTCAGAGATTTTTTTTTTTAGAAAATATGTGTAAAAGTAAATATTAATTATAATATAAACACTCAAATCAATTAACAAAGAGATCAATAAATCAAAATATATGATATTTCCTTCTACCAATTTTTTATATGTTTTTTTCTTTTTCCTTTGAGCAAGCACATAACCAGTTCTTGAGTGCATTTCCGGTCTAAGTGATAGTAATGGGTGATAGATAATCTGTGGGTAATTCCATAGTTGGTTGATGATAATTTAAAAATAAAAAAATTATAAATATTGAAATTTTAATATCAAATTTATTAAATTTTTACTTTTTAAAAATAATAGTATGAATCAATTAATTTAAATTTTAAATTAGTACACGTATTTTATAATAAATTAAGTTTGAATTATTTTTTCTCTCAAAATAAAAAATGCTTATATTTAATTTATATAAAAATAAAACTTAATATCGATGCATGAATATTTCGGAATGAGATCAAAGAGGTTGCCAGCAAAGTATAGCAGAAAAAACCTTACCTGATGTAGATTCCAGCAAATAGCTCAAAATCGTAAATCAACAACTTATTGGGCCTAATTTGAGCCAATCAGCCCAAAATCCCCTCGAGACTTAAAGCCCTGCTGGGCCCATAACAAGAATTCAAAACCCAGCTCCATGCTCTTCAGATGGGATAAAAGTATGATCTGATTATAAAGCTCCATTGTTTTTTCTTATAATAAAACCCTTATGGTCAGACTGTACTACAATTTTATCTTTCGTGACAATTATAGTACAATTTGTACTTAAATTGTATTACCCAATAAGGATCTTTATGGAATTTCAATGTTTTATACACCTAATATATATAAAAATATTTGGATGCTGTTCCCATTTCACAAGTTTAGATCTCTTGTTTTGCCTTCCTATCAAATAACCTTCTTGATTTTTTTTTTTTTTTTTTTTGCAATTTTGCCTACCTTAGAGCTTTTTAATATTGTTTTTTTCTCTCTTCTTTAGTTAACTTTTAGAGATTTGTATTTCAATCTCGCTTTGACTTACTCTTTTGCAGAATATATTGGTTAATGTTACTACAAACCTGAATTTGTTGCCAATGCTTTTGTTTGCAGAATAAGTTTAGTTGCTACAGTGATTTCCAGGCTGCTGAAGAGTTTTTCAAAGGAGCAAACATCAGAGCTTGGATTGGGATGCCATATCAAAAGTTTGGGCTTTCCAAATAAGAAAGCATCAATTTTTGTTCACATTTTTGCAAAAATTAAAGCTAGAAAACATTCATTAACAGCAATATCTGATAAACTGAGGCAAAAAAATGGTGGTTTGTGGCTTTGCATGATACTACTTTAGGGACTCATTGTTACAAACGATGAACTAAAGTAGTGTCATGCAAAGTCACAAACCAAACATTGACCCAAAACCAAACATTGACCCAAAACCAAACTCTAATTCCAGGAAAAGGATGAACTAAAGTTTTGTCATGTAAATTATAAAACTGGGCTTTGGGCTCTGACTACCTCAAAGCAACCCACTAATTTAGTCATCTATAAGAATCATTCTAGCCTAGTGTCCCACCAAACTTCAGTTCCACCATTTCTGGCCCATTAGCTCGAACTTCTTTTTCTTTGGTTTGGGCTTCACTGGATCATTCCAGGGTTGTTTAATTTATTTTGGTAATATAATTTTTCACAAAATTTCCGTCTTTTGATAATATTTTGATTCAAGCTTGTTACAGGACAATCTCTCCTGTGAGCAAACAAAGAAATCGAGAATCTATTACATGTTAGTGCCTGTTAACCGCTAGAATGTGGAGCAGTACTCTTGGAAACCGTCACAATTCGCAAACATCAGTGAATCACCAAGATGATAACTCCCTTAAGGGTCTGCTATCTGTGTCAATTCTTAACTGCTCCAAGCAGAACAGGATCACTGCCGCCTAACCAGCAAATATACAGATGATAACTCCCTTAAGGGTCTGCTATCTGTGTCAATTCTTAACTGCTCCAAGCAGAACAGGATCACTGCCGCCTAACCAGCAAATATACATTAGATAACTCTCTTGTCATTGTCATTGATTTTTTTTTTCTAAATTGTGACTGAAATATGTGTGGTATTCCTTTTGGATGGAGAAAAGCTTCTACATGGTAAACCTCAAATCAATATGAAAGCAGTACAATCTTTGTTCAACTAGCTGCAGTTTAAGGGATTTTTACATGCTCTTTGCAGCAAGGAATTGATCAGGCGTGTCCAGTGCCGTCTTAAGTTTCTCAAGATTAAGAGACGCTCGATCATAAAGCAATTGGGTGAGGACATTGTTGAGCTGCTCAGGAATGGCAAACCTGAAGCTGCCTTTTCCCATGTACCATTACTCTAACAAAGAACTACCATTAACTTTTCTTTTTTCTTATAGTATTTATTTAATTGATCATTTTCAGTCCTTTGAAACTTTGGGTGTTATTTGAACTTCTATGAGTGCTATTATTTCAGGCTGAGGAGCTTTTAAAGGACCAGAATTTATTGAGTGTCTATGATCTGCTGGAGCATTTTTGTGAATTCTTAGTACTTCACTTCCCTTACATTCGAAAGCACAAGTACGAGTCCTGTAATATAAATATAACTAGTCAATTTGTGCAAAAGTAAGGTTCTACATTCAAGTAATTTTAAGTTTATTAGTAACCTTTTCATTCCCAAGCCATTGGAAATTCTTTTTTCCTCTGAGATTCCACATCCAACCAATTCCCTATTTTACTTTGATACAAGAAATTTTAACAGAAATCTTTTAACTGCTGCCATTTTTCTTTTTTTTCTTTTTTTTTCCTTTTTCCAGGACGTTGATAATAATAACTGGTTTGATCCACCTCATGACAGTGTTTTCTTCAATTTATTGTCTAGAGAATTATGCTTCATCTACTTTTACATGTCTCTTCCAGGAGCTATTCCAATGAGATCAATGAAGCTGTTTCAACTTTAATCTTTGCTGCTGCATGGTGTGGAGATCTGCCGGAGTTGCAAACAATCAGGATGCTATTTAAAGAGAGACATGGGAGCAAATTCATTAAAGCAATAACTGAATTACATACAGGAAACCATGTGAATAGTCAGGTTGTAAACTGTTGGTTTTAAACTATAACTATAATGCCTTTTTTGACCTTAAGATATACTTTGGGTTTTCCAATTTCCTTTTTGTGCCTGTTACTTTATAGCAATCATTATATTTATGTTTCAGGTTAAGGAAAAACTCTGTTTAAAGTCTATTCCAAACAATATGAAGCTGAGTTTGATTGTTGAACTAGCTAAGGATCATGCCCTCCAGGCACAGCACCCTGGGGGCAACAAGAAGCTTGGATCAAATCTCCCGCTGGTATCTCTGAGCTATAATCGCCACTCCATATCTTTTTTTTTTCACTTCATTAAATCTAGTCCTGAATGTGTCATAAATCTAGAACTTGATCAATTTTGCACATCCAATTGCAGATATGCGGGAATGATAATCTTCATTTGGAAGCATTTCATTTTGAGGGAATGACTAAAGGTGATTATGGTAGCTGTTGGCTTGCAGAGAGGCTACCTACAAATGATAAGGACATACGAACCAAATTACCAGGTCAGAATGTTGAAGTTGGGAACTGTGTTCAAGTTGAAGATGGATATGAATCCGAAATGGTCCACAATAAATTATCAGGCCAGGGTAGTTTAGAAAGTTTTGGCTCAAACCACCCTTCCGCAGCCGCTTTTGAAAACAAAATGGAAACCAGGACAGGTTCTCACTCTCAGATTCTAGTCCAGTTTAACAAAATATCTTTCAAACTTGATGAAGTAGAGGAGATTCACATTAACACTCTAGAGGACAATTATACTGCGGACAAAGCAATATTTTTATTTAATTCAACTCTGCTTTCAGAAATAAATAATCATGGATTTAGCGGAGCAAGCTTATTGGTTTCATCTCACTGTTATAATGATCGTTACACTGGTAAAGCTGGATTATGGAATCGGAGAACATACTTGGACTCTTGCAAGAGGAAAAGCTCAAACAGCATGACGTTGACAGGAATTTCCAATTTTAAGGAAGGCCAGCTGTGCCATTCTTGTCTATCACCACATTCAAGCGTAAATGACACCAATTGTGAGCTAGACTATGGTAAGTCAGGCAACTTGTCATCATATAAAAAACATACATATCATGGAAATTGTCCCCAGGATAGGCATTTAAGAAATATCCCTTCCAAAGATCCGTTGATGGGCTTATCTGTCGCGCACAGCTTTAAACAAGAAGCATCGAAAGAAGTGTGGAGGAAAATAAATTACAAGAAGCCTACTAAATATAGTGTTGGGGAATTTCAGAATGACATTTTGATTAAAAATAGCAGGAAATTGGGAGAAGCAGAAGTATCAGAATTTCCAGGCTGCTGTGTCTCTTCTAGTGGATCTAGTCCTTGTACAGAGCCCAACATAGTTCCACATCAATCTTATCCAATGAGCATGACTATTGCTCCAGAAAGGGTAAAGAGAACAATCAATGACTATAGTTTGCAATCAGATTCTTATAACCAATTTCAGAACCCAAAAGGCAATAATTCATCAACATACAGACATGTGCACCCGAAACTCCCTGACTATGATGAATTAGTAGCTAAATTCAAGGTCCTCAAGCAAGAGCATCAGCAAAGAGAAGCTGTGTGCTGTAAAGCCATTAAAATTAAACAAGACAAGCCGCTGCATCGATGATTATCCATTGCAACATGTCACAACCTTGTTTGTCTTTGCTTCCTTGTTCTATATCTTATTGCTTCTTCCTTGCGGCATTCTTTATCGTTTTGCAATTTCTAACATCTTTCTTCACCTTATGCTCACCCCTTGTACTGATATCATTAAATTATATTCATGTCGTTTGCTATGAGCTTATATCCCTTTTCTTTTCACTGTTTAATGCTCTACCAAATCATCATGAGTGAGTGATTGTCTGTAGAGACCCGCACCCAACCTGTGAGGTATTGTCCGCTTTGACCCGAAGGTCTCACGGTTTTATCCTTCAAAAGGCGCCTCACAAGTTTGAGATTAAGTCTCTTCATATATATCATTCCTTATCCACACATCCTCCTGATGTGGGATTGGGGCGTTACAATCTCCCTACCTTTAATGCTTGATGTCCCTGTCAAGCCAAGTCCATTCACAGGACCAAGATCACACCAGACCATCGTGTAGCACTTAGTGACTCCCACGGCTCCACCATGTAGCACTTAGTGACTCCCACGACCGCGAACTGATGACCGCTCTGATACCATTTGTAGTAATCATAGTAGTATTTAACCCTTTAATACAGAATATAACCTTAATTCATCACTACAAACACATGATTCATATCAGGATTTATACGAAACAAAGATTTTCCTTTCTATTCCCATCAAATTTCTGTTTCAACAATAAATTCACATTACCAACTTTCTCAACACTTAACTTGACTCTAATTAAAGTCTAAATCATCTGCCCAAAGAGGGATAATGGAAACCCTAAAATTTTAAGATTTCTCGATTATAATTTACACTTTAAGATTTAACCATCAATACTCCAAAAATTGAAAAAGATTATTTACTCACCTCTAACAGATAATTTCTCCTTGTAAATTTGTTCTTCCCTTCACTTGGAATCCTTCAATTGATCTTTTCTGTATAAGAAACATATGAGAAATAAGTTTCTGTTTTTAATACGACTAATCGTCGATTGAAAACTTGAAAAGTTAACTCTATTAATAAAATAAAATAGGTTATTTATCAATAAGTCCTCTGCACTTCTCATTCTTTATTAAAGAGTCCCCCACTTATAAAAATACTTAAAAAATAGTCTCTTTTTTTTTTTTTGGTATTACAATCTCCCCAACTTATAAAAAGTTTCGTCCTCGAAACTTGATTTACCTTTATTTTCGAATAACTGAGGATGTCGTTTCTTCATATCATCTTCCATTTCCCAAGTTGCTTCTCTTGGTGTATGATTGCTCCATTGGACTTTTATAAAGGGAATAGTTCTATGCCTTAAGACTTGCTATTTTCGATCAATTATTCGAATAGGATATTCCAAGTATGTTAAATCCTCTTGAACTTCTAAAGGTTCATACTCTATCACGTGGCTTGGGTTAGAGACATACTTTCTCAACATGGACACATGAAAAACATTGTGCACACCAGATAGTTGAGGTGGCAAGGCTATCCTATATGCAACTTCTCCCACCTTATCAAGAATTTCAAATGGACATATATAACATGGGCTTAGCTTTCCTCGCTTCCCAAACCGCATAACACCTTTTGTGGGTGATACTTTTAAAAAAATAAAATCCCCTTGTTGAAATTCTAACTCCCTTCTCTTTTTATCTACCAAACTCTTCTGACGATCTTGTGCTGCTTTAAGTCTCTCCTTAATCACCTTGATCTTTTTTATAGTTAGTTGCATCATTTCTGGCCCTAGGAGTTTTCTTTCCCTAACATTATCCCAACATAAAGGGGATCTACACCTTTTACCATACAATGCCTCAAAAAGAGCCATCCCAATACTAGATTGGTAACTATTATTATAAGCGAACTCCGTTAAAGGTAAGTAATCATCCCAACTACCTTTTAGATCAATCATACATGCTTGAAGCATATCTTCTAAAATTTAATTTGTTCTCTCTGTTTGCCCATCTGTCTGAGGGTGAAAGGCTGTACTCAATTTTAAATTTATCTCCATAGCTCGCTGTAAGCTTACCCAGAACTTAGAAACAAATCTAGAATCTCTATCTGACACAATACTCACTGGAACTCCATGCAATCGGATAATTTCACCCGTGTACAATTGTGCTAGTTTATCAAGTGGAGTAGTCGACTTGATAGGTAAAAAATGAGCTGATTTAGTGAGTCTATCAATAATTACCCACACTGCATTATTCCCTTTAGATGACTTAGGCAACCTCATCACGAAATCCATAGAGATGTGCTCCTACTTCCATTCCGGTATCTCCAAAGGTTGTAATAACCCTGATGGTCTTTGGTGTTCAGCCTTAACTTGCTGACACACTAGACATTGGGACACAAACTGAGCTATGTCACGTTTCATATTATTCCACCAAAAACTTTCTTTCAAATCTTTATACATCTTAGTGCCTCCAAGATGTATAGTGAATCGAGACCCATGTGCTTCCTCCAAGATCTCTCGTTTTAGATCAAGATCATTTGGTACACACAATCTATTTCTAAAACGTAATGTGCCATCCTCGTGAAGATTAAACTCTGACCGTAAACTATTCTGCACTTCTATCTTAATTCTGTCTAACTCACTATCATCTTTTTGTGCAAATTTTATCTTTTCGATCAAAGTTGGTTGAACCACCAAACTAGCCATAACAACACCTTTTCCATGTATAATCACCTCGATTTGCTGCGTATCAAGTTCCTCCAACAATTTTGGTTGCAAAGTAATCAAAGCAGCCATACTTCCAATGGACTTTCTACTAAGAGCATCAGCAACTACATTAGCTTTGCCCGGATGATAATTGATGGTCAAATCATAATCTTTGATTAATTCCAACCATCTTCTTTGTCTCATGTTCAACTCTTTTTGCGTAAACAGATACTTTAAACTCTTCTGGTCCGTATAAATTACACAAGACTCCCCATACAAATAATGTCTCCATATTTTCAAAGCAAACACAATGGCAGCTAACTCTAAGTCATGAGTCGGATAATTCTGCTCGTAGGTTTTTAATTGCCTAGAAGCATAAGCAATTACCCTATCATTCTGCATTAACACACAACCCAACCCCTTATTGGAAGCATCACTATAAATGGTAAAACTACCAATATCAGAAGGTAAGGTAAGGATAGGTGCTGACACCAATCGTTGCTTTAGCTCTTGAAAACTCTGTTCACATTCCTTAGTCCATTCAAATTTTGCTCGCTTTTGAGTTAAACGAGTCAATGGCACAGCAATTTGAGAAAACCCCTCAACAAATCTTTTATAATAACCTGCCAAGCCTATAAAATTTCTTACTTCTGTCACATTTATCGGGCGAGGCCAATTCACCACTGCCTCAATCTTTTTCGGATCAACTGAAATCTCATTTTCAGAAATAACATGACCAAGAAAACTAATACTTGTCAACCAAAATTCACATTTGCTAAACTTTACGAAGAGTTGTTTATCCCGCAAGATCTGTAATACAATCCTCAAATGTTTCTCATGTTCTTTATCATTCTTAGAATAAACCAGAATGTCATCAATAAAAACAACAACAAATTGATCCAGATATTTTTTAAAAATTCTATTCATCAAGTTCATGAATGCAGCAGGTGCATTTGTTAATCCAAAAGGCATAACCAAAAATTCATAATGGCCATACCTAGTTCGAAAAGCAGTCTTGGAGACATCACCTGCCTTAATCTTTAACTGATGATATCCAGACCATAAATCAATCTTTGAAAAAACCTTTGCTCCTTGTAACTGATCAAACAAGTCATCAATTCGAGGAAGAGGATATTTGTTCTTCACAATCACTTTATTTAACTCCCTATAATCAATGCATAAGCGTAGACTCCCATTTTTCTTTTTAACAAATAATACAGGAGCTCCCCAAGGTGACACACTAGGACGAATAAACTTTTTCTCTAACAATTATTGGAGTTGCACCTTTAATTCACGTAACTCAGATGGAGCCATGCGGTAAGAAGGCTTAGATATTGGTCCAGTTCCAGGGATAAAATCGATTTCAAATTCAATTTTCCGATTAGGAGGTAAGCCAGGCAAGTCCTCAGGAAAAACATAAAAAAAAATCTCTAACAATCAAAATATCTTCTAATCGTAAGCCTACATTCATTTGAGTGTCTTTCACATAGGCAAGGTAGCCTAGACACCCTTTCTTTAGAGATTACATGGCACTTGAAATCGACACAATTTGACACGGAAGGCTTAAATGATAACTTTCATATACAAGTTCTGATTGTCCTGGACATTGAAACACTACTCTCTTCCTGTAACAATCAATAACTGCATGATGTATAGATAACCAATTCATCCCTAAGATCACATCAAATTCTAGCATCTTTAATTGTACCAAATCTACTAGTAGTTCACAACCCCTATGTGTACAACACAATTCTTATAAAGAGTATCAGCACACACAATTTTTCCCACAGGAGTAGCAACATATAAAGGCTCATTCAACTTCTCAGGTTCAATACTCAAAGATACAGAACCGAGTCCATTCACAGGACCAAAATCACACCAGACCATCGTGTAACACTTAGTGACTCCCACGGCTCCACCGTGTAGCACTTAGTGACTCCCATGACTGCGGACTGGTGACCGCTCTGATACCAATTTTGTCACGGGTCGAGACTCAAGCTCCGAACCCGCGCGGCTCCGAAACCCGGGCATTCACCCTTCTGGCGTCTCAGATCAGCCTACCTGTCACGGTTCACACCCTTGTGAGGTATTGTCCATTTTGACCCGAAGGTCTCACGATTTTATCCTTCAAAAGATACCTCACAAGTTTAGGATTAAGTCTCTTCATATATATCATTCTTTATCCACACATCCTCCTGACGTGGGATTGGGGCGTTACATTGTCAATATCTTTTGGAAAACTAATTCTTATATTAATGCATGTTGTTTCTCATTTGAAGATTTTTAGTCTAAAATATTAAATGAAGCAACAAATTATCAGGCAGATACTCGAGATTAAGCTATTGAACAGCCGGCAGCAATACTGCAGAAACTGCGAAATATGAGGCAATACTGTAAAATATATTTGTCTTAACAAGTTGGTATTCATAATTTCTTTGATACATCCCATTTCAATTCTTCTAAATGAGATGTACCAATTTATTTAGTGGTCATAATTTTGATTTTTAAATTTTTTTTCAGATATTTTTAAAAGATTCAGTTTTCTGTATTTTTTTATTTTTGGACTTTTATAATTATTTAAAAAATTAATTTTCTCCTCTTTTATTTCATTTTATTAAAAATATTTTATTTTAATTTTTTTTAAAAAAATTATAATATATAATAATCATATACTCATAACATGATAATCACGTAACTATAACGTATAATCATATAACTATAACATGATAATCACATGTCATTCATCGATACTTTTATGTATACAGTGTCAAAATTTTAATAAAGACAGAATCTAGTGGCCTTGTTCCTTGTATTGTTGTATACCTTTGTCTAATTAATTAGTAATTTATTTATGCACTAATTGCGTTCTCCAGAGTCAAAACCACGCGACCACACAGTGAACCCTTTACGAAGAGCGTTTCAAAATCCTTCCTCACATTTCCAGGTTTTTGTTTCTGCTTTGTGGGTTTTTTTCGTTTGTTTGAACTATGGCTTCAACTTTGTTACTGGCTCTGGTTTTTGTGATTGATCTGATTGCCTTTGGACTTGCTGTTGCTGCTGAGCAAAGGAGAAGTACTGTGAGCTTTCTTCTCTTTATATTTACTAAACTGTCCTTTTGTTTCTTTCCGTTTTAAGTATACTCTTTTGCTGTTTCAATTTTGTTTCTTTGTCATGGGATGTCCTTTTTTTTTTTTAACATTCTTCGATATTCTAATTTCCAGAAGTTTGGTTTAGTTTATTTTGTTTTTTTCTAAATTGGGTTTTTTATTTCATGTTGAAAAGTTTAGGCCTTTTCTTATTGCAAGTGAAAAGTTTTATCCTTTTGGTTCCTTGCTTTATGAAAAACAAATATTTGCTATAATTCTTTGTTATATCTTGTGAAAACGAGATTTAGCTGTAAGTTTAAGCAGTCTTATATCTGAATTACTAAAGAGGGGAACTTTGTTTTGCAGCAGTTGTTATGGACAAGCTTGTTGGATTCATGATAAAGGAATATCCAAAAAATATGTAGGAAAACACTAGAGAAAAACAACGCTGAGAACAATGATCTTTACTATCATTTTAGATGCTATGTTACTGCAAGAATGTTTTAATTAGAACTTCAAGCTGAGGGCAGAAAGGACTCAGTACATTTTGATCCCATATTTAGTACACTTGCGTTCTTTTAGTGTCAAGGAAATAGGTGATTGCGTTGAGGAAATCTCATTGTTGCTTTTCTTTATAGATGAGATTTGGGTTGGGTAGCTCCTGGTGGTAATATCATAGACTATGCTTCTTTCAGCAGCTGCATAAATGTAACGCCCCAATCCCACGTCAGAAGGATGTGTGGATAAAGAATGATATATATGAAGAGATTTAATCTCAAACTTGTGAGGTACCTTTTGAAGGATAAAATCATGAGACCTTCGGGTCAAAGCGGACAATACCTTACAGGTTGAGTGTGGGTCTCTACAAATGGTATCAAAGCGGTCACCAGTCCGCAGTCGTGGTCTGGTGTGATCTTGATCCTGTGGATGGACTCGACTTGACAGGAACGTCAAGCATTAAAGGTGGGGAGATTGTAACGCCACAAGAGGGTGAATCGTGACAGGTAGGCTGATCTGAGACGCCGGAAGGGTGAATGCCCGGGTCCCGGAGCGCGCGAGTTCGGAGCTTGAGTCTCGACTCGTGACAAGTGGTGTGAACCCTTTTATACCCCAGTGACTTTCCTATAGCTCCGAACCCGCGCGGCTCCGGGACCCGGGCATTCACCCTTCTGGCGTCCCGAATCAGCCTACCTACCACGGTTCACACCCTTGTGAGGTATTGTCCGCTTTGACCCGAAGGTCTCACGATTTTATCCTTCAAAAGACACCTTACAAGTTTAGAATTAAATCTCTTCATATATATCATTTCTTATCCACATATCCTCCTGATGTGGGATTGGAGCGTTACAATAAATGTTTGGTAAAGTTACAAATGGCGTATCTTACAATGATATTGTTGTAAACATCTCGCTTATATCTGGATAAATTAGTACCTCTTTTGTTGGGTAATCTTTAATGATTAAATTTGCACGCTTATTCCCTGTGTTGCTTTCGGAGTTTGTAAAAGGAAAGGATATTAGAATTGCATAGTTTTTTGTTTGAAGGAAAAGATTCTAGAATCAATGTGACGTTCTACCTCCATGAAGCTTGAGTGTAACAATTTCCTGCTGTATATGGGAGAAACTGGTTTATTATAGTCTAACGTGGCATTATACATTGTTCTCTTTTTGCAGGCCATTGTTGGCAATGACGGGAAAGAAAGCTATTGTGTTTATGATAAGACATTGCTACTGGCTTGGGTGTGGGTTCATTCCTATTCCTTCTGCTTAGTCAGATACTAATAATGGTGGCAAGCCGATTCTTATGTTGTGGAAAGGCCATGAGACCGAGTGGGTCTAGAGCATGGGCAATTGTCCTATTTATCACTTGCTGGTATGTTTTTAGTTTAAACAACAATTTAAATGATCTTATCTTCATGGTCAGGAAGTGTCTTTGAGCAACCGAGTCGACGACTGCTTTTCAATGCCCTCTGTTAGTTTTTCTATCATCTAAATGATATGTTGCATTGGTATTTCAGGGTGTTCTTTTTCATTGCGGAGTGGTGTCAGTGCGGAACGCTTATCACACTAAGGACAAGAATCCCTTAAATGATCCTCCGTCATGTGCAACATTGAGAAAGGGTGTCTTTGGGGCTGGGGCCGCATTTGTGTTCCTAACAGCCATAGTCTCTGAGCTTTACTACGTTTGTTACTCCAAGGCTAATAATGAACAGGCTAACTACAGCAGAGACACAGGAGTGAGGATGGGCAACCTATAGATGAGAATGGTAAGAGATTGTCAAGAGAAATATTCTAATTTGTATTTCGTTGTTAATTGACCGCAGACAACTTGGGTGTATGATTTAATATACGATTATCTTAACCATGGACATGTACTTGTGTGTATCTTTACACAGTTTTCATATACTACTATTGTTGTTTCTTTTTCCCTTTTTGGGTGCAAATTTGCTCCTACATTGATGTGCGATGTGATTAAGCTCATTGTACTACTAGTTGAATCCAAATATCAATTCCAAAGAGATTAAGAGATTAAGTCAGTATAAATTTTTTATTAAATTTTTTTTTAATTACAATTACAATATTTTTTTCAATCGTAATTACAATAATTTTTTATTACTGTTTTTAATTTCACCATAGTTAATAAGCCAATAGCTTCTCCAGTGTAGTTCAAGCTTCCTCTTGAGTGTGATGTAAGATTCCTCTTCAGAACCAAATTGAAGAATGTGACAATAAATCATGCAAAACATATGCAAGAAAGAGTGAATTAATTTCTCTGTTTCTTTGGCTGCTACTGCATGTCCCCACATGCAATTCAAAGGTCCCTGCCAGTGCCAGAGGCAGAGCAGTACCAATTTTTCCCTAGTGTTTTAAGCCGTAAGAGGTGCTTGAATTTCCTATAAATGTTTAAAGGTTTTTTGAGGGAACAAACTAAATCAGTCTCTATTTCTTTTTGTAACATCAGTCGGTTCAATCTTATCATTTCAATGGAAGCTACACAATCCAACGGCCATATGATCAGTTATTTGATGCATTTGTTACCCTATGAAACGACAGGCCTTCCACAAGTAGACTACAATTATTCAAGCATTCCCATCATGAAATTTTGTACCCAAAAAACAGAGAAGGCAAACCGAAGAATCTTTTTAATTGAAGAAATGTGACAATTTAGGTAATCAACCGTCATTGTACATGACTAAGCTATTTGCTAAACCCATATATAAACTCAATTTAAGGAAGCTGATGGTATACTATAAAACAAATTTGGAAACAAGCCAGGAAAGTGTGGCCCCAATGTGCACATGCTATGGATCTGAACTGACAAGATGTAAGCAGACCATGTTGGAACAAAGATTTTGGTGCCTAACAAACTACTAATAAACATCAATGAAATCTAGAAGCACGCAGTTTAGACCATCCGGAAGAGAAAAAAAACTAATTCATAAAAACTACTTTACAACCAGAATGCTGTCAGGACAAGGAAAAGAGAATGATTCTCAACAACTGGTCATAAATTATGAAATAATGAATCCACATTTCAGATATCCGGAAATATGCATATCCACAAGAATCTTCCATGACATCTAGCTTGCCCAGGATAGCTTGGAAGAGACCCCATTTCTGAATTCTTCGATATATCCCATCATATATATCTCTCCCTTTATTCCATTCATAGAATGAAGAACAAGCCTAACCTGACATACACATTCATGTTCTTGCATCATATAAGAGGTAGAGTACAAAATGTACACCTTCACCCTGAAGCTGAATCGGAAAAATGACAGCTTCTAACAGTCTACATCTCTTTTTTAACAGTTAAAAGTTGAAAGGGGAGACTATACATATTAATAATCAATCTAAGAAAGGGAAAAAATAACAATAAGGGGGAGATTCTTAATAAAGACTGAAAAATATTTAAAGAGAGAAAAAAAAAATTGAACCCTCCATTTAATAGGAACACCCAAATCAAAAAAAAAAAAAAAAAGAGAGCTATGGACAACGGATATATATATATATATATATATGGTTAAAAGACCTTCATGGTTTGATCTCAGAATCATCCCATGGCATGTTTAGATCAGTAGAAACAAGTGCATCAATATCATCCCAATTCCAGTAGTTTGCCATGTCCATGCCACTGCTTGTAATAGGTACTTGCCATGGTTGTGAAACAGTGCCACTTGTGGTGGGCATGACGATGCTGGTGATAGTTGGATCCTCCATTGTCTCTCCAGTATAATTATAGATACTTGAAGATTGAAATGAGGTTGATATTGAAGATGGGATTGTGTCAAAAGAACTTGAACTTGAAAATGGAAATTGTAAGCCTTGAGTTTGAGGCAAAGACAGGGTTGAACCTAGGAACACTCCATTGCTTGTCCTGAAACTTTTACTGTCAAAGTTGCTGCAATTGATAAATTTCTGCTGCAACAATGAAGATGGTGGATGACTCAGCGCCTGAAATTGCATATTCGATATGCTCTTTTGATCAGCAAGTCGACGCTGAAGATCCTGCCTTTGTTGCTGAAGCTGAATTGTCATGAAGGTATCGAGCCTATTGTTAACACCAGAGGTAGTGGGGCTTTTGATGGCAGTGCTGGTTGTGCTAGTGCTAGCAGGGGTGGTGGCGGCTGTGTTGCTATTTGATGTCTTAAGCCGCTTGTTTTTGCGACCTCCACCAACAGGAACATTGCGGAGAGTACCGCCTTCAGTCCAGTGCCTTTTACAAGTCTTGCAGAGATACCTAGGCTGTGACTTATTGTAGTTGTTGTAGTAACAAAACTTTGTGTTTGTAGAATCACACCTCGGACACTTCAGTGGCTCTGTTTGCTGCTTCTGGTTTTGTGGATGTTGCCTCTTCATTGGTAAAGCTTTTGGTAGCTCCAGAGTTTGAGCCTCCAACAAAGATTGGCTCCACCCAAGACCATCACTAGAAACCTGTTTTGAACTCAATCCCATATCTCTATATCCACTTCAGAAACTCTTAACTACAGCAAACAAGAGTGATAAGGTCTTCTATGATGATTGATCAGGTCAAAACCCTGTACAATTCTAGCCTTTGGATCGAGGTGCAAGAAGAGAGATCAACCTGAATAAAAGCGGGATGATAAGATTCTTCCTTATCCAAACAGTGCGATGTTTTGAAGAAATGGGATATTGGAGAGTGTGAAGTGCTAGGAAATTCCCTGGAAGGTGATAAGAAGTGAGCATGCTTTGAGCCTCTCTATCTTTGTATGGTAAGAAAGCTTTGCTGTAGATATATATGTGGGGGTGGGGTTTCTTTTAACTTTGGTAAACTGCTGAATCTGATATACAGAAGCATTAATCCTCTTGCATTTCAAAGAATTTTTTATAGTGCTAAAAATGAAGATGTAGAAGAGATCAAAGGGAAGGGAAGACGAGAGGGAATTCCTTAGCCTTGAAGGTGATGGTGGGTCGGTGACACGTGGAATCATCTGGACCGTAGATATTGGAGTGATTGTATGAGCTGTAAAGGGAACGTATATAGCTAACGCTACTATAATAAGTAACAGTAAACTAATAAGCTATGAATATGAATATAAAAAGTTGCACTATGGAATGTTAGCATTTCATGCATATCTAATATATATATATATATATATAGTAATTATTCTTATTAAAATTGATTCGAATTCAAATTTTTACATAAAATATATATATTTATTGTCAAATCAAATTTTAAATTTCTCTTTAAAAAAAATGATGATAGAGGAATTAATGAGGTCTTGTGGGACATTGAATTTTGGAACTATAAAAGAGTTGGCATCAAATGATAGTTTGGTAGGTGATACACAAGAGGTTGTGATGATCCTATGGCCCTATGCACATGTGATTACATGTTACAAGAGTTGTCCTCCGGAGAGATTGCATGCCACTCATGAAGGTGTGGGCTCGGCCACATGTGTGAATGATCGGCTCGAAGTTGGGTTTAGAAATAGGGTAAATTATGGCTATAGCAAGAGCAGCATGCAATGCATGAACTATGGCAACAACCCTTTCTGTGATCTTTTTCAAAAAAAGAAATGATGTAGAAATCCGTTGTTATTGCTATATAGATATAAGGGTCCATTTTGTGTCAAATGAGCGCAGTCATCGGCCATGAAATTGACATAATTTGTTTCTTTTCTCTTAACATGGCGCAGAAGAAGCAAGAAATCTGAAATCAATCACTCATTTCATTTCTGTTCCGTATATGATGAAAATCATCCAATAAAGACATGCACAGTCACAGACAGCAAAATCTTCTAAGGTTTTCTGATTCCAAAATCACTCTAAAATGGCTTTTGAATTTTTTTTTTTTAACGTTTTCTGATTAAATGATCGATGCTAATTTGAAAGAATAATTTTTAACTATATATATAAGTACGTATGTGTGTGTTATTTTGATGAAATAATACAATCGTAAATGTGAAAATATTTTTTGTTAGGAATCGTTGTTATTTGTTAATAAAATATTAAAATTTTAATTCTGACAATTTTAAATATAATGAAAAAAAACATTCGGAAAATCTTGGAACTAATAGCAAATATTCAAAACGTTTGAGAATCAAAATATGGTATAATTGTATGCGAATTACATCAAATTATTCGAATAAATAAGACATGTTAAAAAGTTCATAGCTAGCCTCCATAAAAGACTCAGAATATGAAAGAATAATTGGTGCAAGTTGGCCGTTGCACAAAATTAGACCATGAAAGCCACATGCAAATAATTAATCCACGAGTGAAGCATAAGTTTGACTTTAAACAAATTTAGTATCTTTCTTTCATGTTAATCTGAGGGGATGTGAATGGAAATCAAACTTTGGTCGGTTGGTTAGGTAAAGTTGATTGTATGGGCATTTTCAACACTTTCAAAAAGACAAAATAGAATGTCAGTCGCACAATTCAGAAAGCCACTAAAGCATGTTTAGCTTCATGATCAAACTTAAATTAATTACTAATTTAATCACTGAGTCTAACTTGTCCACCTCACAGGTTAATAGCTCTTCATACCAACTTTGATACTTCACATTAAAAGTTCTTTTCCAAAAAAAGCTTGACATATTAACAAGTAGTCGCAGCAGCCCATGTTTATGGTATCATTAACATTAGTGATTAATGTTAATGTGAGATACAATGATCCTGGGGACATCGAGGACACGTGTCGGAACATCATGAATGATGGGGCCTCCTTTCTGGACCACTAGAGCAATTGATGATGAAATCCTGGTTGGAACATGAATATGGTGTTCAAAGGTTGGTGCAAATTTGTTGAGAATTGAATTAAATTAGGACATTGAGTGGAAAAAATGAAAAACAAGATGCTGAAGCATGATGGAACAATGACCCATCAGCAGCCGTGTCAATCATGAACAAAGAAGTTAAACACTTAATTGGTAGCCTTAAAGGCCAAAATTTGAACCCCTGCGTGGAAATTTTTTATTATCGTGCGGTTTAAATCAAGAAATGGTGTTGTCCAATATCAGGAAACAGATGGAAACTGATGCAGGATCGAGAATCATGAAGTTTATGGCAGATTATTTGTCATATGATAATATAGAAATATTTTCCTTGAAACTTTTAAAAAAAATGCCTGAATCATCAATAGCCCATCTTTCCAAGCCTTTCTGTTGTCATTTTCACTACTCTCCATCCCCTCTTTTCTGTTTGCTCTCTCTTGGTTCTTATGAAATGCCTAAATTCTTGCATTTATTTTTATGCATGGCGGCAGCTAAAATTGGCTAGGATAAGGCTTGTTGGAAATAGTTTTAGTCAAAAGAACCTGTCCACTATCCACATTAAGAAAAACTTGAGCCAGTTTTCATGCAAGAGCATAGCCTAAAAGAGGAAGTCTATGGTGATAAATTTCCATTCATAACAAAAAAAAGTGAAGTTCAGGTTCCTTTTCTTTGTTTCTGAGCAAGCAAAATTTGCAGAGAAACCAACTTCCTGAGAACGTTTTGGCCTACTATTTGTCTTGAGATTGAAATTTGGAAATCCTGAGAACGTTTTTGACAGAAGACTAGATGCCAAGCTGACCAGTGACATCGTAATAAACGGAGTTCACAATAAAATTTCGTTCACTGATGGGATCCAAGGTCCCAAAATTTTCAAATTTGGCGGCAGAGAAGGCCAAAATCGAAATCCAAGCTGTCTAATTGACGCTTGACAACATGTTAATCAATGATTTAACCCATCTAACAAGATTAGCTAGTCAAAACTAAACAGGTTATTGAATTTGGTTTAGACTCCTAATATTTATTACGGTAATTTATAAAGCTGAACAGGTTATTGAACAAAATGTATATTATTTTGATTGGATTCAACTCGGGTATTGAACAAAATGTATATTGTATTGATTGCTTGCATGAATTACTTTGGCTTAGACAACAAAAAAATTCAAGAATGAGACATTTGAGATCAGCTCTTAGGACCATTATTGCAAGATTGCTTGCATGAATTACTTTAGGTCTAATTTTGACTCCATAACAAGTTGGCGACATTTATCATGATTAAAACCCATGTGTTCATGGACAAACACCTGATAATATTGAAACAATGATGAATCAGCTTTAACATGACCCCAATGAAAAATTAGACAGCTGAAAAAGAAAAGTGCTTTGAGCATAGCCTTTCCAATCAACAATTCGTTTCATTTAAAAACCAATCAGCAAGTCACTGTTCGGACATGGTAATGGTGGTTGGTCAATATGGATTAGGTGTGTGTACATATACACATGTATGTATGTAAAGTGTTGTCAAGCTGCGGCATCGACTGTTGGCCGAATAAAAAGGAAGTGTCATGTCAGGCTCAAGTACTGTAAAATAATACCACTTGCCGACTTGGATTCCAGTTAATAGAATAAACCTCAAGAGACTAAAAGGTCAAGGTCGGCGGTGAGGTTTGAAAACATCCATCAGCCATCTGCCATCACCACTTACGGTTATGAGGGCCCCAAGTTTGCCCCTGGTCGGCCTGGCCCGGCACTTGCTGCTAATCCCGTTCGTTAATGATAGCCTAGCTAGGCATTTTAAAAAATTAATAGTAGTACTAGTAAATGGTTGTCATAGTTGATGACGAGGATCCACTTTCGAATCTTTATATAATCAAGACCACTTTTGGGTTAATTCTCATGCCTACACTCTACACGACTCAAAGTCGAATCCCAACTCAGCCTCTTCCTCTTTACGGACTCAATGATGGTAAAAGACGTGGTTCATGCTACAATTCTGCCCACATGCAATATCCATAACACAGATCTTCAGACAATTGACAATGATAGGTTGTTTTTTCTTTTTTATTTTTTTTCTTCATTCACCACTACTCGTGGCATTGGTGTGGATGAAAAACTTGGAATGCGTACCTAACCTACTCTCTCCACAAGTGAATTTTCTTTGCATGTATCAATTTGCAAAAGCCTAACCCTTTTGGTTACGATTCCAATTATTTCCTTTAGGGCTTTAACCTTTGTGCACTCGAAAAGGGAAAATCAGAAACTGTTATTTTACATTTGCATGCTCACATACTCACCCAGCAGCAGGATGGCATACATGCAAATCATATGCTTTTTATCAAATCAGTCTGCTTATTGATGATTACGCTAGCATGGTGCGATTGAAGTGGGGTAAAGATTATTAATGATTATTATACTGAGGTTGAAATTACTTTCCCCGTCTAACTTACAAGAGCTAGTAATTCAAAAACTAAAAAATAAAAAGGCACTCATTCTTCAGATGAAAGTGCAACCCAACGCCTTCAATGAGTTAAGATACTCTGTTTTCAATCCGCTGGGCAAAACTGCTAGTCTTGGAAACGCTTTGGGACATATAAATCTATATTATAGAACGCAACGCCTACGCAGCATACATTTGATGTAAATACGATTTTGAGTACAACATCTTCTAGCACAGAAGTGGAGGAAGAAGCAAGTCAGTATCCAATAACGTGGATAATCCAGGCCAGCATTCCCAGAACATCATTAAGACGCCAGCTTCTTCTCCTAACACCAGGAACAAATTCATGGCCTACTCAGAATTTGAAATCCTTTTTCTTCGATTTCCCCTCTTTCTCCTGCATCTTTCGCTTCCTTTTCTTCTCATTCTGCATCAAATACATATCTCATCATTACAACCATAATAACCAGACATGGAATCACCAACCAATTCTAGTCCCTAAACATGAATGCATCAACTCATATAATACATTTACCTAAAGTTAAAAACCAAGTCTTGACCCAAATCCACTCCAAAATTATTAGTATTTTAGTAAAGAAAATCTTTCATGCCAGATGGTTTGTACAGAGTACTGTTGAAAATATTCTGCTAATTTTAATAACAAAAACATCACATATCATTCACAAACATGTGAGCAAATGTTTACAATACCTAACTAAATTTAGCTAGGCCTAACCATCCAACAAAGAGTCGAATAGAAAGACTTATTAAGAGATATAATATGACTGAGAAGGTTGCAAATAGTTTGCCAACAATCGTAAGCTAATTTTAAAGCAATTTTATGATTGTAAGCTAATTTTAAAGCAATTGTATTGAGCAGGCCTTCTTTACTCATATTTTTTATTATTATTATTTTAGCTTTAGGAGGCATTTAGAAAACAGTCAACTCTGTGGTGGAGAACCCCATCCAATATTTCATCAAAAAGAATCACCAAGGCTTACCTCAGCCACCATATCACTGAAGTCCTCATGTTGACTTCGTAGCTTCTCCTCTTCCCTAGCTTCTTCGTACCTGTGAAATCAAGCCAAGTGAGTAAAGTTAATTTAACTTTGGGGACTACATATACTTATATGGTAAAAGTTACAAGACTCCAACTTACTTTGCAGGCAACACATTGTCCATGACTTCCAACTCCTCTGGCTGTAGACTGACTTCCACCCTGTCAGATTTTTGACCCTTTAGAAGATCAACCTGAAAAAAGAGAAAGAAAATTTATAATCATCAATTTAGTCACAATGATTTCAACAACTTCAAGACATATATAAAATCCGATTTACAGCATTTAATAGCACGCCATTGACCCAAGGGCTTGGGAGTTGAAAACCCCCTTACCAGGCCTAGTTTATCTCCAAGTCATGTGGTGAAACTCCAGAAAATGTCCAGTGGAGTTGCAGCAGGGAATATACACCATATATAATGTTTGCAAATGGTCCAAAAGGTTTTTCAAACAAGATAAAAAGCCTAAAGTAGCAAACTCAGGATATACTTCTAAAGCCAAGCACAATTGTAGTCCAATAACCAGGTAGGAAACAATTCCAAAACAAATAAAATACTGTCATCTCTCTTACCCTTTTGGCAGCTGATTTGTCTTGGGTACCAGTGTTAACCACATACCTGCACATAAAAAAAAAAAAAAAGGTTTCCCGACATCATTTGAAGATTTGAAGCTATAGGAACCAAAATAAAAAACAACAGAGCAGATTCTTACGTGTGAGTTGTACCAAGTAAAGTTCCAGGGGCAATCCTCTCTTCTTTTTCTTCAAGTACCTTCAAAGAAACAGGACAAACAAGAAGCAATGAGAAGAAAATACGATGAATATACACACAAAAATGTAGAGAGAAAAGTTTAAAATATAATCTCACTTGGTAAAGGGGCCTGTCAGGCTCCTTTCTCTGCTGTTTACGAAGGTCAATGACATCAGGCGTCTCAACACCAGTAGGAGTACTGACTCAAAAGGAAAAAGTTAACAATAAAAAAATTACCACTCTACATACAACACGAAAATCATAATGGCTATTTAGCATACAAAAACCAAATTAACAAAGCACCTGGCCCGATAATTTTGGGCAGTACAACAGATTACAACCCTAAACAGAAATAAAACACTGAAGGAATAATACCTCGAAAGGCTATCGACAGATTGAATTCCATCCTCTAACTCCTCTTCCTCAATCTCTTCTTCCTCTTCTTCCTCTTCTTCTTCCTCTTCCTCTTCCTCCAAATCACCCCAGTGCTTTGACTTATCAACAGGCTCCTCCTGGATTTTATCATTTGATACAAAAAAGTAACATATTGTGAAATTAAATCATAGGTCAAGAAAATGAAATTTCATCCAAAAAATTGAAACTATTAATACTAATCTTCATTTTGATACCAAATTGAACCTGTTGCCAACTAAATCATTCACAGAAATGAAAATTTAATCCAAAAACATTGAAGCTGTTAATACTTGACACTAATATTCATTCTGATACAAATCACACCTATAGCCAAGCACATCCCCCACACCAAGACAAGGTTTGGATCAACGTTTCTAGTAGGATATTATCCAATAAAATCCAATTGGTTAAAGGAATTTGACAAAAGTTTACATATTGCCGTGCAGAATACAATATTATAATCTAAATTAAGCTGTTCTACTCCTAGAGAGAGAAAATAATGGTGGAGACACTTGTGTGGATCCTTTAATGTTAAGACTCTACTTCACCCTTGTTACTTCGTTCTTTTACTCAAGTCAATTTTTATCATATGAAGGCCAATAGCAATACAAGGAACAAGACACTAACATATTCGTCAAGAGCATTAAAATTGAAAATCCAAAATAAAAAATTTGTAAAAATCTTGGAAGTACCTCATAGTTAGGTTGTTCTTGTTGCTGAACTCCAAAAACATCTCCGTACAAAGGTCGTCCATACTATTGAAAATAAGTAGGAAAAACCAAGAACATTAGACAAAGAGATACATTAAAAAGATTACCTCATCTAAAGATAGCTTTCAATCTTACTAGAACACAAAGTAGACAACTTCTAAGAGGCTTACCTCATCCACAGGAGGTTTGCCCCAGCCACCAGGGTGATAACCAAAGCTTGCTCCAGGAGGAATGGGTGCATTTAGCCCAGGTATTTTCAAATGCGGGTACGATGGTGGAGGACCATACCTCTGAAAGGACAAATTACCAGTTTAAATAATACCAACAAGAAATCAGATGCAGAAAAAAACTCAGGATATTGACCAAACTAACCTGCATATTTATAAGCCATGGGGGTGGAGCACCGTCTGGCATACCAAGAGCTTCTTTCAATTCATGTGATAGAGAGCCTGGCTTCATCTCTCTCAGCTTTACCTGGATTCCAAATGAACGGTACTAATTTAAAGGAATTGGAAAATCTACCAAACGACATGTATCATCAGTCATTCATTTTTTTCATTCAAGATTACCACAAAAGTGTCAATATCATTTCATTCAGATATATCACAATAGCCAGTTGCAACACATAATATACCTCAAGATTGAATGTTTCAGACATCCAGCAAATCCCCATAACAACTAGACACCATTGAATTCACAAATGGTTTAAATAGCAAAAGAAGACTTTATAAAAGTATAAAAAGTCTGAGTTCTCATGCACTTACTCCACAAAAATCTCAAGCCAAAATAAGTCTGCTGTGAAGTCCAGTTTCTATAACCCACAAAAGGCACTAGGATTTATGAAACAAAATTTCCTCATTTCACTAGTTAAGTTAGACTATATCTGCTTGCACTTTGCAGTAACCACAAAACCACCCAGTCCCCCTTAGGACCCAGAATATGATCCTATCATCTGCAAAATTTAAGAAAATTGCTATCCCATAATGTCCCTATAATCTTAACGATTCAACTTAAGCCTTAAGATGTTTGGATAATTGCATATCATTTTAAAATCAATTGACACATGTATTGATAGAGTGTAAGAGGCAGCCTAATATCCATGTGGAAATAGCAGAACAGGACCTCAAATTCTTTCCCTTCATGATAAAGATCTCCATGAGTTGTCAGCTTTGGCTTTGTCTGATATTTAAAGAATGCATCATGGAGAACCTAAGAAAAAGAAGCCAGAATATCATTAGTGAAAAGAGCAAGACAACATCATTTTAGAAGAAACCTCCCATGACAGCTAAGGCAAAATTCAAATATTCAAAAAAAATTGAATCCATGAAGCAAGAAACTAAGAACCTGATAGTCGATGTCCATTTTCCCCATCTTGGGCTGCATACGCTCACGTTGCTTTTGCTTCAACTTCTTACTGTCCTCTTTTTCAATGTAAGCCTGAACTAGAAAAAAGAACATAAGTGAATTCTTGAGTTCAAATCAAGAATGATAATCTCCATTAAAAATCTATAAATCATTTTACAGAAATATATAACTTTTGGAAAGGGCATCCTTGCAGATGATTTTATTGACATAAATTGGAGGACACTACACAATTTTCTATTGTAATGAAAATAAATTTACCTGTCTAATTTTCTCAATTCCTGTCGCAGCAATGAAATCAGGAAGCTGAAAAGGTTGCTTCTCAATACCACGCTTTCCCTACAGAAAAGATACAAAAGCCAATGAGATAGCAGAAGATAACAAAGCCAAAAAAATAATAAAAAAAAAAAAACTAGGAAACTTCCGCAACTGACTCAGGTCACTTAAAGTAAATAAATAAATCTTAGATGGATCTAGCCCGAGCATTTAGCACAATGGAAAGGCATCTGAAAATCCAAAACAGATTAATTAGCACCTTAACAATGAACAAATACCCCCCAACCTCTAGCATGCAAAGTTATGCTATGCTACCAGAAAATCTCAGAAATATCTATATCCCAACCCATAAAACAATCATATTAAAAGAGAAATCAATCAAGAGTCCTCTTTGCAAAACACCTACAAGTCCAGGCTCCAAGGTTGTCACAGCCGCTCCCCTGCAAGAAGCACATATATGCATATAAGAGAAACCTTATCGACTTGATCTTCCCACACCCTCTTCCCTAAATCACATATCAAGATAATGCCTACCAACCATGCACACATATTTGAACCATATTACTTGTTATGGAGCAAGAACTAGTAACCTGCAAATATTTCCTTTTCTGACACCAATGCCTTGGCACTGGAACAGTATTTCGATATGCCTTTAAAAATACCAGCAACTTAGGATCTGCAGCAGTTGCATCCCAGACCTGAAAAATAAACACAGGTAAAAAAAGATGTTCTTTCATTAGTTGCAGTATTCTAACAGCATTGCATGACAAAGAACATTAGAAATAATAGAAAAAAGCACTTACTAGCCATGAAAAGAAACTGTAAAAAAGACAGATTTCTTCATTTTGAAAGAAAAAAAATAAAAAATTCATAGCCTCTCAAGAAATTTAGCAGCAAACATGCTCTAATTCAACATTGGGCTATAAAATTTTTAACACTGATTTTAAAACAAACTAGACAGGTTTCTCAAATGACTGAACATAAAGAGAACCAAACATCAACAGCTACAAGTGCAGAAAGATTAAGAACATCCAAATAAACAGTGAGAGGAAAACATACCTCTACAACATCAGGCCTTGAGCAAATCTGTTTCAGTTCAGCAATTTTCATCCGCCTTTGAAGCTGTCAGTAATAACAATAAAGTGTTTTCACTTTTCGGTCTCATCAAAACCAGCAGAATATGAAAATAACAAAAATATTAGAAAATAACAGGAGAAAAACAAAAACCTTCTTCTTCTTATTCGATAGGCCTTTCTCTTTCTGTTGATCATCCTGTTCTTCCTCTTCTGAATCAGACTCATCCTTCATCTTCGAGTCCGCATCTTGAGCAGACTCATCCTTCTTATCTGTCTCCTGTATAAATAGAATTACAAGTTTTTTAGAGAATTAATTAGGAAATACAAAAAATAATAATATTGATAATATCCAACCGAATTTCCATTTTACCTCAGAACCAGCAGCTTCCCAGAAGCTGAATTTTTCAAAAACCTTCCTAAATTCCTCATCAATACCATCATCTAACTCAGCTCGTTCGGGAACATACTCAACCACAATTTGTTCCGTTACCTACAAACAATCACAAATGTAAGTTGATTGAGACAATCGAGAATCTTTAAATCACTATCAAATAGCATATAAGAACAGTATTCTATACGAGGACATGCAAACACCAAATGAAACAATCGAAATTCACTAAAACCCTAGAAATCTCAGGAGAGAAAACGGTTTCTAGATACCTGCTGATGATCGGTGTTCTCCTTCGTTTCGTCTTCGCCAACGTCGCTGTCGCCGGCTTCGGAAACCGTACCATTAGCGGCCTCACTTTCTAACTGGGAAGTCTTGTTGTTCTTCTTATTCTTCTGCTTGCGCCTACGACGACGTCGCTCGCTCTCGCGGGACTTCTTGGAGTCGGTGGAGGGGTTAGGGATTGAATTTTTTGTACTCAGATCTCCGTTGGAAACAACAGCACCGTTTTGGTGCGATAGTACCTCGGCGGTCATATCCTTCGTTTAATCGGGCGAACAGACGGGGGCGGGTTTTGAGAGTGGGAAAGGGAAACGATAACGCTCGCGGCGTGGGCTGATGGTGGTTGGAGAGGGATACGCACGTGTGGATACGTTTGCACGTGAGAAAAGTTGGGCTTTATAAATTATGATTGTAATGGGAGAACTGGGCTTTCAGTGGGCTATTTTAATGGGACAAATTTTTACCCAAATAATTCTTAATGGGCTGAAGGCCCGATTCCTCTAATCATAAAGCCATTATATGTTTTATATATATATATATATATATATATATTCACCGTTCGAGGCTAGATATGACGATTAATCTATTTATAATATTTAAAATATTAAATTTTATATATTTATATTATATTTTATATAAAAATTATATATTATAATTTATATCAATTTAAAATTATTTTTTTATTTTAATAAATTTATATATAATTATTAATATAATTTTAAATCATATTATTTTCATTATTATATTTATATCATATTTTTATATTATACTTTAAATTATTAAGTTTAAGCGAAATCGGGAAGAGGTAACCCACTGTAACGACAAGTACAAACAGGAAGGGGTTTCACTCTCTTGAATGCGATTGTCAGACGTTTAATATATTGGTCCTCACCCAATGGTTAAAACTTTAAAGCAATCCCAAAAAACTAATTTAAAGAACTGTCGAAATGTTAAAGAAAAGGACAAAAAATAATGTGGCCATAGAATTGAAAAAGTAGGCTTCTTTGAGGAAACATACCATGTTTTTCCTTCCAGATGGTTTTCTGCTTGATAGCCCTGATCATCGTCTGAATCGTCATTTCAAGAGTCACTTCCACTCCCAGAATATTAGATTTAACAATTCATGCCGTAAAATATTAAATTTTATATATTTTGATTATATTTTACACACAAAATTATATTATAATTCCTGTTAATAAAAAAAAAAATCGAGTATAGGTTTCTCTCTCATGTACCCGTTCTTCCTGCTGCAGTGCTGCCTCCGGAAAGAAATCGGGGAACGGCATAAAACTTGGGTTAGATTTTCAGCTGATCAGCCCGTAGTCAGTGTCATTGGACCACCTTGTTGATTTATGAGCCTCAGTTGTAGTTTCATTAGGCCCAACTTCATCTCCTATTGGACTGAACCGGGCCTGGATCTGTTTCATTTTTTTTCTTTTCTATTTATTTTATTTTTAATTTGAAAGTTGAAATATGAGTGGACAAAACAAACAAGAAATACCAACTCGAGTTTCAGGAATCGCTAAAAGAATATTATAAGCCTCATATGGTTGGAAATTAAAGTCAAATCTCTTGCTCTCTGTCTCTCCTCTCCCTCCCACAATGGATCAAATACAGCACACGTGTCACGGGTCGAGACTCAAGCTCCGAACCCGCGCGGCTCCGGGACCCGGGCATTCACCCTTCCGGCGTCCCAGATCAGCCTTCCGCCACGGTTCACACCCTTGTGAGGTATTGTCCGCTCTGGCCCCCTTGGCCTCACGGTTTTGTCCTACAAAAGGCGCCTCACAAGGCGGAGATGGTGTGAACCCTTTTATACCCCAGGGACCTTCCTATTATGTTCGATGTGGGATTCAGGACTCCCCCTTAGGTCCGTGACATTCTCCCGCACCCAACCTCGTGACGCCCTCGTCACGGAGGCCGGCCACCCTGCCTACCTCCCTCGAGGCGCTCGGCGTGGATCGAACGGTTTAGGGCTGGCTCTGATACCACTTGTCACGGGTCGAGACTCAAGCTCCGAACCCGCGCGGCTCCGGGACCCGGGCATTCACCCTTCCGGCGTCCCGAATCAGCCTACTTGCCACGGTTCACACCCTTGTGAGGTATTGTCCGCTCTGGCCCCTCCTGGCCTCACGGTTTTATCCTACAAAAGGCGCCTCACAAGGCGGAGATGGTGTGAACCCTTTTATACCCCAGGGACCTTCCTATTATGTTCGATGTGGGATTCAGGACTCCCCCTTAGGTCCGTGACACACGCACGTTGATGCAAGAGGAGTGAAACTTCACATAGCTGAAATTGGAACAGGTTTCAATTGACATTCATTCTGCTTTTGAGAAAACAATTCCATGTTATCTTGCTATGCTTCATATGTTCAGTCTTCTCTGCAGGTTCGTCAGTGGTTTTATTTCTCCATGGTTTTCCAGAGATATGGTATTCATGGAGATATCAAATGATTGCAATCGCCGATGCTGGATACCGTGCAATTGCGCCTGATTTTAGGGGATATGGACTATCTGAACACCACCCAGAACCTGAAAAAGCATCCTTCAATGATTTTGTTGTGGACACCATAGCCATTCTTGATTATTTTCACATTGACAAGGTATACACTTTGGATGATAGCTGTCCTTATAATAGCTGTTATTATATCAAATCTTACCTGAAACCATCCTGCATGATGACAGGCTTTCCTCATCGGGAAAGACTTTGGATCCTGGCCTGTTTATCTGCTCTCCCTTCTCCATCCAACAAGGATTCTTGGAGTTGTGTCGTTGGGTGTGCCTTTCTTTGTTCCTAGGCCTCAAAGGTACCGGGACCTTCCTGAAGGTTTCTACATTTCCAGGTGGAAGGTAATTGACTTTCCCATTTGTTCCACCAGCTAACAGGCAATTTTAAATCGTTCAATTTGACATTTGAACCCCGCTAAGTTCTTTCAAAGCTCAGAGTGTTTGAAAGCATCTAAGAGAAGTAGCCATGGACTATTTTATATGGTTGATAATTTCCCTGTCATTGACCATTCAGGAGCCTGGAAGAGCGGAGGCTGACTTTAGGCGTTTTGATGTGAAAACCGTCTGGCGAAACATCTATATCCTCTTCTCAAGAAGTGAAATTCCTGTGGCAGAGAAAGACAAGGAGATTATGGATTTGGTTGATCCATCTAACCCACTTCCAGCATGGTTAAACGATGAAGATTTCACAATATATGCTAAAGCATATGAAAATTCTGGATTCAGTTCTCCAATGCGAGTCCCTTACAAGTAAGATTTTTCTAACATTGCAGCTGATTAATCTTTACCGTCTCTGATCAATGTCGAGTAAAATGTTTGTCAATGTCTTCTATGAACTTAAAGAATGAACACCATAGCCTCCATTTTCACCTTAAGAAGTTTAGTGAAATGCCCAAGTTCTATATTCATGTAGGAGACTGCCCGAAGAATTCACCATAGAAAATCCGAAAGTGGAGGTGCCGGTGCTTCTAATCGTGGGTGGAAAGGACTATTTCCTCAAGTTCCCCAGTATTGAAGACTATGTAACAAGCGGAAAAGTGAGAGACTATGTTGCTGACCTGGAGATAGAGTTCTTGCCGTATGGAACACATTTCATGCAAGAGCAATTCCCAGACAGGGTGAATCAGGCAATTATCAACTTCCTTGACAGGCATGTGGGATCAAGCACGTGAAGTCAAGCCATTTTTTAAATATACAAGCAAGTCTGAATTTCAATCCCATCGTGCTGACAAAGATATGCAACTGAATATTGCATACACAAGGCAATAGAAAACTTCTTGATTATACTTTTGTTTTCATATACACGAGTCATGGCCTGCATCAAGACGATAGAATAGTGCTACAAAGAATAATATTGTCAAAAAAAGAAAAACAAGAAAGGGAAAATTGTGGGGATAAAAACAAACAAAAGATACTATAACAGAGGTCTGCGGTCAGTTTGATACAGTGTGCTGCCCACTCCCATACTCGTGGGCACCGTCCTTGCGTGAAAACAAACTGCTAATCTAAAATGGAAGACAAGGCTGTACAAAATGTTTTCTCATGGTATCCTACATGACTCAATCACTTCACTCACAGCTTTATGAGTCTCTGGAGAAATCATGTTTAATGTAAAATGAAATGCCTGCACAAGGAGAAAAGAAAATGCATTACAGATAATGAAATTGCATAAATATGTTCCCAAAGCTATCCAATAATTTCATAATTCCAAAGCCTAAATGCAGTAAATTACTTTCCAGTCAATGGAAGGGAATATCAAGCCATGAAGCAGCGATGACCATGACCAACTAATAAACCCTATAGGCCTAAACTTTAGGCCTAAGTCCAATTTATCTTCCTCATGAATGAGTTACAATCAACTCTCAAATAATGTCAACCTACTGCTATGTTGCTGCTAATTTCATTATTTGATGGTACTTTGATTAAAGACATACCACAAATCTCTCTAAAACAGGCACCAGAATTGACAGACTGTGGTTTGGGAGACAATCAGCAATTGCATTTCGTGTGCTCTTACTGTCAATGACAAAGTGGAAAAAAAAGTTTAGTAAGAAAACATAGAAACTGAGCACTGGGAAAGATACAAGGAATATACCAACCTTTCAGTAGAAAGAAATGCAAGTAGCAAAGCTGCATAGGCTTCTAAAATCATCTTCTCCGCTTCTTTCTCTTCTTGTAGCACAGCATCCTCATCATTCTGTATAATTGAATACAACAGAGATTTAAGGCATGTCAATCATGATAAATTCTTCAAGCCCACTAGCAAAAAAATATAATAATAATGCTCTGTGACATGAGGAATGAGAGGAAAGGACGGGAGAGAAAGCTGAGTGATAAAGGAAATATTCTGCATCATATAGAGAAGTCCTCACCCAAGGCATAACTTCTCCAGCTGTATCATCTTCTCTGAGGTTCGCAAGAAAGATGGCACATAGCAGTGGAATTACAGCCATGTGACTCTCCTCTCTTAACCCTTCAGAATTTGGTAAAGAAACAGAAGCTGCCGCAAGCCGTGATCTGCATAGAAACATGGCACCTAATTATTATGTGCCTGTGACAATGAGTATAAAAAAGACATAAAAAGGTAAATCACTGAATTATTATTATGGCTTCTATTCTGCTTTGTAAGACACTGCACTGAATACAAAGAATGTAAATCAACCTGTTGTGTTCATCCTTCTCTACTAGGTTTACAAGCAGACCCAGTATTGCTACAAGGAAATCCAACTCTGGATCAGAAAGCGGTCCGCCATTCTGGTTATCAAGTTCTAAACTGAGAGAAGTCTGTTCCATTTCACTGGCACAAGGCAAATATGAGCAGAATGAAGGGAAATGGCTGGCAATCAACATAGACAAGGTCTCTAGGGCCCCAGAGGCAGCAATTTGCTGACAGCCAAGGGGGTTGTCATTTGTTAAATTCATCAAAACCTGCCAAGATAAAAAACCATTAGTGTAAGAGAGAAAACATGCAAGACATCAAGATGTTATTCACAGCAAATTCAGTTATATATTGTTTATAAAAGTGCACATGCCCATTCAATCCAATCAATACCGTTGAAGGATACAAGAAGCAGAATAAGGACAATGGGTAACTTTTTTTTACCTCATTGTAATCATACACATGATTAACCCATTGAAGCTAAAAACAAGCACTGCAATAGTTGGATAAAATGTAAACTACATAGTCAAGAATACCTTGACAGCAGCAAGAAGGCAGTCTGACAGAAGGCTGCAATATTCTTCGTCAGCACTTTGAGAACCAGAAGTTGCATTAGAATGATGATATTCTTCATTGAGAAATTCTGCTGGCCCAATTTCCCCATTACTTGATACTTGTTGGGTCATTGTAAATTGGTATTGAGGCTCATCATGGATTTCTCTATTTCGTAGCCCAACTTTCTCATGTTTTTTAGTTTGGGATATCTTTTTTTTCCCAGATAGTAAGTCCCACTTCGAAGGTACAAAATCATCTTCATCAAATGCAAAAGGATCCTGACTATCCTCTAAAAGTTGACATTTGCCATCCTTTGTACCATCAGGTCTCTCATTGCTTGTTAGAGGTATCCCACCATATGAACTTCCGAATTTCCCACTACATGAGCTGGACAAGGAAGAATGGATTCTCATCTTTAGTAAACAACTATCATTTGTGGATGTAGTTGCAGTTTGAGAACTGGATACAGAACGACCCAAACAGTGAGTGGAGGGCCCTGAGTCATTCTGAGATGTATTGAAGCTCTTTGCAGAGAAGGACTGGCCCATGCTAGAGGATTTTTCGGACGAACTGATGGAGATAACATCATGTCTATCCACTGCAAAGTTAGAGAGAATCAAATCTGACAGCAGCCGCTAGAAAGATATATTTAATGATATCAGACTGCCCAATACCTTTACAATCTGCAGTTAGAGCAAATTTATCAGCATCACCCATTGCTTTAGAATTGCTACAAGCCCTTTCAGTACCGGACAATGCAGATGAACTCTTAAGATAAAGCCCTGGAAGCAATAACACTGGTAAATCACAATGCAAAAAGTCTTTCAATAGATAAAAACAGGATGAAAAAAGAAAAGAGAAGATGTATGGAAGTAGTAATTGCACAACCAATAACCTGAGAGAAACTTGATTACACCTATGACAAGCTTTGTAAAAGATAGCCGAGATCCATGAGAGTTCAATTGCCCCTTCATTTCCAGCAGATGACTCTACAATAAAAGAAAAAAAAAACATCTAGAGTCTAACAGCTTACATAAGTGGCAGTTTCAAATTATACAAACTAAGTGGAAAAAAATAAAATACAAAATAATTCAAAATCATAACTCAAGTACCTGATTGTCGCTACTGAGGAATGCAGCATTTTCCATGATTTTCAGACATTTTGAAAGCAGCACCAGGCTCTGCACATCCTTTTTATCTTCCATAGGAGGAGAAGATAAACTCTGCTCTACCCAACCCTGCAGAGATGTTAACACAATATGTCACCAATGAATTATTTCAAACATATCTATACATCAAAAATTGCTAATTCCCTGTGAATGGCTTCATGTAAAAGTAAGCGAGGGAACCACATGATTCTCTCAAAATTTAAAGAAGTATGTCTTAGCTCCTTCGATTGAAATGTAACAGAACAGAAATGAGATACAACATACAAGCTCACACCTCCATAACAGAATGGCACTCCATGGCCACTTCATAGACAACATCAAGTCCTCCAAGCTCTCTTAGTTTCTCTTTAAAGTTGCCTGCAGTTTTCCTTACCGTACCCGTTGTATCTGAAGGAATGAAACCAACGCAAAAAAACAAAAAAAAACCATGAAAGCGTTCAGCAAAGAGTAAAAAAAGTACCCGACTGCATGAGTATGTATTTATATGCACATATGTGGTTGTGTTTAGGTCTATATTGAGCTACCATTACAGTTCCTATAAGACAATCTATAACATAAATGTTTAAACCTCTTAGATATTTCCATTAGATACCTTCAAGAGAAATTTTTGACAAACAAGCTTTCTCCAAAGTCAACAAAGCTATCCATTTCGGGCTTAACTCTGGCCTTCTTAAACCACTGTCATCCCCACATCTTGACTTCATTTCCTTGCAACTAATAAGAATTTCCTCAACTTTGGAAATAATGGCAGCAGAGCTTGAATCCAACACTTTAGTTGTATCCCGTGAGATATCGGCATCCTTTTGTAATGCCAAAAGCTTATAGCCCATTTTCTCTGTTCTGTTTTCTTTAGCAGTGGAAATGACTGGCTTCAATAATTTAATTAGGAAACCAATGCAACTAGGTGATTCCAGGAGATGCTCGTCTTGACCCTGGCAATAAATTTGTACAAATATTGATGAATAATATTATTGACATGTTCAAAACATTTGATTCAACTATATACAAATATTAGTCTAGAAAAATTGATGCAAACAAAGCAAAAAGCATAAAAGCTACAACTCCTAAATTATGATGCATAAATGGTATCTGATATTCTAGGAACATCTAGAAATAATGCATTTACCTTAAATAAATATTGCTCTTCAGGCATCTAAGCATGGATTTCTCGACATCTGAATTTCAAAATTATTTAAAATAAATAAACATGCAGACATATTCGTCTCACCCAGTAAGAATAAAATTCAACCGAAGATAAAGGTGAAATAAATGCGTGGCAGGACACATTAACATCCACCTTTAATTTTAACCAGTTATAGTATAGCATTACATATAAGAGTGCACTAGAAGAATCTTTGCAAAGACTACATATGCAGAAATAATAGTACTAATAAATATGGGATTCTTCATTGTTAACTTTCAATTTAATCCTGGATCCACATCTTCTCACAAGAATCCTATGTGTGCATAAAATCCTCAACTATCACGCAGAAATTACATGTAGATTCATAATTAATCACTGAAGTGCAACTTCAAGTGCTTAAAAACTTACATCACTGGTCAAGATATAGAAAAGGGCCACAGCAGCCAGATTGCTTGGGGTGTCATCAAAGTTGAGGCCTAAAATAGCATCAATTATTGGCTTTGCCATCCTGAAATGAACATATTTGCAAATCCAGTGCAAGGAAAATAGAGTGAATCACAGTAATTCTGCCTTCCATAAGACAATAGAAGCATAATGCATATGCTGGGTCTAAAAAGAGAAAATAACACTCAAGAAAACCACTCAATCTTTTATCAATATCATTCTTTTAGTTAGAGAATGAAACAAGTATTCAATCAGTAAAAATTTAATGTATAAATTAAGAAAATTAAATAAGCTGAAAAGGTCAATTGATAATCTCTTCAAAGGATTAAAAAAAAAACAAAGACGATACACAATTAACAAATTTCAAGGGTAGCTGATCCTATCATGGATGACTTCGTATGCTAAAGTACCTTATGCTACTTTCTTAGAAAGATTTTAAAAACTAAAACACAAATCCTGGTGCTTACAATGAAGTTAGTGCTGTAAAGACAAGATACATGTATCTTTAGATGTACGTATATAAACAAGTCATATACTAAATGAACCAATCGTACAATCTAAATGTACTGAATTTGAATTCGGTTATATAGTTTAAGCAATAAATAACAAGCTTAAGAAAACTTGAAAATATTACTGAAATTGGAAAATAGTCAAAGAAGACATCAAACAAAAATTAATTTCACTGCTTCCTTAAACGATCAGTCAAAATATGTCTTATATATCTTCTCCCTCATCATTTTTCATCCCCTTAAGAAGTTATTAGAAAAAGGCTATGCCATGTTTTATGGCCCTCAGGTCATTGAAGGTATTATACTACTTAGAATTATGGAACTCTTCTGTGCTTTCAATAACATGGGAAAATTATATTTTAGAACAGAACTGAAACAAACATTCTTAATACTACTAGATTTTAAATTAATAACCAAATCAAATTTCATCCATACACTATCAAAAACATCAATAACTTACTTAACCCCAAAAAACAAGAATGAGAAAACTATCCATCATGACAGAGAACTCCAATGTTCCTAACTGATTTCCATTTTTAAGAATGCAAAACACCAACCATCTTTACAATTTCCTCATAAAATAGGATCGAAGACCCAAACCTTTGATAAATTTTATCTTCCTTCAACAAAAATCGAAAAGCCAAATAAGAGTCTAGAGATTCATGGAAGGGAATTTAAATTTTCAAATATACTTAAAGAGTGTAGAGATTCACAGAAGGGAATTTAAATTTTCAAAATCTTCCTAAAAATTCTAATCCATGCATCCCTAAAAGCATAAAAGCCTAAAACTACAAGTCAAAACACCCCTCAATCCGTTTGAATCAATAAAACAATTTCATGATCAAATGTACGTTCAGATTTCAAAAATCCACGCAAAACTAACACTAACCAGATGCCCAAATCAATAAATTTCAACTACTAAACCTCAAAACTAAAAACCCAAAAAGAATTTAGCATACCCATGAGTTCTCAAAAGCCTTCTTTGTTGGGCCGTGCCGCAAATTGAAAGCAGAGACAAGAGACTAGCTCTTCTGATCCTCACTGGCTGGCCTTTCTTTAAACCATCAAGCGCGAAATTAACCTCGTCAAGGTGTTCCATCATTTCCCCGAATTCTTGGGCCTCCATCAGAGTCGAATTCGGCGGAATCCAGGGCATAGAAGAATATCCTACCTCTTTCTTGCTCTGGGTTTGCTTCTGTTTCTTGGATCTCCTCACGACGCCGTTTCTCGAATCGTCAAAATCAAAATTACTTTGGGTTGTTTTGACGGATGTTATGTGGTTCTTGTAATCGCCGTCGTCGATTTCTTGAGAGGACGGCCAGAAGGAAGAGGATTCTTGAGTGGTAAAAGGGAAACTGTAGATATCCTCAGACGGCACCGTTTCTTGGGAGAGGGGAGGCGAATCAGAGACGTCGTCGTTTAGGGAGTCGGAAAATGTCCTGGTTAAACCACGGTTGCGGCGACCGTAGGTTCGAACGATCATGTTTCGGGGGCTGGGTTCCTTCCCGGTGGAGTTATCTTGGATTTGGCATTGAAAAGAAAGAGAAGGGTAATTTTGGCAAAGAGATAAAAAGTTTTGAGGATTCAAGAATTTGAAACGGAACGAAGAGCTCTCTTTTTCTCTCTCTCTCTCTTTCTTGGATTGCGAGCTGAGAGAAGCGAGGAAGGCTTTAGGACAAAGAGAGCGAGTCTTTTGGGTGTTTGCTGGTTGGGGTTAGGGTTAGGGTTGGGATTTTGATTTGGATTTGGGACCGGTTTTTATTTATGAATTTCAGTGTCATATTTTAAAACACTTTCTTTTATTACATTTTATTGCTATATTATAAGTATAATAGATTGAATTCGAATTAATATAATATTAAATTTAAATTAAATTTTAATTTAAAATTTAATATTTAAAATTTAGTTTGAATTATATATAATTTTTTTTAACTCAAACTTAATTTGAAATAAAAATTAAATTATTCGAATTTACTCTATTAAGTTTAATTAATATGTAAAAATAAATTTAATTCTTACATTCGATAAAAAGTTCAATTATTTGTGTTTAAGCTTAAACTTGAGTTTAAGATATTTTATTAATTAAAATAATAAAAATATATTTAAATATAAAAGCTCGATTAGGTTATTCGAGCTACTCGAGTCGGGTATAAGAATATTCAAATTCGACTCGATCGATAAGTCAAGTTATTCGAGTTCGAACTCAACTTAATAATAATCGAACCGAATTTAAATTTTATTTGAATCGAACCTGAATAGTTTACGAACACTAATATATCATTTACACCCTTATACTAGATAGCTCAAAAAAATTTTATATGAAATTTTTGATTAAAAATAAATATATAAAAATTAAAATTAAAAAATTTTATTATATAAATTTAACGTGTAATTTTTTAAAAAAATTATCATTAAATAAATATTATTAAATTTAAATTACAAATAATATTTTTAATAAAATTTTCACATATTATTAATTTTCATATTAAATTTCATCAATCTAATAATTTAAATTTTTTATTAAAATTTTTATTTACTTATTTTTAATAAAAAACTTTATAAATTTCATCTATAAATTTTCTTATAAATTTTGTCTTCCATAACATCCAAAACTAACACAAATCAAATATGGGCAAAGAAGAAATTACAAAAAGAAAGTCAAGTTTAACTCTCATCATATGTTGGTTTAATTAAATATTATGTTAATTATTTATTAATTTATTTAATTGATGTACTATTTGTTAAATTGTGATTTAATTTTTTACTCATAATACATAATTTCATAAAAGGAAAAAAAAAAAAAACTTTTATTGCTGTTGTTAGATTGCGATTTTTTTCTATGAGGATTTGAAGCCGTGTAATTTATTATAATCTTTTTGTACTCAATAAATTTCATCGTACATATTCTAATATTCATTTGAGATATTTACTAGGAAATATAAATTATTAATTTCTAATCATTAGGCTACTTGACTTGGGATGTTTGAAAAATTATCATTAAGATTAGAAATCAAAGTGATTTAATAGTAATTTGGATCCCATCATATTTTCAATGCAGAATGATTAAATTTATTATATTTTTAGTTAAATTTAAACATTAATTTTAATAAAATTAAATTCAGATAAAATTTTTATTATTTTTTTAATTATAATTATAATTTTTTTTAATTATTATTATAATAAATTTTATTATTATTTTTAATTTCATCATTATTAATCTCATCGACCATATTCAAATGAAATCTTAATACATTTTAAAGTTTTGAAAGTTGTAAAAATATTGAATAGGCTAGGAATTTACAAATGGACCCTTAATTAGAGCATATCTATTAATTTACAAAAATGATTAAGAAAAATGTTATAAACTAAAATAATTTGAACCAAGAATAATTAACTAGTGGATTAACTTGTATGTTTGGTGATAAATTTTAATAGATTGTTTTTTATGAAGATGGACAAACTGTTCCAAGTGGAGAAACTTCAGCCGGAAAGCAAGGGGAAGTGTTTCCCGGATGGAACGCGAGGATTTGTATTCACCATCTTATGCTTGCGTCCGGGACATTCATTCAGCTCAGACAGATGATAAATTTGGTATTGGTTTTTCTCCTCAAAATGCTCAACAGCCCCACGCGGTGGCAAAAGGAGGTGCCGGTGCCACATGGACCTCCCCTCTCTTCCTCGATTGATGCTGCTAGTACCAAATTCTTGGTGGAGCTTGGTTATTTGTGGAAGCAGTATCAACGGGACACGGGCACTGATGGAAACAGTCAACCCTGCCCACTAACCATAGCCAGTTTTTACCATAGAGTCCAGAGCCCAAACTAACTGTTTTGCTATCTCCGTCTATCCGTGACAAAATTACACACTTCAAAACAAGAGTCTGGCATTGGCGAAATTTGGGTAGTTCACTGAACTGATGTAAGAGTTGGCTTTTCTCATTTTGTCAGCTACTCCATCCAGTGGGTTGGTTTTGCCCTTTTCTTTTTCTTTGTTTTCCTTTGCTTTGGATGGCGGGCCAATTTCAATGTTCAGGGTAATGACAAAACTCAGGACAAAAAACTTGGTAATGACAAGCTAACCAATATGAACGTCTTTCTTGTTAGTCCCACCAAAACTATTCCAAACGGCGTCGTTTAGCTGTCTATCAACTCCATGAATGAAGTAGTCATTGTAAAATTTTTTTCTTGCCAAAAACAAGTCTCTTCTCGTCACCGTCACTGCATTCTAAGAAAGGAAACCAAAAAATAAAATAAAATAAAAATCTCCATTTCAATTTCTTTCTCTACCTTCCTAGAGAAAGATGGCGTCCCTTGAAGCGTACGGTATGGCAGGTGAAGAAATTCACGTTGCTTCGAATAACCATCCTTTTGAAGTCGACGACGAGAGCTACTCCAATTACGGCTCTTACTCCAATTTCACCGACAACCAGCAATTCCCTGTGGATGGGGGTGACGTGGTGGTGGATCACGTAACTTCCTCTCCTGATATCTTCGGATTCGGATCCTCCGATCCAACCCCTGCCGACTCGCAATCTCCTTTCGCTGATACGATTCCTGGTGATAACGGAACTGGAACCAATGGATTTGGTGCTGGAAACGATCACGTCTTCGCTTCTGATGGACCGGTGCTTCCTCCTCCTACTGAGATGGAGTCAGAGGAAGGCATCGTTCTTCGCGAATGGCGGCGGTGAGTAGTAGTAATTTCTTTTTATTCAAACTGAACCGCTTGATTTGTTGACTTTTGTTGTGTGGATTTGACTAGATCTGTTGGTTTAGCAATTCTTCACATCTTAGATCTGCAGTGCTTTTGAGTCGGCTATGTAAATTTTACTGTTGCATTGGTTGAACTAAGATTTACCAATCCTTCCTTGCTTTTAGATCTGCCATGGTTTTAACTATTTTCGGCAATTAGCTTCTTATTTTTTTCGTTTCATTCCTGTTATTTATGAAGTTCAAATTTGTTGATCTCTCTTGTTATAAATTTAACTTTTTGTGTTCAATTTATATTAGTTTTACTTGATAGTTCGCTTCATTGTAATCCATGAGAGCTCATTGGCTGTGATGAACAAATTAGGAAACTTTTGCATGTAGTCGTGACTTTTATGATCGCATTAGACATAGATTTTGATAATAATTGAAGTAGAAGATCTAGATCCACATTTAACTTCCCAATAGGAGATGTGTGAATAGTTTTTGAATAGTGTATAATCTTATGACGATTGCTAGCGCTTTAATGCTGACATTATTTTCTTTTGAAAGATCATTTGCATTATTGTAGTCACCTTGATGATATGAGAAATATGTTTCACAGGCCTGAGGTAGTTGTGTTTGTAAAGTGTTTAATTTAAACGCTTTTTTATAGTTGGAAACACTTGATTTCTTGGTGGAGGTTTAAATCGCTTGTTTTCTTCTAGTTTGTGATAGATGGAGTGCTTAGCCTTTTATTTCGCAACGATAATACTGAGGATAAACATTCAATAATTACGTTGTTTATTGCAGATTGTGAGGATATTCTCTTATCTGTAAAAGCACATAAGGTTTGAAATGCTTTGCTTTAAACCTCTTTATGACTTTAGTTCCAGGGACAATGCCACATAATGAACTCAACATTTACAGTTACTGGTTTCTAGATCTGATCAGTGAAATTTCTCAAGTGCTTTGTATTGTATTCATATATTGCATAATCCTTTTCATAGCTGACTAGCATGATAGTTTAATGACATTATTGAACTCTTCATTTCTCAACATTTGCAGTTACTGGTTTCTAAATCTATCTGTGAAATTTCTCAAGTGCTTTATGTTGTATTCATTTATTGCATAATCCTTTTCATAGCTAACTGGCATGACAGTTTACTGACATTATTGAACTCTTCATTTCTCAACATTTGCAATTACTGGTTTCTAAATCTGATCTGTGAAATTTCTCAAGTGCTTTATATTGTATTCATTTATTGCATAATCCTTCGCTGACTGATAGTTTAATGGCATTATTGAACTCTTCATTTTTTCTAATTTTTGGTTGAGTTTGTCTTCAAAAGATCTATGAACTTATGAGGAGTACTTTATCCTATGTCAAAGATAATTTTGATAGCTTCTTTGTCTGTTTTTACAATATTTGTTCATATATTTGAAATAAGTTTGATAATATAACCTCTAATACACGTATTTTTGTATTTGGGAGTTACTTACTATTTGTATACTCTTAGATGCATGGATGAAGCCTTTCTTTACTTTTCTCTTTATATATATGCATTCCATTACTTTTCAGTTGCCAGTCAAAAAGTTTTAATTGTTGATATTCGATTTCTTGCTGCAGTCAAAATGCCATTCTGCTTGAGGAAAAGGAGAAGAAGGAGAAAGAGTTGAGGAATCAGATTATTGAAGAAGCCGAGGAGTATAAGCGAGCATTCTATGAGAAAAGGGAAAAAACAATTGAGACCAACAAAACTAATAACAAAGAGAGAGAAAAGGTAATGTTTCCAACAAATTGTCATATTCATGCAGATGCACATGCTGCTATATCTTAGCACTTGATATTTTGGGCTTGGAACAGCTGTACTTGGCTAACCAAGAGAAGTTCCATAAGACTGCGGACAAACAGTACTGGACTGCGATAGCAGAACTCATTCCTTGTGAGGTCCCTAATATCGAGAAGAAAAGAGGCAAGAAGGACGAAGAGAAGAAGCCATCAATAACTGTAATCCAGGGACCAAAGCCTGGAAAATCGACTGATCTTTCAAGAATGAGACACATTCTTGTGAAGTTGAAGCATTCACCCCCACCTCACATGATTCCACCCCCTCCAGCAAAGGATGCTAAAGATGGAAAGGATGGAAAAGAAGCTGAAATCGGAAAAGTTGCTGCTTCAAATGGAGCTGCATCTGCAGAGAAAGGGGCAGCTGCAAAAGCTGCCACCGCAAATGTTTCCGTGCCTGAACAAGATGCTACTGCTGCTAAGGACCAACCTGCTGCAGAACCTGAGGCAACATCAACAGCCTAATTGCTTACAATACATTTACCATGGTTTTTTTTTTTTTTTTTTTTTTGCTTGCCCCATTCCTTCTGTTTTCCTCAAGATTTTGATTTTTTATTGCAGTCCATTTGGCCATGGTATTTTCCTCACAATGGTCTAGTACCATTAGTTCTACTGAACCCTAATTCTTAATCGGTGTTTTAAACAATTCATGGGATTGGATATCAAATGTCATCATTTTATTTCTGCTTACTGAATCAACTTTGTGGACTTATTGCGTTGCTTGGGCAAAGTATCAAAAATTGGTTGCAAGTGTGCATATCAGCCAAAAATACAATTTGTTAACCTGAATTTAAAATTCCTCGGTCAGACGACACCCAAAAAACAAAATAAAACACAAGCTAAAATTTCAATAAAAAATATATATTAGTAAAAATACAAAATATATTTCGTACTTGTCGACATGAATTTTAATGTAAAATTTACATATAAATCATATTATAAATACAAGAATTATTTCACACAAATATACAGTATAACACACCGATCGTTTAATCTATTTACAAAATCAGTTACTGTTGGGGTTTTGTTGCTTTTCGAATCAACAAATGCACATGCTTGTGAACTCGAGGGAATGGATTTTAAAATTTTGCAACCAAAAAAGCAATCAGTCTGGTTGGAACTCATAACAGCCAAACAACTTAACTACTAGTTATTCATGAAACTCTGTACTTCAACATTCATTCGGTTGCATTCTACACAAGGAATGCTAACTACAATCAGCTAGAAGAGGGAATTTATAACCATGCATATCTCATTTTCATCCCTTCTTGGAGGCTCAGAAAGAAAATTCTAGTTACGGTATGTCAAGTAATCTGAATCACTTTTATCAACAAAATTAACAAGATGGTACAGTAAAACAACTTCGAGGATTTAAAGCAAATCATTTGGTTCTACGTTTGGATTGATATCACAAACGAAATGCAAATCACTCCATCGGGATTTCTTAAACTGCAGCAACTCCAAAGAGGATAGACGAATTTACCAGAAAGCTTTCTCCCAAAAAATACACCAGGTACATAAAAGAATATTTACAATCTGCAACAAGGAAATAACGCGAATTAATCAACTTTTGAACTATACCTGCAAAGCATTATAAAGATAAATATGAGCAAAGAGAAACATCAAACAACTTTTCATGGAAAAGAGTAACCTACCTGATGATAGGTAGAAAATAAATTGAAGACTGGAATGAGCAATTCGATCAACAGGTAGTTTGACCAGACTTAAACGAACTTCTTTAACTAATCATCAATCCAACAAAATCAAGACTCTAGTAATTGTTATTAACAGCTGCTGTAATAAAAGAGGAATCAAAATGTGCCCAGCTAACAAACAAACAGTCAAAGGCATCCACTATACAACTCGAACCCAAGTTCCACCACACATAGGACATCCATAGGCCCAACGGCTGATCCACCATGTCTCCCTTTCATTTTGACCAGGCTGATTGGTTGAACCAGGTGAAGCAAAAGCTGAAGTCTGTCGCAAACATCTTATGCACTGCACAAGCAGCAGCAGAAATAACCCAATAGATTGTTAAAGGAAGTTCAATTGTGCAGAGTCAAAGCTGAGAGGAACTCCAAGCAAACAAGAAAAAGCAAATATCACAATGAAAGATTTGTGCCCCAAGACTTGTATCATAGTTGAAAAATAGATCAAAGCAACCTTTCAATGTGTTTTTACATAAAATAAGTTGTTTTTCCAATTATCAGTATAAGCTCTGTTATTTCATATTCTTATGTGGTAATCCTAGAGCAAGTAATACCAACACAGACAAACTCAGAAGTTAACGATCCAACAAATGAGAAGGAAAAATGTTAATGAAGGCTTAACAAACCTTGTACCAAACACCTTCAAGACCAGTCTTCCACACAGCTGTCACAACATCTCTTCGAGATCCCATTATACCAAGATATGCACCCAGGCCAACAGAAGTGTTTAAGCCAAATGCTGCATCTCTTTCAGACAGCCGGCGCTTCCTTGGCCAGAGGGTTTGGGCTCCATAATGGATGTTAGAATTTTCCGTGAAGATCATATCAAGTGAGTCAATGGAATTACTTAACCTGGGACAATCATCTATTGGGCCCATATCCTCAGGATCAGACCATGGACCACCAAACATATTCCGTCTGTGCCACTCTTCAGATGGGGGATGCAATTCTAACTCCCGCAGTAACAGACCAGCAGCATCAGCACCTCTAGGCCTAGGCATATTCTGTGCAGAGATACATAACAGATATTACATATGTTAATAAAAAGGAATTCAGAACTCTAAATAATTAGAACAACAAAATGTAGGACAACCAACATTAGTACCAAACGCCTACTAATGCAAAAACCTTGTGCTACTTCTCTTTTTTTTTTTTTTTTCTAACGTTTTCTTATTACAGTTCCATTATGATACGTAAAACTGCTTTTATTAACTTATATCTACAATGTGCTCTGTAGATTCAGAAGAATTTGTAAACATAACGATAAATACACAAGTTAGGAACTCTAAAAAATTAGAACAACAAAGTGAAGGACAACCAACATTAGTACCAAACGTCTAATAATGCAAAAACCTTGTGCTACCTCTTTTTTTTCCTAAGTTTTTCTAATAATGGTTCCATTATGATACGTAAAACTGCTTTTATTAACTTATATCTACAATGTGCTCTGTGGATTCAGAACAGTTTGTAAACATAACGATAAATACCCAAATTATTTGCTATATCAGCATGCATCACTAACTACAGAGATAGACACATATTATTTGCTCTATCAGTACCTGTCACTAACTACAGATATGCAAATTATGAGTTACTGTATTTATGAGTTGCCTAACAATTATTGGCAGCCTTGCTGCAACTAAGTCTCCATAACATTGGATGATACAATCCGCCTACCTGCATATGTGGGCCCAGGGATGCTTCTACTACCTCAGGCAACACTGTATAATTTCCATCAATGTAATGCAACCGCACCTGGATATTGCTGCTCCCCACCTGAGAAACTGGTAATGGGTGCGCTAGAGCAGAAGTACGCCTACAAAGATCTATAAGAATGAGGAAGAGAACCTTCACCTGCACGGCAACATATGAGGTTTATTACATCAAGGTATCAACCAAGGCTGCCATCACTGATTCCTCAAGGCAGAATCTTAAAAGTTATTTGAGTCTCCTCAAGACAATATCTAAGGCAAAATTTTCAACATATCAACATGATATTCCAACAAGTTACTCAAATATTCTAAGCAGAGACAACTATTGGTGGCAATAGTGGTAATGGTAGCAATAATAATACTCCGATACTACCTCCTCAAAAGTGTATCCTTGACCAGCATTCCCAGAGCCCATCTTTACTCGCCCGGTAGTACCTTCCTCAACACCTTTAGCTCCAGGTACTACCTGTCCAGCTCTTGCTCCCTGGGCTTCGTCAGGCCTAGCCATAGTTGTTGGCTTGGCAGAAACAGAATTGACCTCCTCCACTTTTCCAGATGCCCCTGGCTGAGGTTTTTGTGGATTTGCATCAGCATTTCTTTGAGCAAAGCGAGATTGTTGCGCTCGCCGAAAGAAAAAGCAGAAAAGTAGAAGCTGACATAGTCTATGAAGGAAATGGCAGTCCCCAATGAGCCTAACAGCTGGTGTTCCAGGAAAAGTTCCTGTATTAATGCTTATTGGGATAAAGGAGGATGGGCCACTTATAGGATTTGGAGTTGAATTAGAGACTCCATCCGTTGAGCTACTAATCTTAGCAATAGCACCCTGTACCCAAGCTTGCATCTGTGTGCTTCCAGTCGAACTTGTGGTGCCACTTTGACCAGCTGTAAATGTTTCCATGATTTAGGCAGATAAATACAGCAAATCTAAACTTACAAATCAAGAAGGGTAACAGACTTTAAGTTCCTCAGTTAATAAACCCAATAATGCAAAAAAAAAAAAAAAATCTATTAATAAATTTTCAATGAAAAACTGTTTCTACAGACCCTGACTAGTTGCTGGAGTTGCTGAACTTTGGGTAGGACTTGCTACCATATTGCGGTTGCTGCCGGTACCTGCAGTAACAGCATGACTTGCCAATGTGCGACAGAAACTTGCATAACGCCGCAAACGTGTAATAAAATGTGAAGCCAGATCAAGAACAGCATCAACATAAGCCTGCATATTGCATCAACAATAGGAAGCATAAGATAACTGAAAAGGAACAACCTCCCTGCTGAAAGAAATGCTTGTGGTATAGCATATAGAGTATTTTCATATGCCAAGTTGTGAACGGTTTTGGTGGGAAAAGTTACAAGCCTGAATGCCTGGTCAGAGACCAACCATGTAACCTTATACTGCAGTCCAAAAAGTTGCCAATGTTATACATGAAAAACAGTAAGGAAAAAATAGACGCATTATCAATATAATGGATAATGGACACCATTTTATTTCAAAAGATAAATTTCGACAGGACCAAAGACTCAATACATGTGAAGGCAACTCAGAGATAGAGATAAGACCTGAATACTCCGAACAAGGGCTGGATCAACAGCCATTGATTCAGGATCGATTTTGGTTAATGTATCACTAGATGCCTGCCATGGTTCTGATACTAAAGTTGAAGGATTTATCAAAGCAGATTCAATTCCTTTCCCTAGCATATCCAGCAACAACCTTGCTTGCATATCAAGAACCATTGCCCTAACCTCTTGGGCATTTGTACCTTCCAGTAGCCTGCACTTTATCCTGTCCAGACTCTGCAATGTATAAAAACAGCTCAATAAATATGTAAAAAGAATCAATAAAAGAATTAATCAGACTATTCTCAAGTAAAGATGATATTGAATTTCCAACCCAACCATTTGGAACAATTAGTCCAGAAAATACAAAAGATTCAAGCTTCCTATTTCATCTGTTTCGTACCCTCCAAGCAACATTTATATTCTCACACCCTAGAGAAGGCAACAGAGTTAGACAGATGGGAGAATTTTTAGGCTATCTAGGCAGGGTTCTTTTTAAGATGCTGATAGAATCGCTTTCTTTTCATCCTGTAATAATAGGCAAGTTGACAAAATAACTTAAGAACCAACTACAATTAATCATATAACAACTGACAACCAAATAGTGCAATAATAAAGTTCAAGGAAACACATACAGGTCCATACTGTTGCCTGTGCTGAATAGAAGGGAGAGAGTGAAAATCCGCATCTAAGACAGCAATCACACTGTTCAAAGAAACTGAAAAAGACAAGGATAGTCAAAAACAGATGACAATTACGCATAGATGGTGCTGTAAAATGAATATGGTAAGGAAAATAGCATTTGCACTTGGGTTAAAAAACAATAACAAATAGTGCTGTTTACCAATGCTATCCTCAGCAGCACTCTGTGTACAGCCAACAGCATCCCACCAATCAACGCCAACCAAAAGACTCCACCAAAACCTGCTCCAAAAGGTAAACATTAACCCAAAAAAAAAAAAAAGATCCATGGAATCTGTACCTGAACAGGCATTAGCTAATAAAGTACCTCTCAGCAATAGCACGTTCCCAGGTTGATGAGTTAACCTTTACTTGACTGCTTGAAACAGCAGGAGGAAGAACACGAATTATCTTCAACATTGTACGGTCCTTGACAGTGTCATGCCAAACAGAAGCTGAACAACAGCTTGTTGAAGAGAAGGCAGGAGCAGCTATTGCAGATCCAACATTAATCTGGTAGTTATCAACAGCAGTAAAGTTTGGACCAGAAAAAATATGGACTCCACCCCGAAGAAAAGCAATAGCAATCTCGCCACCGTGAGCAGAATAAACAATTCGAGCGAGGGTTCTAACATCACTTGGCAGATCAAAGGGATCAAAACTGACACTCTTTACCTTCTCAGCACTTGAATCAGATGCTTTTCGGGCATCAGAAGTCGGTACTGCTGCAGCTGCTTGCTGACTCTTAAAGTCATTAGTTGGTGGTATGCTTGTATCAACTTTAGAAACCCAAACAGTTTGCATTGGTGCCTGCCCACCAAAACTGGAAGAAGGGTTCCCAAATATATGATGGAGAACAACAGGCTGAAGAGATGACTCCCAACGTTGCACTCTCCACCCTGTGATTGTAGGACCCTCATCTGGATCGTATGGAGACATGTATTGTCCTGCAAATAAGAAATCAGTAATTTGGATTGATCTGCTCAATAAAAAAGATGACACAAACACAAGGAATTTAGAGATGGCAGATTAATAGCTGTTAAAGGATGAACTATCTTATTAAGAAACCAAGACTATCAACAGCAAAGAAGCTTCGGTCCCAAGGGAAGTATAGACTATAATTATCAATTATTAGGCCAATGGTTTATTGGTTCAATCACTGCCAAAATGTGATGATACTGGCCATTACAGAAATTGTCAACAGTTCATCCAGTGTTATTTTCTCATTACTAAGTTATGGGATCTTCAACATTGTCAACAGTTCATTCAAGTCGAAGATTAATATCTTCGAAAATGCCACCTTAAGTCATTATTAAATGATAAGCAAGATTCTTCAAGATGCAGGAAGAACAAATTAACCAAACATTATATGTAAGCTCCGTTATAGAAATAACAAGAAGTTTCAAAAAATTAACTTAAAACACCAGACAAGTTACCTTCAACAATAACAACAGCAATTACAGAACCACCACGAGTTGGATCAAAGGCAACTGCAGTTACTCCAGAGCCCCAAGTAGTAGTTGCTGCGGATTGTACTGCAGCCTCAGGACTCACATATGCTGAGAAATTTGAAACTGGCGAGCAATGTAGTGATACAGCATTATTAAAATCTTGATCCATAGACTTTTTCCCTTGCTTTGCTTCAGATATCAAATATTCTTGCCAACTAAATAAGTATGCAGCCAATGGGGCAAAACCTGCCCAATTGGGAGGATTAACTGAGGGAGGGATCCCATTGCTTGTGCTGGTCTTCACCGTTGCTTGAAATCCATTTCCAGGACCAGGAGTAACCTCCCAGACAACAACAGTAGATGGGTTTACAATTGGAACACCTGCCACATGCATGGCACCACTGTCTGTTATTATTGCATCAGCGGCCATGATCCCACTAGGCCCAGCACCCAATATTCCCTTGCTTGTGCAAAACCATTTCCGTGCTGTACTACCCTGAGTAGGGGGCCACTGGGACCAATGAAGTTGAACAGACCCTGAAGAGAAGACGGAACAAACACAAAGAAAATTCGGCCACCTGGCTGAAAAGAAAAACATTTTTTCATCAGATACAGACTATCAGTACCATTCATATTTTTATAATGATAGTAATGAGAAAAACAAAAAGAACAGACCAATTAGTTAGTTAAGAGCAAAGAAGTCATCATCAAAAGCAAAATATGATTGTCATATAAATTAATTAACCTTCGAAATTAAGAATGACAAATTTAATTCTTGCTCCATCATGAGGAGACCACAATGCACAATTTGCAACTAATAATAAAAATTGTGAGCTAGACCTCACTCTCTCTGGCAAGCCAGAAAGCAAACACTTAATAAGGAAGAAGCAACAAACCTGAATTTTGAGATTGCTGCGAAAGAAATTTTTCCTCAAAAGTTGACTTCGAGTTTGCAGGATTACTGGATTTTGAGGAAAGCCACCTATACTGATTATTACAACATAAACCAATAGCACAAGCGATCAGATCACCAAACATTGCACTAATAAGGACAAAACAGAGCACAAATGAGCAGAAGGTATCTGTTGAAAGAATCAAAAAGAATAATAATAAGGGAACAACACGAAGAATGTTCCCTTCTCAGCTTGCTTCTTTTCCTTTGAAGGTTTTAGTGATAGAGAGGAGAGCCATCACTATCATTTTTACATATAATGAGAAGTATAAGGCTAGTTCTAAGGACAACAGCAAAAAAAAATTGTACTACATGCATAAATTACATGATAATTCATGCCTTAAAGATCTATTTTTCCAGATATCAGCTTTGCAGACAGCAAAAAAACTTACTGGAGACACCCCCGACAACCACTTTGTAACAACTGCTATATCCTGTCGCCATTCATGCTCACGCTGCCAGCAGCTAGCATCACATACCAGATGAGCTGGACCCTGCGTTTAAACATTCAATTTTAAGACAAGGTAAGATGCATGACCAAAAATGAGCAAAAGGTAAACCAAAATGACAAGTGACAGAAAGATTAAGAAAAAGCCAACGTTGTCAGTGTAACTAAGTCTGAAGTGGACTTATATAGAGAGAAGCCATGTTAAGGACTTAAAGGGAGTTCACTTAAGTATTTGGAAGAAATTCACTTAAGTATTTGGAAGAAATAATCTCGTGAGCTAGCTTACTTGGGATGGCTGAGTCCAGATGGTTATCCTCCCATGGAAGTTAGCTATCAATAAGGCACGAGGACAAGAAGTAGGTGACCATTCAATAAACTGAACAGAATCACGAGGAGAATCTGCAAAAAGCGTGCAGGTCAACTGATTATATATACAATTTTGCACCTGACATATTAATAGTGTCAGAGCTGATACTTGTTAAGCAGATATGACAATGATAGCAACAACCACAACCCTGTTAAATAAATAAAGATGTAGAATAAACGCATACTCATCATCATGCTACCACTAAAACAAAGACCTTGCATAACCAAAAAGATTGATAACCAAGAAATTCAACAATATGAAAGGGACACTTTGGCACCACTGCATTAGTCAAAATGTTCAGCTTGGCCATTGATGAAAATTCATTAGAACTATAACAATAAGAGCTGAAAATGTAGATTTAAGCTACCTGCTATGACATTGAACACCGTACACTCGGTCGGACGCTCAGGGATCACAATATGTATGGGGATCCAAAACGGTGGATTTGCATTAGAACTACAAATAAAGAAAAAGGTATATAGAATAAATGAGTATTACAAAACATTAGTGTTCCTAAGAAACATGAATTGCAAATAATTCTATAGTTAACTATATGATGAAATATAGAATAAAAAGAATTCACGATATGTTACCATTCTAAACAAAAAATTGATCCATTTTTTACAATCAAGTTCATCACTCTCAGTTCACTTGGAAAAATGAACAATTAAAAAAATAACTTACCTTGGAATTCTAGCACAAGTTTCAGATGCACAAGCAATAGCGTTCAACTTCCCACACCAAGCAACAGCACTGAAATAACAAATGAAATAAAAAAAAAACAATTGTAAAAAGTAAATCACAAAGCTGACTATGAATTACGGAATTGAACTCGAATTCTGACCTGAAATTGCGGCACAATTCAGGGACACTCATTTTATGTTGCAAATTGGACCTAGGTTGTTTTAAGCGAATGCAAAACACCGTAGCCGGATTAACCGAATCGTCTTCCATTGTATCCTCCGTTTTCTCCGATGCAGCGATAACCTCCTCTTCTCCAGAAACAGCAACCGGCTCAGGAGCAACCGGTTTCTCCGGGCCAGTCTTAACGGTGGAGTCAACCGACTGGGCTACGGGCTCTTCCTCTGGCTTCTTGTTATCGCCCGAGCCTGGCTGTTGATTCATAGCGAAAAAAAAAAACCCTAAATCTCCTTATTTATATAAAAAAAAAAAAAGGAAAGGCGAAAAAATGGAAGAGAGAGAAAGAAAAATGCGAGTTGAGTGGTGCAAAAGTCGCAATTGAAGGCGACAGGTAGCACTGTAGAGAGAGAGTGTGTGTTTGTTTTAGTGGGGTTAGTGTGGATTTTGAGATTAGTGGTGTTTGTTTAGGGTTTGCGTGAGGGAACAAAACAAAAGAAAAGAAAAGAAAAAGAAGAAAATGCTAAGTCAGAGAGAGAAAAGGGCGATTCCAGGTGTTACAGATAGGTTGGGTTTGGCGGTTGGCTTATAAAAAAAAAAAACAAAAAAGTTGGTGTTTGTCAAAATTTTGGGGTTGGGGCGCCTGGTATCGGGGGAGCAGAGCAATTCTTCTTTTGGAGAAGAATTTGGAGAGTGGAAATGTGAATTTTGGGTGGGGGACGGGAAGAATAAAAACAGTTGACGGGGGGAGTCGTCTGTGGAAAGAGAGATCTCCGTTTGACAGGCGAGTGAGGGACTGCTAACATGGGCTGGACTCTGGTTGGGCGCCGACATACTGCCCAAAGAACTCGGCCATTTGAGTTTTTCTTTTTTTCCTTTTTGGAACAAGATAAATAATTAAACATGCTGTCTCTAAAACCCGTTTTCTTCTAAATTTTATTCTTTATAAGGCGATTAAAATTTTGGAAGCTTCAGCTTATTATTTTTTAATTAGTTGATATGTTATTAAAATTAGTATTTAAATATTAAATTTAAAAAAAATTTAAATATATAATATCATCTTCAATCAGTATATAATTTGATAGAAAAAAATTTAAAAATTGATTAAAATTTTCAAGAAAAATTTTAAGAAGCTTTACGTTGAATCATTAATGAAAAAAAAATCAAAATTCAATCTTTGAACTTCTATCAATAAAAAACCATTTTATAAAGAAAAGAAATTGAGCTGAAAAAATAATAGAAAAAAAAAGGATGATGATTTTGATGAATTAAGAAATGAAGGTGAAGGAATATCAAAATTATAATTTAGAGATGTATTTCAACATTCAAATCAAACAAATTATACGTATAATTTATTTTTTTTTATATCTTATGAACGTTGATGTGTCTAACAATAAATATGCTGTTTATCTTAATATTATATGTGAGTTATGAGGCAATGCGATGACCTAATGAACCAAGGTATAATAAAACCACATTTTTATAGTGCTAATCCCATATTTTTTGAAAAATTTTTCTTTTAAATGCAACACATTAGCTCAAAAGAGCAAAATCCAAGTTAGTCTCAAAATAAACCATGAACAATATATCATAGTTTCATGTTGGAGCGAAATTCAACTTACTATAATCTAAATTGATTTTGCTTTACTTTCTTTTACTTTTATTAGTATGTCCTCATTTCAGTCCAAACATATATAACACATCATTCTTGGAAATATGAAAAACAAACTGAAAATTGCTAGACGATATGGCATTAATATCCTAAAAACAAAAGGTAAACAACAGTGGAGTATAAAACGACGTCGGTTACAAATACGCAAAAAATCCTAGCCGAGGAGTGAGCTCCTTCCATTACTTGGTTTCTTTCCCTCTTTGTCTCAAAATCTCTCAAGCCTCAATTTAGCAAAAAGAACAACGATGATAAGGCCAAAATTTGGAAATCGTTAAGCCACGAGCACTACGCAACAACAAGGAACGCACTCCCTGGCGTTCAGGGTGATGCGACTTTGCAAGCCATCGTTCCACATCGAACCTCCATTCCGACCTCTTCATCGGCGAGGACATATTCGACGATCCACTTGCCGCCTCTAGCCACGTCAGTAAGTCCACGGACTCCTCCGATCTGACCTACGGTGACAGATTCATCCTCCACCACCCTTCCGATGCCATTGGCTTCTCTGGCTTCCTCGTCCTACCCCAATCTATCGGGTCTCACTAAATTCCTCTCTTTTTTTTTTTTTTCTTAATCGTTTTTTAATTTCTCTCAGATCTGATTTATTTATTTATTTATTTTTCTGGTTAAATTAATTCAAGGCGATTTATTTGGGAGAGACATTCTTCAGCTATATTAGCATCAATAACAGCTCTAATTTTGAAGTTAGGGACGTTATTATTAAGGTCGGTCTGTTTGATTTGTTGTTTTTTTATGAATTTGCCGCAATTTTTAGCTGATAGCAACTGTTCACCTGTTGCATTGATAATGTGTTTGGAACGAAAGAAAAATTGAATATTTGTTGACATTTTCTTTTTTAGTTTGGTAGGATCTGTTCTTTCCCCTCTTTAATTGAATTTGATCAAGTTTTTGTGTTACTAGCATTGAAAATCAAAAAGTCCCAGATCATGTGCGTCTTTTTTAAGCTTGTTGAGTATCTAAATTCAATTTTTTCTATTTACCTTTTTTTTCATCTCTGTTGAGATAAGTGCCTAAATGAGGTTTCACTTGCAAGCTCATTCATACACTCTTTTACACTCAAAACATGTGTTTTAATTTGATGAAAAAAATCAAGAAGTCTTTGGTTTATTACAGGCAGAAATTCAAACGGAGAGGCAGAGGATCCTTCTCTTGGATACATCAAAATCACCTGTTGAGTCAATACGTGCAGGCGGGTGTTATGATTTCATTGTGGAACATGATGTCAAGGAACTTGGAGCTCATACGTATGTAGTAGCTGACTGATTCTGCTGTCTCCTGTAATTTCTTTCATTAATTATTTTCCCAGAACTTGACCATGTTTTGTTGCATAACAAAATTTAGGCTGGTTTGCACTGTGTTGTACCATGGTGATGGCAAACGAAAATATCTTCCACAGTTTTTCAAATTTGTTGTTGCAAACCCATTATCAGTTAGGACGAAGGTATCGTCCCATGGCTTAAGAAACAAATAAAATAAATCTAATGTACAAGCTGCCCCTAGATAATTCCAGGGGCATTTGTTACCTATACTTTGTTCATTGAAACTCTCTCTTACTTGGCTTTTATTTTTAATTTTCCATTCAAAATTGTAATATTTCTCGTCTCTGTTCTGCAGGTCCGCACTGTCAAGGTAGGTTGAGATTGGCTTGAATTTTCTAATGTTAGTTTATAAAGCCTAGATATTCTTGCTGCTGCTATTAGGTTCTTGTTATGTTTTGCAAACTATAGAAATCAAAGGGTTAAAATGGCTTGGCATGTATAAATTACAGTGTGATTTTATAAATGAAGTTGATATCAGAACAATTCCTAAAGCTAAAAGTTATCTTTTACAGCCTCAGTGTTTTATCCTTCACTGAGCATTGTGCGAGAGGAGGGCAAGGGCTAACTTTCATTATGTATCCCAGCCTTTGAGTTTTCTTCTGGTTTTCTTTCTTTTTGTTGTTTCTCATTTGTAGCATTAAAAGCAAAGTAAGTGTGTAGATGTGTGTGTTTCCTTCTTTTGCTAGTCTGATTCAGCGGTATGTAAGCTATCATCTCATGATTGGAGTGACTCATTTGGTTTTATAGTTGTTGATCTATGACAAGTGCAGCCAATACTAGCGCCATTGTCTTAACATCTGTTTAAGTCTGCATCATTAATCGTAAAAGTTGTGAGTCAATTTGGGTTTTCATCCTTCTGTAATAGCTGAATTTTTCTGTCTCAGGAAACTACCTATTTAGAGGCCTGCATAGAGAATCATACAAAATCAAACCTTTATATGGACCAAGTTGAGTTCGAACCAGCACCTCATTGGATTGCTACAATACTAAAAGCTGATGAAATTCCGCCTGCAGATAATTCGTCAACTGGGTAAGTAGCAGATATATCACATGGATGTATCATTTTGATTATTTTAATGTTAGAAGCTTGTCAGTGCAATGCTTTGAAGTTCTAATCATTTTTCTCTTTGATTTTATAAACTAAACTAATATAATCTTTTCTCCTTTATTAATAATGATTTACTGGCAGCGAGATATTTAAGCCACCTATTCTTATCAGATCTGGCGGGGGAATTCACAATTATCTTTATCAATTGAAATTGTCTTCACCTGGTTCTGCACAAGTGAAGCTAGAGGGGACTAATATTCTAGGTAAACTTCAGATAACATGGCATACAAATTTGGGTGAACCTGGCCGCTTGCAAACACAGCAAATTCTTGGCACTGTAAGTTAAGCTTTCTTACAAAGACCCAGTTTCATATTCTCTAGTGGGAAATCTGTACTATAGTAAAACAAATACTTTATTTTTTATTCTTTTTCTTAAAAAGAAAAAGGAAAAACACTGTTGAATTCTCTCTTTTCTGTTTATTTTGAGAGTTTGAGATCTGCATAAATTTCAATACAAAAAAAAAAAAAAATTATCAAACTCACTCTGATATGTTCTTCCTCTTTTTCGGCCCATCAGTCGCAAAGAGATTGAGTTGCAAGTTCTGGAGATTCCATCTCTAATCAATTTAGATAGGCCCTTTTGGTATGTTTTACTGTTAGGTTCAATTCTGTTGCATTCTGGCAAACCTTTTTTAACAAATTCTTTTCATCCTAATGACAAAACTTAAGGTCTCTGCTGTCAAGTTCTGGCTGCCTAGAGTTTCTCCCTTTGCTTCTTAGTCTTCAGCATCATCTTGAAGGAATTTTTAATTGACTTTTAAATGACTTAATCACTGCTTTGCAGGTACATCTGAATCTCACAAATCACACAGATAGAGAGTTGGGTCCATTCGAAGTCTGGTTATCACAAAATAGTGCACACGAGGAGAAGATTGTTACGATTTATGGGCTTCAGACTATGGTAATTGATTTAATTGACTTCCAATATTATTTTAGCTTATTTTGCCCCTAAACTATTGTAACATTCTCTGTTAGAAAATTTCTGGAAGCCTATATATACCTAACGCTTTCCTCTATAGGGAGTGGCAGAGGGTGATAAATGAGTTTTGGTCCTGAAATTTATATTCTTAGACTTCTGACGGAGAGAGATATGTGGTAGGTGGTGGCTAAAGTGATATGTCACACCTCATAACATGTATACATGAATGGTGTGGTTGGAGTTCTTTTGAGCCTGGCATTCTTAGAGCTTCTTGATTAAGAGGGAGCCGTGGTTGGTGGCATCTAAAGTAATCTGGTCAGTCTGCATGAGATGTATGTATTAAAGGTGTAGTGGAAATTTCTGTTCACGTAATTAGGTTAGGATCACCTAAACCTGGCGCATCAACCCACAAAATAACAGGATGGTGGTTCTTTCTTTAGATATTATGATTGTAATTTATTTTTCTATCTTTTTCCTTTCTTTGTTGCCATGAGGTACTTCATACATTTATGAGGTATTTGATTGCCTTTTTCAATGTTGAACCTCAAGCATAACTCAGATAAATTGCTTTGGTTTGTCTTCTAATAAGATTATTGGCTTCTGAGTAACATAAATAAACATATGTAATAATGCTTTTTCCTTTTCTTTTTTGTGTAACATATACAAATTATGATTTACTGCAATACTTATCTACAGATTTGGCACTTGTATGCAGGCATTTCCGCAGGTGAAGGCATTTGGTTCCATTGATTTCCATCTGGTATGAAGAAAATTTCTGGACCATACATTTTCAATCAGGTTGCTTTAGCTGTGGCTTCAGCCTGGACTTCGACATGCAATCATTCTCTATCAACTGGAAGATATTGCATTATTTGATACTTATTTACTCTACTTCTTCTCCCTTGTATAAATTGCTGAAGACACAGTTGGATTACCGTCTGCCAATTGTGCTGCTGTTCCATCTGCAACTTCTTGCACATAAGCTGTGTTTCTGTTTATCTTTTTGCTCCGTTTGTAATTTATGGCTTCTACTTTGCATATGCAGAACCTGATTGCAGTTAAACTCGGAGTCCAGAAAATAAGTGGAATTACAGTGTCTGACACAAGAGAGAAGAAAACTTTTGACCCATTGCCAGATGTTGCGGTGGGTTATCATATTTGCAGGTTTTAATTAACAGACTAATATGTTTTCTTCTCAGCTCAAATTGGTACTATCAATTCTAATGCATCTTTGATTGCATTGCAGATCTTTGTGGAGTCTGATTGGCTAGGCTTTCTAAAGGTTGAATCATCTATCACCTCAGCTAACGATGCTTTTATGTGTCAAGTGTCATTGGCATTAATCAGATAGAGCAGCGAAGAAGCAGCAAGCTAGTTCATAGCAAGGGCGTCTTTTTGCCATCTTTTTCACGGCAAAAGGAGATTCGAGCATATTCTTTAAATTAAAAAAAAATATCATGTATCTATTATTCAATCAAGTACATAGCAATATCTGTTTCTTTAACCACAATGAACATACAATGTACCCCATTTTTGAATTTTTAAAACATTATTACTGGTCTGGAACGCACAATTCACCTCACGTTTTGCTACACTTTCCCAAAATTTTCTGAAATTCAAGATCAGGAAAGTTTTATTTTTCAAGTCTTTGCTGCAAAAGCCCTATTTTTCTCTTCTTCCATTTTCATTAATCATTTGGGTTATGATTTATCACTTAAAAATACCAACACCTTCAATAATAAGTGAATACATGGCATATTGTTCTAACGTACGTACGGATGAGTACAGTACTACGATTACATGTGCGGTTGGGACAACGAATCGTTTGGTTTCACCTCTTGAATAGCTTCTACCCCTTTGGATATTCTTTATCAAGTGAAACCAAACGCGTCCTAAACACGGAAGTCATGACTGATTATTACCCACACGTGTCCTTAATCTGACATGTAGCAAGGACACTCGGTGCACTGCCCCCATTCCATTTTGTTTTTGTCTTGTAATTAGCCACGTCAGATTTTGTGGGACCACATCCGGTTGAATTCAAAAAACGTCAGCGCTGACGCAGCAGGCGATTCGGCTGCTCCTTTGCACCCGTTTCTAAATAAGGCTTGATTTTTTTTTTTCTTAAAATAAAAAAGAAAGATCAATGTCGATTCATTATCTAAATTCAACCATTATTCAAACACAATTGATATATAATTTAAAATAAAATGAAAAAAAGACACTTAAAAATGTCTTAAATCCAATTTAAAGTTAAAAAAATTAAAATCTTAAATATAACTATATTCTAAACTAGAAAGTAATATAAAATTAAAGACGTAAATATTTTAATTAAAATTATTTAAATTCAAATTAACTTTTATCACTAACATGATTGATAATAAGATAAATACACTAAAATTCCTTAAAATATCGATTCCTGTTCGAAAGTGATAATTGTTTGAGTTTGAGTAATAAAAAATGATTTTGTTTAAATTATTTGAAAAATCAATATGATTAGTTGATGGATTTAATATAATAAGTTGTTGAAAGAAATGTTCATTGGATATTTTATTAAATTTTCATATTTGATATGATTAGTAAAATTTTTCTCTTTAAAAAATATCCAAAAGATTATATATAATAAAATGAATGTAATAAAAATATTTTGATGAAATTTTGATTAAAAAAATGCCAAAATTTTATAATTTAATATAATAAAGATTTGTGAACGTCACACCTTAGCGAAGCCTCACTAATCAAAAGCTACATACACACTAAAAAATGTTGTTGTTCATAATCAAAACTAGGTCATTTTCATGGGGTAATGTGTAAATCTTTTTCAATATTCTTCATGTAAATCATTCTTTTTTTGGACCGATGTGAATGAACCAATATGTGAAAAAAATATTGTTCTTATAAAATTTTTAATATAATATAAAATATGTTATTTTAAAGCATTGTTTTTTTGTTTGAAGGACCTTTTTAAAAGCATTGTTAGACAACTAGGAGCTTTTTAAAGCATTGTTAAACAAGTTTATCTTATCCTCTATAATTTGTGGCCAGAAATTTTAAGGGAAATCAATTAAAATAATTTATAATTATAACTCATGAATATATAAATAAGATATTACAACTCATGCAGACATAGATAAGGTGTCAAAGTTTCAGTAAATATATATATGTTACAGTAAATTATTTTATATCTAATAAAATTTTAATATTTTATAATTTTATATGTAAATTAGATTTTTATATTTATTATCAATTAATTTTAAATTAAATGTTTAGTATTATATCAAAATTAAGATTTTTTTCTATTACTTTTTTTAATTTATCACGTGATAAATTTATTTTATATTCGCTTATATATGATTATGATATGTTAAAGTAAGTTATCTCACATATAATAATTTTATATTCAAGTTAGATTTCTTAATTTATTGTCAATTAATTTTTCGTAATAGGTTTCTTCAATCTTCGTTTATGCGTAATGTAAGCTTATTAAAATAGATTATCTTCATTTATTATCAATTGATTTTAAATTAGATGTTTAATTATATGTATTTATGTGTATATATATATATATGTATGTATGTATATAATAAAGACTAAAGATCATGTTGCTCTCGCTTGGTGAAGAATTGATGTGATTATCAGTGGCAGATCCAAAGCTTGATTTATGATGTTTTGGACACTTAAAAAAAATGAAAAACAATAAAATTTAAGAAACAAATTTTTTGGATATTTGAAAAAATCTTCAGGCACTCTTAACAAGTGAAAACAAAAAAATTTAAAGTTTTACCTAAATACTCTAAAACTTTCTCTTGAACATCAATAAATCTTTCAATATTTTTTATATATATATATATATATTATAAATGGATTACTGCTCGAGAAAACTGACTAGGATGGTTTCTTTCTTTCTAATGGCACCTTGTCCGATTGAATTGGATCCATTGTTCTATGTATATAACACAGGCATAAGTAAATTTGAAAAGAATTTTATTTTGCATGTCAATATACAGATGATAAATGTTCACAAATGAGCTCTAGCTAGGTTTCTCTCCGTCTCTTTTTTCCCTTTCATTGGGAGGAACTAGGAAGAAGCTGCCTGCCCAGGTTGAACCCTAAACTTATGGAGGAGAAAGTCCTGATCTTTAATTTAGTTGTTGGAAAAAGAAATGAAACAACTGCAGGACCAGATTCAAAAGAATTACTATTATATACAGTAGTAGTTGGAAATTGTTTTTTCTGCATGTCCCAGTGATCAGCTGAAAGCTCGTTTAGTAGTTGAAGTCATGTGGTAGATATTCGATTCGATGAACAACAGTCAATGGCCAATACTAGGCCAGGAAGGCCTAAAAGTGATCTCAGCTGTGGATGTGACTAATGTTCACGGAGCTTATGATGACTGAGGAGTGATGGAATACCAGGACAATTTCTTTAAATTGTTCTTTCTCAATCATTCACTAAACCAGGACAGGATTACAGCTACCAGTCAGCAAACCCAGATTAAAGAAATGGAATACCACTGTTATTTTTAAGCAATTATTGCATGCAAACAGGAATGAAACATGTGAAAAAGAGAGGTAGCCATAGCGGCCATGGCATCTAATTTTTCAGCTCCTGCAGAGAGTGAAGCCCACAACAATATTCGAACCTTTTGATCTGTAGTTCCCCGTTGTCTTGGAAAAGTTTTGCATCAATGGAATCGTTGCGTAAAAATATATCCTGCTTAAAGAAAAGGATAGTCCGCATATGTCTTTCACTAGTACGAATCCCTGTTGTTGAAACATCTTTGAATTAAATTTGATTATCTTATAAATTATGTGTAAATCTCCACACTATTGCTCTTATAAAACCCAATCTAAATCTTTGAACTGAAGTCACAAATTTGCAAATCATAGTTGTTAATCAAAATTATAAGTCAAAATCATGTCCTGCACAGTTTCGAGAAGCCAAATAAGACCTCAAGTCTTGGATCCTGAAATGCCATTCGAATGGGTCAAGGTCAAATCTTCAGCATCATTTGTTTGTGTCTTGGCGACAATAAGGTCCTCACGTTTTCAGCCGTGTTAAGAAGGATCCTCATTAATTAAAATATTTAAACATGTTTTTTGGATGACAATTCATATGAGTAATTTAAATTTAATTTAAATTTTTGATGAAAATGCTTTTATGGTAAAAAAAATATGATTTATGATTGAACGTCATCTAACGTTGATTTGCTTTCCTCTTTTTTGATAGATAATCAACCTTTGAGGTGAAGAATTAAAAAAAAAGAGATGCTTAATGCACTCTCATTTTTTTCTTTTCATACCTTAACTTTTTTAATATTTCATAAATAAAATTATTTAATTATCTTTCTTACAACTTTCTAAAGTTTTATAACCTTCTAAAAATGGATTTTTGAAAAATTATCTAATTTTTCGGAAATAAATTTTTAAAAAATCATAAAACTTTTCGAAAAATTTTATAATTTTTTGAAAATTCATTTTCGAAAGGTAAAATAGTAAAACTTTTATTAAAATGTTTCTTAAATTTTTAGTTTCCTATTTCTCGGCAATAGATTTCCAAAAAATTATTTGATTTTTCTAAAATTCATTTTTGAAAACATTTATTTTCAAAAAGTTATATGATTTTTCAAAAATTTATTTTGAAAATTTTATATGAAAAAAAAAGAGATAATTAAATAATTTTATTTTAAAAAATTTGGAAAAAAAAAGTGCAAAGAAAAAAGACTTGGTGCATTTAGCACCTCTCATTTTAAAAACACATTGATACTTATATTATATACTACTTAAGAAACACATTGATACTTACGTTTTACAATAAGTACCATCATCGTATATGCTCTATTTGTCATTTGAAAAACGCTTATGATTCGGGCCCAATCCCACTTCAACCCAAACGCGTTCCAAAAATTATTACCCGGCTGACCGGGTATTCCCGGTAACCAACTTCCTATAAATATCATACAATCCTAGCGAAAATTTCTCCAACTCTTTGTTCAAATCACCATCTTCTCCAGAAACATCCATTAGCACTAAAAAAAAAAAAAGCAGAAAAGTTCTCATTTACTCTCCGGTCGTGCATGGCAGTGAGTTTATTGGCGGGTGAGGTATCCGACCTATGCCTTGGGAAGCCTGCGTTGAGGTTCCTCTCTATATCCGCCACGGTTGGCGACGCGTTGTCGGCGTTGAAGAGATTCGGAGACAACTATATCAGTGTTTGGAACTGTGATAATCGTCATGATTGTATAGGCAAAGTTTGCATGGTGGATATCATTTGTTTCTTATGTAAGGAAGAAAACCTGTCGAATCCTGGAACTGCTCTTCAGGCTCCAGTTTCTGTCCTAATTCCTAAGGCACCTGGCCTTGTCCGACATTTGGAACCTAAAGCAAGGTCGGTTTTTTTTTTTTTTCTTTTCTTCTTAATGACGCGTTTTTTTTTTTTTTTTTTTCTGTTTCGGTATTTATTTTTTCAGTTTCTTAAGATATGGTGAAGAACCCCATCCGTTATATTTGTTTTTTTCTATGTATCTAATTGGATTGTTGTATGATTTTTCAGCTTGGTGGAAGGGATAGATTTGATTCTGGAAGGAGCACAAAATCTCGTGATACCGTTAGAAATCGGCAACAGGAATTCAAGAAAAAAGCTTCTTCAAAAAACTGTGTCTAATTCAACCCTTCATAACAGCAGCCAATATTGTTGGCTCACTCAAGAAGACATAATTCGTTACCTTCTGAATTCCATTGGCCTTTTCTGCCCCACTCCTATTAATCCAATCAACTCCCTTGACATCATCGATGCACAGAACATCTTGGCCGTCCATTATGATGATCCGGCATCTTTGGCCTTACCCTTCATTGCTCGGTCTCATGAGATGCAAACTTCAGTTGCTATTGTCGACCGTGACGGCAAGTTGATTGGCGAAATTTCGCCATTCACGTTGAATTCTTGTGATGAGGATGTAGTAGCTGCCATTGCTACCCTTTCGGCTGGTGATTTGATGGCTTATATAGACTGCGGTGGACCCCCGGAGGATATAGTTCAGTTGGTGAAAGAGAGGTTGCAAGAGAGGAATTTGGAGCAAGCTTTGGAATTGATGGAAGAAGATTCAGAGATCTCATCAGGAGCTTCATTTTCATCATCTTATTCCTCTTCGTCTGATGAGGAGTTTGGGGTGGGGAGGAGTTGGAGGTCAGGCGGGTATTCAGCTAGGGTGGTGAGGAGATCAGAGGCAATTGTGTGCTATCCATGGAGCTCGTTGGTGGCAGTGATGATTCAGGCGCTTGCACACCGTGTAAGTTATGTGTGGGTTGTCGAAGAGGATGGAACTTTGGCTGGGATTGTTACCTTCGCTGGAATGATGAAAGTTTTCCGGGAGCATTTGAGGACTATGGCTTAGGGTAGTATTGAAGCTGGATCCAGAACATAACACCAAAAATACTAAGAAATCCATAATTAAACCTATATTTGGTGATATGATTCAAATGTATTAATTCAGTGAGATCCAGAATTCTAAAAGAAAATCAACCTGGCTGCAAGTAATTGACTTAATGCAGACATTTATGACTTTAATGCATGGTTTCTAGAGCTTCCAACAAAATCCTTTGGACAGGAGTTTTCTCACTGCTTAATTCCTTTTTGTCCCAAGTTATGCCAAAAATCAAACAGATTCAAGACCATGTATCACAATATAAATCTTGCTAGCGGCTAAAGACATTCATTATATAGCTTGATTTTGAATTCAAGAAATGGCATATGTTTATTTCATCAATTAGACCTTGTCTCTCTGGTGACAAGGACCCTAAAGAAATGTCAAACTTGTAGAATTCTAGAAAATACTAGATCCATTAAGTTTTTATTATAAAGTAGTATCTTGCGTGATAAGCATTAACCAGATCTTTGAAAATGAATAAAGAGATATCAAACTCGAGAAACCATATAAAAGAACATCATCCAAGGAGGTCCAAATATTTGGAGCATGGGATCCTATAAGGACATTCCTACAGTCAACAGAATTTAACAGCGAATCGCAAGTGTCCATAAACCTAGACACCCTTGGGATGTTTAGTGACGTACTGCAGTTAGCTAATTTCATGGTATGCAAGAAAATTATTAGAAGATGTATATTCAAAATTTTTCTTATTATCAATATTATTGTTTATTTTACATGATGACAAGAAGTCATGCACATTGTATTTTGCATGAGAAAGAAAAAAGAACACACCAAAAAATGAGGGCAAGCAGAGAAAGTTTAGACAGAATGAATCATTGAAGTTTTCATGACTGCTATCGTAATGACTAAAAATACTTATAGTTGAGCTCAGATATACATGATGATAAGGCATCTCTTACTTGCAGATTTTTGGAGTCCACATGGAGTGCATCTTCATAAAACCTCTTCGCCTGCTGTAGCAACTTCACCTTCTCTTTACTATTACTGGGCCTTAAGCGAGATCTTTGCTGCAATATGGCTCCCCATCTAAAGAGGGCTGTAGTTCAAACATATGCAAGAGTAAGGGGAGTTCCATGTGCACTATTCATTCAATGTATATTAAACTAGACTTGTCGTCCAGCAAATAGAGACTGCTCTATTCCCATAATCCTTAAAATACACAGAAGACATAATGATGTAGACACTCAGCCAAGTGCTAAGATAAATTTTAGGGACTTCTACATTTTAATACCATTTAGAGTCTAACATAAATGGTTTTCTTAACTCAATAAAAAATGACTTCACTTTAATTAGCACATTGCAGAACATAATCTATTTTGTGGTTATGTTCAGTTAAATTGTTGTTGGCCATAAATCAGTTGTCAATGGTCATAGGAGTTTTAATTCAGTTAACATATCAACATTGTAACATCACACTTCTAGACTGACAAAAAAATTAGACATACCATCAGGTGCATGAACATTGCCTCTAGTCATCATGGCATCAAATTTATCAATGGCAGCTAAGAATAGTTTGTCAGCATCAAAAGCTGCTTCCTGAAATTGGAAAAATATAATCCAACGTTATAACATTCTGCAATAAACAATTGTAAGCACCCATCAAAAACACCCCCACCCCCACAAAAAAAAGTGTAAATGATCTAAGCCTGATGAAGATCAGCCATCATAAAGTTGATCAAATTGTTTCCCTTTCGACCAAGAAAATCTATACAACAGACAACAAATTAAATTGCAGTTGAAGGAAATGCTTACCGGTCCTATGTCTGCAATCAACTGTGCACGAAATGACAGAGCAAGACCCCAATTATACAGGGATCTCACATCATCTCCATCAATTGATAGTGCCAGCCGATATTTTCGGCCAGCACTCACAAGGAGCTCTTCACACTCTTCACAAACACTAACTAGGAGGGATACCATTTTATCTCTACTCGAAAATTGATTAACTAGTCCATTTAGTAATCTTCCTGGTGTCCTCTCACCAATTATGGGATCATTTCTAGCAAGAAGAGTTCTCAGCTCCCGACTGACATGTAGTTTCAATTCTCCATGAAGAAGATAAGTGTTACCTAACTGGCCCACAGCCAACAGGCTCATGGGTTTCATTGCAATGGCCTGAGAGAGTAACGTGGCAGACCTATTCAAGATGACTTCTACATGCTCTTCATCATGTGTACCCCTCATACACTCTTTGGCTTCTTTCAGAAGTTCACTAGCTTCTGTGAGATACTTATCGAAAAGCACATCATCAGCAAACTTTGATGATGAAGAAGAACTGACCTCATTCTCATGTGCAGATAGGTGATTAGTCAAGTGGGAATCACCTTCATAGCACTGCCTTTTTCCATATGCCTCATTCTCACTCTTCTCTGGGTTGTAGGCAGACCTGTAAGATATACTAGATTTCTGGAGGAGCTGCTCATGCACAAATGAAGCTTCAGTTTTCGTATGTTTCAATCTGACACTTAAATCCACAGAATCAAGTAGATTATCATTGGATTTCCATTTTTTACTCTCATTGTCATGACTTGTGTTGAAAGAGATGTCATGAGTATTCACAAACTGCAATCTGTTACTCTCATAATTATACTCTTCACTATCAACAAATCTCTTAGATCTTCCACCCAAAAACTCAGACCTTATTTTCCCGTTCTCCAAATTTATATCTATCCTCCTATCTCTATCTTGATTCAAAGCGGACTTATTCAAAGAATCTTGAGCAAAACCCTGACTTAAAACTCTTTTGCTGTTACTAGGTGAACTAAAAACCCTATCTTCAAGAACAGGCAAGGAAACATCTCCTCGAGTTTGATTATTTAAATCAGAATCCACGCTCTCTGACTTAACATCATCTTTTACTCTATTAGGCTTTGAAGCTACCAATTTTTCACCAAACAAACTCCCAAGAAAGTGTAACAACTCAAACCCAACTTCACCAACCTCCTTTTTTCTACCTGATGGTTTCTGGTTCTCTCTATAAGAGTTCCCCACGTTATCCATAGAAGCTTCAACAACATTTCTAGCACTTGAAGCCGATGCCCTCATTGATTCCACTAAACTAGCATAATTCTCCAAATCACCTATAGTAATTCTGTTAGAATCAATAGCTCTTATTATATTATTCTTCAAATTATTAACTTTAACATCAAACCCATCAAAAAAATCCACTAAATTCTTCAATTTCTCGCTATAAACTCTTAAATATTCTTCCTTTGACCTCCTCTTATTTAAACTTAGCTCATTGAAACTCCCTCCTTTAACAAACCCAACTGAAAACCCAATACCAAAAACCAAAACAGAAGCTGGAAATATGATAATTGTGGAGACTCTAACCCTAGAGATCGCCAAGGCACAAACAAGCCCCAATAAAAACATAAAGACAAGTTTCTTATCGTCAATTCCGATAGAAACAAGGAAATTACGCAACTGAGTTGACTCACCGGGGTTAGTAGACCAACTACCGAGTTCATAATCGTCCCAGCCGCCGAAATTCGAGGATTCAGCTGATAAAGAAGCCTTGGCTGGAGAGACATTGAGGCTTCCGTGGATTTGGAAGCATTTTCTACGGTACAAGTGACGGAACCTTACATTTTGGCGTGATGGAGCACGGAAGGGGAAAATTGAAGGCGAAATTTGGGAGTTTAAGATTTTGATTTTAATTGGACTTTTAAAAATTAGGGTTTTCATTTTGGGAGATGAGAGGAAATTATTGTCCGAACAGTTTTCGTGGTTATCGCGGTTGCAACAAGCCAACAACAGCCTCAGGTTGGAGCCGATGAACAGAATTTTGAACTTAGAGACTATTTCGTAAATTAGGAATAGCTTTGTGGATAATTTGGTATTTTAAATGTTTAAAAAAAATGGGCCTAAGCCCATATTTTTCTTATCAGGCCGAGCCCCCCTAGGTTTGATCGTTCTCTTTGCATTTAAAAGCCCTAAATTTGTTTAAATGGGGTTTGATTTATGTTTTTATTATTTATTATTTATATTTTTAATACACGAAATAGAAAAATAAATAGTTAAAATATCAATGAAATTAATTTTTAGTATTAAACAAAAAAAAAAAAAACGCCTTCCCCTTTTTTTCTTATAATAATATACAACAACAATAAATTAAATTTTATATCTCATTATTTTAAAATTGACTGTATGAAAAATAAAAAAAAATTATATTAAGTCAAAATTAACAATCTCATAAAAAAAATCATTTATATTGACAAATAGAAATTGACACAATTATAATTGGTATCATATAAAAAATAAATTAATGTAAGTTTGACATTTATAATTTACCTATTAGTTGTTTTTCTAATATTTATAAGCATCCATCAACTAATATTTTTTTATTAAAACTTATGACAAATGTTCATTTAAAATATTAGTTGCGTGTTTGATATCGGGGCATCAACATATTCAACATATTCATATTATCTATGATCTATAAATAAAATATTAAACTCTTAGTTTCGATAATAAAATTTTAATTTTAATTTATTTAAATATTAAAAAATATTACATAATGTTTAATGATGAACCATAACAAATATTGGCTAATTATATAGTATCATAGTTATGGTTGAGGTTTGGAATTTACTCATTTATAGTTTATATGCCAACTCACCAACTCCTCATGTAGTTAAACTATTTGTTTATTCTATTAACCAACAATTAGGTGTGATAATGTTTTTAATTTCCTCATTTTTTGACAAAATTATAGTTGCTTGATTAACCCTTCATCTTATTGACATTTGACATACATTGTGTCAATTTCTATTTGTCTTTACATGTCAATTACAAGATTAAGTTAATAGCATTATTTACTTTCTTCTTCATTGATTTGAACAATATTTTACCTAAAAGTAATATTAAATCTTATCATTCTCCTATTTATGTTATTTTCTTCTTGGAGTTTTAGTCATAACTTATAAATTAATGTGAGAAAAAATATAAAAAATTAAAAATTGAATTAAAATTGTGATATTTAATTTGGATTGATTTGTTTATTTGAATTAAATTTAAAATTAATTATAAATCAAAAAATGAAAAATAAAAAAATCAAATTATATATTTTATTCATTTTTATATATTATTTTAAATTGTATAAAATAAAAATAATTATTTTATGTTTAAAATTATTTAAATATTTTTAAATAATATATAAATAACAAAAAAAATCGATGAACTAAACAATAAATTTTAATTTAGATTAAATTAAATAAAAATTTGATTTAAATTCAAATAATATTTTTAAATTTTATTTATTATCAAAGAAATGAAAAAAAAAATCTTTATTACCTCTGTTAGAGACATTAATTTCAGAAAAAAAAAAAACTTTATACATAATTAGAAGAAAGAATGGCAAACAAAAAAGAGAGAAAAATAAAGAAACGAGTGCGCGTTACCGAAAGCAAAGTTGAAAGAAAAGTGGGGAACAAAACCTTTTCAAAAAGCGGAAAAAAATAAAATGAAAATAAAAAATGTTTTCCAAAAATTACATCTAAATTAATTAGATTAGATTCTAGAATGGAATAGGCACTGTCACCGCCACCCAGAATCACCCACCATGGAGAGGGGGAGAGAGAGAGAGGATACTTCTTTCCGAGTGAGAGAGACCCAAAGACTGTCACAGAACTGGTTTGGAGAAAAAAATTAGGGTTTCTTTTGGGGGAGATTGATGGGAATTTGATTTTGTTTTGGGTGGGGGGAGGGATGTGCATAGGTTTTCAAGTGCTTGAAGCTGATATCCAACATGCTAATACTCTGTAGGTCTTTTTTTTTTTTCTTTAAAAGAAGGTTTTTTTTCTTCTTCTTTTGTGCGGTTTGGGTACTCTTCTTTTGTGATGTTTTTGTTGTCTTTGTTTTAATTTCTTCTTGGAATGAATGTTATGGTTCATGAAGTTTGAAACTTTTTTTTTCCAAAACAAAAAACAAAACTTTTTAGTTTTTTGAAAAAATTAGAACGTTGGGTTTCAGATCATGATTGTGGATTCTATTTTACTTGTTCTACATGATGTTGAAATCATTGGTTTCATGTAACAATTGTTTCTTTCATTTTGACATTTAATTATTATTTAAAAAAAAGACTTAAGCTCAAAGTTCTTTCTCTTCAGATGCTCTTAGCTAAAGCATTTGATTTTCATAACTCCATATTTGACTCTTTGCGATTTTTCTAAGAAACAATAATTTGGGTGACGAACATTTGTTTAGTTCCTGAAGAGCATTTTTGTTTTTGACAAGGCTAGTTTTTGAGTCTTGTACCTTTTGGCTGAAGTTATTTCCTTCAGCTTACTTAAGTCGGTAATGCATTTAATGCTTCTGGTTATAGTAGGTTGAGTTCTTTTTCTTCTACAGACACTTTTTGCCCCAAATGGACACTGGATATTTCTTAATTCTCATTGGCATTTTTGTAAATAAACGTTGTTTTGTAATGTTGGAGTAGGGCAAGGGTACAAGGTGTCTTTTCAGAGATTGCAAGATTGCATGTTTGTGTGGGGCATTTTTCATTATCTTGATAGATTTATCCATCTAACTACACGTGGCCCATGGGTTCCATCTAATTCAGTGTCATTTTTCATCTTTTCTTCACTATAATACGAGCATTAGGATTAAATCATCAATTACTGGTCCCAGCTCAATAAATGCATGAATACATTGTTTTGATTCTTACAGTGTTTTGATTCTTATACATATACATTTATGCCATTTATGCCTTTTGGATTGTTAAACTGATCCATAGATTCGGTGTAAATTGCTTGTAACTTGAATAATTCAGTACTATTCTTAAGACAATGGTTGGTTAAGTTCCTGAGATTTGTTTTTTTCTTGATGCTGAAAACCTTCATCGTGGAGTAAATACCTGACATCTTAAACAGCTAGAGGATAAGCTATACATTTCTTTGTGGTTTTTGAAACAGCAGTCTTAAAAGTAGCTAATACAGTTGTTTTACAATTAGCTCTTTGAGTTTGAGCCCTTGGATAGAAGTGAACTGCTAGAAGAAACCATAGTTGTTGATCATTCTGTATAAAAACTGGCTTGCAGCAGTGCGTGTTCTCCAATATTTTGAGCCATATTGCTTAATATTATCATTATGTTCTCATTCTGCTTAAATTCCCATCATGCAATGCAAGGTGCAGGGCTTCAGATTTTCCAAGGGTGTATGATTGTGCATGCCTTCAAATGAGAATGTCATACAGTCCAGCTGCACACCTCTTCTTATTTTTGGTGCAGTGGACTGACTGTCACCTTGCAGGAGCCCTTGGAATGTTAAGAATACTAATTTACAAGGTTATGTTTTGTTACTTTGCGTTTAGCTTATATTGTAATCATGAAAATTTGCTGATTTCATCATCCTATCACATTCTGCAGGTTTATGTGTGTGGTACTACCACCATGTCTACACATGAAAGGAAAGCAAGCATAAGAGAATTCTATGGTATCTTTCCAAGTCTGAGTGTTTTGGTGAATATGTAGAATGTAGTACTTACTCTAAGTTATACTAACGCTTCTGAATTCATTCTGTGTCCAGCTGTTATCTATCCCTCTTTACTGCAACTTCGGAGGGGTGTCACTGATACTGAAGATAAAAAACAGAAAGCAGTGTGCATGGAAAGGTACCGAAGAAGAAAAGATGAAGAGTATAGGCATCTTACTGATGTTGATTTTGAAAGAGAAGAAGGATGTGGAATTTGCACGGAGATGAACAGTAAAATTGTGCTACCTAATTGCAACCATGCCATGTGCTTGAAATGTTAATGTGAATGGTATTCTTCCTACCCCTTCCCAGTATCCCTTTATCCCTCTCTATTTTGCTTATATGTTGTATCTTTCTGCTGCTTAAAGCAGTTACTTGATTTTTTTCATATAATACATCAACCATGCAAACATCCTCTAAAGTTCTCCTGTTTTGACATCCCAAGAGTTGATAGGACTGCAGTCCCTACTCCCAACTAATATATACTATAGACGATAATTTCAGTCCCATACTCCCAACTAATATATAGTATAGAAAATAACGACCACTCTATGACCTCGATTGTTTTGTTGCTTTGCCTTCATAACCTTGCTTCATGTGTTTCTTGTGACTGGAATGGAGGAGAATAAAAGAAGATAATTGGCAGTAAAATAAAATTGAAGTGACAGGTAGATGTGTTGCTTCAAATGCTACTTGAAGTTTGACAGATTTGAAACTTTGAAACTTATGGTTAAAGCTTATGATGGTGCAGCATGTGGATTGGAGAATATTATGATTTCTTTATACCTTTGTGAGATGGAATCATACATGTCATCCAGGATTCCCAGTTGCTTTAAAATGTTTTAGGGTCTTCTATCTAGCGTCTTCACTTCGACAACAAACTTTTTTCAAACACTATATCTTAACTTATTGTGTATCCTCCATCTAGGAGTCAAGTTTAAAAACTGTTGATGTCATCACTTCAAGGTATTGCTTTACCATATAAGTAAAACTTGTACCTCACTGTTTGTGGTTCAAATAAACAGGGATTACTGACTGGTCTGGGATGTAAAGATGTTTTTTCATTCCCTTTAAATTTAAGGGAGCACTGTTGAATCTAAATTGGGTTGATTCCCAATGTGCTTCATATAGTTTTCTGATTATCTATGATACTTGTTGGTTGTCGCCTCCTCTGACATGATCTTCTGAACAACTGAAAGTAGAGCTGAAAAGTATTGGTGCTTGTAATAATGTATCCGGTAATCTTTTTTGCAATAACTTTGCAATGCTGTCTCTTGTTTTACTTTTAGAACCCTCAAAACTGTTTCCAACTTATCTGGTGTTTAGAGATTGTCAATGGATAGGCTACCTGCAGGCTGCCTTAAAAAATGATGATGTGTGTAAGTGCATGTAAAAAAATCATTGTGTGTAATTGTGTATAGTACTAGTTTCCCCCTTCATTGATTCTTGGATTTCTTATTTTTTTCCTTTGATATTGCATAATTGATTTTTTTGATGATAATAAAGATCTGTTGCTAGAATTGCAGGCGATCAAGATCACAGTCGTGCCCCTTCTGTTGTGATATTCTTAAGAGGGTTAATTCTGGAGATCTCTGGGTATATACAGACGGTAAGGATATAATTGACATGGCCACAGTGGCAAGGGAGAATCTTAGAAGATTTTTCATGTATATAGATAAGTTGCCACTGATTGTCCCTGATTCCATTTTTTATACTTACAATTCTCACCTAAGGTGACAAGTACATTCTAAAATATCTTCTCTCTGGTCTGAGTATTTTCTGTTCGTTTTCTCTTGATTAAATTAAGACCAAATCGCCTGATTTGGCAAAATTAGGTCTTCCCACTGCTTACCAGAAGAAACCATGCCTGAGTTATTGTGGGCTGGTGCTGAAGTTGAGGTAGTTCATCTAGGATCCCATAAATTGTATTTAGTACATTTGTACATGCTTGTATAGCCTAAAGTTTGATGATAAAAATCCTTGCCAAATCATTTTCTGTCATGTCTGCCCTTTGCTATTATTTTTGGCACTTGCTGTCTTTGAGGTTTGTAATATGCAAGGTGTTTGAAGGAATGTGCTCAACAACTTGAATAGACTGGAAAAAGCGTGTTGATGAATGCTCAAGAACATGAATACGGAGGATGAACAATGTAAAATGCTTCATTTGCTTGTTGCATGATTGTGTCAAGTGATGAAATGATCAGTTGTTTCTGTTACTGAGGTTTGAGCATAAACCAGGTCTTAGTTTGGTCATGTCAATGTCTATCATCCATATTCATTTTCACTCTGGTGTCTTTTATTCTTTTCTTTTTTTTATTCCTTTTTAATGCTATAAAAAGTGGGGCCTTGTATCACCTTTGCCACTGTTGAATCTACTTGGCCCATGAAAAATAGAGTAAATTAAAATACAAAAAAGAAAAAAAAAAAACCAGAGTTGGCATAAATATTTAAAGGAAAAAAAAGAGCCTAAAAATCCAAGCTGGATTTTTCAAGTTGTATAAAACCAAGAAACTCCAACACCGTCCACACGTAAAAGGCTCCTGTTCAGTGACTGAGAATTGGGGGAAGAAAAAAAGTCCTTTTTTTATGCCTAAAAAATATATTCTTCTCTGGAATAGAGATAGAAGAAGAGAAAAGGAAGAAAAGATAAATAAAGGGTTTATAGAGAGAGCGAGAGAGAGATGGAGAGGGGGGGAAAGAGGGAGGAAGAGAAAGGAGTAGCAATGGCAAATGACTTTTTCTGGTCATATACAGATGAGCCTCATGCTTCAAGGAGACGTCAGATCCTCTCTCAGTACCCTCAAATCAAAGAGCTTTTTGGCCCTGATCCCTTGGCTTTCCTTAAGGTATCCCAAAAGTTCTGTATCTTTTTCTTCTCATTCTTCATTCTGTTTGTTTTACTGTTTTTAGATCCAAAGTAATGCCACTGGATAATCGCATTTGATTTTGATTTATTTTTTCTCTGTTTTATTATTTACCACAATGGGAATCTGGGTCTTTCCTTTTTTTTTTTTTGGATTAAAAAAAGTCATCTTTCGAGTCACATTGATTGGAATTAGGCTCTTTAAGCGATTTGATTCCATGGTTCTTTTCTTTGATGCTTCATTTTTTTTTTTTTCTGTTTTTGTGTCTGGTTGACATGAACCGTGTTTCTTTTATGGACTCCAAATTGGGGATCATGTTGGGTGGTGTAGATATGGTGGAACGCATCTTTTCCTTTTATCTCATTAATTAATTTTGCTCCAAAGTTTACATCTTTGTCTTTGAAGTGGCTTTGGCATTTCAGAATGTGGTGGTTCACATCACCTTTAATTGGAGTCACCATCATATTTTTAAGCTTATCTCCTTTACTTTTTTGGTCCCCCCCCCCCCCCCCCACATCCTTATTGCTGGTCTTTTATGCGTTAAGAACTTTCAAATGATAGATCCATTTGAATGAATTGTGTGGATGAGTATCAACAAATATGTGCATATTCAACTCCTTGAAACCGTGGCATTGCAGGTTAGTGTGGTTGTTTTGCTCCAGCTATGGACCGCTACTACCCTCTATGATGCTGGCTGGCTGAAGATATTGGTAGTTGCCTACTTCTTTGGCGCTTTCCTCAACCACAACCTCTTCTTAGCCATCCATGAGCTCAGCCACAATCTTGCTTTCTCTACTCCTGTCTACAACCGTTGGCTTGGGATTTTTGCTAACCTCCCTATTGGCGTGCCTATGTCTGTTACTTTCCAGAAGTATCACCTTGAGCATCATCGTTTCCAAGGGGTAGATGGCATGGACATGGATGTCCCAAGCTACACTGAAGCCCATCTTGTGACAAATGTTGTCTCAAAAGCCATATGGGTCATCTTCCAACTCTTCTTCTATGCGCTCCGCCCTCTATTTCTCAAACCAAAGCCCCCTGGTTATTGGGAGTTCATCAACTTGGTTGTTCAGATTGCTCTTGATGCAACCTTAGTTTATTTATGGGGCTGGAAATCTTTTGCTTATTTGATCCTTTCAACATTTGTTGGGGGTGGAATGCACCCAATGGCCGGCCATTTCATCTCTGAGCATTACGTATTCAAGCCTGATCAAGAGACATATTCTTACTATGGTCCCCTCAATCTTTTAACATGGAGCGTTGGCTATCACAATGAGCACCATGATTTCCCAAGGATTCCTGGGAACAAGCTGCATAAGGTGAAGGAGATTGCTCCAGAATATTACGATGGCTTAGAGTCGTATAAATCTTGGAGCCAGGTTATTTACATGTATATTATGGATCGAACCGTTGGACCTTTTAGTCGAATGAAGAGGAAACTCTCAAAAAAATCTGAATAGCTGTTTCCCCATTTGCTACCCTTTCCATATCCGCCCTTCCTGGTTTTAGTATGGGGTTACTACATTTCTTATCTCAATTTTGTTATTGTTTGTAACATTCAAGAGGAATCAAGTTTTATTATGTGGTTTTATTCGACCGAGTCAGTTGTTCATTGATTAACCATTTAAAAATTAGTTATTTTCTTCACTTGTACACCTTTGGACATTTGAGACAGGCTATGTTGTTACAGTTTGTTTCTCTTGAGTTATGCAGGATACTCACTTACCTTAAAATACTCAAAATAATGGAGACATTTGAGATTGTTTTTATTTTCTATTTCTGTACATTTCAAATAATTGGGAAACAAAGACTTGAAAGATAAATGTGAGAATCGTTCCATTTCATAGCTTGGCTTCGCATCTTTCTATGTTAGTAAATAAAGATGGTGATTCCATCAAAGAATATCATATTATAAATAATATTTAATCCACCCTTGGAAGCACAAGTTGCTGTGGTGTAGTGGTTATCACGTTAGTCTTACACACTAAAGGTCCCCAGTTCGATCCTGGGCAGCAACAAATTGATATTCTCATTATTAGTTTTTTTTTTTTCGTTTACCAGACCCGCACTTGGAGAGTTTGATCAATTGATTTCCGATTTTTTTTCTTTTTTTCTTTTTTCTTTTTTTTTTGTTTTTGGTGGTTTCGATAATGCTATGTTCATATCTTTGGTGCTGTTTTGCTCATTTATACATTTTTCCATGATCTATTCCAAAATTCGGGAAGTGTTTAGATAATATGTATTATAATAATAAAGAAGGTATCGAATTAAAATTAAAGCCACAAAAAGAGTTGAAAACTAAGAACCTTGGATCTAAACATTGTCTGAAAACATTGCTTTGACTACTATATGTTGATATGGATATGACACAGGTAACCATTGACAGGTGATTCTGTCGAAATCTCCGCAAATACACACAGGATACTTCCCCCACCTCTGATTTCAGTGACAAAGATTGGAACCTGTCGATATTTGATTTCAGTCAAGAAAGAGTTGTTCCTCTCCCCCTAGTTATTCATATCAAGGCAGATTCAGGTTGACAGCCTCCAACCAAAGGGAATTTCAATTACAAACCACCCTGCTAAGTGAAGATTCCTAGCAGCCTTTTCCCCAGCAAAACTTTGGACAATCCCTTTCAGCGTGCAGTATCAGGAGATTGAATGATGAACAATCTCTACTTGTTTCCACGAAGATGCTCTCGCATAAGCATATGAATCTCCGCCTTGACAACCATGCGCATTTTCTTAGGATCCTCCCATAGTAAGCCACAATGCACTCGAGCAAAGTCAGAAGCAGCCTCGAAGACGTCCTGTCCAATAGACGACATGAACTCCAAAATATGATCACAAAATATTCAGTAACATCGGAATATCACTCAAATCAAGAAGTTTCAGATTACCCTTGAAGGAAATTCATCATAACAATGAGCAGGAGTCATCTCAACTCTATTCAAATCAGTTTCCCACAATCTTATCTGCAACAAAGAGTCATTTCAAAATTAGAAAGCGAGAAACGACATGAACATCTACTTTCTTACTGAAAATAGCAGGCTCAATATGCTTCTGTAGATGTCAGGATGTATAGATTTAAATGAATTGATCACATGATAGTGCCACAATATTTAAGATAATAAGTGTGTAACCTGATCTGTGACATTTTCAGGTACAGCTGGTGTTTTTTCAGCAACCCGAGGATGTGCGTTCTGCTGAAGGAACGTAATTATCTGCATTCAGGGGTTACACAAAGCAAATGAAGCTGCTTAGGCTAGGTTGGATGACTTCAGATTTTATTATTATCAATAGTGTGATTTCTTGCTTGTCCAGATCCTGCAACTTGGGAAATAAAATAGCAACTAGAAATCGATACTAACCTGCTCAGCTGTAATGCCATTTTCAAAAGCATTATAAAGACTTTCTTTTGTTATTGCACCAACTATGAGGTTGGGAAGTTGATACTCTACCCTACAGATTTGAGCACATTATTATTTAGCAAGAAATCAATAGTGAATATAGAAGTAATAAATATTAAAATTTTAGAAGAAGCAGGTTAAAGTGGTTGGCTATAAATGGCAATCAGCAGATTGCAGGTGTCAAGAAGAGCCTTTGGGCATTCAGTGAATAGATAATGAAGTGGAGGAGAACTAGAATCAGAAGAGAGAAGGATTAATCAGCTATGTTTTGAATCAAGCAGAAACTGCTTCATCATTTACTTACTAAAAATTTATTACTACATTTTATCATCTTCTATAACTTTTAATAGCATCAAATCAATTTGTAATACTTTTTACTGTGGTATTGAAGGAAAAATTAATTTACCATCAAAAGGTTGTGGGTGTATTTCCACCTATTGGCCCCAAAGACCCCGAATCTTTGAGGAAAATAAAAATTTTCTGCTTTTGACACTGGGTGATTTCTTGCTTGGAATCACTCTTGAAAATGATATTCAAAGGTATCACAAGGGAAGGCCATTTTTCCAAAAAAATTAATTATTTATTTTATCACTTTGCTCATTGTTTGAAGATTGTTTTGTTGTTATTCCGACTAAATGCAATTTGGCTCATTTATAAGGCAACCAATACAGCATTTTCCAAAAAGCAACTGTGGGAAAACACTTATTTACAGCTGGTTGTAATCTTGTAATTTGTATATTTATATTTATATATCTAGAATTAAGTATTTATATCTTTAGAATTAAGGACAAAAAATTAGGATAGACAATCGCTCAATTATAGGATTAGTTTTTAGGAAGATTTAGTTTCCTAGTTTAACCCCTAGTTAGTTGTATATAAACCAAAGATTCTTGTATAATTCTTAATGAGCAGTTTTTCAATATATGTTTAGTTTTTACTCTTAGTTTTTCACACAGATTTATTTCTTAGTTTTTCCACAGCAACAACAATCAAGGATTCACTACCTCATACCTTGAAAATAGACGTAAAATTTCACAGTGTAACTTCGATGACGAGTATGCGTACAGCCTAAAGTTTGTTTCGACAACAACAAATCCCTGGGGCAAAATATAGCAAAAGAACTGTATGAGCAAGAGTAACCCAGCTAGAGAAAGCCAAGATAACAGCTACTACAATCAGAGACTATGTATTCAAACAAGCAACTTCTTTAACCATACCTGTTTCCTTAATGATGAATCAGTTAAGCTCACTGAAAGATTGGTGGTTAATTTAGTAGGTATAAACCAACTCTCTTTCCTGCCCTGAACATATGCAAATACCTCAGAACCATCATAAAGCATTACTTAAAACAGATACTCCATGTATTCCCATAAAAAGAACAGCTTTAATTAGGAGAACCTGTTGAAGTTTGACCAATCCCAAGTCTGCAAGGTCCTTGATCATAGCCCTCTGGTCATCAGTCAGTGTATTTAAACTATATGCCTATGACAAGGCAAAGCAAATTAGTCCAGAAAATGTCAAAGAAATTAGCTTTAAAGAACCTCAAGGAAAGTCAAGAAAAGCATTACCAAAAGGGAAAAAGCTTCTATGCAAATAACAAAGGACAACAAAATGTGTAAGCAGTAAAACCTGAAGATTAATGTAGATTCTGGCTAAGACAACACAGATTAAACAAATGGCAAGCATAGACTTCTTCCAGCAAAACTTTTCAATGAACAAGTATGCATGAAGATAAAAGTTACAAATCAACAGAGCATACCTCACCAGTGGTATGAAAACTAAGCTCTAGCAGAAATGCAATTAAATCAGCTTGGTCCACACCTTGCTCCTGTACCAAAGAAGAAAGACTAAGCATAAGATACAAACACTTGCTACAAAATGACAGAACAGGAGTTGCATCAATGACCTTAATTTCATGTAAAGAAGGCCATAATTTGGGACCAACTTTTATTTTTCCTTCATTAAAACGGTCAATAGATGGATCTGCCCATCCACAAACACAGACACAATGATAGATCTATAGGCAATGGCCAGAAAATACCTTTCTCCTAGCATTAAAGTGGCTTTCATGACTTATATATGAACACCTGATGCACAATGGCATACACAAGCATATATATATACATACAAGCTCTAGCATTCTTCCACATATGCACAGCCTAAGATACATTCTTGTATATGAGGAACAAACATACTGACAAAACTGAATCGAAGTTCTATGTACCAAAAAAAATACTGAATCAAGGTTCTGAACTGGAAAACAATGCCAGATAAAATTTGACAATAAATCCATTCCAATTTCCCCTTTCCAAGTACTTAACAACACAATATCTGTAACAAACAAATTCCATTGAGAACACCAAAAAGATCTCATGCACGATACCTCTGAATTGGAGATATATTCTCTGATAACATACCAAAGCTGAGCATTTGTATCCATCAGCTGTAAATTACAGATGAGAAGTAATCTTAGGTGACAGGGAACCAAAAAAAGATGCAAAAGGGCCATGGTTTATATGATGCACACCAAGAACTGGAAACCACTCTCAGTTAATCTTGGAACTTCTTTCTCTCTGCAGAAACAGACACATAAACAGTATGATACCAAACGTGGGATGTAGAACCCTCATTATCTAATGCATAAAGAAATAAAGCTTAAGTGAATGGCAAGAAATAACACCTCTGACGTAAAAGACCACGCTGAAATATTCTCATCATGGAAGAGCTAAAGCTTGTCGATCTTTCAGCTTGTCCTGAACTTATAAGGTGCAGCAAGAAACACTGCTTAACAGAGCTGAAGAAGTAAGAAGCAGCTCAAACAATAAAACTAAACAATTGAGTAAATTGCAAAAGTAACATTTTACTTCACATACACTAAGTCAAAAACACAAATTCCTTGGGAACATATGGTTGAAATAAATTCTGAAATAAAACAATCGCAATAAATAGGTGAAATTCGCACCTCCCATTGCCCATGTGCATAGGCATCAAGTTCCTCCAAGGTTGGGAGTCTTGCAGTAACATTTGAAGGCATTGGTTCTCTTGGCAAAATCCCACTGCAAAATAATAGTCATTTATATAACTATAACAACAACAACACAGCAGAATGAATCTAATGAAATCACAGACAATCAACTACGTGAGTGATAGATCTGGCTGTAATTGATGTACTACCAATAGGAAAAATAATAGGAATAAATTTTAAACCAGCAAATTTGAAGGTTCTACAAGTATGCAAACTCATAATACACAACAAAGGGCAAAATTTTAGTCCCTTTAATATTGACAACTGCATATCAAGACAAGTACCATATAAATAAATTAAAAAAAAAGACTTACCCATATATCAAATGTTTCCTGAGGTTAGTCTGAAATGTGGAATTTAACTTGTAAGCGGTTTCCTTCTTCCTGCCAAAAAAAAAAGAAAGTATTGATTAATGCAAATAGCACATACAACCAATTTCCTATTATGCTTAAGCTGTTCTATGCTTCCTCTTGATCGTTACGGAGAAGTAGCCGCTTGATCTTATAAAGAAGCTAAAACTAAGTAAATGAAACGACAAATAATTGCAGTTGCTTACCTATCAATTACTTCTAACACTCTTAACTGAATCAACCGATCGATGGCAACTTTGTGCTTAGAGGATCCATCAGCAATCACCCACTCCTGCAACGACTTGGATGTTATTGGCACATCAATGTAGAGCATTTGTAACACGTATTTCTTCGCCAGAGGTGGCAGCGATCTGCTCCATAAACAAATGCTTCGATCAATTCAGAAATTCATTGGTTTTAAGGAGTGGTGAGAAGCATTCTCAACAGCGATATCCTGAATTTAAATTTAAAAAGAAAATAGTTTAAAAAAAAAAAAAGAAAGCAAGGAAGGAAGACCTGAGAATGGCTTCGCAAATGAATTGATTACGATAGAGCATGTCGAGCTTAATGGCAGGCAACGACGCCACCATGTCCATGAAATTCTTGGCGATAATCTTCACTTGAGGCATTTTTCTTCTTCTATTTACTTTTTCTTTTCTTTCGATTTTTAGCGTTTTGTTTTTGCACACTGTAAACTAAACTGAATCGGAGCACAAATCGAGTTTTGATGAATGGAAATTATTGTTTTCTGGTTGCTTCTTTCTCTGTAGCGGCCTGAGCAAGCTGTGAGGCAAAGCCCTAATTCTGACGTCGTTTTACACAATTGAGAATCCTTTGCATTCAGCGGTTCTTTCCCTTTTTTTTTTTTTTATTGAAAAAGGCGGAAAGTTGACAAGACGGTTGGGTCACTTGGGTGTCGGGTCGGGTATATTCGTTTTTAAGTCGCAAGTAGTGGGCCTAGTAAGCCGACTGGATCGACTAATTATTGTTTCCATTCGAGGCGGCTAGCTTATTTTTATTTTTTTTAAATATTTTCATTTCTTTTTCTTTTTTATTTAGCGTTAATAACTCCGATACACAAAATATAATGAGATAAAATAAAATAATATTATAAATTAAATTATTTTATTTTATATACAATATATATAAAGATTAAAATATAATAATTTATTTATTTATTAAAATTATATTTATTAAAATTTATATAATTTAATTATTGAGATAATTTTTAAGTATATATTTAGATATGTAATTTAATTTTATGAATTAAAAATAATTCTCTCTATTTTGAGAAGATTAGATAATTTTATACAAATAAAATATTAATTTTTTTCATGATTTTTATTATTCTCTTTGTATACAAATAAATATGATGTAAAATGATTATTATCTTATTCTATCTGTAATTTTATACATCATACATGATCGTAATATATTTATACTTTGAAATATTATCTTTTATTTTTTTTATTAATTGAAATATCTTTATATTAAGCTTTGTGAAAAAGATAATTTTTAATTTTAATGATTATTGTTTAAATTATAACATTTTCACATTAAAAAATATTTTTATGTTAAATACTTAACACAATTTGTTTTTAAAATGATTGAACAAAATAAATGAGAAGTGGTGCATTCTCTAAAAAAATGTTTTAATAAATAATATGTGATTTTGAGTATTACATGTCCCTTACATATATGAAATTTCCCTCCAATCACAAAATCATATATTGTACATGCAATTTTGGTTTTATTTTAATATTTTAACATATAAAACAATGTTATTGAAAAATAATATAATATGTTATCATTTGTTTAACAATGTTTTCTCTTATTTTTTGATAAAAAAAATTTAATTAAAAAAATTATCTCATTTTAAAATCAAAGTATGATACAGATTTTTTAAAAAATTATAATAAATTTATAAATTATACATAAAAAACTGCTGATATGGAGACGATATTCATTCTTTAATTAGAAAATGTTGATAATGTATAATTTTATTCTCTCTTTCATTTCCTCCAACATTTTAATTTATTTTTAAATTTCCCTTCCTCTCGTGAATCTCAAAGATGGGCAAATGGCTTAATACACATTTTGATTTAGTATATATTTCATTATTAATTTTCATGATTGGAAACAATTTATTTATTTCTTAAATATTTGCTTCTCAAAAAAAAAAAAGCAGATCAGTACGCGTCATCGGAGAGGGAGAGCGTACACGAACCAATGAAACGATTGCGTTTTTTACAGCATAGTATACTTGTCGATAGGTTATTGGGCAGTGATCTACACTCTCCAAGAGATTCAGTTCCTAACGGAGAATCTTCCTAACCAAATGAGCAATGATACCATTGCCCCATCAAACTTTCATCGACAGTTCACATTTCATCACAAATCCAGATGTAGCCATCGAGATAGCCCTTTGCGTTGCATTTTCCACGGACGGGTAACGCTTGTTTTCTCCCACTTCCAAGTTCGTGAAATCACACGTGTATCAAGATGTGGCAATCTCATTGGCGTTTTTATTTGGGTCTTTTATTAACAAGAACAAGAGAGAGAAAGTGAGAGCGGGAGAGCGATGGACTTGCTGCAAGGGAGGCTCTTGCCGCTGTTGACGCTTCTCGCTTCTTTTCTTTTCCTTTTATACATCCAGGATTCTTCCAAGGTTTCTCTTCATTACAGTCTAACTATTAAATGTTGAGTGTTTCTTCAAATATAATTTTATATTTGGCTTTTGTTTCTTTCATGATTCATCAGTGAGCTGACTTTTCTTTTTTATGAGAAATTGAACAGATGAAATGAATATTTTCTGATTTTTTACTTTCTTTAGATGCAATATCTAGAATTTGGGTTTAGGTTTTCGATTCTCTTTTTTTTTTTCCCCTTTTGAACCATTTATTAACTTTGCAAAAGAAGGATTGTGGTTTAAGGATCTCAAAACTAAAGTATTTTGATGAATTTTCATTCTTAATAACTATGAAGTGATTCAGTGATTTTGTTATGCTTTTGGCAGCCATCTCAAAGTGGTTGCAGTCTTCTTCCTCACAGTCACTATTGGATTGCAAGCAAGCGCATTGTGACACCACTAGGGATTATTTCTGGTGCAGGTATGTAAAACAACTGATTGCGAATAGAGTAAGAAGTTTTGCAAGAGGAAACATGGGAATCTAATTCATTATGATGGTGATATTATCCATGTTACCATAATGCTACACCTCCTTCTTTAACAAGATCGTTGCACTGTACTTACCAGTCGTTTTGCTTCTTTTCTGGATGCATAAATTGACAGTGGAGGTAAAGGGAGGGCATATCATATCTGTAGTTGAGGACAAGGATTGGAATGGAAAATCTAAACAAGTAGTTGATTACGGAAATGCAGTTGTCATGCCTGGCTTGATTGATGTGTAAGAGATCTTTTTTTCTTGCCATTCATGCTACTTAATAATTTATTCACAATTGGTCCGTTCCCCAAAATTTAATATCTACTTAAATTGTAAGCAATGATTGAGACATATAACTGTGCGAGCATGAAGTAGATAGGATCAGAGGAAAATCTATGATACTTTAAAAGATGCTTATGATTATGTCCATGGTAGGCATGCACATCTAGATGATCCAGGGAGAGCTGAATGGGAGGGATTTCCTTCAGGGACTAAAGCAGCTGCTGCAGGTATATTGGTTTACATGTATAATGAACTTGTATGAAAGGAGGTTTCCATCGGTTATAAATACAAAGTATATATTATTAATTCATCTTCTTCATGAGCAAACATTACAATTTCAGTAGTGGTTTTTTCTCTACTTATTTACCTATAGACTTTAATTGAAATGTTTAAATATTGGTTGTTCAGATAAATCTGTTTTTTGCCTCATTTTTCCTTCATGATCAACAAATACATTCATGTATTGTCAGTCCTTTTGAATTGTGTTAAATGGAATTCTTCTTTCTTATTTTTTGGTCTGCTACCCTGTATGCATACCCTTAACCATTTCTATTACTGCATATCTATAGGTGGCATTACAACATTGATTGACATGCCTCTAAATAGCTTTCCTTCTACCATTTCAACAGAAACTTTGAAACTCAAGGTATGCCTAGTAATCATACACATATGTGATAAGGTAATAGATATGCTATATATCATGTATTTGAACTTCATTTTTTCTTTTTTTTGGACAGATTGAGGCTGCAGAGAAGAGTATTTATGTTGATGTAGGTATGTTCCATGAACTGTACCTTAAGAAATCAATATGTAAAAGGCTTAAGTCTCACAGATATACCATTTACCAGGCTTTTGGGGAGGTCTAGTTCCTGAAAATGCATTCAATGCAACAGCTCTGGAAGCCCTCTTAAATGCTGGTGTCCTTGGTCTGAAGGTAAGCATCTAATGAGGGTGGTGATGATTCAGCTTTTCATCATTTACATAGAACAGGGTATCTATCTGCTTTGTATTTTCTGATACCTTTATGCCACCAATAATATTGTAAGAATAATCTTAGCATTATCTATGAAACTTAACTAATGCACAATCATTGGATGCCAGACATAATGTGCATAATGTTTTTTCAACATGTGAGCTGAGAATTCAATGACATCGTTAGAACTTAACCACCTTCATTTCTCCACCCCTTTTTACCCAAACAAAAATAAGGGGCAATACTCTGTAAATGTGGTGTTGATCATTTTTGACATCGAAATTTCATCTTACAACTATATCATTCTTGCTTGCAGTCTTTTATGTGCCCATCAGGGATTGATGACTTTCCCATGACAGATGCCACTCATATCAAGGTTTGTTTTTGAGACCTGAATTGAACTCAACAGATAGTAAAGCTGATTTTCCTTTTGGAAGAATTTACATTTGCATTTCTCCTCTTCTCTTTTTCAATTTTCTTTACTCTTGAGTAATGCAGAAAAGTTATATTGTCACTTGAATCAGTTTTTGAAACATCAGTAATGTTTAGGGTGTCTGCTGAAATTCATAACTATTTGCTGCTTTAGGCAGGGCTCTCTGTATTGGCCAAATACAAAAGACCTTTACTTGTACATTCAGAGATTCAACAAGATGTCGAAAGCCACTTACAAGTTGAAGATGGTGGTGATGATCCCCAATCGTATTCAACTTATCTTAAGACAAGGCCACCTTCTTGGTAAGTTGAATTTTCTTCTTTGGGAAGGGGCATGTTTAAATAATTCTATCAAAGGCTCAATGCTTCTATCCATGTTTTGCTGCATTTATAAGTCGTTGGATTGTATTCTTTTACATAGTTTAGTTTACTCCTTTATTTCCCATATAGGGAGGAGGCAGCTATTAGAGAACTTTTGACTGTCACAAAGGACACAATGATCGGAGGTCCGGTGGAAGGCGCTCATCTTCATGTTGTTCATTTGTCTGATGCCATTTCTTCCTTAGATCTTATAAAGGTATCTTCTATGATACCATGTCTTTGATAGAACTCCCTTGCTTGATCATCGCTTAATTTTCTCATTCTGCTTTCTATTATTCCAATTGCCAATAAATTACTTGTTGTGGACATTTCTGAAATTTCACTTCTAGTATGAATGGATAAACTTTAAAGTTAATCTGCTTTAAACTGTATTTTAATTCTCTGCTTAGTGCCTTTCTAGGTTCTTTTCCCCACGCCCTTTTTTTCCTCTAGGAAGACGAAGGTAATATGTTTTCAAGATGGCGTTTCTATGTTGTTGTCAGGAAGCAAAAATGAGAGGTGACAGCATAACTGTTGAGACTTGCCCTCATTATTTAGCCTTTGCAGCAGAAGAGATTCCAGATGGAGATACTCGTTTCAAGTGTGCTCCTCCTATTCGTGATGCAGCCAATAAAGAAAAATTATGGAAAGCTTTAATGGTATTACCAGTAATTTTTAGGGTGTTACTAGTCATCATAATTCTAGTTTCTTCAAACCTTTACTTCTCTATTATCTATTCTCTTCCAGGAAGGGCATATTGATATGCTAAGTTCTGATCATTCACCAACAGTCCCAGAGCTTAAACTTCTGAATGATGGTAACTTTTTGAGGGCTTGGGGTGGCATATCATCTATACAGGTTGGTGATTGTTCATTTACAGAAATATTATCTTAAGTAACGGTTTACTTTCTTCTCTATATAAAATTTAGCTACCATCTCACAGTAGCATTAGTTTATAAATATTACAACTCTAATTTTTGATCAAGTTTGGCATGTGAATTACTACAGCCCTCAATATTATCCATCTGGATTCAAGGTTCACATCTGATGAAAACCATTTTTGTCTACTTCAATTATGCAGTTTTACTCTTGGGAAAAGCTATTAAGTACCTATAGTTTGGTCAAGATAGTTATCTATATGATTGATTAACAGTAAGCCAGAACTTGACACAGTAATAAACTAAAAGCATAGGAAAAAGAATTCAGAAACTAAAATTAGGCAGTGATTAGAATTGCTTGTATGACTCTTCTTACTATCTTTTATACACCTTAGTCATCATTTTATCACGTTCTCTCTTTGATCAATATATACTCTTACTGGGTGTGGACTGATCAATGACATTCTATTGAGACATCTGCAGTTTGTTCTTCCTGTGACATGGTCATATGGACGAAAATTTGGAGTAACATTGGAACAGTTAGCTTTATGGTGGAGTGAAAGGCCTGCGAAGCTTGCCAGACAATATTTAAAGGTCAATTTGTTGAATTATCTTTTTATATGGACTTCCATTTTACTTTTAGATGCATTATGAATGAATAATGTGGAGATTATAACCACATTGTTTAGGGAGCCATTGCAATTGGAAACCATGCAGACATCGTCGTCTGGGAACCTGAAGTGGAGTTTGACCTCGATGATGATCATCCTATGTATGTTAAAAATCCGGTACGTATCCGGTATTCCTTGTGTCTTTCATTGTTTTCATTTTCTTTTAAGTGTTTAATTCATTCATAGTTTTGAGTGAGTTGCTATGTGCTTTGCTATGCATGTTATTCGTCCACCTATGAGATGCCTTACTTTCAGTCTCTTGTCGATTTGACAGTGAGCTTTTGCATAGCAGTGGTAGCAGGCATTATCCTGAATTCAGTGGCTGCGTATGTGATTCTTGTTCTCGGTTCCATCTTTAATTTGGAATTTCTTCCTCCCATTTGCTATGCAGAGTATCTCTGCCTATCTAGGAAAAAGACTATCGGGACAAGTGTTGGCGACTTTTGTAAGAGGGAACCTTGTCTACAAAGAAGGGAATCATGCTCCAGCTGCCTGTGGTACTCCAATCCTGGCAACATAGAAAAGGCAAACATTATTGGTTTCTCATAAACATCACCACAACAAGCAATCAATGAGAAGTGACAACAATCGTCCTTTGTTGTATTATACTACTACTTGACATCTTTCTTCCTAACATTCATGCCTTGGGCATAGCCGGGCCAATTTCTAGTAAATCATAAACCAAGAAAATGGGAAAAACTTTCCGATTATAAAAGAAAAAAAATATAGTATGGAAGAAATACCGATTGGATTTAAATAACTGAAATTGGTAAGAAAAAGCCCATTTAACTTAAAATCTAATTAGTAATCTTCATGCATCTTTCCACTCCCTTTCCCTCCAAAACCCTCCAATTCCATTTCTCTTGCACAGCCACCGCCAAGAAATGCCACCCTCCAAAGCGAAACCCTAAAATGGCATGCATCAGTGAACTTTGGAAATTGTATTTCTGACTTAGAATTCCAAATTTTGGCATTTTTAAACTCTACATATATAAGCAAGCAATCGTGATGGAATTTGAAAATAATTTGTATTACAATGGGTGTTTCTTATTTTTAATGTATTTGATGCATGAAAAAAGGATGATTTCAAATACTATATGAATATATGATAATTGCAATGTTAAATTTAAGAAAAAAATGGACTGGGGCTTATCATCATCGGTATTTGCTTAAGCCCAAAGCACTTATTGATGATGTGTCATACGACAGTGCCATGGGGCCCTGATTGTCAGAGCTTAATCAAATGACCAAAACCAACGATGATTTGATCAGTGATAAAATGGCGTTTAGAAGTCAACCAAACGGGAAATCTAGGATCCACCGTTTAAAAGCGTTATCAAAAGATGTGCAAAAAAGTAATTTGCTAAAAGGGGAAAAAAAAAAAAAAAACAAGGGTTCTAGGCCTTTGGCTGTCTCTTCTCAATTTCTCTTTGAAGAAGAAGAAGAAGAAGAAGAAGAATCCAACATCAAAGATCATTGAGTAACATAGTAATGGGAGGAGGAGGTGGTTCAGTAAAAGATGTGACGTCTAAGGGTGAGCTTGATGGCCTGCGGCAGAGTGGCGAACCGGTTATCCTTCACTTCTGGGCTTCCTGGTGTGAGGCTTCCAAGCACATGGACCAAGTCTTCTCCCGTCTCTCCACAGATTTCCCCAACTCCCACTTCCTTAGAGTTCTTCTCTTCCCCTCTCACATTGGAATTACCTTTTTAGGGATTAAATTTAAAATTTTTCGTTGGTTTTTTCTTTTTCCTTTTAAAAAAAGAAATTATTTGAATGGTAAATAACGACTATTTTGCAGGTAGAAGCAGAAGAACAACCTGAGATATCTGAGGAATACTCAGTTTCTGCTGTGCCTTACTTTGTCTTCTTTAAGGTAAATCTTTTGATGGGTATCTTTGTTTTTTTTTTTTTTTTGCTGTCCTGTAAATGGTAGGTTTAAATTTGTTTTAAACAACTTTAAAAGGGTATCAATTTAGCAATGAGTGTAATAATCACCTTAAAAAGTTTGCTTTTTTTTGGAATAAGATTTTGAATAAGTACGTTATGCCTATGCTTTTGAATTTTATAGTGTCTATACTCTATACGGATGGAAATTAGTAGCCTTAGGCTTTGATTAGTAGGGAGGATAGAAAGGAGTAAGGATGAAAAAGTGTTTAATCCGATGGTTGAGCCACAAAGCAGGAAAGTGGTATCAAGTGTAACCGTTGGATTAAAAAATTTTCCATCCTCATCCCTTTCTATCCTTCCTACCAAGCAGAATCCTTAAAGTTTTTGTTGTGATGTGGATTTGTCATGATTGAATATTGTTGCTCTCTTTTATGGCTTTTCCAAACGTAGGTAATTGGGGGTAAAAAAAGTGGATTTTTAAGGCAGCCCATCTATAATGGTGTCATCCCTGACTTGCTAGCATCGTGTTTCTATATGCTAGCGCATGCCACTGAAGTCAATTTAATTCATGAATGTACTCTGAACCAGTTTGTGGAAAAAAGAGGGAAAAAATCTTATGAAATAATGCGAATAGATACTTATTTCCTCAATAAATAGGTTGGGGAATTATCTTTAGCTACTTGTTCTTACACGTGAGATTTCTAGGCTAAGAGTTTTGCATTTGGTATAGTTGAAGACTTTCTATAGCTAGATAGATCTTTCAGTGTTAGGAGCCATCGAAAGAAAACTTATGATCATATGTGTACTGTTGCTTGTCATAAATGGAAACGTGGAAGCTTGGAGGTCAATTGCATTCACTCTAAGCTCATCTTGCCGGTGAGGGATGAGACTAATTGGCTTGTTAGGCATTTAACTTTATTTGCCTTTGACCTAAAGGCAATCATTTTTCCAGTTACTACTGTTTGTGGCTGGCCTATTCAATCATACCCCTTCTTTCTTCTTTAATACTGTCCTCAATAATTTTCTGTAAGTTTTGTTATGTTGCTGGGTTCATAAGTATTCTTTTTAGCTAGTTAGACATTCTCAGAAGTTTGAGCTTGCTATTGTTTTATCTCTTGTTTGAACTGTTTGTTACCGTGTTTACTGTCTTTTTCTGTCATGATTGGCTCTGAAATTTTCTCAAACCCCCCACAAACTAGTTGCTATGCTGCTCTTTCTTGTACTTTCGATGTTATTTCTGAGGTAAAAATGAATTTCTTTCGTTCTGTTTAAAGTTGTTATTACACTGAATCTGTATGTATTTCTTTGTTTCCATCAGGATGCTAAGGTTGTTGATAAATTGGAGGGTGCAGATCCTTCCAGTCTGGCCAACAAAGTTGCTAAGGTTGCTGGGTCAATTAACCCTGGAGAAGCTGCAGCTCCTGCTAGCCTTGGGATGGCTGCTGGACCCACTGTCCTTGAGACAGTTCAAGATTTGGCAAAGGAAAATGGTTCATCCCAGATGGGAAATCAAGTGCAACCTGGCCTTAGTGACACAGTTAAAGAGCGACTTCAGCAGCTGATTGACTCTCATCCGGTGATGCTATTCATGAAAGGAAGCCCTGAGGAACCCAAGTGTGGTTTTAGCAGAAAAGTTGTTGATATTTTGAAGGATGAAAGAGTCAAATTTGGAATGTTTGATATTCTATCAGACAATGAAATTCGAGAGGGTTTAAAGAAGTTCTCTAACTGGCCAACATTTCCTCAGCTCTATTGCAAAGGAGAACTTCTTGGTGGGTGTGACATAGTAATTGCCATGCATGAGAGTGGGGAACTGAAAGAAGTTTTCAGAGATCATGGAGTTAATATTATTGGGACTGACGAGGGAGTTGGTGGCATCTCAGAACCCACTGGTTTGAGTACAAACCTAGCATCTCGGCTGCGAAGTTTGATTAATTTAAGCCCAGTTATGCTGTTTATGAAGGGAAAGCCTGATGAACCAAAGTGTGGCTTCAGCCACAAGGTAGTTGAAATCCTTAAACAAGAGAAGGTTGATTTTCATAGTTTTGACATACTATCAGATGATGAAGTTCATCAAGGGCTGAAAGTTTTTTCAAATTGGTCTAGTTACCCCCAATTGTATATTAAAGGCGAACGTATTGGTGGATCAGACATTGTGTTAGAGATGCAGAAAAGTGGTGAACTTCAAAGGATTTTAGCTGAGAAAGGCATCATTAAGAAAGAGACTCTAGAGGACCGTCTGAGAAGCTTGATTTCATCTTCACCAGTGATGCTCTTCATGAAGGGTACCCCTGATGCTCCTAGATGTGGTTTTAGCTCTAAAGTTGTCAATGCCCTAAGGGAGGAAGGTGTGAGTTTTGGGTCGTTTGATATTTTAACTGATGATGAAGTGAGACAGGGATTGAAAGTCTTCTCGAACTGGCCGACCTTTCCTCAACTTTATTGCAAAGGTGAGCTTATTGGAGGTTGTGATATTGTCCTGGAGCTGCAAACCAATGCTGAGCTGAAAGCTACACTGTCTGAGTAGGGTGGGCTTCAATTTGTTTAAAATAAAACTTTAGGACAATCCTTGGCTTCAATTACAGATCTTTCAGTCATCAAGTTGAATGTTTGTCAATTTACATTACTTAAAAGGTCTTTTTCCTGGTTTTAATTTGTCTTCAAACTCCCACAACTTATGTTTGGGTTATGATTAAGTAGTACTTCCTGTAATAGCACAATTTGCATCTTTTGAGCCCTGGTAAATTGATGAAAGCTTAAAACTCTGTTATCGGTATTGATTCCTGAAGCCCTAAAGGTTAAACCTTGTATTTTGGCATATTTCCATAGATAAAATTGATAAAAGTTCCAACAACATTTATGGATTATTTTTAGTTTTGAAATTCATTTTTATATAATTTTTTGTTTTTGTTAGAACAATTGCAAGTCTTTGTTATGACTGAATAAATGCAAGATTGTAACTAGGTGAAATGCTCCTCAAAAGCAGTGTTCAATTTGACCACTCTTGCAAAAAAAATTCAAAATGAACTAACAAAAAGAAAAGTACGTTCTAAGTCTGAACAGAAACTATGGCCACCAGATGGAATAACATGTATAGATGAATGAATGACGAAGAACACCGCCATTGGAATTTTAGCGAGACTTCATCGCCAATATCGTTTTTGTTTCTTCATCTTCATCTATTTTATCAGCTTTCATGGCCGCCAGAAGTTTATCCACTCTTTTACCATCTCTTATATTTGCCTTCAACAAGGCATGATACATTTTTCTGTCAACTGGAATGGTTTTCCTCAATGACGCTACAAAATCTTCCACATCTTGAATACTGCCTTCATCACCTAGCCAATCTAAGATGCTTGAAATCACCTTATGATTGGGTTTCCAACCCTTATTCTCCACAGTTACAGATAAAGCAGCCTTCACGCACCCCAAAGCTTTTTTCACCTGACCTTTATCTAGATAACCTGTTGCCACAACGCCCCAACTGTTAGGAGTGGTTGCCTTCCCTTTTTTCATCAGGTTTTCAAGCATCGCTTCTGCCTTTTCATGTAGACCCTTTTTAGCGTACCCAATAATGGCAATGTTTGGTATCCGAAAATCATAATAGTTGCCAGATGATTCCCACTCTTTGAGTACTTTCTCAGCTTCTTCAAATTCATCAAGCTTCACAAGAGATTGCAGCATGGTAATAAAGTCCTTATTAATATACCTTTTACAAGCATCTTTCTCTAGACCCCATAACCTCAAGACCTCAGCTTTATTCCCCAAGCTTGCATATAGTGATATTAGATGATTGTAACCAGTTCCATCTTTATTATCTAGCTTCTGTTCTGATTTTTTAAGAGCATCAATGGCCTTTTCAGTAAGACCTGCTTTTATGTAAAAATTGGCGACAACAGCATATGTGTTCCAATCCATCTCAATCTGAGGTTGACTCACCATCTCTGTTAAAATTCTTTCCATTCCCTCAATATCAGACCTTACACCATAGGAATTGATGCAGATTCTGTAACTGAAGTTGTCAGGGGAGACTCTGTTCTCTTTCATCTCCATCATTACATCAGGTACCTTCTCATGCATTCCGATATTTGTGTAGAGGCACATGATATCATTGTATGTAAGAGTTGATGAGGCAAAACCCAACTCCTTCATTTTTTGCAAATGAGAGAGGGACTTGTCTGTCTGGCGCTGCCGCACATAACAGTTGAGAAGAGCACCATAAGTCTTTTCAGTTTTATCTTGGTCCTTCAGTTTATCAAAATAGCTTTCTGCAGAAAGAAATCCACGAACTTTACCAATGAGATCCAACTGCACAGCATGTTCAGTAGAAGAAAAGGCACAAAGACCCTTCTTATTCATCCATTCAGAAACCTGGACCCGTTAGACATCAGAAAGTAACAGATTAGAAACAAAGTTAGCCTTGACTTAATCATTGCAACATTCAATTACCAACTAGAATTGCAATTCCTTACTGAAATTTCATGCCAATGCGTATTTGACCACTACAAACTAAGAAACCGGTATCAAACAATTTAAAAATCCAGCTACTTGACATAATGAATCTTACAGCAACAAGTTTATATCTCCACTTAAGGCATCAAATATAGCATCCAGCAATAACTGAAACCATGCTCAAATCCCATTCTTCTAAAATTGAAACCTTTTACTCTCCTATCTGCTATGTTCATAATTCTAGTCAAACACAGACTCTATTTTGCGGGTGAAAAGTTGACTCCATGAAAACAAAGCCCCACATTTTGCTCAATCATTTCCATGACTTTCAACTAAGAAATTTCCACATTATTTCACGGCAACAATTTCCCAAGTTCATAACATGCTAGTCAGCTAATCAAATTCAATAGCATGCCCTGATAAAATTCAAGTAAATTTATGAAAATAACTCTAATAAATATATGGCAAAAAAAAGGGGGAAAATGACACTAAACGAAACTCCAAACAAAAAAAAAAAAAAAAAGGAAGACCCAAACCTCAAGAGCTTGAGTGAAGCGCTTTCGTTTGCGAAGATCGTGGATGATGCGTTGAAGCTCAGCGACTCGAACGTTGTTCCCATTTTTAAGCCAGTTTTCAAGCTCAGCTTCAACGCTTTTGTCAGGGCTTCCCAAAGGGCTGATTCTGGAATACAAAGTGGCCTTGTTGACCCTATTTGTATAATAAAATCTGCTAATCAACCCATTTTGGGTTAGGGATTTTGAGAACAGCTTTGTCGAGTTCATGGTTTAAGATTGTTCAAGGTTATCCTGCCGGGGATTTCGGGAGAGAGATAGAATAAAACCCTACGTGGGCAGTTCTTTCAAGTAGGGTTTTGGGATCCTTCGGCTTGTCTGAATAATGGGTTTAGAAGAAATGGGCCATTACCAGTTAGGCCCATTGCAATTGACAGCTAACCGGAAGTTATTGATTGTACATTTTGGTACATTTTGTACTTGAAGAATTGTCTAGGTCAGGAGCTTATGGTTAGCAACTTCGCATATTTATGTTCATTTTTTCCATTAGCTTCAGAGATTATTTACAGGAAATTGATGTCTTGTATAAAGAATTGAATTGCATTTGAGAAAAAATGGGACTTTCCTTTTGGCATGTGTTAATCAAAATCTTTTCTCACCAATCATGCAAATGAAAACTGGGAAACCAAATCCATCTACTTAGCTAGCACAACCTTTCTTTGTGATTAGTATTTCCCATGTGTTATACTAAAAACTAGCAAGATTGAACTAACACAAACATGCAAATATATCATATAGAGGGTGGAAATTATACTTTTGTGCATTTAAAACATTTAGAATGAAAAAGAGTCGATGCTTAGTTCTGATCAGTTGTTTACTTTCAATCAGTTATGAACAAACCAGCAGAATTATGATTGGACGCAAAGGAATGAAGAACAAAGCCTATTTTGCTGAATTATTTCGGTTCAGGAAATGAAATCATCTTCTCTCTTGTAGCTCTGAAATCATTAAGATTCCAATTCTCAAAGCCAGCCAACCGCTAAGCTCTAGACATATAGATTACCATTTATCCCACTTTATTTGAAGAACGTCAGATGGAAAAAATGATTGATATGCAAGTGGAAATCTATTCAAATTTTCTCTTACCCTTTGTCTTTGTTAGGTTGGAACAAAAACAATATGCTTGTCTTGTGTTAGAAGAAAATGGTGAAGAAACTTCGGCATGAAACACAGTTAATAAAACAGTTCCAAGTCCTAACAAAAGTGGAGGCAGGCTTTAGTGCTTTTCGGGGCCGTGCTTAATTGGAAGTGCTTCTGATCTAACATATGAAAAAGGTTTTGCCAGTCAAACCAATGAAAGCAATGCCCATGAAATCAAAACTAGCCAGTCAGCCACCCACCCACATGCCCAGCACATTTTTTTTTTTTTCTTTTTGTCTTGTCATTAGATTTTCTATTTTCTTTTTGTCTTTCACCTATCCATCCATGTGTTTCTTCTTCCTATTGGAGCCTGAAAAGTGCAAGTTATGAATGAATCAGCATATAAAAAAAAAAAAAGAAATGTGGGATAGAAATCTCATAGTCAAAATAACCCAACACTGATCTTAAATAGTAATGATCATTACAATCTCATATTCAAAATTTTTACTAATAACAAGAATTAAAGATAGAGTTTTTTCTTTCTTTCTTTTGAGAATAATACATTAATAATAGTGAAAATTTTTAATTTTACAAATAAAATTAATAGATTTTCACATAGATATAATTAGAGATAAGCATGGGTTACTATCTTTCTTAAAAAATTTTAACACGTACAATAATTTTTCATATAAAATTTACTATTTAATTTTCTTTCTTTTATTAAATTTACTGCTTAATCTTCTTTTTGTACCTAACTTCGCTTATCTTATCACGAATATATTTTTTAACCAGACTTTAAAAAGTATATATCACCTTATCATTCACTTTCTCACAAAGTTATTAAAAAATATTCGAACTTAGAATCAATCCTTTTGTTGTTAAATCCTGGAAAATCACTAAAGAATCGTCTACTTTTGATCAATCGAATCTTGTTTAGGTTACTTTTTCAGGTCATATTATCTTGCTTTTCACATTGTGCTATAAAATTTCGAAAACTGAAAACCTTAAATCTAATGTTTCACGTTCATTCACAATTATAAATCGAAATAACACATAATTAATTATCTTCAATTAATCAAAATTCCTTACTGATACAAGTATTACTATGGTTTATACAAAAAAATAAAAATATAATTAATTTTTTATATTTAACGGATTTCGATTTGTCTTGACGTTATAAATTTGAATTTTTTTTTAAAAAATCAAAATCAAGTAGGAACTTTTTTTAAAATCGTTTTGAGTTGAAGTTGGATTTAATAAAACTATTATTTAATATTAAAATTTAATATATTTACTTAATAAAAATACTATATTAATGTATAATTAAAATATAATTTATATTAAAAATAATATTTTATAAATATTATATTAAATTAATTTCGATTAATTATAATTTATGAATATATGACTCAAGTTAAATATGAAAAAAATAATATTTTAATATTAAATCGAATTTAGATATCTATATTAAAATGTCAGGTCGAAGTTGAGTCAAATAAAAATTTATTTTTTCGATCTGATGTCATCTCTAACTATTTGATAATGACAGAATTAATTTTTTTTTTTATATTAGAGATGTAATTTGAGATTGATTGAACTCGAATTCAAACTTTATAACACATCACTATTTTTTTTGTAATCACGCGGTTGATAGGTTGTTAGCATAACATAATTGAACCCAAACGCAAGCAACAAGCCATAATTCACTCGGTTCGAAACGACCCTACCACATTGAAAGAGTGGGAGATGACGAAAGGAGCCGAGTCAAAAAAACAATTATTTTAAAAGTTTGGATGTGAATTTGTATTAACCGAAGCAAATGCCACGAATAATATATAAATGGTTCTGACAAAACAATAAATAAAGGACAATGAGTCAATTTATTAAAGAATTTGGGCAAAAAAAGACAAATGAAGAAAAAAAAAATTCATATCATATAATTGAATCAGTGCAATAATATAGATTGAAAGTCACTAGCTACCGAGTTTTTCGGGACTTTAGACCTATCATGATCATGGCTTTATGACCTTATCAAAGATTCTGGAAATCCCATTTTATGGGTTGTTGCTCGTCATTAGAGTTTAGTTTGGTTTAGAAAAGAGATTCAATGTGGTGAAGAGGATTCGAAAATTTAGATAAAAAATTAGTTGATAGTGTGTATGATTTGATTTATATTTGTATTTTTGGATAAATAAAAAATAAAATTACAATAAAATATTTAATATGACATTTGATTTTAAAATTTTTTTAATATATTATTTAAAAATTATTTATATATTACGTGTTATTATATAAAGTTAATAATATTAAAAATAAGTAAAATATTATATTAATTATTTTTAAAATTTAGTTATTATTTTAAATATTTTATTATAATTTAAATACTATGACATTAATATCAATGAAAGGAAAATAATATTACGAAAGCAGAACCTTTGTTTAGAGGCTTTCGTGCTAAAATAATCTTTAACACTCGTTGTCCAATTTGCACTCAGAGTTAAATGAAGGTTTTGACATTTGTCAACGTAATAAAGCCGTTTTTGACTTCTGTTTGACAAATTGGTTTCATATCCCAATTGTTAACAATAGCTTAAAACCAAAGGTATTAGATGGTGGCGAAGTGGGGAGAGGGATTTGGCTGCAATTTGGATTTGTTATCCGATTTTCAAGACTTCGATGTGGCTTGTAAGCTGTGAGTCAGTGACCCTTCTTCATGAGTGGTCGATGGCTTTTCCTGTGCCGTTGACGTGCTTAGCGAAGTTGATGCGAAGGGAAGGGAGGGAAGCTTTGGGTCTTTTTTAATACTTGTCAAATGAAATGTCGACCTTTTTTTTGATGAACTAATCACAAAACTCTCTTTTTAACATAAAATAATTACGATTTCCCTGAAATTGCAGTGCATATTAGTCGAAAATGGCAAATCAATTTCAGATAAAATCTAAGATTATATATCATATAATATGATCTCATCCACCTATACCATAAGTTTACATCGTGGTTCTTTACAGTGTACAAAAAGGTAAATAAGAAACTCAAAATAGGATAAGGCACAAAAGGAAACACCAGAAGAGGAAAATGGAAATTCTATTTAGTGACTTGTCAGCCTGCATCTCAAGCCTTCTCAATCTTGGGCTACTACTTCCCGCTAGGTGGTACGAGTTTGGATAAGTGTATAAGCTTTCTGAATTTCCAAACACTCTCGCATATACCATCTCTCCAAACATCCCGATTACGGGATGATGAAACCCGGTCACTGTGGTGCCTCCGAGGTTAAGCAATGGTGGGGATGAATCCTCTTCATAGTAAGGAGCATGGGGGTCGTAATTTTGATTTTGATAAGGATTACGATATGGAAGCTGCTGACCATTCGGGGATGTAGTTGATAAAAGAGCTTGGGTACCACGAGCCGGTGGCCTAGGGGGTATCACCATACCCCTATAAAGTGCCTTGCCTTGAAGCTCGGAATCAGATTGGCCCCGACCATAAAGGGGCACCATTGTGGTGTGGGATATATCAGCTTTGCAAACTGGACATTGTGGGTGCTCATCTGAAGCGAGGGAGGCACTCTGGACATGAAGCCACTTATAGATGCAGGGCCAGCAGTAGAGGTGGCCGCAGAGAGTGACAATTGGCTCATGTGCAAAGTCTAAGCAGATATTGCAGTCAAAGCTACCGTTTAAATTCTCAGATGTTGAAGCACCGGGGACAGTCTTCCATTCCTGGGCATAATATTGCTCAAAAGCCATGGATCTGTTCTAAAAACTCAGATTAACCACTAGGACACTCAACTTCTGAGACAACAAAAATGAAACAGGATCAGCACGCAGAAATCCCAGACATACCTAATAAACAAGCAACTACTTAGCAACTAGACAACAGAAAGAGAGGATGGCAACAAGTCTAAAAGCAGAAAAATGAATGTGATTATGGTAGCACTAGCATAAAAGACTCCCAAGTATATATGCAAAAGACATGTGAAAAGCACCAAAGAGATAAGGCCCCACCCCACAGCTTGATTCACATTTTCTAACAGAAAGGGCCAAAAAGTTTTTGCACCCCTCTACCAAATGGATAATAAAAAGCAAATTTAGGGACCCACAACTTATATTCATGCATTTAAATCACAATAGCAGTAAAGGGGTGGTTTTTTATAATAATACAAAATGATGTACAATGGTAAGCACTGATATTTCAGTAAAGTTTCTGTTTGTACTTTACTTCAATTTTCACTTCTCTCTCTGATATGCAAATTTCCTACCACTTACCAGCTCTTTCTTCTTCTGGCCTGAAAAACATCTATAGGAAATTCAATTCGAATGCTTTGACAGTTAATTTCCAGTTAAGATGCTTTAAGTCCTACACTTTCATAGTGCTGTTAAAATCCTTCAATTTTCATCAAATTATAAGCCTTTGATTAGGCGTTTAGATCACACTGAAAATGACTTAAAACTACAGAAAGGTAATCGAAGAAAAGAGGGATAGTAATCATTAATCAAGTATTCCGTAACTTTGGCCTTTGTCAGTGGCATCTTTTAGCCGATCCACTTCAACACCTACTTGTCTAATTTGTGGGGTTCCCATTAACGTAGCTGCAAATCAAATGACCATTTTGCCCCCACAAACCACAGGTGAGTAAAAAAATTTAAGACATCCTTCAGTTTAGGTGAAGCACAAACTGCAAACGGCAACCCACTGTGTTCTACTTTGTTAGGTTCAAATTAGGTGAAACACGAAAAAACCCAGCAATTAATTAACTTGTTCGAACAAAATACGAAGCTTCCAAGCAGCCACCACCGACAGACCCCTCCGCCGTCGATGGGACACGGCCGACCCAAACTAGATCCTTTTTAACTCTAAAAAAGAACAAAATTTCCCGTTACTAAATTAAATCGAAGTTTCAGAGAACATAACATTGATCCTTTGTGCAGAATTATTTTAATCAATGGCTTCAATCACAAACGAGGGTTTTGGGAACTATTAGTCTATTAATTCTTGTTTCTGTAAGTTAAGGCTTCTCTAATTTCTTCAATGTCTCAAATAAAAAACGAAAGGGCAAATCTTAAACTATTTTCCAATAGATTTTAGCTAACAATTTCGAGACTTTTCCTTGAAAACAAAGAGGAAATTTCTTTTTTTTTTCTGCATTTCAATTCTAGTTCCAAAAACAAAAAACCCAAAGCTTACTCAATCAAACGATACAACACGGAGATCATAATTAAACAATAAAGGCCAGGCTAGACAATACAAAAAAAAAAATAACAATAACGTACCTTGAAGGGAGCCGAAAATCCGACAACCCCTGAGTTCGTTTTGAAAGAAAAGAAGGGATAGAATTAGAAACCGATTGAAACCTCTCCACTAAAGATTCAAATCAATGGCTGCTTTACGAGAAAAAAGTATAAACAAAAGAGAAAGTGACCTGGAAATGGAGTGGAAGAGAGCGTCTATCGGCTAGGCCCATTTTATAGAGGAATCCGACTCATTATAGAGTATTATCTTTTTCTAATTTTTTAGCGTTTCTGCTGCTTTTTTTTTTTTTTCCAATCTGCTCCATATTTTATTACAGCTCTTACTGTTTAAATAAGAATTAAAAAACAAAAATAATTTCTGGTCTGCTAGAGGATGTGAAGCCATCCTATGTGGATTTGCCACGTGGCGAAATTAGCTACCCGCTGTCAGTGTAATTTTAAATGGCTAATGTTTTTTATTTCAGTTTTGAGTTTCCAATTTTAGACAGAAAACATAATTAATTTTCTAATTTTGATTTTTATTGGTTAGAGAGATGAATATTTGATATTTTATATATTTCTCATTAAAATTTCACCCCAAAAAGCTTCTTATATTTACTATAAATATCATAAAAAATTTTAATAAATTATAATTTTACCCCATGTATTTGTAATACGTAAATTTTTCTATTTATATCTCATTTCTCACACAATTTTTTATTAACATGATCGAAATTAACAGACGTTAATTTTATTACTAGAAACATGACTATCTCTCGATCCTTTTCTAAATCAATGTATTTAATTTTTTTAAAAAAAATTATTTTTATTAATATATTTAATTTTGTTCGTTCTTTTATTGGCTTTATTAAGTAACTATAAAATATATTTATTATATTTAAGAATTTAAACATTACATTAATTTTTTCCCCAATCATCTCGCTCTGCTGCAGTTCTAGAAGGAAGGTGCCGCTTTCAAAATCAAACAAAAACTTAAAAAAATATCTCAATGCTGATCCACTTAAAAAATATCACGAATAGGAAAACCGGTGCTATTATTTACGACTGGATCATCGGTGATCAAGCATCCATATGATGCACAGATGTATCGGACAGTCCAGATCATGATTTTGATATGTGATAAAAACATGGGAAGATTTGTCCCTTCTAGAAGACATCACCACAAAGAAGGTATATTGGTGGGGTCATGGGCCTAAAGCTCATTTAGTAACAGATGTCGATTTATCTGTTTGTCAAAGTTGAGACCAGCTTTTTTTTTTTTTGGGTGGGGCTCTGCCCCACATTTTCAGTGTTTTTTAATTTGATTGAATTGATGTTTTTTGTTTGTGTGCGCAATTTTTCTCTTAATAAGACATTTTCACGCACATGTCGCCATTTTACGTTGTCGTTTTGCTCTTTCTTTTAAAATTTTGTTGTCAGGAAAAGATCATCGTGTTCGTATGACAACTAAAGGTATGTTTAACGCATAACCCTTCTTTGGAAAATTAATTTCGATGGTTGTGAAAGTGTGAACGGGAAATTGCCTCTTAGCTCATCAAGAAATGAACCAAAAAAAAAAAAAAACAGCTTTTTGTTTCTCTTTTGTTTTTTTTTTGGTTGTTAGGAGTTGCTATTTGTCGGTTTGTTCCCAATTTTACATTTACTTTTCGTGGCTTAGCTCATCAGTTTGTTTAGTTGAAATTTCCAAGGAGGGTGGTTCTAAGTTAGTCCATACTTTCTGAAAACTTTTCTAGAAGACGAGGTAAATCGTCTTCAAACATAACTTTTTGATGATCACAGATAGCAAATTTCAAAGCACAGAGAAACGCGTGACTGATCCATTTTCAAAGAGTAAATTTTCCAATGTATTGATTACCATTTTCAGGCCGAAGATGTGAAAGTTCAAATCGAATGACCACAAGCTGACCATCTAGATGAATGAGATGGCTATACAGAAGCGGGGGCCAGGGACGATCATTGCGGTTAATTTTCAGACTGAATGCACACGAGAGAAATATGGGGTGTCCCACCGATCTTTTGATCGAACACTCCAAACACTTAATATTGCTGTCGAGGATATCTGGATCGTTGATTCCTCAAAGTTCGAATCCAACTCCAACTCCAACTCCAACTCCCATAGTACGTGCGCTTCAGGGGGCAATTCCGTGCAAAGAACAGGAGAGATTGAACTTCAGAATGAAGAGAAAAGAGATTCATGCTTTTGTGGTTCTCACAATTTCATGCTAAAAAGAGTACGAGTATTATTTCCAAGTTTGATCAGACAAAAAAATATTTGGGTCAAATTTTTCTTTGCCGTGAACCTTAGATTAGATACGTATCAAAGTTGATACATTGAGGAAAATACCAAAATCTTGTGTTTAAGAATGGAAAGAATGCGAGGTCACCCAACCCACAACTAATTTTCCTTATATAAATATACATATATATATATATTATTTGATACAGTAAAATTTTTTAATTTCCCAAATGAATTAAAATGATGATACATATCTTATTTTTTGTGAAATTAAAAAATTTTATTATATAGATAATTTCTCTCATATATATATATATATATATATATATTTATGTACACACTCAACCCACACCTAATTTTCTAACCTGGCGGCCCTTCTTCTTCGTCTTCTTCTTGTTCTCCTTGGGCTGTTGTGTCTCAGCCTCTTTGTTCTCCATTTTTCTTTCTCGCCATGCATAAATGAAAAGACTCGGTTCATAGAGGAAGACGCAAGAGCATCGACGGCGTTATTCGTCGCAGAAGCTTGGGGCTTTCAGCGAATTTATATTTTATTACAGGCCTAAGAACAATGACGAACAAAAAACCATCTCATGCTTTAATCCTCTATATAAAGAAAAAAATCCAATTAAAAACACACAAAAAAAGATAGTAGTAGTTGCAAGTATTAAATATAATGGTATATTTTTCCTACTTTTTTCAAAATTTGGTAACAGTACCCAAAAAATTCAAGATTAGCAATAATAAGTACAACGTTCTGGTTCTGGATAGGATTACAACAACATCAAACCAGAGGAATAACATTAGATCATACAGAATCTCCACCATAAACACATGGAGTGACTCTCGGTTATGTGAGATTATTACAAGCACGAAGAACCTCTTACCCCACTTTCACTTTCTCTCCCAGCGAATAAGGCAAGAGTTGGCCAGTAGCCAAATTTGGCAAAACTATCCATCTCAACATCACAGACCCAACACTGTCTTTGTGCACCTCGTAGAAAAAAAATATTGTCCTATATAGGGCTTCTAAATGAAGAGAAAGAAAGCTGGACCTTACTTGATCACGCATCTTAGGCTCCCTTCTTCTTATGGTCTTTGGGCAGTTCCTTTGTAAGCATTCTTGGAGCAATCGCCATGGCCATAAGCTCTTGGAAGAGCAACTTACAGGCGTAAGGAATGTGCACCTGCAGCATAACATTATCACGATGCCGACCAAGGGCACATTAGAGACAAACCTAAGAGCTTTGACTTCTACTTCTTACCATTTTTTTTAAAAAGGTTAAAGGGATGGTTGGGGAATATGAAGATAAGACAAGAGTGGAGTATGAAGAAGGGCGTAATAAAACAAGGGAAAGAAAAGGATTACCTGAACAATATCAGTTTTATTCTTGCACCCTCTGCACTCAAATGAGTTCTTCTTTAGATTTGCAATAGCAATCAACCCACATCGCTCACAAACGTGGACCCTGTATGCATCACTTTGGTCAAACAATCTCTCCTTAAGAAAATGAGCAGCACCATGCGCTATCATGCAATCTCTTTCCATCTCTCCGAAACGAAGACCACCATCACGGGATCGTCCCTCTGCAGGCTGCCTCGTGAGAATCTGCACAGGACCCCGACCACGTGAATGGATCTTATCATCAACCATGTGCTTTAGTCTTTGGTAATATGTGGGCCCCAGGAATATCATAGAAGTAAGCCGCCTGCCCGTGTGCCCATTATACATGGTCTCGAAACCACGCATTTGATAACCACATTTATGAAGTGCTCTGCTTATATTGTCCACCTAAAACATCAAACAAGGAAAAAAGAGATTAAACTATATCCATAGTCTCTAAAATGCACCTAGAGCTAGTAAAGCCCATCATTTAGATTTCCAAATCTAGTAGCATAAGCATAAGCTTTCTAGTCCAAATCTAGCAGTATATGCATAAGCTTTCTAGTGGTTACCTATTTTAACATAGTCAGAAAACATCAAATAAACTTAATTCAAGAAAATACCCAATTCATCAAAATCCAAAAATCAAGAGATTACAACTTACAGTGACATCTGTAAAAGGAGTAGCATCCCCTTCCTTGCCCATGTGAGCTGCAACTTTCCCCATGATACACTCAATAAGCTGACCAATTGTCATTCGAGAAGGAATAGCATGGGGGTTCACAATGACATCAGGTGTGATGCCTTCCACAGTCCAAGGCATGTCTTCCTGTGTGTAAGTCATGCCAACTGTTCCCTTTTGACCATGCCTACTGCTAAACTTGTCTCCAATCTGGGGAATCCGAACAGATCTTACTCTTACTTTCACAAATCTCAACCCATCAGCATTAGTTGTCAATAGAACCTGGCAAAGAATAAAATTAGTTAGTAAAAAGAAGAAATCACCAAAACACAAGCACCTACTCCAATTGTACATTAATTAAAATGATAACATGAACGCAATATCTCCACTTAAAATTATTAGTAACAACAATTTGAAAAGTCTTTACTTGGTCCACTATGCCTGTTTCACTGTGACGTAAGCTTATGCTATGATCACGTCTTGAATAGCGCAATGCTTGACCCTGAGCTTCCTCCTGAGAAATAGGGGTGGTCTTTCCAATGATTACATCCTCACCTGAAACTCTTGTTCCCTAATGGATAACAATAATTTAATTTCAGGAAAGAGTGGTTAAGTCAAACTAATTTTGTATGACCAAGGGATGAACATAGAAGCAGCATGCTAAATTTTGCACTTACAGGAGGTGCAAGACCATCATCATCCAATTTATCATAAGAGCCATGCCTCATTCCCTGCAAAAATATTTGTCAAACGCCAACACTTACACAAGGGGCAAGCAACAAATGGAAATCTATTTCTCCATGCCAATACCCTTTTCCATGGTATCACTCAAGCCTAAGATTTAATATGAGCTCATTTTTTTTTTTTTTTTTTTTGAGAAAAAGTAGAAAAGTCATTTAGATACAAAAAACAATAATATTTTTTCAAAAATTAAAAATTCAATTTCCATCCCTTGTCAAAGAAAACACATAATTTACTTTTTTAATAGAAGAATTATGTTTGAATTAGTTTCACATTTGAACCATTTGCATATTTTAAATCATAGTTCTAGGATTTGGTTTTATATTATAATAGTAATTTTTGAAGTGGCAAAAAGCAACAAACAAGTGAAGCCATGCTCAGTTCTCACCATAGTATTAGCCCTATCTGGTCGACCAAAATCTTCTTTGACAAGGGTGCCCATTTTTTTCTCCTCATCCCTGCAACGTGCAAAGGATGGAAATTTACAATGAACATTAATAAGGAGTAAGAACAAGCTCAAGTATGGGATCTAATAGGCCCCATATCTAAAATAGGAAAAATAGGAAAAAGAGTTATCAACAGAATCTTACCGGTAGGAACGGAAGAAAAGTGATCGGAAGAACCCACGGTCTATTGAAGATTGATTCATAATAACAGAATCTTCTTGGTTATATCCGGAATAGCAGGCAATGGCCACAATAGCATTCTATGACAGAAAGAGAGGCAGAGAAACAATTATAAGGATTATAGCAAAAAAGAAAGCAACTAAGAAAACAGATAATAAATTTTCAAATTTACAATGCCAGCAGGAAGCTGCCGAAAGTGGAGATGTTCCATAGCTCGTGTAGTAACAAGTGGCTTTTGGGGATAGTAGAGAACATAGGCCAATGTATCCTAAGTAACACATGGAAACATAAATCATCATGATATTTCCCAGGTATAACAGAGTTATAATCATGTAAATAAGAAGCCATACATACCATTCGAAATTGGTAGTTAGTGACATAAATACCCATTGCTTGCTTACCCATAGCAGATTGATAGGTATTACGTGGGGACTGATACAATTGACAAAAATTGAGTAGTATCAACAAAAAATGAGTAAAATAGAACAAAAATTTAAACATATCCAATCAGATGATGTTCATCATAAGCATAAGCATACCTGATTATGATCAGGGAATGGTATAATTGAAGCACAAACACCTAAAATCAATGAAGGGTGGATCTCACAATGGGTATAAGTTTCGGAATAAGCTTCCTCAGGATTGGTTCTTGCTTGGACAAGATCCTGGAACAGAATTTAAACAATTAAAATTTTGAGATTGCCTTATATCCTTCCAAGAAGTTTAGTTGCATTTAAATGTCACTACTCTAGATTCTGACCCATTACAACCCCTTTTACTCACATTGATGGTCATGGAAATCATTGTTGTCTCCTCTTCTTCTGTGTCAATATATTCGATAAATCCCTTTGCTACAAGATCATGCCAGCCACCATCTTCTGGGCTTTCCTGAAAGAAGAAAACCAATGAATACAAAGGAAGGAGATAAAGTTAAGTATGAGAAAATATAGCAGGCTACAAGCGGCTCACCCTTTGTTGCAGTGCATGAATGTCTTTCTTTTTTATTAGAAGCCTTTGCTTCTCCACAATGAACAATGGCCGACTGCAACGACCATAGTCGGTATATATTCTAAGTTCTTTTAAACGAATATCTCTTACAACACCAACTTCAGTGTTGACATCAACCTGCACATATAATCGATCCATCAGCAACCAAACACAAACAGCATTCTTTTCAACTTATGATGTCACAGTAAATGCTTGCCAATCATGCTGGGACTCCATGTTGCAACAAACAATACTTCTATAAAATTAATAACATAACTCCACATCATAGATTACTTCTAACCATGTAGCAGTTTCTCTAGATGAAACTCCACTTATGCTGAAAAATTATTATAATAGTCCAGTACACAGACTACAATACCCGTCTTCTCAACCGTCTCAATGTTGTCACAAGCATATCAGGATTCCGATGCACACCAACCCAGCAACCATTGACAAAAATTTTTGTAGCTTGAGGAATAACCGCAGGTGAGATTTCCTGAAAATTGAAGAAAAACATCAAACTAGGTCAAAATAATAGAAAAAAGGTATAAATTGGTTAGAAAACTATGAAGAGTATGCACCTCAAAATTCTCCGTACCCCATTCTTCCAAAAATTCAAGAATAGGATATGCAGCTGATCCAACAGTTATGTATACCATCAAGGCAAGATTCTTTACAAGTCCACAGGCCTGATGCAGCCACAAACCATAATTATGAGTGAAACATAGTGAGAAGGGTTGTTATTCAATAAATAAATACGGAGGTTTACTTAAAAGGCAAAATAGTCACCTGTCCTTCTGGTGTCTCAGCTGGACACATCATTCCCCACTGCGAATTATGCAATTGACGTGGTTTAGCCAATTTCCCTGATAAAAAAAAAAAACAAATGATGCTAATCAATGCATGTTGGAATAGGCAGGATAAATGAATACTAATAACAGCAGTAATATGTTTTACCTTCACGTCCTATAGGAGAATTGAGCCTTCGCAAGTGTGACAAGGTGGAGGCATATGTCAAACGGTTTAACACCTAGAAAAGAAGACACATGACCATCATATGAGGACTTCCAACTTGGGAAGGCAAAGTGGTGGAGGCACAGGTACTTTATGCTATGGCAAAAATCTTGGGATAGGGAAAATTCACATCAAACTCCAAATAAATAACTGAATAATCAGCTCTAACCTGCGACACTCCAGCTCTTGTACCAGCTGCATTTGCTTGCCCCCAATTTCCAGTAGCAAGTGAGTATTTAAGGCCACTTGTAATGGTTTTTGCTTTGATAGCAAATTGCAGGTTTACATCCTTTCCGTTATCCACACACTACCATCCATCCATAAAATCCTTAAGCACAAATCCAGGAAATATAAAAGCCAAATTGCAGTGAGATGTAAAAGGCAATGATTAAGGGAAAGAACCTTCTGCACATAAGATCTCACATCCCTAGTTAACTTTCGAAAAAGCTGCAGCAGTAGAAGTCAAAACCAAAGATCAGATAAGCTGTCAAAATGATAATGAGCATTGGACATTTGGATAATTATCAAACTAAAAACAAACCATTCTAAAGAGGCCTCCAAGTAAAGGACCAGCAAGGTCCAGCCTCTTGTTGCCATAATGATCTCTATCATCTTCTGCCCTCCGGCCAAGTGCACAAAGAAGCAGCCGATGAATGATATACCTGAAAAAAACAATAATTTAGTAAGATTCAGAATACAAAAACACAACCACAGTAATTTAAACTATACCTACCCAAAATAATAAGCTTTCTTTGTCTCACAAAAATCTCCAACACCAACATGAGGAAGCATTTCCTTTTGAAGGATCTCTTTAGCATACCTGTAAGGAAGATGCTTAGAAGCTTCTCAATAAGCACTACAAATGTTCACACTAAACATTTCATCACCCAATTAAATTTGCCAACACCACACATACTTAATCCTCTTTTCTCTGGTAACACCAACAGTTGCTCCTCTTTTACCGATATAATCTAGAGCAACCTGAGGTAGAGGAGAAAAACATAGCCACATTAGTGAGGTTCAATAAGGTAAGCCACAAAAAAAACAAGCAGCAGAAATTATCAACATCACAAGAGGATCATGACCGAGTTTTAACCATGTCATAATCATTAAACTCAACATCTCAGATGGATAGACTGTAAAGGTGCAACTTCGATGAAAATAAAAATCTACAAGGTGATAGAAATGATCAGTGCACAAAACATAGCTCAGAAAGGAGCATGAAGCCACAATAACACTCCCCGCAATCAACCTTTCAAACTGAGCAGCACCTTCAAAAAATAGAAGAAGAAGAAGAAGAAGCACCTGCTGGTTTTGAATCACAAATGCTTCTTCTAAGGAAGGCCGCAGCAACTCCATCATCTGGGTATCAGAGAAGTCGTAGCATATATGCTCCAATATGTCCTTGTCAGCAACAAATCCCAAAGCCCGAAAGACGATTATGATAGGAATTTCAGTCCGAATATATGGAAGAGTAGCACGAATGTACTGCCCTGAAGAGCCCTGCAGTTTATGCAAAAAAACCAACAAAAATGTAAAACCATTTGCTTTTGCAACTATCAACTGCATTGAATGATTGGATGGTGGAGAAAAGCATCCCAAATGCCAGAAGTAATTATCTTTACCCCTTTGGCACTAGTCCGTGAAAGCATCCGCACAAACATGGTACTTGGTGGCCTATTCTGGGACTCTGCCATGGACCGAACTTCTGCCACATACGCATATTTATTTGGCTGCCTCTTTTTGAAGACATAGACATGATTTGTGCTCATCTTCTCCTGGGCAATTAGAACCTTTTCACTCCCATTAATAATGAAATACCCACCCTGATCATATGGACACTCCCCAAGCTCAGTCAGATCCTTCTCTGAATTTTGATATAGTGTGCAATAACTTGATCGAAGCATTATGGGAACCTAATAACATGCAAAATACGGAAAATGAGTCAATGTTAAAAGTTAAACTCACCTATTTACAAATAGAAAGTTTGGAAGGCAAACCTTCCCAATGAACACTTTGGTAAAATCCTGAGTCTCAGTGACTTCTTCACCATCATGACCTTTCTTTATAACTCTTTTAGTTACATCAACATACAAGGGAGCTGAGTATGTGAGATTCCTCAACCTTGCAGCTTTTGGAAATAAAGTTGCAGTTTCACCATCGGACTCTGTCATCATAGGTTTACTTAGGTAGATCTGACCAAAGCTAATCTTATAGATAGTCTGCAGAGAAGCACTAGCATTCAGAAACCCAAACAAAAGAAACAATCAACGTAAGGAACAAAAACTTTAAATCTTAGGGCTTGATTTGAATCCCATACAGCTAAGGGGATAAATGCTAAGCAAGCAAACAGGGAAGCAAAAATATATCCATAAGCAATTTATGATTGAAAGGAAACATCTCCGACATAGAAAAATAAATAACAGATTAGAATTTAACGGCTATGGCGATTACCATGACAATCAACAAACAGTCAAAATAATCAAAACCGCACTGCTACTTTTAAGCCTTATTATTTTTTATGTCATAACTGATAATCAAAGAACCAATTAACCTACAATTAAACTCGATAAAAACTAACTCCAACCCTAAAAACCGAAAATTTTACTTTTCTTCAAAAAAAATCAAAAAGGAACCTCTGCAAAGTCAGACTGGTGACCAGGATTGTGCTGTGACTCGGGCCTGATCTCGATATCGGCCGATTCATCGACAATTTCTTGCATCGTGTTTTGGATAAACTCGTCAAAGGAGTCGAGCTGTTGACGAACCAATCCTTTTTCATCGAAATAAGCAGAGATAACCGCCCACGCGTCTTCCTGGGTGATTTCCTCGTCTTCTTCGTCGTCAATTAGTTGTGGATCGTACTCGCTGTCGTCCTCCATAGCTAGAGTTTTTTTTTCAGGTACTGTTTGGCGGTGGGTTTCTTGCTTTTGTTTGGACGGAAAATTTGGAAGTAGAACCCTAGTAGAGAGGGGGAGAATGGCGAGCAATCGGAGCTTTTTGCCAAAAAAACAAAATGAAATAATAAATGCTTGGCCGATTTTTAGAGAGGCGGTTAGAATATTGAGTACGGGTGATCCGGATGAACCGAATCGGGTCGCTATCCAATATCCTCGGGATCTTTCACTATGAGAATGATGAGATGCGTTGGATGTACGCCACGTTGTTTTTATTACTTTGTATTTCTTTTGGATGGTTTAGTTTGACGGAGGCCCATGGCGTGGGCTTCAGTGGGTTATGTATATATTGGATGGCGTGCTAATTATAAAGGAGCCCAATTTCAGCCCTAAACATGAAACCAATCAACCCCAAAAACAAACCGATAATTTTCTGCTCAATGAAAGGCTGAGGCCCATTTTTTCAGTCCAGGTTGGCTGCCCATTTTCGGACAAGTTCCAAAATTCCGCCACCATGTCACCGGCACCCTTATAGCCGGTTTTGTTGCAGAAATTGGTTACTTGGCCTTGGTGCTCAACCTGTCTTCTCTACACGCTGTCCTTAGTCTCCCTACTTCACATTAAACCTTACCCTTTGCTTGTTATTGCTTGTGGTTGAAGGGAAGTTCTCTGGAAACCAAGATTGTTTAACAGCTCAGGAGGCGAAGATTGATAATCATGCATGACAATTTGACGAATGCGAAATGCCGATTTTGACATTTTTTGACAAGATCAAGAACTGCATTTTCAATACTGCCATAAAGATCCCTTGTCAGCATTTTGAAGAGCATCAGATGACATACAAGGTTTGTCTGATTTCTACGGCACGCAAGGATAGCTACTTTTGCTTCCGAAAGGTAATTGAAATCTTCTATTCTCCACACGACGAAGGAAGAAAATTACATGAAAAATGTTGAGACAAGTCCTCGTCAGAAGTTGTCGGATCACCATGATGCGCAAGGGAGTTAATTAATGACTTTTGCTCCGAAAGATAAAATTAAATCTAATAATTTAAAATATAATATAATGATTTGATATAAAAATAAAATATAAATATTATATAATTTAAAATTTTAATAATTATACATAAAATTAAAAAAATTTTAAAAATATATTTTATATTTTCATTTTAATATAAATTATAATAAATAATTTTTATATAAAATATAACTTAAATATATAAATTTTAATAATTTATAAATATAAATATATAAATCGACAAATCTAAACAAAATTTTTTGAAATTAATATCTCAAAATCTATTACTAAGTCGACTTTTTTTTTTAGTTTGACCCACTAATCATTTTAAATATCATTTAATTTAAAATTGTATCAAATCAAATTTTATTAAAAAAAATAAATTTTTTTAATATTTTATTTTTTTATTTATAAAATTTAAAATTAAAATTTTATTTTAAAAAAATTCAAACTTCTTAAATACTCCCGCCAATAGACGTCGGTCCTATCAACATATCTGTTTGGAGATGGGTTAATGAATTATGTTGTTGTTGGTACTAAAGTAGTCCCTCTTTTGTTGGCATTCTCTACTTTCGAAGGGCTACAGCAGTGCTTACAAAAAGCTAGTGAAAATATCCAGTTACTTACTACAAAATGACACTGTTAGAAAGCTGAGGCTAGAGCCTAGTATTATCACATACTACCCACTACCTGCCCTACTGCATATCCTTTTTATGATCAATATAAATGAAAATTTAATCGGTCCTTCATAAACAAAGGTTGAAACAACCAATAATTTTCTCGGGGCAAGCCAACTCGATTACAAAAAAGCCAAAATAATATCTAGTTCAGTCTATAATATATATTATTAACCAAATTTGTGTTTAATCTAAATAATTTTTTTCATATTTAAAACTTTCAAAATAATATATAATATAATGCAATTTTTAGCAAATTTTTTTATAAAATTAAAAGTTTAATTTTTAATATTTACAATTTTTTTAATGTTTTCATATTCTTTTTGGTACTATTTTTTTATATTTCATCTTCCAAGTTTTTTGTACCAAAAAAAAAATGTAGATTAAGTCTGTAGAATCTAACTTACTAGATTTTAAAGTCAAACCCGACCGCACCAATTTTTTTTTTTTGATAAAAAAATTTAAAATAGATAAATCATTTGATCTTTAAATTAAATTAAGATGTATTGTATCAGATAATTTAATATAAATAATTATAAATTTAACGTTCGAGATGATTTTAACAAATGATCGTAGATATAATTCGAATTTAAAATTTTTTTATTGAATAAAATAAATTTAACCGATTGAATTAATCACTTAAAAAAATTAATTAACCAATAAAAAGTTAATTCAATTGATAAAAATTATTTATTTCAATATAAAAAATTTTAGTTTGAATTTAATTTATAATTTTTTATCAAAATTATATTAAATACATAATTTTTAATTATTATTTTTAAATTATTAAATATAATACATATTATTTTAATTTACAGAATTAAATAATTTTTATCAATCTTCAAAATTTTCAAAAAAAAAAAAGAAAAAAACCAAATAAATCATACAAAATCTTAAAAACTCCTGTAGAAATGAAAAAAAAAGGGAGGGGGGGGGGGGCTTTTTAGTTCATCTCAAACGTTGCTTGTGCCCCTTAGCTTTCTAGTTGCATTGTTCTGTTACAACTACTTACCCAACCCAACCCAATTTTCCCACTTTCATACTTTATATTAAATGTAACCGATAAGGTTAAATCCACAATCAAATTCTGCATCATTAAATTGAATTATTATTGATTGATGCGTTGTTACTATACAATTCTTATTCAATCATCAATCAATGATGCGTGCTTAGTAGTAGTAGTAATAGTCGCGGGCCTCTGCCACCGTGCTCCTCACTCGCGTCTCCTGCATTTGCGCTAAAAAGCTAACAACAAAGGAAAAGATTACCACAAAAAGTATCAAGGAATCATCCCTCAGTTTCGTGTATCATCCAAAATCAGGGATGAAACGAAAATGAAAAAAATTAAAAACGATTTGAAATTTGATTTAAATTGATTTTTTAATTTAATTTAAATTAAATTTGAATTAAAAAATAAAAAATTAAAAAAATTTGAATAAAATAAAATTATATATGTTAAAATTTTATAAAATGAAATAATTATTTTATATATAACTTTATTTAAATATATTTTAAATTATATTAAAATAATATATAAAAGTTTTAAAAATTAATAAATCAAATCAAATAATATAAAATTTTAATTTGAATTTCAATTAAAATTTTAAAAATTTATAATATTATGTATTAGCAGGTGTTCATACAGAAACAAAAAGAAGAAAAAGCATTGCTTTTAGCTTTTTTTTCTTGTTCATTTCTCCCATGGTGCTCTTTTTTCACTTTTACTCTGAGGTTCTCTCTTTCTTGTTCCTTTCATAAAACAAGTCGGAGCTTCAGTCTTTCATGCTTTGCGTCAGCAGCAACAATGGAAAAGGAGATGTTTTGAAGAGAAATAAGGAAAAGGAGAAGTGAAGTAACTAATCATGAGTGCACTAAGGCAACGTCCGGTTCCCACGCGGGGCCGTGGTGGAGAACAACGCACACAGCAATCACCGCTTACACCGCCAATGCAAGAAGTTTACAACATCATCCCTGTTCACGACCTCCTAGCAGACCATCCGTCTCTCCAATACCCCGAAGTACGCGCTGTAGCGGCGGCGCTGTTACGTCCGGCTTTTAACCTCCCGAAACCACCGTTCATCACTTTTGCCACTCAAATGGATTTGATGGACTGGTTAGGCGTCTCCTTCGGTTTCCAAAAGGACAACGTTCGAAACCAAAGGGAACACCTCGTCCTCCACTTAGCCAACTCCCAAATGCGTCTCCAACCACCTCCAATTAACCACGAGGAACTCGACCCCCGCGTCCTCCGAAGATTCCGCCAGAAGTTACTCCAGAACTACACTTCCTGGTGCTCTTTCCTTGGCGTCAAATCCCAGCTCCACCTCTCCACGCGCCGTGGAAACAGCAACGACCTCACCCGCGAGCTCCTCTACGTTTCTCTTTACCTCTTAATCTGGGGAGAAGCCGCAAATCTCCGCTTCGCTCCTGAACTCCTCTCTTACATTTATCATCACATGGCAATGGAATTAAACAAATTCGTCGAACAACACGTCGATGAATTTACGGGAAGACCCTTCGTGCCTTCGATTTCAGGTGACTGTGCTTTCTTGAAATGTATTGTTATGCCGTTTTACCAAACGATTAAAACGGAAGTGGATAGTAGTAGGAATGGAACGGCGCCGCATTCTGCTTGGAGGAATTACGATGATATAAACGAGTATTTTTGGAGTAAAAGGTGTTTTAAGAGTTTAACATGGCCGATTGATTACGGGTGTAATTTTTTTGATACGGTAGATAAGAATAAAAGAGTTGGGAAAACTGGGTTTGTTGAGCAACGATCGTTTTGGAATGTGTTTAGGAGTTTTGATCGGCTATGGGTTCTGCTAATTCTATTTTTACAGGCCTCCATTATTGTTGCTTGGTCGGGAACGGAGCATCTGTGGGAAGCTTTGGAGGAAAGGGATGTTCAGGTGGAGTTGTTGACGGTTTTTATTACCTGGGCCAGTCTCCGGTTTTTGCAATCTGTGCTTGATGCTGGGACTCAGTATAGTTTGGTTTCGAAGGAGACGCTGTGGCTTGGAATACGGATGGTGTTGAAGAGTATGGTTGCTTTGACTTGGATCGTTGTGTTTGGGGTTTTTTATGGGAGGATTTGGAGTGAGAAGAATGCTGATGGGAGGTGGTCTTTTGAAGCAAACCAAAGGATTGTTACATTTCTTGAGGCTGTCTTTGTGTATGTTATTCCAGAGTTGTTGTCATTGTTGCTTTTTCTGGTTCCTTGGGTTAGGAATTGGATCGAAGGGTTGGATTGGGTGGTTCTGTCTTGGTTGACATGGTGGTTTCATAGTCGAATTTTTGTTGGTCGTGGACTGAGGGAAGGTTTAGTTGATAATATCAGGTATTCTTTGTTTTGGTTTGTGGTATTAGTTTGGAAGTTCTCATTCAGTTATTTTCTTCAAATAAAGCCCCTGGTTGCTCCAACAAAGGTGCTTTTGAGTCTTTCGGGTGTTAGGTATAATTGGCATGAGTTTTTTGGTAGTAGTAACAGAATTGCTGTCGTGTTGCTGTGGATGCCTGTTGTTCTGATTTATTTCATAGATTTGCAAATTTGGTATTCGGTTTTTTCATCCTTCGTTGGTGCAACAATTGGGTTGTTTTCGCATTTGGGTGAAATCAGGAATATGGAACAACTTAGGCTTAGGTTTCAGTTCTTTGCTAGTGCAATGCAATTTAATCTCATGCCAGAGGATCAGCTGCTAAGTCCTAAAGCAACACTCGTGAAGAAACTTCGTGATGCAATTCATCGACTGAAGCTGAGATATGGACTTGGCCAGCCGTACAAGAAGATTGAATCAAGCCAAGTGGAAGCAACAAGGTTTGCCTTGATATGGAATGAAATAGTTATTTCTTTGAGGGAGGAAGATCTGATTAGTGATAGAGAAGTTGAGCTCATGGAACTGCCGCCGAATTGTTGGAATATTAGGGTAATTCGCTGGCCATGTTTTCTTCTATGCAATGAGCTGCTTCTTGCTCTCAGTCAGGCAAAAGAGCTGGCAAATGAACGTGACATGCGGCTTTGGGTGAAGATATGCAAGAATGAGTATGGCCGGTGTGCTGTTATTGAAGCCTATGACAGTGTCAAGCATTTGCTTCTTACAATCATTAAATATGGCACTGAAGAGTATTCCATAGTCTTAAAATTGTTCCAGGAGATAGATTTCAATGTGCAGAATGGGAAGTTAACTGAAGCATACAGGATGGCTGTGCTACAGAAAATTCATGCCAAGCTAGTATCCCTTGTTGATCTTCTAGTGAAACAGAAAAATGATCTGAGTCAGGCAGTAAATTTGTTGCAGGCCCTTTATGAACTCTGTATTCGAGAGTTTCCTAAGATGAAGAGGTCCATTTTTCAGTTGAGTGAGGAAGGTCTGGCACCTAAAAATCCAGCAGCTGATGAAGGGCTGCTTTTTGAGAATGCTATCAAGTTTCCTGATGCTGAGGATGCTGATTTCTATAAGCAGCTAAGGCGTCTAGGAACAATACTTAATTCTAAGGATTCAATGCATAATGTTCCTCTGAATCTGGAGGCAAGGAGGCGCATTGCTTTCTTTAGCAACTCAGTCTTTATGAACATGCCTCATGCCCCTAACGTTGAGAAAATGATCGCTTTTAGTGTTCTAACTCCGTACTATGATGAAGAAGTATTGTATAAGAAGGGAACACTTCAAGATGAAAATGAAGATGGCATTTCCACCTTGTTTTATCTTCAGAAGATCTATGAGGACGAGTGGAGAAATTTTATGGAAAGGATGTACAGAGAGGGGATGAATGATGGTGATGATATTTGGCTAACAAAGCCTAGGGATCTCCGTCTTTGGGCATCATACAGAGGGCAGACATTATCCCGCACAGTTAGGGGAATGATGTACTACTATAGGGCTCTTAAGATGCTTTATTTTCTTGATTCTGCATCTGAGATGGACATTCGAACAGGCATACAACAAATTTCTTCTCAACATTCATTAAACCAAAACCATGGTTTGGTTGATGGTACTAAGCCACCGACTGCAAAGAAACTTAGCCGGGCAGTTAGCGGTGTAACTCTGTTGTTCAAGGGACATGAGTATGGATGTGCTTTGATGAAATTCACTTATGTAGTCACCTGCCAGTTGTATGGGCGGCAAAAGGTGAAGGGAGACAGCCGAGCTGAGGAAATTCTATATCTGATGAAAAATAATGAAGCTCTTCGAGTTGCCTATGTAGATGAGGTTCAGTTAGGAAGAGACGAGGTTGAGTATTACTCTGTTCTTGTGAAGTATGACCAACAGCTGCAGAGGGAGGTAGAGATCTATCGCATTAGGTTGCCAGGGACCTTGAAACTTGGGGAAGGAAAACCAGAGAACCAGAATCATGCCATAGTATTTACTCGAGGTGATGCAATTCAGACCATTGACATGAACCAAGACAACTATTTTGAGGAGGCACTCAAGATGCGGAATTTGTTGGAGGAGTTCAAGACCAATTATGGTATTAGGAAGCCAACCATTCTAGGAGTGCGTGAGAATGTCTTCACGGGTTCAGTTTCCTCACTTGCATGGTTCATGTCTGCTCAGGAAACAAGTTTTGTGACTCTCGGGCAGCGTGTTCTAGCAAACCCTTTGAAGGTGAGAATGCACTATGGTCATCCAGATGTGTTTGATCGATTCTGGTTCTTGACTAGGGGTGGAATTAGCAAGGCTTCTAGAGTGATTAATATCAGTGAGGACATATTTGCAGGCTTCAATTGCACCCTGCGAGGTGGCAACGTAACACACCATGAATATATACAGGTGGGTAAAGGAAGGGATGTGGGATTGAATCAGATCTCTATGTTTGAGGCCAAGGTTGCCAGTGGCAATGGCGAGCAGGTATTAAGCAGAGATGTCTACCGATTGGGTCATAGGTTGGATTTCTTTCGGATGTTTTCTTTTTTCTACACAACTGTCGGACACTACTTTAATACGATGATGGTGGTACTGACTGTTTATACATTTTTGTGGGGCCGCCTCTATCTTGCGCTCAGTGGTGTTGAGAGCGAAGCCAAGAATAACAGTGTCAGCAATGAGGCACTTGGAACGATCTTGAATCAGCAGTTTATAATACAGCTTGGTCTGTTCACTGCCCTTCCAATGATTATTGAGAACTCTCTTGAACATGGGTTTCTTCCAGCAGTTTGGGACTTCGTAAAAATGCAGATGCAGCTAGCATCATTTTTTTACACTTTCTCTATGGGAACACGAACCCATTTCTTTGGCCGGACCATACTTCATGGGGGTGCCAAATACCGAGCCACTGGACGTGGTTTTGTGGTTGAGCACAAGCGCTTTGCAGAAAATTATCGACTTTATGCTCGAAGCCATTTTGTGAAGGCAATTGAACTTGGTGTTATTCTAGCAGTGTATGCTTCTCATAGCCCACTTGCTAAGGATTCATTTGTTTACATAGCTATGACCATTTCAAGTTGGTTCCTCGTGGTATCATGGATAATGTCCCCTTTTGTGTTCAACCCGTCTGGCTTTGATTGGCTGAAGACAGTGTATGATTTTGATGATTTTATGAATTGGATATGGTCTAGAGGTATGTTTTCAGAAGCTGATAAGAGCTGGGAAATATGGTGGTATGAGGAACAAGACCATTTGAGAACAACAGGTCTCTGGGGAAAACTACTAGAGATAATTTTAGACCTTCGTTTCTTCTTCTTCCAGTACGGTATTGTGTACCAGTTGGGCATTGCTGGCGGAAGCACCAGTATAGTTGTTTATCTGCTATCTTGGATATACGTGATTGTGGCTGTTGGAATTTATGTGGTTATAGCATATGCTCGAGACAAATATGCAGCAAAAGAGCACATCTACTATCGGGTAGTTCAGCTTGTAGTCACTACACTTACAGTACTTGTGATTGTCTTATTGCTGGAATTCACTGCATTTAAATTTATTGATCTTGTGACAAGTCTTATGGCATTCATTCCTACGGGATGGGGTCTGATATCCATTGCCCAAGTGCTTAGACCTTTTCTGCAATCCACTGTGGTGTGGGAGACTGTAGTTTCTTTGGCACGGCTGTATGATATATTGTTTGGAGTAATTGTCATAGCACCTGTGGCATTGCTATCATGGTTGCCTGGATTCCAGTCCATGCAGACAAGAATCTTATTCAATGAGGCATTTAGCAGAGGTCTGCAGATTTCTCGTATCATTTCTGGCAAAAAGTCTACAGCATGATGTTAAGGTAACTTTTTGTCCCAAGTTCAGTTTAAACGTGCATATTTTGTTCAACAATCTTTGTTCTGGCTGTGTATGTATAGTTGGCCTCGGCCTTGGATGACATATTTTGTCTTATTAATTGATGTTTCAACTCAAGTCAGATTTGCTGAAGTTTTTTTGCGCCAGCAACTTGTGCATTTTATTGCCATGCCAACTGAAAACTTTTCTAATTCTATGTTTCGGTTTTTGCAAACCTTATATAATCTGATCTGAAAACAATTGGCGACGCATGTCTTCTTTTGATGGTGTTGAAGTTCAAGTCAAGTTCAACTTTCTAATGTAATGAATGAAACTCACAAATTCCAAACTTGTTCTCATGTTTATCTATATTTCTATGCCCACTTTTACAAGCAACTTAGTAGACGGGTTCCTGATGCAGGCAGCTGCGTGCTTCACATATTGTCTGCTTGCTTGAAATCCTGTCCTGGTCTTGCTTAGTGATTGGCAGGGGATGACTTTGAAGTAACAACGAATATTAGAAACCTGGCCGGGGATGACTTTGGAGTAACCACGATTGAATCAAAAGTGCTGAAAATGCAGAAACCATGCAATGGTCTCACTCGTGCTTTGGTATCAAGTGAAAGATAAGTGCTTATTATCCTTGCAGTTAAGGACTACTAGTAGATGCCTAATCTTCCCTTTCCTATTTACCTTATTCTGGGAAAAAAAAAAGGAAAAATCAAATGAAGTTTTAAATTTTGTACAGTTTTATTTCATATAAAGAGTTTGAATGAGTTCATAAAGATTTTGACCTTTTTCTCATTTAACATGCAAGCTCAAGGCTCGAAGATGCGTGCCTGCATAACAGTTCAGATAATCCTTGTTGCAGAGATTGTTGGTGCATTCATGAATAGCAAACTTTTATAGACTTTTACATCCTACCATGCACAGAACACCAGAAAGTCTATCATGTATTCCCTCAGCAGAAATTTCAACTTCTCTGGACAGAGCAGGAACATTACTTGAATGATATGTGTAGCTAATCTAATAGCTTATATTTAATAGCCTGCTGCTATTGCTCAAACGAATTGCTGACTCGGTACTGGCAAAGGACCATAAGGCTGATGCTTATTATAGCTATGGCTATAGGGCTGATCACCCATAGACAGCGGGTTCGCAATGCCCCATGCCGGTTCTCCTTTACCATATATCAACAACATTTCAAATCTCATGTCTATTGAACCAACATCAGGATATGTCCTTCCCTTGTGTTTAGCAATATTTGTATTCACACAAAATCTACCAGCACAGCCAACCTCTGCATACTGATATTTTAAACCTGGGAGGCTGGAACACTCTTAAACTCAGGTGATAATTCCCGAACACTCCTGAACCAAATCATACCAAAGTAAGTCGCGTCACCCTTGCTTTTAACACTCCAAAATTTCCCAAGTGAATCCCTATTTCTCAGTGACAAAATCTTGGGGTATCTCAAGCTGAACTTAATAGAACAATCGCCAGCAGATGCTCTAGTCAAAGAATCCCTGAAGTTCGAAAGTCGACAAGCATCACAACATACCCTATTCTTCTTCTCATCCCTTTCTCCCTCACCAATCAACAGTACGGGATGTACTCGAGTTCCGGAACCCCAATAAAATCTGCATTTTTCCCTTTATCCACGCACTTAATCTGTCTAAAGAACATGAAACTGGGAACATGTTTAACATCCTTAAGAATTGACCTGCAACTAACTTTGCAACAATGCTTCTCATAATCCAACTCGAACTTAATCGTACGTTGAAAAATCACTGAACAAACTCCTCCATTCGCTTGGCTAACAGCCAAACTCTGTCCCTCACCCTCAACCTCACTTAAAGCAAGAACTTCCCTTCCATAAGGAAACCGGCTCAAAATAATTCAAATTATGTTCAAAATCTAAACTTTCCAGAACCCCAGAGATTAAACTTCCAAAAACATAAAATTAGTCGAATAATTAAGCTTAAACAATATTTAAAGTCATAAATTTACCCGCGTTCCCGTTACTTATCCCTGATCAAACCATACAAAGCCTCACAGTCGATTCCAACCAATACCCACTTAGAGAAAAACCCGGCATTCCTCTTCCAATCATTGGAATTCTCGGTCGCCTGACCCGAAACTTCCGCCGCAATCCACGGCGGGGTTTAAGTGAACTGAATAAAAAAAGGAAAATGATATGGGAATTTGTAAGCCGATCTTTCCTTGAATTTTATAAATTTGGGTTCTAATTATTATAGAGTGGGCTGTGAGAATAGTGAACGTAAAACGCAGTGGCTTTGGGCACATCAGTCTCCAAATTCCAGGTGGTTGACGGTGGGGCTGGAAAAATTAGTGGTGGGTTCCACTGGGGATTCCGGCACGACGTCGAGTATTCATGTGGGTTTGAGTACGCATTAGAGAGATTGTTTTGGGGATTTGAGATTTTGCTGATAATTTAACGGGAGGCACAGCCATTCAGGGCCCGGGCTAGGTCGCGGATCGGCTCAGACAGATTTTCGGATTCGGACCAGCTTTGCCTGTTCTAGGTTCTCTGCTGTCTACGACAACATAAAATTGCTTGTGTTTCTCATCCTTTCAATTATCAGCAAGACAGGAAAGGTCTTGTCCAACATCAGCAACTAGAACTTGATACATAATAGGAACCACGGATTCGGAAACTCCAAAAGAACATTGTCAGACACAGAAAACTTGGAAGACTTATCAAGTACACCAATCCAATCATCACTTTATTTCACAATCTTATTGTCTGCAGACAATACTTTTGTACAGTCATAGCAGAAGCCCTGTCAGGCATGGCTTCCGACCGTAATAGACGAGGAAAACATTGTAATCTTTCCCCAAACCACACCCTGATATGATACAGAGCTTTCATTTATTATTTTTTTTATAGGAATCTTTGTTTGATTTTTGTTTTTAAATTCTGGCTAGGGATATTATACAAAGCTATTCACATGATAGAAATTTTCATAAATTTTTAGTTGCACCTCAGCATCACATTTACTTCTCCAGCTGACGGAATTGGCTGCATTCAATTCCCTGATCTGAAAATGCCTCCACAAGCTTCGGGAAAAGCTTAGCGAGCATGATTTTGAAGCCGGTAGAACTTGCTTTAAAGTTTTCATCATGCTCATTTCCACCGCATTCAAGAGCAAATCCTACAGGCGCACCTTCCATGCATGCAGTGCAAGCCGAGAGAATAGTTTTGGCGCGTCGACTGAAGTGCTCCTTGACAAGTGCCTCAAAATGCTGCACCAGCAGAGCAACAAACATTTGTGTAAACAATTTGAAGGTTTAACCAAAAACTAATTCTGACATAAGTGGCATTTTCATTTTCTTTCAAGGAAAAGGTATACTATGTTTAGTACTGTTTGAAAAAAACAATGATTCTGCGGCATTTCATGTCAGTCACCTTGAGTGGATTCATCGTGATATTAATATATCTAATGAGATTGAAATCATTCAAAAACTTATGGAATCGAAGGAAACAGACTATTTTAGTTTATTTTATTTTTTTAACTCCAGTACTTCAACAAATGCAAATGATGGAGCTGGAAAGACGTTTAAATTATGAAATTTTACCTTAGGTGGCTTGCGGAGTATATAAAGCATAGACTGACAGGTTACTAGGAATGCGTTTTCATTGTAGCTCACTGAGTTTGTCTCCCCATCAGCTCTTCCTAACTGTTTATCAAATCCAGCCTCATTGAAATAAGGTTTCTCATTAAGCACAAGAGCCTGGAGGGACACAAGAACTTGAAGAATTGTGGAGATTTCAGGATTCCAGACCTCGGTGTCTGAACCTGTCCACGTATTTAGAAGGCTTAAGCAAATCTTCCCCGATTCATACAAGTTGGGGTTGAGGCGGAGCCCCCTTGAATGGTAGTGCACCAACTGCAAAATTTTGACAAACATAAACTTCATGAGATTTTCTTTATTTATACAATTTACATTTTCATGATTTACATGAACAGTTGTATTTGTTCAGATATCAGTTTGTGCAGAAACCATGAATTGGAAACCCTTCCTCTTTTCAGAAGGGACAGTTGATGAAAATTCAAATTGGCATAAATACTTCATTGGCATAGGAAGAGATGCGAATCAAAGTAATCGGTATTCGGTTGGCATTATAGAGTAAAGCATTCCAAATGCAGCAACTGCCAATTCTACAATTAGTAGCAACACTGGAAGTAGAACTTACAGGCGGTTCATATGGATATTCTGGAGGAAGAAAAATGTCAAAAAAGAACAGCCCATCATGGTAAGGTGTTCCAGGGGCACCAACAAGGGCTGCTCGTAGTAGATCCATCCTTTCCTCGTAAACACGGACATAGATAGTTTCTGCTCAGGTCAAAGATAGTCTCATAAAATTAAATGTTGAATGAGCGGAATCCAACAGAAAGAGTACCAGTGAATCAAAAGATGTAACACATAAAATCAGTATAAAGAGTTAGATCAAGTGCTAACCAGGAAGGTTTTTCTCAAGAATACTCCATTCTTGCTGAACCTTCTTCAGCCAACTTCTTTTCACCTAGGAGCGGGGACAAGGATAAAAACTCAAAGGATTATCCACACTGTTTAAACAACTCTAATGGTATGTTTTAAGAGTTAATTAAGTCATGTTTCGCACCTGAGACACAGCCAACACCTTGCTTTCACCAAGAAAGTGGTGATCTGAGCAATCACTGACCATATCAAACTGCCTAAATTGATCTGAAGTCTCACCAGATCTTGGCATCATACTACCTTCGTTTTCTTCAATCTCTTCAACTTCCAGCTTTATGTTTGCTGTTTCAAATATCTGCAACTCACTCAGATCATGCTCAGCATAGTGATTACAAGTTTCCAATTCTTCATTCTCAAGGAGAATGCCATATTCTTTTGCATCATGAGAAATACAACCAGATGACTCTTGGCTAAACAGTGAAGTGGAACCAAGGGATCCAAGGATGCTAGAAGCAATGCTTGAGAAAAATCCAATAGCAGCTTGAGGACGGAAGAAGGAAGTACGCATCCATGAGAATTTCTTGCCACTTTCATCAGCACCATCAAAATTCAACAGATCCTGAGAATAGAATTGCAGTCGTTATTTAGTTCGGCGAGGCACATAATACAAGATTTTTCATGTTGTCAAATTCCTTAAAGTTTAAAAATAGTTTCGTTTTAAGACATGATTCCCTGTCTCTTATAAGAGTTTGGATTTACAAGGCCACTACGATGATTCAAGTTCCATGCAAGTTATCGGCAATCAAACCAAGATCTCATGAAAACTGAAGTAATTTAACTTAGTAAAAGTCCTAACAGGTACTGTACATTTCTTTAACTATTCAAGGGCATGAGATGAATTGCACAAATTGCCAAAGGAAAAGTTCTATATATCTTGGAAGACATCCTGCATGGTTCACAAGATTGAAAATTGCAGACTTAAAGCTTATGCCTCATGAGTTTTCTACATTTTCCATGAATATTTTGCAAAGATTTTTTTAACAATTTAATCAGAGAGTTTTTGGTTGATTTCAACAGGTCATTGGAACCCCCCTCCATCTGCCCTACCCCTCAACTTTTTTTGCCAATATTTAAAGTGTCATTTCAACATAAGTTGGGCATCAGCAAACAATCAGATGTGAACATACAGATTGACAGAAAACTTATGAGCAAAAAAACAGAAATGTAAAAGAGGGAGAGAGTTGGATTTACCTCTCCTTTTTGGTTATTAGACTGCATCTCATTCACAATCATCTCTTGATTCAAAACCTCAGTATTTTCTTCATAGAGAACAGAGCTTGTGGCTGAATCTTCATATTTATCAATACCGTAAATTTCAAAAGGTGCAACCTGTGACAAAGTTTAAAGATAAATTCAAAGGATGGCAGATCTGTGACTACTAGTTGATGAGCTAAAGACAGAATATAGTCAACTGAAAACAGTTTCACAAGTTCATGGATTCTGTTGACGGATGTAATTCTAAACTCAAACCGCGGCTATATCCTGAACCTCAAAGTATTACCTTAATTTAAATATGTATGCATACGATTTGAATCATGGAATAAGGATGCATAAGATTCAAACCTTTGTTTGATTACCGGAAGCCCATTTCACCTCCACATCACCATCCTTAAACCCAATGACGATGCCGATGCAGGATAGATAACATGTACTGGGATACTTGTTATGGTTCCAATTACAGTTATTGCCTTTAAAAGCAGCTTCCGTGCCAAAACCAGTTTCTGAGATTATGTGACCTTTATCAGCTTGATCACCAAACTGGTTCTGAGCCACCTTAAACACAATGTCACCAAAACAGTAGGAGTAATCAGGGTGCTCAACAAGTTCATAAGCACTAACAGTTTCCTCCATGTGCTCTCCATAACCATTTACTTGATTCACAGCCATATTTCTCCACTGGACCTTAACTGTTCGTTCTTTTGCATCCATACCATGCACCACACCCCATCTTTGACTATTGCCACCAGTTCCCTTTTCCAGGACAAACTGATTAGGCCAAAATTCATGTGCATTTGCAACACCAACAGGAAGTAAAGTCTGTGAATCTAACCCCCAGCCACAGCTACCGTCCTGCCACACAACATCAACCTTGGTCCTTGTCTTAATGATAACAAAGATTTCTGCCAATCTACCCAGGTTTCCTCTTTTAAATCCTTTTTCTAGTTTCCAGTTACCTTTAATTTTATCATGAGTTGATGCATGAAGAAACTTTTCAGTGATCCCTTTATGGTCGGCAAATGAAAGCATACACCAATCACCAAGCTGCCAATTTGCATGGGAAAAACACAACAACAAAGTCAAGTCTTTTGCCTCCTGCAAACGCGAGGGAGGAGAGGCACTCAAATCATGATCAACGTGAGCAGAGGAAATCCAATCAACGTAGACAAAAGCTGCAGCCACACCAGAAACGGTTCCTTCATTCTGATTTTCCCTCCAGGTACCACATAACCATCTAGTTGATCTAGAAACATTTGAAGGCACAACCAGTACTCTCTGTCCTGGATAATATGGATATTGTGAGTCATCCATTATGTTGGGAGAAACAGGCACAAGATTATTGTGATCCACGGCAGTGACCTCACACGTTGACCCGTCATCAAAGACAATAGAGACACAGTCAACTACTTTATCCACCCTTCCAATCCAAGTTGCATTAACCACATAATCTCCAACTGAAATGGAGCGGATCTTCAAAAGTTGTTTTGAATTTATATCTTTTATGATTTTCCCATGAACATTCTCAAGATCCACAAACATATTAATATTGGTTACTCTACCCATCTGCCCACATGGGTCTGTTACAGAGCGCACAATGTCCCCATGAATGAATCCCCTCTCAAATGAGAGGAAGTCATCAATTTTTTCAATACTTTCCTCCAGACTTGATAGAATGTTACAAGCCTGGCCAGCGTACAGAAAGTCATTTTCTTCCTGTTCCTCACTACTGCCACTTTCACTAAAACTTTCCCAATCAGAATCAGTAAGGAGCACATCCATTTTTCAGTGCCTATGAGAAGATATATGTCAAATTTAGTTCAACACGAATAACATATGAAGGACTTACATTTTAGCAGGAAGAAAAAGATGCAGTTAAGCACTTTCAGGCAAGATTCTGACCTCAGCAGCAAAAATTATGTTTTATGATGCCACTTTTTCTTTCAAACCTTTGCTATCTTTAAGAGAAGGATCTTTACTAGATAGTAATTATCATAAAAGATAGTGTATGCATGTGCTAATGAATGGGGGCTATAGTGTAAAACAAATATGGCAGTATGAAACCAATCATCAAATGTTTCACCTAATTATAGCAACTGAACTTTTAGTTGTTAATCTATATTTTTATTTCCTTCTTTTTTTTTGGTACAAATGCTACAACAAAATAGTAAAAAGGAGGGATAGAAAGACATACCAGAAACTTTACTCCTGCTTGTGTACTTGAACAAACTGAATCATCCAAGATATGCCAATAAGCTCTTAAGTCTCAATATATATAGTAATAAGGATGGTAAGTTAATAGTCAATCCCAAAAGAGGACACAGCCAAGGATATGACTATATTTTTCTGTTACGAATTGTGAAATATGTATCTTCCAGTTGATTCAACTATTCGAAACAGATAGTGAGTTAAATATCCTGAAGAGGATATTTTGACTCTAATGCCAAAGGAGATTTGCCCTAAAAGGACGGAGGAGTCAACAAAGGACTCCAAATGCCAAAGGAGATTTGCCCAAATGGGACCAAAGTTTACACTGGAGGAAACTTCCAAAGGAGATTTCCCACAGAAGAAACAAGGGGGTAAACTTGCCAGATGTTTTATTTGAAGGTCAGAGTGAAGTTCCTAGTAAGGAGATCCCAAAAGAGCTGCAAATGATGATAATAAGCACTCCTTCCCTAGGAAATTCACCCGACCAAAGAAAATTTTAGTAATTTCTGCCAAAGGAGATTTGCCCAACAGAGATGCAACTTCACAAATAAATATGTATCTAAAATCTGAAAGAAGTGTTTCTTTCAGTAACAAAATCTATGATGCCAAAGGAAATCTGTCCCAGAGTAAAGCTGAAGTTTCTGTCTTTTCCCTCCAACACAGCAGATCTGTCTCGTGAAGAGTTCAATTAATTTGGAAATAGATCAGCTACATTCAACCAAGCCTACAGAAACTTGTTATATGCTGTCTATGGAATGCTGCGTATCAAATAATGTCTACAAGAAATTTATCTAAACGATGGCTTTTCCTCACCGGAACTCACAAGTGCTTCTCTAAGCCATTTAACATTTCCACGAAACCTTCACAACAACAACAACAACAAACAGAAATATCTCTTAAGATCCTTTAACATAGAGGAATTATAAAAACAGCAAAATGCAGTTCCAATAGTCACATCTTTTGTTTCCAAGAAAAAACAAAGGTGCTTATCTTAAAATAAGATACACATATAGATTAATAACAACATAGATTTAAGAACATTAGAGACAAGCAAATTTTATCATCCATAAAAAGAATAGCATCTATGCCTACATATAATATTTCCATCAGTAAGATGGACTAACTCAATAATTAACAGAAATAGATTTCAGATGGTATTTACCATGCTATATCCTTCAATTAGATTTTTCAATAAAGACTCCGTTTCTTTTCGAAGTTTGCACCTTCAACAAGTTTTCTTTGCATCAAAACATGAACTTTCTTTTATTTTTGCATACAGGCCATATAAACATGAACAAGTACAACCTTGAATTCCATAAATAAAATTCTAATTATATCAAAATTTAACAAATACTAACAAAAAATGAAAAAGTTCAAATCATAAAGCCTTGTAAACCATGAGAAAAAGAAAATTATATGAGATTTTTCATGTTTCTAGAAAAAGATAAAAATCAAAGAAACAAAAGAGTGAAAGAGTTAACATTACAGAGGAAAGAAAACAAAGAAAAAAGGTTACCATTTGCCGCTTCTAAATACGAGTAGAGCCATAAGTTCTGATGGAAGAAAAACCACCAATCAGAAACTGTACGTTAACTGATCAAACCAACTCAACTGAGAGAACGCCTTATGATTCCATTCACAAAAACTCTTCTCTTTTTCCCTTCCGTTTCACTCCCGACTTCCTTTTCTCGCTGCTTCTTTGTCTTTACAAACAGAAAAGACTGGGAAGAGAAGAAGATAGAAAAGACAAGATGAGGAAATTTAGAGAGGTTGGGTTCCTCTCTGAATCCAGACAACTAAAACGCCATTAACGAAGCTTGAAAACATTGCACAGTAGCAAAGAAGAACAACTCCTTCCTCTCTCTGTCTCTCTCGCACGTACGTTTTGGGTGTTTGTTGGAAAGAGTTATGAACGTTAAATGAGGGAGTTTGCTAGAGTGATGATAGTGCTTTGTTTCACATCAAGAAGAAATATTGGATTTTTATATGTTTATGGACTGCATACAGAAAGAATATTTATCTAAAGTACACTGTACTTCCACAATCCAAACTTAGTTATTACCCAAATGAACATTCCTGCCCTTTTATTTTTCTCTTATCACAATCAAACCCACCTTAATTTAGGCTAAATTGACAAACAGCCCCATAAACTTTATCACTTTATTTAATCTTTAATTTGAACTCAAATCAATTCTATAAGGATTTATTTGAGAATAATAAAAATATGAGGATTTATATAAAAAAAGTGAAAAAATTTAGGGGCTTTTGAGTATTTTATCCTTTGTTAACTTAGTATAAATCATTGATTTCTCTCCACCAATAATGGGATTTAGGGTTTTGATTATTGGTATGCACGTGTTAGCTTTGATCAGGAAAGCAGACACCTGTTTAATAATGTTTTTATTACAATACAATAAGAATATGCTTGGTATATAATGTCACTAAACAAGATTCTGTAGTACAAAAAAAAAAAAAATCAGAACCGTTATTGCAAAAATACACACTTCTGAATTATAATTATGCTTTAATGTCTGCTTTTGGTAATGAAAGATCATGTCAGAATTTCTTAGTAAGTGTTTGTTGCGACCAGATTTCTCTTTTTTATTTTTGGCAAAACCAGATTTCATGTTCAAGTAGTAAAAGAAGGTTACGGTTTACTAGGATGTTATTCTAGTAAAAAAAGCTCATTGACATTGAGATTCTTCTTTTCTTTTATGCATATGTATGTGCTGCGTCCAGTTACTCAGCCGTCAACTTGATCAAAGCTTGATTAACACAATTTTATCATTGGATCGTCTAGATAAACCACGTGAAATCCCTACATCATTTGTTTTTAAGGAAATGGTTCGATTTTTATCAAAGGAAAGATTCGTTTAACATTTCACTAACGTCTTAGGAAAATTATTTTATAATTAATCACTTGATTTTTAATTTATTTGAAATCATTAAATGTAATTCATACAAAATATAACTAGTAGTCACCTACATAGATCTTTTTCAATTTTCATGTATATATCCCATTAATTATCAATTATCCAATCATATCATCCTCTATTATCTCATACATAAGATACCAAGAAGTTCAGGTAAGAGAGAAATTCTCATACTTCATACCTTAGCTATCCTCCTTTCAAAGCTTTTCACATACACTTCACCTTCTTCCTCCTTTTTTTTTTCATTACCTTTATTATAGATATATTATTGACTTGAGCGTCGTAGTACATCTCAGATCAACAACTCCCACACCTTTTCACTGTATTCTTTGGCTGCAGATTTAAATAAAAAGATTATATGACAAAATCTAGCTGAAAACAAGGCCCGTTTCTAGAAATGTTCTTCAGATATAAATCTATGTAATTTAATCTTTTCTTTTTAGCTGGTATATATATGATTCATCCAAACTGACCCATAGCCAATGGCAGAAGCCAAGTCAATGGGTTTGCATGCATAGCCAACTCTAAACCAGAATGAAAGGGCAAATAATAGCTTTGTTCTTTTTGTAGGTACAAACTTTTTAAAGAGAATTGATAATTTAAAGCACTAACTATATTGTCTAGTCGGAAAGGCAAGAACAATACTAAAAGTATTATGCTGAAAATGACTAGTTCCTAACCATCTTTCCCACTTCAAATTATCATAGTTTTCCATTACTATATCTTATATGAATTCTTTTTCTTTTTTTTGGTGGACAACAAATTGTCAGTTCTTGCTGTTGCACTTTGTACGCTGCCCTGAAATGCAATTAAGAATTCCTTCTAGCCCTCTAATAATCATAAGGGACCATCACGTACAGGGATTTGGATTGGTACAAGTGTCAGCAAAAGAAACAAAATCTTTGAAAAACTTCTTCAAGTGTCAGGTTAATTAGCAAGCTACGTTACTGAATTGTGCATTATTTTCGCCATGTTCAAGCCCAACCATGATCTGAAGCTCATCAAAGAAGCTAAAAATTCAACTGATATACACTAAAAGCTCTTAGAAGCTACTGACAAGAGCAATGTTGGTGGATTTAATCAGAGCTTGTAATGCAATTTGGCATACAAGCTTTTGAAATTCAAAGTTGAAGGAGCATATGTTTTCTTAAACAATATCAGAACTTATAGCTACCTCTGATCCAGCAAAGCCAATTGTGGACACTGGCCAGCAGCACATGCGGAATCTTCAGATTTCAAGTAAGTGGTTAATTGGTTTTTATTATATAAAAGACTATTTGATCTTCAAATTTAGTTCTTGAAGCAGCTTAGCTGATGATTTTGGACTTGGAATGATGTCTTTATCACCCCAATATTGTCAACTTGGAAGAATCACTCTCTGTTGGCTCACAACTAGGATTGGCAAGTTCTACGCTAACAGAACATGAATACCCTTTTATCAATAATATTCAAGTAAAAGTGCTTTTTGAAATTATGTTCATCATGCCTCCAAAATCTTTCTTTTCGTGGGGTCACATTGATTGCTTCAACATTCTTTAGTCAACTTTACTACTACTTCTAGCGGATGGCTTGAATTCCTGCAGCCGACTATATACTCGTTCTTCCTCCACTTTGAACGAGGCAAATTTAAAAGATGGCAAAGCTTGAAGTGGTTATTCACCGTCAAAAGGTTATTTTCATAGAAACTTTGATGTTTGCTGGCATAAAAGAGTATGCAAGTACATTTTTTATTCTTTATATTCAGGTTTTATCAAATTTGATGTCTCTGTCATCTTTTCATAGCTGAAGAGAGGTTTCATGCAATACAAGGCATGTTTACCGTGAAGATTTCTCAAGATATGTAAGGATCAAGGATGTCGGGTGGGGATCCTTGTCTGAAATGCTTAGACACCAACTGATGGAATCAAGCATTTGTTAAACCATAAATATAGAACATTGGGATCAAATTTTCCAGAAAATTGAATCTAAGACCTTGACAGGTTATTGTAGCATATAAGCTAGCTAGATCTTAACTCTTAAGTTGCATCAGCACTTAGAGGTCCCTCCAATTACCAAAGCCTTGCAGAGAATATTGTCCCTCCAAGCATGCCATTACATATTGCACTTATAAAAGGGTCAGAAGCAAAGGTGAAAAGATATCAAATCCTCTTCTCTACTTTTACTACCATGTTTGTGCATTTATGACTATGTATTAGTTTTTATAAATTGCATATTGAAAAGGAGGAAATCCTTCTTTTTTAGGGGGGAAGAATGACAGAAGAAAGAGAAGAAATCCACTTTTGCGTAATGCCAAGAAAAAGCTGATTGGCCAAGGTTGGCCAATATTAAAGAAAAATTAGCAAATCAACCACATTTATATTGCACCATAGACCACTGATTTGATTATAGTGCTGCGGAACTGACAGCAAAACTCAGAAACATGGTGGATTTCTCAACTCACATTATTATTCAAACAATACTGCTCTTTCCAGGGAAAGAACGTATATATGTCCACAATCAAGTTTTTTTAATAAGCCGACCAATAGTTGCATTTACATTTCATTGGAGTAAAGAAAAATCAAAAGGATCCATAAAAAGGTTGACCTCTCTTTCTGGTTCAAAAATGTTCCACAACAGAGTAACATGCAAGCTATTCTCTCTTTAGAAATTAAAAACAGATTATAGCTGTGCAACATTGGTGCCATTATAGTTGGAAAAGACAATTTCATTGGAGCATCAGTGCAAAATATATACACGTATCTTCAATAAGGGAAAAAAAAATCTATGCTGTCAGAAAAGAGGAAAATATCAGTAAGATGTTGCAATATGCTTCCATGGTTTGGTTTATATGAACCAAGTAAAATGAAAAAATTAGCCAAAAAAAACTGGTAATAGTTATAACTACTAATGAATGGAATGGAAATGAAGATTGACATGGGTCAGGGACTGCTCATAATAGTTATAACTATGAATGAATGAAATGGAAATGAAGATTGACATGGGTCAGGGACAGCTCGTGAATGTGATGAAGATTAACATGGGTCAGGGACTGCTAATGAATGTGATGAAGTGGAGTAACTATTGTGACAATAATTTCCATTAACATAATCATATTTAAAACGAAAGTGGGAGCACACCAAAGTGCTTTTAGACAATGCCAAGTCCTTTTTATATATTATTTTTGTAGAATATTAGGTGGCAATTGGCAAAGAAAGTGTTTCCACTTAGAGGCACTTTGTTTCACGGAAGGGGATATTTACTCAAAAAATAAATAAATAAACAAATCCCCATGGCCACGTGCCACCTGCATCCACTAATAAAGAATGCATAGAAAGTAGATTAGACTTTCAATTGAAGCATAACAGGGAGAAAATGTAATCCATAAATGTAGAAGTGTTGGGGCCATTGCAATTAGGCCTGTTAAAAAGTTCCAGCTGTTCATAGGCATTATCATCTCTATCTCTTCAATTCTGTTGGTTTACTTGGGATTTTCAACCATTGATTGTTCTTTGCTTTCATGAAGGAATTGCAAGAGAGAGAGAGCAAATATAATAGTTCATGCATAACATAAACTTGGGTAGTAGATTCCAAGCCTAGACGTACCCCTGGAATGCACAGCAAGCCTCAACCAAGAGGATTTTGAGGATCATGGAGTCTTAACCAATCAATCAGGTGGAGAACACAAGTGTTCAACCCAAAAAGGGATAAATTTGCACAAGCAAAAAAAGGGAACGGACTATAATTTTAGAATTGCCGAAAGTGAAGAGTTTCGTGTTCCTAATAAAAAACTGGAGTCAACCACAAAAAGAGATATACATGCACTCGTATTGGCCTGTTCCATTAATTTGCTCCACTCCTTCAAAATCAATGGAGGCAACTATGGATGGTGGAGACAGGAGGCTCTGTCATTGTCCCATCCATATGTTTCAAACAGTTCCAAAATAGCCTAGCATGTTCTGAAATTCAAGTTCCAGTGAAGCATCATTAACACTTTACACCCCAAAAACATTATTTGAAAAACTAGCAATCAAGTTAACCATGTATGAACTCCTAAAACCTAAATGATTTTCATTTAAGGATCTTACATAGGTAACCTACATGGTTAAGGCATGACATGAACAGATCAATGCCAAGTCTTTGTTTGATTCAGATTTATTTATTTATTTATTTTTTTGTTATGGTGCAACAGCGGCATGGACCAGGTGCCATATGTGATACGCCACTTTTCTTTAATCTTTTTTTTTTGTTTGTCCAATTAGTATATAAAACGCTGGGTACGGTGCTATTAAACGGAAGCCCAATATCTTTCTGTTTGGTTAACTTTGTTGACAGTATTAGGCCCAGCAGCACTCGGCCTGATAGCATGGGCTTTTGCTAGTCGAAGGTTGAAATGACTGGTTGCCGCAGCCCCATCCGTCCCCACTGAGCATTTCTTTTCAACATAAGGATGGGAAGCGGGGAAGCGGGGAAGCGGCTCTCGCCGGTGACTAGTGAGAAAAAAATAAAAATAAAAATTAATTCGAAATTATAATATTTGATTTGATTTGAATTTATTTTTTATTTAGTTTATATTAAAATTAAATATTAAATTTGGATCAAAATTTAAATTAAGATGTGAAAAAAAAAAATCAAATTAAAGAGGATTATATATTTTTTAATTGTTTATAAAATAAAATTAATTATTTTATATATAAAATTTTTAAATATATTAAAAATCTTATTAAAATAATATATAAAATAAAATTTAATAATCAATAAATCAAATCAAATTAGTAAATTTCAATTCGGATATGATTGATTTTAAAAATATCAATTACAATTTAAATATAATTTTAAAATTTTATAACATCATATATTATTTTAAAAAAATCAAATCAAATTTGTTCCGATCCAAACTATTTCTTATAAAACAAACTTAGGTAGGTCTTGTATACATAACAGATTACATAAAAAACTCAACACATCTATTGCAAAATAAAATCATGATTTATCGTATTATTACATAGGGTGAATGCCATATTTAGCTATGTAATTCTAATTTATTAACATGATATTTTTACTTTTAAAGTGGTAGTGTTTGGACCCACGTAACTTTATTCATATTAAAAATAAGAAAGAATGTCAAAATTTATACTTTTTTCTGTTAACTTTAAATTTAAAAGAAAATTACACGTGTAAGGTTATTATTTATACATTAAATTAGAGTTTTTTAATCTTACAAAAAAAAAATCATAAATATATCCTATGAAAAGATATATTCATAAATTCATAGTAGTGGGAAACTATTACACTTAATAATTAGTAATAACCCAAATACAATACATTATAGATTAATGATACGTGATAAGGCTATGTTTGGATGGAACTATACCTCTACTACAATGTAGTTAAGTTTCAACCATTATCAATTTAAATTTAAATACTAATTTTAATTAAGTCCATTAAGTATACTTTTTTCATTAATTTTTTTCAATCATAATTACAATAAATTTTTAATCACAATTATAATAATTTTTATTACTATTTTTAATTTTATCAAAATTAATCTCGCAATCCATTCAAATATATCTTAAATTAATAACAAATGATGACTTTTTTAGCCTAATTTGATAAATGATGATTGAGATACAAAATGCAAAGGTAAAAAATTTAAACTTTTCGATTAATTAATTACACACATGTTAATTTTGAGAATATATGAATTCAAGAATAAAAAATATTGACTTTACATATTTTATAAATAAAAAATTTATTCAAAAGTGTAAGTACCTAAATATATATATTTTTGGAAAGGCTAAATAAATATATTTGATCTATTAAAATTCATAAGTATAGAAAAAAATTATCCGTTAGCAAAGCATATTATGCCTTTTATGTTAAAAAAAAGAAAGGAAATTAGAATTAGCCCTAAAACGATGTCGTAAAAGTATTTGATTTTCCTTTTGCAAATATATCGGGCTCGGGTGGGTCATCCCAACAAATTGTTTCGACCCACTTGTCCAGCATCTCTCCCGCGCGAGACCCAATTTTAGTGTTACAACATCTTTTCTTTTGGGCATCTTTTCAATTCCTTCGATTCGAAGTAAACTATTTTTTTTTCTCTCTTCTTCATCTCCCTTCCATTAACCGATCTCATACAAAAAGCGGGCAAATATGGCGGGCAGGTTCGGATCGCAATCGTCTAGGGTCACCGCCATGATTGTCACCAGCACACCATCCACAGATCTCGCCTTGACTAATCTTGCTTACTGCTCGGCCTCCGATCTTCACAACTTCGCCGTCCCTGGCTCCAAACTCTTCCTCGTTGACGTCAGCGATGCCTTTGTTCTTTCCGTCTCATATCCTTTTTTATTTTTGTTCGTTTTATTCGCAGTTTCAATCACAGTTTACAAGACATTTTATTGTCGCATAGGAAATTATGAAATGTAAATTCATTAAATTTGTCTATGTTTCTTGCGACTGATAATTTAGGAGATGTAAATTTGTCAATTGTTTCAATTGATTTGAATGAGGTTTTTTTTTTAATTGAATTTGTTTAATTTTTTTTGACTAAAACAAATTGAATATTTCATATTTGGGAAATCTTATTATTCAAAATTCGAAATCTGTCCTTTGAAGTTGGTTGTTTTGGTGGCCTTAACTTATAAATACTCCTCATGAAAGCATACGCAATGGATATATTGCCCTAAACGTTATCCATCGTCGGATTGCAAAAGTTTCTAATGGTGATACTGTATCAGTGAGCAGGTTAATAAACCGTTCCTTTCAAATTTTTGATGTCCAAACTGTTATTAGTTACTAACTTCTTTTTTTTTTTCCTTCAATATGCAGGTTTATTCCTCCTGAAAGTTTTAACCTGGCATTGCTTAGGGTCGAGTTGGAATTTGTGAAGAAGGGTACTAAACATGAACAGGTGAATTTCAATGCATTATGATCTGTGTGTTATCTTGGATGATATTACATTGCTTATATGGATGGAAGTCAGATTGAATTCTGTGTATTGTTTTTGTAGGTTGATGCGGTTCTTCTGGCTAACCAGCTTAGAAAGAGGTTTGTGAATCAGGTAGGTTTAGTTGCTGTTTGCTTTAATTTTATGGTTGCATGCTGGCTATGTTTTTGGCTTGGATTGGTTGATCGTGAAATTTAGATTTCTTTCCTGCAATTCTCTGTTTGAGAACAAAGGGATTGTCATAGAAGTTTTGTTTCAAATGCACGCATCAATGTTGTGTTTCTCTTATATCAATTCACACTTAGAAAATAATTACTTGATGACATTAGCCCTCATATTTTCCTCATATCTCATTTGTAAATGCTTGTTTGTTACTTCCTCTCTCTCTTCACATGCACACATGTACAGGAAATTTGTTCCTATTCATTGATGAAAGGTTGGTTGATTTTTGTTGAAGTTGTGGAATACTGGTGTCATTTTTTTGCAGGTTATGACAACTGGGCAAAAGGTTACATTTGAGTATCATGGTAATAACTATATTTTCACAATCAATCAAGCTCAGCTAGAGGGGCAAGAAACTTCTAATGGTCCTGAAAGGGGGATGATTTCCAGTGATACCTACTTTATCTTTGAAGCACAAAATTCAAGCGGAATAAAGGTTATATATTAATATGCTATTAGTTGCTTTTTGTTTTTAATCTTTTTTTTTAACCAATTTTTGACCAATGGGCATCATTGTCTTTCGGAGAGATTAGATTGGTATTACATTTACTTATCAAGACTATAAGTAATCAACTTGATTCAGCTAGCTTTAATGGCTCACTGACTTATGTTTTGCAATGCAGATCGTCAATCAACGTGAAGCTGCCAGTAGTAATATCTTTAGGCACAAAGAGTTTAATCTACAATCACTGGGTATTGGTGGCTTAAGTGCAGAGTTTGCTGATATATTTCGACGAGCTTTTGCCTCTCGTGTTTTTCCTCCTCATGTGACTAACAAGTAACATAACTTATTCTTCAAATGATACTATTTATGTGTCAGATACCTTTTTATTTATTCTGATAGGAAAGCTTTTGAGCTTTCAGGTTGGGGATTAAGCATGTAAAGGGCATGCTACTTTATGGACCTCCTGGTACTGGCAAAACTCTCATGGCTCGTCAAATTGGAAAGATGTTGAATGGAAAGGAACCAAAGGTTTGGAGTTTGGTCACCATTTTAGTTAACGTGATTTATATCTGTTTAAGCCTAGAATTCCTTGATCATTTAATTCTGATTATTCATGTTTCAGATGGAAGAAAATTTATGTTTTTGTCTATGTTTCATCTCAATGTATACGGCCTTGAATTGCACGTAATAGTTTGCCTGTAGATAATTCGAGATGTTAATTCTTTTGCTTTGTAGTAGATATCCCATGGTTGTCCTAGTGTCAACAGCATTGTGGATGTGCTGTTGGAATCTGTTCGTTACACAATATTGATTAATACATTCAGTAGGCAAGTCAATTTTGTGTTTTCTACTTGTATTTTTTTTTCTATTATATTAGTTACTGTCTTCTTCATGCTTCTGTTGCTGTCTTTGTATCAGAGTGTATAACTTCCTTTGAACAAAGTCTGCTGTTAGTGTCTTGTCCTGTTTTGAGACTGCTTACTTGCATAAATGTTTCAGAGATTCTGCATTTGACTTCATTCACTATTATGTTTGCCTATATGGTGTATATTACTTATTACTGTAATTGACATAATGCAATATTTTACTTTTGGGTAAATCTGTTTAGATTGTTAATGGCCCTGAAGTCCTGAGCAAATTTGTTGGTGAAACTGAGAAGAATGTTAGGGACCTGTTCGCAGATGCTGAGAATGATCAAAGGACTCGTGGTAAGAGATATTTGCTCACTAGTTTTAGTTTTTGGGTTACACTTTTAATTTTATAGTGACACATAATGTCCTTTGACTTTTCAGGTGACGACAGTGATTTGCATGTTATAATTTTTGATGAAATTGATGCTATTTGTAAGGTACAAGACTGCTTTATGTACATGTACTCATCCCTTAGAACAGTAGTAGTACTTTCACCCTGTTTTATATGATGTTTCTAATTTCCTTTGCATTGTAACTTTCAGCGTGCAATGTTATTTAAAATAGTGAAACAATGGATGATAAAATTGTTGCAAAGAGTTGGATATTATTTAAGTCCTAGAATCACTCTCTGATGTTGATCAAGTATGTTTGCTTCTTTTTATGTATGTTGTGTTTGAGATACCTCTAAAATAAGGGGGATTTTCATAAAAAAGTTATTTCAAGTTAGACACCAGCTATTTCTTAATATGTGAAGGAATATGTGATGTGGCTTAGTTACATATATCTACCCTTGGGCTGTGTGCAGAATCTATAAAAGATTGAATGCTAATGAGTATGTAGTCAATTGATCTGAGGCTGTTTATTTGCAATATTGAATTTTCTTAACGATAGAATATGTGGTTTTATTTTGTTTTTTCCAGTCAAGAGGCTCAACTAGAGATGGTACTGGAGTTCATGACAGCATTGTGAACCAGCTGCTTACCAAGGTCAGTAACTAGTTCTTGACAGTTTCTGAGTCTTAAAAATTGCCACTGTTTTGTCTCATAACATTTTTCTTGTTCTTGTGGTTAGCATGTCTTAATGATATATGATTATTTTAACCAAGGGATAATACTTTTCAGATAGATGGCGTGGAGTCTCTAAATAATGTTTTGCTTATTGGAATGACCAACAGAAAGGATTTGCTTGATGAAGCCCTTCTGAGGTTGCTCCCTCCCTCCTCCATTCTTGCATCTCTCTCTCTCGCTCTCTCTGACGTGCATATACACACACACACACACAAAGTAAATCTATCTATCTGTCTACCTCTTTTTCACATTATATCATCCTTTATGGTAAGAAGCTTGATTAACAACCAATGACTAGAGACAAAATATTGATGCATTTTATGTTTGTGAAATGTGGACATTAAAATTTCCAAAGCCTAATAGAGTTACAGCATAATGTTGGTAATTATGGAGAATTTGATGGCCTATGAATAAGATTTATACTTATTATCTGGAATAAACATGCTGCAAGCTGTCAGCATTGTGAGCTATGTAATTTTTATGTCTGTAATTTTGTGTGCTTTGTGGACTTTCTAGTTTGTTGATGATTGATGTAGTTAGATTACTCTATGAAATGTTTTGATCTTAATTAAATCTTTGAATACTTTTCTTCTGTAGGCCAGGACGTTTGGAGGTTCAAGTTGAGATAAGTCTTCCAGATGAAAACGGTCGTTTGCAAATTCTTCAAATCCACACAAACAAGATGAAAGAGAATTCTTTTCTTGCTCCTGACGTTAACCTTCAAGAGCTTGGTATGTTTATTAGTGATATATGGTTATGGGATTTATATTCTTCACTGCTTTGGAAGAATTAACTTTTAAAAGGTTAAAAGTTTGCTTCATTTATTCCGCTCTCCTTCTGTTCCAAAAATTTTACAGGCTGACCAATCTTGATGATTGATATTTAAAGTTGTCTTTTACTTTTACTTAGTTTTGTTCTCAATAGATTGTGTAGTATTCTACAGGGTCCTCTGGATGATCAAACTTGGGAGTAAAATCTTTATTATTATCTTCTTAATATACCTGGCAATGCAATTTCTTTTTCTAAAGCATATGCACATGGTGTTGACCATGATTTGAGCTGTATCCAGCATTTGAGAAGGCCTTACTAGTTTTTAGTTACTTCTTTTTGTATTCAGCTGCTCGTACAAAGAATTACAGTGGAGCAGAGCTTGAAGGTGTTGTGAAAAGTGCAGTGTCTTTTGCTTTGAATAGACAAGTAAGTATGGATGATCTTACCAAGCCAGTGGATGAAGAGAACATTAAAGTTACAATGGATGATTTTCTCAATGCGCTCCTAGAAATCATTCCTGCATTTGGAGCCTCAACTGATGACCTTGAGCGATGCAGGTGATTTTTTCTGTTCAAATTAGTACAAATTTTGGTTCCTTGATTACAAGATGTTGGTTTCCATTCTGCTAGAATTCTCATCATTTGTATGTTCTAATATTAGGTTTAGAAGGTAAGAGTCTTGGCAATGGTGCTTTGACCCTTCAACTTTTAGTTTCTTATAATTTTAAACTGCTTTGCATAAACAAAAAGTGAGCTGTGAGCATCACATGTAGTCTTCTTGGTTCTGCCTTCTGCCGTTTGTTGTTCTAATTACTTGGTTGCTTTGGTTAGGTTTATAGATAATTGTTCTTGGGTTGGCTTTGGAAAATGTGAATATTTATCTTGAACCTTGAGTTGGCTTTTTGGGGGATTAAAGTCCATTTATTTAAAATATTTTCTCATTTTTACAAATTTTTTTATTTCTAGCAGAACATGACTCATATCCTTCGTTTTTGAGTACCTTTGCCTGAATTATTTCACATAACATATTTTTTAGACTTAATGGCATGGTGGATTGTGGTGGTCGGCATAAGCATATTTATCAGAGAGCCATGCTACTGGTAGAGCAGGTCAAAGTAAGCAAAGGAAGTCCTCTTGTTACTTGTCTTCTAGAAGGGTCAAGTGGAAGGTAGGCATCATGATTTTTCTTTTTTGTTTTACATCTTTTAGTTTTAACTTCAACTGAATCTAAGTTCACTTGTGCAGTGGCAAAACAGCATTGGCAGCTACCATTGGCATTGACAGTGATTTCCCATATGTCAAGATAGTAAGCTGCTGCCCCTATTGCATGTATGAATATATTGCTTTTATTTTTGGTTTAAGATTCCTGTTCTTGTTATTTTTTAGGTCTCGGCCGAATCGATGATTGGCCTTCATGAGAGTACAAAATGTGCACAGATTGTCAAGGTTTGTGGCGCCAAGATCTTGAAATGTGGAAGTGATATGAATACTTGTATTCGAATAAATTATTGGTCTAAACTGGAACTTTGCTTTTGTTAAGCTATTTTACACTCACATATGCAAGATATTCTGATTTACATTTGGAAATTGACGACTAAGGAATATTTGTGCATCAGACATCAAGCTAGGATAATCTACATTAGAAAAAGTTAAGAACACTATTGAATTTATTATATTTTGGCAGGTATTTGAGGATGCTTACAAGTCTCCCTTGAGCATCATTATCCTTGATGACATAGAAAGGTAGGGGGAATCAGAAAGACAAAAACCTATGCTACTCATCTCGATATGAAATGTGCAATGTGGACAGAATTAATTGGTTAATTATTGTTGCAGGCTACTGGAGTATGTTGCTATTGGGCCCCGTTTTTCAAATTTAATTTCTCAGACATTGTTGGTCCTTCTCAAACGTCTTCCTCCTAAGGTTTCTCTTTGGTCCCTTATGTATTTTATTGTGATCAAGTACTCCAAATGGGACCTGGGAAATATCTAAAGTTTTTTTTACCTTTTATTTTAATTAAAAAAGAGAATTGAACCAGATGAATAATATCTGCTATCTCACTCACTCTTGATTGAGAAATCCCATTCTGCTTACTAGTTAAATCATACGCATAGTAGAAAATACAATTTGATTCATATATTAAGCAAATCAGATGCCAAACAAGTAAATTGAGAATCTTGTTAACTTTAACTAATAGTTTTTAATCTGAATTAAGTTTATTGTTATTTAAATGTGCAAATGTTTTTTTCAGGGGAAAAAACTTCTGGTTATAGGGACAACTAGTGAGGTGGGCTTCTTAGATTCAGTTGGCATTTGTGATGCTTTCTCTATCACCTACCATCTTCCTACTTTGAAGGCAGATGATGCAAAGAAGGTAATAATGTTTTCAATTTTGTTTCTTTCCAGTAATCATTTAGGGATATGATATTTTTCTTTTGCTTTCTTTGGCTTGTTGGTGCCCATTTGCCCAGTTAATGCTAATATACCACAACAGCAGAAAAATGTTAGAGAATGATATTAATATGCACTTAATAACTTTTAAAGCTGTCTTCTTTAATAAAAGCAGCTGAGACAACTTGGGGAAGTTAATTGAACTAAACTAGTGGAAATTTCTTTACCATCAGATAGTTTTACTGATCACCTTACTTCTTCAACTACATTGCTAAGTATTTTGTCTGGTATCTGGACAGACATTCTGATTGAATGTTTCACTGTCATGTTTGTCCTAAACTCTAAAGCAAAACAATTTAGTATTGCTTTTAGTTACTGAGTTAAATCTATTTAATCTGCTTTTTCTACCCCCAGGTGTTGGAACAGCTGAATGTATTTGCTGAAGAAGATGTCAGTGCAGCTGCAGAGGCCCTGAATGATGTGAGTTTAAACATAGTTATTTTCCTGTCACATTTGAGGACATTTTCTACATTGCAATATTTTTTCTTGAATGTTTTGTCACTGGTTTTACCTTTGTTAAACAAGCATAATTTAAATGCCAGATGATTAATTGGATGGAAATGTTGCTGCATCCAAAAATTTGACATTATTCAGTTGAAGTCACCTAGTGGATGTTAATTTTGTGTCTTTCGTTAGGTGAATTCTTAGGTATCTTGTTTAAACAACCTACCTCGATTTAATTCATTCATAGGCACATCTTTACATTTGTTCTTCTCTTCATGTGTGCAACTATACATGTGAATGTGCTTTTGTGCACGTTCAAAGTGATTGTGGAGTGGAAGGACTAAAGAATTGAGGTAGGGCGGAGATTTTTGTTCATGGGTAAGTGCATGCTTAAAGTTAGCGAGGAAAACAGATTGAGAGTATGATCTATCAAGTGTCATGTTATGTTTTTCTAGAACTTTGTGCTTTAGATATGTGATTCTCCATGATGAATTTCCAGTGGGGATGAATTTTGTATACCGTCGGCCGTATTTGGAACATTCAATCCATGCTAGGTGTCCTTTCTACTTCTGCAGTTAAATCTTGGTCTAGGTGATCTTTTGAGCGTATAAAGTGAACAGATGAAACTCAACTTCTGTTCCATGTGCAACTGCAGTTGCGCATGCTCACAAGCATGTGGCTATGGTACTTGAGAAAGCAAGAAAGTTATTATTGATGCCAGCTCTTACCTGTTTTCTTTTTTTTTTTTCTTATAGATGCCTATCAAGAAGCTTTATATGTTGATTGAGATGGCCGCTCAGGGAGAGCAAGGTGGAGCAGCAGAAGCAATCTTCTCTGGCAGAGAGAAGATTAAGATTTCTCACTTTTATGATTGTCTCCAGGATGTTGTCCGTTACTAGTTTGGTCCTGCAATCTGGTGTTAGATTTGTCATATTGTTGTGTATTGAATTTTCACTTTCCCACTCGGCTTCTCCCTCCCTCTTCTTTCGTTTCCTTTTTCGCGTTACGATTTTTAGACATTGGATGAAAGTTATGGGCTATTTTTTTTTTTTTTTTTTTTTTGGAGAGTGTTCTCGACTTTGTGGCAATTCCATTTCTGCCCTTGGTAATTTGTTATTCAATTATGTAAATCGCACTAGAAAAGTTCTACTTAGTAATTTTGTTTTTCAATTTTAAGCATATAAATGAGACCTTAATTGTCATATTGTTTGAGTCGTATAAGCACAGACATCTAAAACTTATACAACTTAAAATTGGTTTCTTTTCATTCGAAGAGCATTATTATGAGCAAGCCCGATAAATGCGCTGAGAATCGAAAAGCATGAATTTATTTATTCTATAAAATAATACTTGTTAGAAATTGAAATCTTTTCTCTCCTTTTTGGATAAGCTAAGAGAAAGGTGGCCTCATGTACAAGGCTGCACAAACCATAGGCACCTGAGGTAGATGAGTTCTAACACATATTATCAAATCGGTGGCATCTGAGTTATACAACGGCAACGTACACACCACCCGAAGGTTATGGCAGCAATTTTCACGATCCAGTTTCGTTTTGATGATAATGAATTTCAGAATTTTCAATCGAGCTAATGATCAAGTTTGACAAAAACCATTGTTTGATCACCACGTCTCATTGGACTCTTAAGAAGATTGTGATTGGGAAAAGAGAGAGAAGGGTGGGATAGATATATTTCGTATGTCGTCTGTAAATGAAAGTAGACAAAACATGTTTTAGTTGATTTGATGGATCGGATACCCTTTGCAATATAAAGCAGGAACAGGTTAGACTTGAAGCAGCTAGTCCCACCATATCTTTTCACGTTACTTCTGCAATACACGAGTAGTGTTTAAGATGTCATGGCAGGAAACAGGGAAATCCTAGGTTCACTTGCAATGGGCAAACTCCCTACAAAATCTTCCGTTTGTAGTCATTTCAACGGCCACCAGCAAAACAGAGTTTCTTCTTCTATCTCTTTGCCTTACAATTCGCGCAAGAGCACATTAGTGCAAGTAAGGAAGGTGATGGCAACTCCCATGGCAGCCCATATTAAGGCTGAGTCCATTAAAGCGGCGGCGGCTGAAACTCCAGTGCAACTCGAGGTTACAGCTCTGGTTACAGTCAAGTATGACACCGTGAAATATGTGAAGGATATGATTTTTCGTTGGTTAGATTCCGACGCCCATACTGCTCAGAGAGGTGTTGTTCTACAACTTGTTAGCACTCAAGTTGACCCAAGAAAGCACCCTGTTTTCTTTCTCTATTAATGGTTTGCTTGTCGAGAAATTGTAAGAAATTTGTAAGCACAAACCAAAACATTTTTGGTCACCCTCCCGTATCTATCGTTAACATCAGGTCATTACTTTTGTTTTTCCTATGGCAATTTGGAGTAGAACTTCCCAATGGGCATAATGAAGTTTGCATGACTGTGCGGCGACGGTTCAATCCCCGGCCCTGCAGCTACAGGAAGGCTAACCGGTTCAAAAAGGGTTGGCTGATGACCGCTCCACCGGTCAAGGTTTCTAATAATTTCAATGAGTTGCCAATCTGACGAAATTATATTTTTTAATTGATAATACCTTCAAAGCTTTCACACTCCACGAAGATATTTGGATAAATATTAACAAATTTTTTTTTTTAAATATATATATATGTGTAATTTTTGTTTGGATAATTAAAATTAATGAAAAAAATTTTATCAATTATTTTTTGAATAAAAAGTAAAAAAAAATTATTATAATAATTTTTTTCAATTATAATTTTTTATTATTTGTGATTTTAAAATATTCCTAGATCATAATATATTTGTTAATTTATCTAATCTTATAATTATTATTTTATCAATAATTTTTAATCAAATGAAGTAGAAAAATATTTTACAGATATTCATTGATAAATTTTGAGTTAATTTAATATATCATAAACTTAAAAAATATATCTATTTATATTCAATCATTCATTAAAATTAAATCACTAAAAAATTATAAAAAATTTTTATATTAAAAGATATATATGAAACTTACTTGAAAAAAATAATTTTAAAAAAATTATAAAATAATTATGATCTATTTAAATTTTTTATATTAAATTTTTAATATTAATAAAATAATAGACCTAATAATCTTTTTATAAAAAAAAATTTTTTAACTTTTTTTTAAATTTTTTCTCTAAATTGAGCTATTAAAAAATTAAATTTATAAAAAAATTAAAAATTATTTGATTTTTACTTTTTTTTAATTAAATATTTATTTAAATAAAAAAAATATTTTTGTTTCCTTTCCTTTCCTTTACTTCACTTTCTTTTTCTTTCTCTCCCCTCAATTCAAACACTCTGTAAAAGAAAAAAAAAGATAGGACCTTCTTCTTCTTCTTCTTCTTCTTCTTCTTACGACCTTGAAACAATTTTAAATGCCCCTTGAATCCATCTGACAAATTTATAAGATACAGGCAGGAAATCTGCTATAGGTGGTAAAGCAATTGAAAGTTTGAAACAATCGCCTAGGGTGTCAGCTGTGCCCCACTTCCCAAAGTCCAGACCCTACTTCTCCATAGTTTCCATAAGTTAGGCTGAACTCTGAACTCAGAATCAAATGTCTTTCTGCAACCCGAAAAAACGAGCAAACCAGCGTTGAGATGTGCTTAGTAGAACAAACAATAAAGAATGAAAATATTGTACTAGTAGAAAAACGTATGAAACTTGTTACTATTTTTGTTCGGGCAAAGAAATAGGAAGAAAAGGAAAATGAGAAGGAAACGGTTTGATAGGGGATCGACTATCAATGACATAATTTTATGCCAAATTTGATTATTTTCTTTGGGGTTTAATGTAATCACCGGTTGAGTCATGTGCTAGCTAATTTTGACTTTGATTCCCTTTCTAACGTGATTTAATTTAACTTTGAAGAGTTGGAGAAGCCAAAGGTGAGCAAGGAAACTATGTTCCACTGGTCCCGAAATCTGAAAATAAATGATGATGAAGTCACCCACAAAGTTCAATTTATGGTAGATGCAAGCTTTGGTATCCCCGGAGCCATCTTAGTGACTAAGAAATATCAAAGGAGTTCTATCTGGAAAGCATTGCCATTGAAGGAATTGTCCATTTTGCTTGCAACTTTTGGGTTCAACCAGATCAGTTCCAGCAGAGAAAAGGGTCTTCTTTCCTAACAAGGTTCAAATTTAATCCATAAAAAAAAAGATAATGTCACAATTCAATTTCCTCTATTTATTTATGTACCAAGTTGCAATACTTCTCAAAATTTGGTCTGTAATTTTAGAACAAATCAATAGGTGTAGGGCAGAAATGGTATAATTTTTTGCAATATTCTTTTGGTTGCTGCAGGCATATTTACCTAATGACACGCCCGTAGGACTAAAAGAACTCAGAGAAAAGGGATTAAGGCAATTAAGGGGTAATGCAGAGGGCATTAGGACTCTGTCAGATAGAATTTATGACTTTGATGCTTATAATGACTTGGGACATCCAGATAAAGGAGCTCAATATGTAAGGCCAATTCTAGGAGGCAAAGATCAGCCCTATCCAAGGCGCTGTACCGGACGCCCTCCAACCGATGCAGGCTATGTTTCATTCTTTGAATGATCTTTCTACCAATTGATTTCATTATTTCAATAATTTGAGCTTCACTAAAGATGCTGATTTTTGCCACAGATGAGATTGTGGAGTCCCCTGTGACTAAATACATGCTGAAGTATGTACCAAGAGATGAAGCGTTTGAAGATTTCAAGATAGCAGCAATGGCTGAAGGAAATTGGAAGCTGATGCTTTGTAATATATTTCCTTCTCTTAAACGGGCCTCAATGAACTGTGATGTTATCAAGACTTAGTCTGACATTAATGATCTCTATAAAGGGAGTCCACCCTGTGAAATCAAATCAGAGAATGAATTTTGGGAGATGGTTCCTAGAATGCTTGATAAGATTGATCAAAGAATGTATGCAAAATATTTTCAAGTTTGACCGTCCAAAGATAGATTTGATAAAATCATCAAACTTTCGGATCAAAACTGTATGGGTCTTATCATGTGCAAGTAGGAATATGGAATTTAAATGCATTGAAAATAGAATTGATGTCTAAACACACCGCTCCAATTTCATGGGATGTTCCATCATGTTACTTACGAGATGATGAATTGGCACGTCTAACACTTGCTGGGATGAATCCCTTAAGCATAGAAAGCTCAAGGTGAGAAGGATCAATTCTTACTTTGCTACTATTAGCTAGTATTGAAAGAACAACTCAATGACAAGTTGCTGAACATGTGTTTTCCTATAGGTCTTTCCACCAGTAAGCAAACTGGATCCCTCTATCTATGGTCCTCAAGATTCAGCCTTAAGAGAATAACACATCATATGCCACCGTAATGGGATGTCTGTACAATAGGCAAGGGAAAAGATTGACGGTGAAAAAAGAAAGCCACTCAACTTGTTTGATTAAATTTTCAGAACCATTTTCTGTGCTACGGCCATGCTTAGTTGCACATTGATGGATGTACAATTCGTAATCAGATTGACAATTTGCATAGGGAATCTACTGATTATGAGATTTTCTGAGCTATGGCCATTCTTTTTCAGGCACTAGAAGAGAATAAATAGCTTATATTGGACTACCACAATGTTTACCTTCCATTTCTCAACTGCATAAATGCTTATCAGAGCAGAAAAGCCTATGCAACTCGAACAAGTTTCCTCTTGACCCATATCGGATCTTTAAAGCAAATTGCTATTGAGCTCAGCCTCCCAGAGAAGAACCAGAATGTACCATCAAAGCGTGTTCTCACTCCTCCAGTTGATGCCACCACCTGCTGGTTATGAAAACTTGGCAAATACCATGTCTGCTCAAACGACACTGGTGTTCATCAACTAATTCAGCATTGGTATTTGCAATGCTACTTGCACTAATACTTTATTTCAACGAAAAGTCTAAAACTGAATGATAAATTGTAATCAAGGAATTGATGGCTGCACAGGTTGAGAACTCATGCATGCCTGGAACCATTTATCATGGCAGCACACCGGCAACTCAGTGTAATGCATCCCATTTACAAACTTCTTCATCCTCACATGCGATACACAACGGATGTAAATGCACTGGGTCGTCAGATTCTCTTTAATGCTGGAGGAGTAATTGAGTCCCTCTTTTCCACTGCAGAGTGTTCAATGGAGGTTACTTCTTCTGCATATCAGAATTGGTGGCGCTTTGACATGGAAAGCCTTCCTGCTGACTTGATTAGAAGGTAAATTCCCTAAGTTGTGTGCAGCAATTATTAGTCCTCTAATTTTTATAATGATCTCACTCGCAGAAAATATAACTCTAATCTCATTACTGTTCAGAGGAATGGCAGTACCAGACCCAACACAGCCACATGGATGAAACTTTATCCAAGACTACCCACATGCAAATGATGGGTTGCTGATATGGTCTGCCATTGAGGAACTTGTTGAAACCTATGTAAATTACTACGACCATGAGGCAGTAGTATTGAATCAGACTCAGAACTCAACGCCTGGTACTATGAATCTATCAATGTAGGCCATGCTGATATTTGCCATGCCAGCTGGTGGCCCAAACTCTCAAACTCCAAATGATCTTATCTTCATCCTCACCACCATTACCTGGGTTGCGTCAGCCCACCACGCTGCAGTGAACTTTGGGATGTATCCTTATGGAGGATATTTTCCTTACGCCCACCATCTATGAGGCGACTAGTGCCGAATGAACATGATTCGGACTATGCAACATTCCTTGAGATCCAGTGGGGTATTTCTTGGCATCATTGCCATGTTAAGCGAAATGCTAAGCTACATATCTACGCTTCTATACTTTCCAGTCATTCAGCTGATGAAGAGTATTTAGGAGATAGAAAGGACCTTTCAACTCGTCAGGGGATCCTGAAATTATTGAGGCCTTTTACAAATTTTCAATGGAGATAAGAAGAATAGAGAAAGATATAGAAAAAAGGAATCCTTATCCAAAGCTTAGAAATAGATGTGGGGCATGGGTTTCACCATATTAGCTACTCTTGCCATCCTCAGGACCTGGAGTTACTTGTAGAGGAGTGCCTAACAGTGCACCAATTTGAAGATGAAAACTCTAAAAGAACAAAAAAAAAACAAGAATTAACAAATTATTTTTACAGTACAAAGATGTTTAGCATAAAGAACCGAGTACAAACAACCTTTTGAGGGAGCATTAATTGAGAATTTCATTGAAAATCTATACTACATGATAAGAGGAAGTTCGTCCAGTAGAATTGAGACCAAGTAACATATGACGCCCAACTATAATAGAGTACGAATAGATTATTAATGCTATTAGAGCAAGCATAATAGCAGTAATAATCATACTCTTTATACAAAATATCTACATATTTTAAGTAGCATTTATTTATGTCCCACATCATTCATGAGACAAATTTATGTATTTAAATTTGTCAACTCAACAAATGGCGACAAAAAATTAGTATGGAAGTAAAATGCTAAAAGGATTATGAGAGACTCTGACTGGCTTCAGGTGAACTCTGCAGCTCAAAATTCAGTACCATGACAGCTTCTTGCCACTTCTTTTTCTTGCTACCAAGAATCTAAGACAGACCTTCAACTTGGCCATTTCCTCAAACTCAGGCTGCTTTCGGTTGATATATCCAAATTCAAATCAAGATTTCACATACATCCTTCCTCAAGCAGATGCTAAAAGTAACACAGGCAAGCTATGGCTTTGATTTTTTTTGGCATAATAGATTATATTTCTGCCTAACTCCCTGCAATTTACTAGTTTCTAAACTTTATCTGGTCATTTGCAAAACAAAAGAAACAACTCTTTAGAGATCATGTCCAAAATCATTTGCAACCAATTTATGAACCCAACAGAAAGATATAGGATACCTTATCTACAATACCCCACCTCTCTTTCACTTGTATTCTTCCTCAGCAACTAATCCTTAACAAAAGGACTTCGCTTCAACTTCCATTCACAAATCACCATTTTACATTGATGCCAATAGTTTGACAATTATCCCAAAAAATACCAAGAAAGAAAGATTTACAATCTGCATATGTATCATTTCAAGTGAAAATAAAGCAAACAGATGAAAATTTTCTCAAATTCTGATTCATACCCATAATCTTACACCACATTTCAAAAGGACACACATTGCTGAACTTCACAGAATATACACCACCAAATTACAAAATCAAAAGCACCAAAAACTATATATATAAAAAAAAGCAGCAAAAAAGAAAATGTAAGTTTAACCAGTAGAATTAAACCTAATCATACTTTTCTCTCCAAGAGTAAACCAAAAAGAATACCCAAGAGAGAGCCAACAAAATGTCGCCAACTGTCTGCCTAAGCCAATCCCAAGCCAAATCCTCAACCCTTCTCTCGAACCAGAACCTCCACATCGCCGTGAAAACATGTAAAACCGTGCAACCTTTGGCAAAGAACGAATGGAACTCTTTGTCTTTAACGGAAGAGACCATGAACAGCAAGAACCCAATCGCGAACAAGAGCAAACCCGAGAAAGAATCGGAGGTCCGGATCAGGAGCTGATCATGTGGGGTCGAGCCCAGGAGTCTCGTGGCGGTTTCGATCCCATGCGTGAAGGTGTAGATTTCCTTCATGTGGAACATCATGAGCGCGCCGCTTGACAAGGCGATCACCGAGTGGAGCAGACAGATCACCGAGAAGGCTGACGATGACGGTGATGATGATGTCGTTGACATTTTCGTGGGTTTTGGTTTTTCTTTCTAAATTCGATTGCACGGTTGTTAAGGGTTTGTTAAACTAGGCATGGTTGTAGTGTAAAAGAACCCCGACCTCAATCTCATTTTAGGAAGGCGAAGAAGAAGAGGAAAAGGAGTTTTAGTTTTACGGTGACTTTGTCATTGAAGATTCTGCCTTGGCCGGACTTCACATAAGATAAGGATCTGGTGGGACCCACTTTAAGATGTTAAAAATCTGTTTGTCCTTTTAAGGACACGTGGCAGTTAAGAGTACCGACAGGTACATTTCCGTGGGTTAAATAAAACCATCTGTCAGAGAAATGTAGCAAATTGAAACCATAAGAACGGGGCAACGGCATCGTGTAATTTGAGTCGATATATTATTAAATATATATTTAAATTTAATTCGAAGTTTGTAATTTAAAATTTGATTTAAATTTTTTTAATTTAAATTTAATTCAAACTAAAAATTAAATTATTTAAATTTATTTAATTATAATTGATTAATAAATAAAAATAAATTTAATTTTTATATTTGATAAAAATTTAATTATTTATGTTCAAATTCAAATTTAAAATATTTTATTAATTAAAATAATAAAAATTTGATTAAATTTATAAAATACTCAAATTGAATATAAAAACATTCAAATTTAATTCGATTAATAAATTAAATTATTTAAATTTAACTTAATAATAATTAAATTAAATTTAAATTTTATTCTAGTCAAATTTAAATAATTTATAAATACTAATATTATTTACACTCTTAGATAAGAAAATGCTGAGGTTAATTTCATAGATTTTATTGACTTTCAATGAAGAGAGAACATAAAGATGGCTATTAAATAATTTGAGTCCCAATACAGTGAAGCAAAAAAAAAAGGGTTACCACATGAGGATGTTGGTGGTACCCCATATATATTAATAATTATTTGGGACTATACTTTATATATACAACAAAAAATAATGAAAATAGACAATTGCCAAAGTGAAAGGAAAAGGAAAAAATTGGATGGACTGTAGTTTTTATGGAACAGAACTACAATACTCTTGCTTGATCTTCCAACCCCAGGGATGAACATTTCTGCAAGTGGGGAGGAAAAAGAATGGTAATTTGCCTCGACAAAAACTTTAACTTGTAACCATTTCCTTGCCAGCTTTCCTATGGCGCCTGGAACCTGACCTCCTATCTCTTCCACGTCTTGGTGAGAACTTCCTTAGTGGAGCACTAACAATACTTTCACCTGAAGTTTCAAGTGAAAAGATTCTAGGTGGATCGTTGGGCAAAGATAGCACTGGTGGTGGTGGTGGATAAATGGCAGGAGGAGCCATCTGAGCCAAGCGCGCTAAAACTTCCTTATGATGTTGCTACATTGAAGAGAGGGAGGCCGAGTCAAGAAATAGAACCATAATAGGTAGCTCAAGAGAAATGAAGATTTATAATTGATGTAAAATTTGATGGTTAGGTTGCAGGTTCTAGCAAATCCTACATGCAAATTCGGCCATGTTATGCTCATGACACAATCTTATGATATGCAAGAAATGAATCCTTGCCTTAGATGGATGTGATGAGAATGGTAGCAACTTCCAAAGTATGCACAGGGAGAAAGAATCAGTTATCACAGGTTACCAATAGTGAGGCATAACAAAAGCTAGAAATTTTGAAGATTCAATGAGGGGTTTTTAGCTTGTTTGAACAAATAAGATTACAACCCTCCATTAAGAAAACAAGCATAAAAATTTTTGGAGATTCAATTAGGATTTCTAAGTTCATCATCATGGAAAGATAGTAGCTGCTGCAATATACAGAGGCTGCCATTGGCATCAAAGAAAACACCAACAAACGCATAAAATTAGGTTCAGGAGACAGTGAAGTGCTCCTCCATATACACATGCAATTTCAGAAATCTGTAAGTGAAAAATTAGTTGTGATGTAGTAAGATTGAAACTAAACTGTAGCAAATGATTCTTAGCTGAAAAAGGGCATCAATTTGCTAAATTTCCAGCATTACATTACTTAAGCATATTTCAGAATGCAAAACATAAATAAAAACAGATAAATAAATACCTGAACGACAAAGTTGCGCCTTTCACAGTCCAAGAACATATTCACAGTCCAATTTGTCTTTGCCGCAATCTTATCCCTAACTGTTGAAAAGCTAATTTGGTCTCTGGAAGTAAAACGGTCAACTTCATTGAACCAAAGACAAGTAAAGAGGTTGCTAATAGGAACATGCTCCCTCAATATTACACATCCTTCAGGAACGTCTGCAGGGCCAGCCAATAAAGCAACTTCATTAAAGCTGAAAGAGGCACAGTCAAAACAAAATAACACAAGAGCAATTGTCTTGCATCCTACCACTTGTGATAGGAAGTTTAGCCTCAGAATATGGGATCAAACCCTCCTTTTTATAAAAGTCAACCTGAAAGTCAATGGAGGCATTATCATATTTGCCAGCAGCTTTATTTGCCTCAGCTTCATCAAACACGTCATAGCGTTTATAATGTCTAGAAATTGCAAAAGTAGCATTTTGTCTCCACAAGAACCTGAAGAAAGACTTGAAAGAGTTAGAATAAACAAGCATTGGCCCTGAAACAGGCTAAAATAAAAGACACAAGAAAAGCTAAACTCCTAAGTTGGCAGAAAACTATGGAACAGGAGCCAAAACTTTGAACATCACAGTATTCATGACAGTAATTACAGAGTGATTTTAGACTCACATCCAGATATCATTTAATCTAGTGTAACTTCAACACATAAAGACTTAAGAATCTTATAAAATTTTGGAAGCTGGACAGAAAATCCAAGTACCTCTCAAGAATTTGAAATGGATCAACAACAAGCTCGAGCTTCCCATCAATCCACAATGAAAAACGAGCATTGGGAAACAGCCTATGTGGTAGAAGCTTTGGGATCTGTTACAGGCATAACATGAGTGAAACGTGATAAAACTTCTTTTAAATGCATTTAACATATAGAAGGATATTGTGGGATCAAGTTGATGCCTTATCTCAAATTCTTTTCTGTAAGGCTACGTCAAAACCAAATGAAACTTCTTGGTTCCCATTCTTAGAGAATGAATCAAGCAATGCAGACCATATTCACTGTCATATGCTAAACTCAGGATTTTCTAACTCTGATCTAAACTCAAAGGACATATTGTCCACATTTTAAACATTTACCTTTCCATTGCGCCTTCCATCGGTGTAAGGAAGATTACGCACCACAACAATTCTCCATACTCCAATCTTCTTACTCTCATCCAAACCACCATTAGTTTTCAAATCAGCCTCTGTTTCTTCATCAGCAAACATATAGAAGCAGACAGTTTGCTTGGAATATTCGCTAATATTCTTTGGTTGTTGTATGATATCAAAAGCTCCTGAAAAAGAATTGGATTATTCAATAAAAATTCAGTGGCTTCAACAAAGGAATAGAACAATAAAATAAATATAGTAAAATTTGGTACCAAATATTGCTGATGCAACAACCACTCCATGACATTGCTCCATCTCAAGAAGATCATTGTCATCAATGTCAAATCCTGTCCCATGGCCTGGTTTGCTTCCTTTGACAAATCTGGCAAATGCACACCACGCATCAAACAAAATACTAAATTGACAAGCTAAAAAATATGAATTTTTTTTTCTTTTGAAAATACTAGCAAATATGATTTAAGACATTAAGCATAACAAATCATGTTCATTTTAAAATTTTAACCCCCCCCCCCCCCCCCAAAAAAAAAAAAAGAGGTGAACCATACCCACAGTGCACATTCATTGACTCTCTTATGTCATATGAATCATCCCGCTGCTTCAAAGTAGGATACCCACCAAAGTCTGAACCTCCAAATTCTGTCTCTTTATTTAAGTTTTCCTCATAAATATATGTTAAACTCTTAAGTACCGGAGAAAATGATGGGACTTTTGGCATCAAGGCAACAGCTTCCTCCACAGGAAGGTAACATACGGGACAAGCTATGCATAAACAAGCAAGAAAACTCAGAAATTATATTTCAATGGGGAAAAACCTGAACTCGCAATATTAAAATACAAAATCCAAAATAAATAAATTGAAAAAAAAAATTACAAAACAAAAGAAAACTTACGACGTGGTCCTGTTCTTTTTTTGTCTGCTGGTGGAGGGGGTAAACTGAAAGCATTGCATGGATGCCCTGAAGGAAGAGTGTAGCCCAGAAAATATGAAGGAGGAGGAGGGGGCATTACCCCAACTTCAGTTCCTTCCACACTGATTGGTAAAGATGTCCAATTGTCTATTCTGACACTTTGTACTTCATTTAATAAGGGCGATCCAGAATTATTTAGAGGCAAGCTATCATTTACCTTAGGGGCATTGTCACTTTCTTGATCTTCACCTGTAAACAGGCCACACAATACATTCAAATTCGCATATCATATCCTCACAAAACTAAAGCTAATTGGCAGCTAGAAGTCCAAAACAAGAAGAAAATGAAACCAGCTTGAGCTAAAGACATAATCCGAAATCAAAACAAGGAGGGAAGCAAATTAAATTATCCCTGGTTTAACCATCATCAAAAACTAAAAAAAAGTAAGAAACAGTGAATCAAATAAAAATTTAAAACTACATTTCAAGATTGACAACGAAGAAAAGCAATTCAATTGAGTTGAATCATTAACATTATTCTCCTCCAGAGAGAGTGGGCAGGCACTATATTCTCAACTTAATAGAGTTCAGAGAGCAAACTTCTAGATGCCCATTACTTAATTCAAACACTCTAACCAAAACCGAAATACTACAGATGATAAGGTTACAACTAAACTCTAATCAATGTTACTACAAAAAGTAAACAAAGTTTTTTTCCACTTCTTTCATCAAAATATCAGAACAACCTGCCAAAGAATCATTAATTCACTATCACATCGTTCATAAAATTCACTATGAACAATCCAATAATGAAGAGAAATAGAGAACAAATAAAAAAAACCAACCTTTGCCAACATATAAGACCCAAACAAAAACGGCAGCGGAGACGACACAAAGGAGAAACATTCCAACCTTTTTGCGGCCAGCAAACTTACAGATCCAATGAACAAATGTCTCCTTTTCCTTAAACATTTTAGAAGGTTTACTTCTTGTTGCAGCAGGCGCTTGAATTGGCAAAACTCCGTTTTGCAGCTGTTTGTCCAAAGTCCCACAACTCCCAGAACGAATCCCCAATGACCCTCCAGTCATTGTCTCTTTATTAACAACCCCAATTCACTCCTCTCATCAAACTTTACTTCACCCTATAAAACAATCAAACCAACCAACAAACAAAAACTTAAAACTTCATTACTTGATAACAACTCAACAAAAAAAAAACTTCAAAAAGAACAAGCACCCCCACAACTCTTGGAGCCACCAAATTGAAGTCGAATGCAGTTCAACAATAAAAAAGTTAAGAAATTTTAAGAAAAGGGAATCTGGGTTTTTCAGTTTTTGATAGGATAATAAGGCTTTTGAGAAATCGAGGGAAAAGTGATCTTTTGATCAAATCTCAGATCACAATTTTCGAGTTAATATATTTCTTATTACATGCTTTTTGGATATTGCAAAAAATGGGAAAGTTCATTGTATACTTATAAATGACCAATTTATGACGTGAATGTGACAAATAATTAAATCCTGATAGGTTAATCTGCCCCATGTGCGCATGATGTGACAAAATCGGACGGTGATGGTTTATATTTGGCTTTTGTAATAAAATAAAGCCTACCGTAAATATAAACATGAGATTTGTCCAAACAAATTTTTAATGAAAAATCTCAACATTTATTATATAAAATTTGCCGGTTGCATTAAAATAGAAGACAACAGAACGTGAACTGGAAAGCGACAAGGATATCTGTTTTTTTTTTTTTTTTTTTAAATAATTTTAATCTCTTCTAACTGACATAGTACTACTTTTTTATATATGTAATAATAGATTAAATTGAAGAAAAAAACAAGTGACAATACAAGTTATTTTGAGGATAGCTGTTACCCATAGATTAAATTAAAATTTTATTCTAAACGTAAATAAATTTATTATTTTTTATTGTATAGAATTAAAGTTATGAATTTTTATTTTATTATAATTAAAATTTGATGATATGAAATATTTAATTATTTATTTATATTTTTTAATTGGATGATTTAATTTATAAAAATAGTTATTTAAATTCATTTGTATGAGCTAAATAATAAATATCTAAGGAGGTACTATTTAAAAAATTTTATTAATTAAATATTACTCATCTCATTTTAAAATTTAATAAGTATAATTATAATAAAATAAAATTTTATAATCTTAATTTCATATAATAAAAGATCGAAAACTTATTTATATTTTGAAATAAAGTTTAAAGATTTATTTGGATATTAAACAAAATAAATGAGTTTTTTTTTTTTTTTATCTAATGTCATTGTTTCAACTTGTTCACATGTAATAAAATTTTAGGTGTTGTTTTCAGGCATGATTTTCAAAGGGACCATCCATGTAACATTCTCCTCTTTAATAGGAATTTGAGAGACTTATTCTATGTGGTTTAATTATTATGTATTAACACCAAAGAGGCAAGTTGCCTCTGGATTTCATCTCTCTTTCTCAATGGTTTTTAAACATGTTATATATTTCCATCATTGTATTTTTCTAATGATGTTCATATTAATTAAAAAAAAAAAGAAATATGAAGGGACACTGTACTGTATGATGATTGAATTGATAATGATATAATATATATATGCATATTTTTTTTAGCTTAAGAAAAATATTAAAGTGATTTATAATGCAAAATACTTATTAGTACCAAATTAAAAAAAAAAAAACAATATTAATAGATGCTTTTGGGGTCTAATTTTTTTGCACAAATTGGGTACAATTAATTTATATTTATTTTTGTATAATTAATTGATAAATTTTAAAGTTATTGAATTTCAAGCTTAAATTTGACTTTAAGTAAGAAATAGAAATATTAAAAATATATAAAATTTATTCTTATCACATAATTCACTTGTTTAATTAAGCTAATTAAGAAAATCCCAAAAGAAAAAAAAATTCAACTAATTAAGAGTTTCTTAAGGTTTTAGGTTTCACCTTATACATCTCTCCTTGACCTACCATCCAAGGAACATGGGAGACTTCTTAATAAATTTACTTCATGTTAGGTGACAATAGGGTCGGCAACTCAACTTGTTTTCGACGGGTTTTGATTTGACTCGATTTTATAGAGTTGATTTTTTTTTTTTAAATCGAGTTTTGGGTTGGATCAGATCGAATTTGAATTTTAGATAAACTCGACTCAACTTGATATTATATAAAAATTATTTTTTAATTAATTAATTATATATTTAAATATTTATATTTAAAAAATAATATTTTATTAATTTTAGATCAGATCAGATCGGATATAATTTATACATTATCGAGTTGAGTTAAATTCATGTATGAAAAAAATTAAAAAAAATTCAAATCGAATCAGATCGGATTCAGATTTAACATATATAAAATCGAATCAAATTTGAGATAAATAATAATCCGTCTCAACTCGACCTGTCGCCAATTTGGTTATTGAAGGATTTCCTTCTTACCTTTATCTGTAAAAATCAAAATCTTTAAGAATCCTTTGATTAATTAAATGTTTTTTTATCATCTTTGTTTTTCACTTTTGGTACATTGTATCATCTTTGTTTGAGAGTAAAGAAATAGTAGCAGTAATTCTTAAGATAAAAAAAGTTAACTTTAAGTTCATGCTTCAATATTTTAGAGATGATAACAAATTAGGGTTTATTTTAGAAGGATTTATGACAGTAAAGGTCGTAGATTCAAACTTAATTTGATTATTGTTATGAATAACATTTTTAATTCTGGTATTCTGCTGTTCCTTAGTGAAATAAGTACATTTTTTTTCATGGAGAAAATGATTTTTTGCTGGGCCTTGAAGTCTGGAACTGTAGCTTAAAAGATTGATGTGAAAACTTGCATTTGAGTGAAATTGATGACTTAATGAAGGAGACCATATTGGTGGAATATGACAAATTTCTGCAATATTAGAAGGATTTGTCATCTAATCTTGATAAGTAGGCATGGGTTAAGCGTGGAGTTGTATAGAAATGGGCCATTGAATTTTCATCTTAGAGTTGCTGCCCTGATGAAATTTAAGAAGCAAATTTAACTTGACTATATCTATTAGCTTGCCAATGGCATGATTCCTGTTCTGAATCTACTTTCTGATCTCTGTGTTTATTAGTTAATGATTTTTAGACATATTTTGGAACCAGATTGAACTGGCTGTTCATTCTTCATTATGATTTTGAGCAAAGCAGGGTACTTTCGCATGGGAGAGTTTGATTTTATTTGTCTTTTAAATTTGTTGCTGTACCTTTGTCAGCCACCAGCTCAACTCAACCTCCAAACTGATAAAACTCAAGGAACAGATTACAGCATCTGTATAGGAAGTTCGTTCCGTTGCTCTTGTCTTCTGCTATTCCTTTCTTGCATCATTCTTTTTTTTTTTTTTGTACTTAATGCTTTTAGGATTTGAACCCTAATCAATATAACAAAGAGACCAATATTTTATAAATAGATCACACGATTGTTCGCCTATTTATATGCTTAGGACTGTTTCAGTTTTCTGATTAAAAATGAGTGCATTTTGCTACATAGCATGCTTTTCTTACAAGGAAGAGATTGCATCTAATGCAAAAAAAAAAAAAAAAAAAAAAAAAACATTGGAAGACTTTCATAGCTATTAAATTAAGAAAAGCTCTGGTTATCTCTTCATAGACTTGACTACCCATGTCGAAAAAGAAGAACAAGTTCGCCTATTTGGCAAAAAGCCTCAATTCTATTCATGGTGCTGTGAATTAAAAGAGATTTGAAAGTGGGTTATAATCTCTTAGGGGCCAATTATTTTCATTGAGATACTTACTGTTTGCAGGCATCTAAAATTTTTTATTTGACTTTCTCACTTTTTTTTTTTTCAGACAAATTATAAATTGAACTTCATTCGTGCATATTGAATTGGAGAGTATGCCAGCTGATGTCACTTGATTTGGCATATATATTATTCAACAGATGAGTGATTGCCTAATTTTTAAGCTATCTTGGTCAATAAACTCCACCACCACATCATTTTTCTGTCAATTTAATCTGGTGGTGTTTTGACTTTTGAGCTGTAGAGTTAGTCCCCAATCCCCGAAGGCCAAAAACCAAATAAGTATAGGCTATATATAATTCAGGTATATGTGAAAGAAATCAAGAAATATGGTTTGGCGTGCTGTTGTGTTAAGCAAATTTGATCACAGGGCAGGGCAAGAGATCAGACAGCGTTTGCCAAGGAACTGCTTTTGTTCTTAGCTAAAAAAGTTGATGAACTCTGTTATTGCCTGCCTCTGGGATCTCTCTCACATATATTTTATGCAAGGAAGACAGTTCCATCCAAGGTACATAAACATTCAAGGGAGAAGGCTAATAAAATTGATTAATGGTTTCTTCTAGGATTTGGTAGCGGTTTTTTTTTTTTAATAAAAAATTATAGTATGGATATAAGAGAAGTGGTTACAGATATTAAAATTTAAATTTTAAATTTACTGAATATTATTTTTTAAATATTACAATATGAATCAATTGAATTATACTTTGAATTTTAAGAGTTTAATTTTTCATCAAAGATCTTTAAAACCAGTCTCAAATGTTTCAACCATAGACAGACAACCTAGAGTGGTGCTCCAAAGCCTTTCAGAAGGCATAGTTCATTAATTTGTTACCTGCCTAATATCCAAATTATGTCCTCTCAACCACTAATTATTATCATAAAAGCAAATATATGCCGCCTAACACTCTTTATTAGAGCATGAAATGCAGATTCATTGTATTTCTTTCAGAATATGAAAAGATGGATTACTTTTTCACTTCAAAGACACTTGGATGAGAATGTATTGCAATGTTCCAAATCTATGTGGGATCTGCAACCCCTGCCTGTTCATGGTTGCTGCATCAAGCATGTTCTGTTCAAGTAATTAAAAGTAAAAACATGTCTGGTAAACTTGTATTCAAACTTGGCTGCAGAATAAAGCTTGGTTCAACTTGTTAGCCAAAGGGAAGAGAAACGTATTTTTTTACTTGTTATTTCAAGCATGGATTCAGCAATAAAAACATGTTTTTTTTTTATACTTTTGAGGCTTAAAAATTAGGGTTGACAATCTAATTTTATAAAGTCAATTTAAAAAAAATCAAATTTTGAGTCCAATCAAATTAAATGTTTTTTAAAAAAATTAAATCAAATCAATTATAATTTTAAATATATATGAATCCAACTTGTTAAATTTATAAAATCAAATTAAATTTAAAACAAATAAAAATTTATACTAATATGATTCGATCTATTATCATACTTACTTAATATGAGTTAGATACCACGAGAGATTACCTGCCTCGAACTTTCCCTTCTTTTAATTTGTTCAAATAATGTTACAAGTTGGTAAAAGAATTCTCTTTAAATTTCTTCATTGTCTACTTCATGAGCATCCGAGTACCGTGCTTCGTCGGAAATTTCTCTAATAGTTTTTGAGTTTCAATCTGCTCCAGGAAGCTGATTGGCAGTCGGCAGGTCGTTGATTCCGTACAAAGACAAATATTACCCGATCAACGTGAAAATCATAAATGCCCCTTTTACTTTGTTTGAAAATAAAACAGTCAGTTGAAAATTTTGAGAGTCAAAACACTGTTTTTCCCATACTAACCCAGATTTTTCTTGAACGGTTGGCTGCTGCTATCATTTTCTCCTCCTTTTTGTAGTTTTTCTCTTTTTTATTCTCTTGTCATTCTCCTGTTATTACTTTTTATAATATTTTAATTATTTTCAAATACCCTTTAACCCAACATTCCAACACTTAATTACATTGATTGGTAAGATATTGCGCAGGTCCTCCTTGACAATTCAACTTCATAGGCTTAAACTTAAGGATGGATTGCCTTCAGAATTAACAATATAGATAAGTCATTGACATTGACATTTCAGTTCCAGGAAAATGATTGTTATAAATGTTCATTCCAAAAATATAAATGACTGATTTAAGAAAGAAAAATACCTACACGTAACTAATTTTTTTATTTTATTTAAAACCCCTTATTTTATCTGCATAAGAATGTCAAATAGTGCAGCAATCCACCTAGATTTTCAAACCCAATCCTAGTTTTGCAATATCTTACTCGTCGGAGGCGCAAAACCATGAAACTTGTTCACATCCAAAAGGTTTGACTGTGGACTTTCAATACATTACACGTTAGCTAACATGTCTTTTTCATTATTTCCTCCAACTTTTCAATTCAATCCCCTTCCTGTTTCATTTACCCTGTCAAACCTGAATTCTTCCATCATAGGGAGGCTCTTCAGGTTTTTGCTTTTGCTACAATGATGAAACACCTAAAGCCTCACTTGTTTATTCTTTTGCTCATAATCCTGTTTTCTCAGTCGGGTTTATCTGTTGATTTTGTCTTCAATGGCTTCAATTCATCTAATCTTTTGCTCTATGGTATTGCCGATATAGATTCCAGAATTCTTACACTCACCAATGAGACAGCTTTGGTAGTTGGTCGAGCTCTTTACAGATCAAAAATTCCAACCAAGACACCAAATTCTTCTCATGTCCTTCCTTTTTCTACTTCTTTTATCTTCTCCATGGCCCCTTCCAGGAACAAGGTTACTCTTCCAGGACACGGCCTGGTTTTCATCTTTACACCGAGTACTGGCATCAATGGAACAAGTTCGTCTCAACATCTAGGCCTTTTCAACCTCACCAACAACGGCAATTCCAGCAATCATGTCTTTGGCGTCGAATTCGATGTTTTTGCGAACCAAGAATTCGATGACATAGATGACAACCATGTAGGAATTGACATTAACTCCCTCAAGTCGACAAGCTCCCACACAGCAGGCTATTGGCCTGACAACATAAAGAGCAGTGGCAACAGCAACAATAGTGCTGATGATGAGAAGGCTCTTGAGAAAATGAAGCTGAATAATGGTAAGAACTATCAAGTTTGGATTGACTATGTAGATTCTGTTATTATTGTTACTATGGCTCCGGTAGGAATAAAAAGGCCTAAACGTCCGTTGTTGAATGTTTCTTTGAATTTATCTGATGTTTTTGAGGATGAAATGTATGTTGGATTCACTTCGTCAACGGGAAGATTGGTTCAAAGTCATAGGGTTTTGTCTTGGAGTTTTAGTAACACAAATTTTTCATTAAGTGAAAGTTTGATTACTACCGGCTTACCGTCGTTTGCTATTCCGAAGACTCCATTTTATAAGCATAGATCGTTTATTGCAGGAGTAACAGTGGGAAGTTTCTTTATTCTTGTTTTTATTGCTCTGTTTTCTCTGTTTTTGATCAAGAGGGACAGAAGGAGAGCAAGAGAGAGAGCGGAAATGGAAGACTGGGAGTTTGAGTATTGGCCACATAGGATGACTTATCAAGAAATTGATGCAGCTACCGAGGGATTTTTGGAGGAAAAAGTGATTGGAGTTGGAGGAAATGGAAAGGTATATAAGGGTGTTTTACCTGGAGGGACAGAGATTGCTGTAAAGCGCATTTCGCATGAAAATGATGGAATGAGAACATTCTTGGCAGAGATTTCAAGTCTTGGTCGGCTAAAGCACAAGAGTTTGGTGGGTCTGAAAGGTTGGTGCAAGAAAGAAAAGGGGATATTCATGTTGATCTATGATTATATGGAAAATGGAAGTTTGGACAAGAGGGTTTATTATGACTGTGATGAAAGCAAGATGTTGAGTTGTGAGGATAGAATTAGAATCTTGAAGGATGTAGCCTCAGCATTGTTATATTTACATGAGGGATGGGAAGCTAAGGTCCTACACAGGGATATAAAGGCCAGCAATGTATTGCTTGATAAGGATATGAATGGAAGGTTAGGGGATTTCGGATTAGCCCGGATGCATGGGCACGGCCAAGTGGCTAGCACAACGCGTGTGGTTGGAACTGTGGGTTACTTGGCCCCCGAGGAGGTTAGGAGTGGACGAGCATCAACAGGAACTGATGTATTCGGTTTTGGGGTCTTAATTTTGGAGGTCATGTGTGGGAGGAGGCCTATCGAGGAAGGGAAGCCACCTTTGGTGGAATGGGTGTGGCAGTTGATGATGCAAGGGGAATTACTTGCTGCTGTAGATGCACGGTTAAAGGCCAATGGAGGATTTGACGGGGTAGAGGTGGAGAAGGTGCTGCATTTAGGCTTGTTGTGCTCATATCCTAATCCTGATTCCAGGCCAACCATGAGGCAAGTAGTCAAAGTCTTGGAGGGGAAGAACGAGCCTTTTGAATCAGATACTGAGGATATGGAAGCATGTTTGCTGCAAAAGGTGAAGTCTAGGGATATGTGGGTTAATTACTCTCAGAATTTTGGTTATGCATCTCACCCTACATTCCATGATATTCGAAATTCCTCTTCCATGTCTCTCTCTTGGACCAACACCATAGTGGAAGGTAGATAATCCTGCATCATTTCTAAAATGAGATCCACTTATGTTTCCATTTATTTTGATGCACCTTGGATAGCAGATTTGGACAATAATGAAGCATGCTTTGGAAGGACTACAAGATGAAAGAACTTCAACCATTAGACGGGGAGGGGCTTTTCTTTGTTGTTTTTGCGCCATTATACTATTATTTTTTGCATTCTTTAATGTCAGTTGAGGTTGGGTGTAATAGAAGAGATTTTTGTTTTTTCTTTTCTGTTAAAATTATAAAAGCTAGGCATGTCTGTGTGTCACGGACCTAAGGGGGAGTCTTGAATCCCACATCGAACATAATAGGAGGGTCACTGGGGTATAAAAAGGTTCACACCACCTCCGCCTTGTGAGGCGCCTTTTGTAGGACAAAACCGTGAGGCCAGGGGGGCCAGAGCGGACAATATCTCACAAGGGTGTGAACTGTGACGGAAGGCTGATCTGGGACGCCGAAAGGATGAATGCCCGGGTCTCGGAGCCGCGCGAGTTCGGAGCTTGAGTCTCGACCTGTGACAAGTGGTATCAGAGCCAGCCCTAAACCGTTCGATCCACGCCAAGCACCTCGAGGGAGGTAGGCAGGGTGGCCGGCCTCCGTGACAAGGACGTCACGAGGTTGGGTGCGGGAGAATGTCACGGACCTAAGGGGGAGTCCTGAATCCCACATCGAACATAATAGGAGGGTCACTGAGGTATAAAAAGGTTCACACCACCTCCGCCTTGTGAGGCGCCTTTTGTAGGACAAAACCGTGAGGCCAGGGGGCCAGAGCGGACAATACCTCACAAGGGTGTGAACTGTGACGGAAGGCTGATCTGGGACGCCGAAAGGATGAATGCCCGGGTCTCGGAGCCGTGCGGGTTCGGAGCTTGAGTCTCGACCCGTGACATGTGTACATATGTATGTTAGATTTTAACTTTAAACCCACATCGTGATGATTAAAGGATGAATTTAAGATTAAGATTTCTGCCATGAAATTGCTTCTTGTATGTTGTTTATCTTTGTAAAATCTACCATGCCAGGATACTAAACCGGTTGGCTCAGGAAGATCCTCATTAGCTCCTTATGGACTAAGGAATTTTGGAGAGGCAGTGCTTTTGCAGTTAAAACTCATAATCATTGAAGTCAAATTGTCCTTATCCAACTGCCACCACCACCTTGGTATCATTTGCAAAGAAGTTATGCTCTAAAATGATTCTGCTCTTTTATAAACCAGCTGTGAACGAAATGCTTGCCCCTGATTCCAGAACTTCCCTTCCCAGGAACACTAATAACTTTAAAAGTCTCCAGTGACTGTATCTGATAAAGATTTAAAGAATCTCACTCATAGCAACAAGCACCAGTGGTCTAGTGGTAGAATAGTACCCTGCCACGGTACAGACCCGGGTTCGATTCCCGGCTGGTGCACTAAACTCCTATATAGTTTTTATTCCCTTTATTTTCTTTTTCCTCTGGTTCACCGTTATAGGCCCAAGCACTAAAGCAGCTTAGCTTAGATCGTGCTTGCATTCTGGGTGAGCTTAACAGTTCATTCTTTAGAATTTTGTCTGCATCAACTTCTTCACAGAAAATATATGTTTTAGACTTTTACTGATACCTAGGATGAGTAAATACAGCGTTGGATCCACTATTATTTATGGTATGGGAAATCTACCTAATTATATCTACCAAAAATAATCTTATTTTATTTCATGATCCTGTCGACGCTCTGGAACTACCATTTACATATAAAGCATACTCGACAAACAGTGAAGTAACAGACTTTTCTTACTGGTTTTCAATTTTTAGCACCATTTGGACATGGCTACTACTATTTTCAATCAATTTTTCTTTTAAGAGAACAAAAGGAACTCTTGATTCTTGATTGCATAAAATTGAACTACAAGATTGAGGTAGTATTAATCGGTTGGATCTCTGCCCTCCGTCGTTATAGATTTTCCCTCGAATCCGTTATTTGTCTGTAGCAATGACATGAGCTGCAGCTTTAATAATCTTTGTACTGTTCAGTGTACTCGTTCTGTCACTGAAACTAGCTAGCATCCGTCCCATCAAAAGCAATGGCCAAGCCAGCATTCCTAGTATGATAGCGAACGGAATTTCGTATTTCCATTTGTCAAAGAAAGCTCCAAACCTATCGTCCATTATCACCAGATAGCTTGTCTCGATCAAATTCTCGTATAGTCACATCATTAACAATCTTCCTTATGATGATAACCTACAACGCTGTCATTATTCCCTTCTCCCAAAATCCTGTATTGGTAATTGCGGTAAAAGCAAGCCTCCATGATTCTGCAAAACCAAAGGCCACCACATTTATCCCATCATTGCACTATTCTTGTACGCCACATTACAGCCTCTGCTAATTCTTCATTGCCCCAACCGCCATGAAAATTCAACAGTGAACTTATCTTCTTTTCAGGTTCATATATAATTTCCTCAGGAACAGTCCGTATACTACTCAAAGCGAGTAATTGAATCATTGTTTCATTATTGTTACAGCATTGCAATACCACTACATCAAATTCACTGGGTCCACTGCTTTGGCTTTTACATGACATTTCACCATATTAGTTAAATTTGAGATATTCTATACTTAAAACGATTTACAAAGCCATCCATTAACAGTCAACAATCCAACCTTGGCTCAATTTTCGTAGGCCGGAGTAATAGTCCCCGTATTATTTAACTCAAATTAAAGTGTAACAAATTTAAAAAAGAGTCTTGAATCTCACATCAAACATAATAAAAATGTCATTGGAGTATAAAAAGATTCACACTATTTTAATTTTGTGAGATACTTTTTGTAAGACAAAATCATGAGATCAAGTAGACCAAAGCGTATAATACCTCATAAGAATATAAACCGTGGCGATTAGGCTGATCTGGGATATCGGATGAGTGGATACTCAGGTCCTGAAGCGACGCGGGTTCGGAGCTTACCCGTGACAAGTGGTATCAGAGCCAGCTTTAAACAGTTCGATCCACGCCAAGTACCTCGAAGGAGGTAGGCAGGGTGGCCAACCTCCATGATAAGGACGTCACGAGGTTAACTGGAGGAGAATATCACGGCCTTAGGTTAGGTGGGGGAGAATGTCACGGATCTAAGGAAGAGTCATGAATCCCACATCGAATATAATAAGAGGTCACTGGGGTATAAAAGGGTTTACACCACTTCAACCTTGTGAGGTCCTTTTTGTAGGACAAAACCGTAAGGTTAAAGGGACTAGAACGAACAATACCTCACAAGGGTATGAACCGTGATGGTTAGACTAATCTGAAACGTCGGATAAATGGATGCCCAGATCCCGAAGCCACGCGGGTTCAGAGCTTAAGCCTCGCCACGTGACAGAAGGACTGTAGTGGGATCACTCGGAGTAATCCGTAGGTAGCTGGTTTGAATTCAACAACTTGGATGAATTTTTATAATGTGTATGCATATGCCTGTATGTCATAATTTTTAATATAGTTTCGTATTTCTGATTACCATTATATAATGGCAATAGCATAAAGATAACCCAACCGAGAGAGGTCTCATTCTGGTACATATTAACTACTTGTATTTTTTTTTAATTTTCATTTTTAATGCAGATCCACTCCTATGGAGAATGTGAAAAAAATCAGCAATCACATGCCATAATAAACGTTCATCCATGCATTTGTCAGAGTTTCCAATGGCTAATTGGCACTTGTTACTCTCATAATCTATATGATTTAGTAAGACCTCGAATCCTCTTATCTACTATTTGGTCAGTTCAGGCCTAATGGTTTCCAATCTTCTAGTCTTTACTAATTAAAGCTGTCAAATTCTTAAAACTTGATCAATTACTCATGATTAATAAAGAGTTGAAGGACTCTTAAACCATAAAATTAATAAATGCAGACGATCACAGTACTCATGAAAATGTCATTGTTAGAACTTAGGATTGTTCATCAGTTATTCTTGCCATTCAATTGTACACTTCATTCTTCTTCTACAATTTACAAATGGACAAAGAAGATAAAATTTCCCCAACACTGTCACCATCTTGTTCTTGTTGAACCATAAATAACAAAAAGACAATCCATCTTGACATTTAGGAAAAGTGGGTATATCCTAATTATTAGAATATATTGTTAATAGTTGTACTTTTAATTATATGTAAATATGTTTATACTCTTTTATTAAATAAATATACATGTCATAACCCTAAATGGGATAGGGCATAACATTTGGTTTTTACATATTCGTTTCATGGAATTAGATCAGTGGCCTTCTCTCTTTCTTCATCTTCAATTCTGATATAAATATTTATCTTTTTCTCAGATCCAAAAATAATTACTTTTTATTACTATACTCCACTAACTTTCTTTATAATATATTATTTCTTAAACCTTCTAATGGCTTCTAACAACCAATTCTCTTTCATACCATCTTTTTTTTCCCTAATATTTTTAGCCTTATCTTCATTAAGTTGAACTCAAAAAATTATTTGCTTTGGGGTGATCAAATAACACATTTTTTATTATGTAGTGATTTAATGAGGCATGTTGATGGCATAATTGCTCCTCCTCATAAAATAATAACCTAAGATAATGAAATCATATCTAATCCTGCATATACAAAGTGGGTGAAGAAAGATCAATTTGTTCTCTCTTTTCTAAAGGCAACATTGTCACAAAGTGCACAAGTACAGGTCTTAGGTTTCTCATCTTCTCACTAGGTTTGGATAATTTTAGAAACTATTTTCATCAACAATATCAAGCAAAGTTAGATCTGTTACGTGATGAGTTACAAAGCTTAAGTAAAAGAACTATGTTTGTTGAAGAATATCTTGTCAAGATCAAATCTATTTATGATAATTTAGTAGCCATAAATCATCCTATTTCTAATTTAGAATCAGTTACTTGTACTTTGAATGGACTATCAAATACCATTGAATATCAATCAGTTGTCTTTGCCATTGAAAATAAAGAAAATATCATTTTCTTTCATGATTTGAGAGCATGGTTATTAGTTCATGAGCAACGCTTAAAAAGAATGTGGGTATTGTTATCACAACCTATGAATGCCATTATTAGTTCCTATGAGACAGTCATGAAAACTCACCCAAACAGTTAAGGTCAACGCTTCAGTAATCCTAGTTATGATTTTAGGCACATTGGACAGATTAATCAAAAATATGATCATCATGATTCTCGATCTTTTCCTCACATAAATCATATACCTTAACAAGACTTTCAATCAAATAATTCAAATAATAGGAACTTTCCACATTCTAACATATAAACCGTGTCATAAAGTGTCAGATTTGTCACCAATTCAACCATACTGCTATAACATGTCAATACCATTATAATAAATCTAATCATAGTCAGAGCAATTCTTTTGTTAGTCTTCACCTTTTACTGTTACTTTAAATGATACTCTTCCTAATGCTTTAATGAATAATGACACAGATTCAAGTGCTACCAATCACATGACTTTCAATCCATCGTTAGTACATCAGTCCACTCTTTATGTTGGCAATGAAGGTGTTTTTATTGGCAATGGCAATTCTTTAAACATCACTCGTATTAGTGATTCTGCTATATGTATTGGTTATACAAAATTAGCATTAAAAAATATTTTATTTGTGTCAGCATTAAAAGAAAATTTATTGTCATTGCTAAGCTAATCAGAGATAATAATTGTGGTTTTTATTATTTTCCTTTGGATTTTGTTATTAAGGATCTTCACACGAGAAAGGTACTTTGGATGAACCAATTAAAGGTAACTTTTATGTGATTCCTACAAGACATGTAGAGCAATTTATTGGTCTGAGATAATGCCACCAACAAACTTAGTTCAGTGGTAGTTCTTCTTTAATTTCTAGAATAATTTGGCATCGACAACTTGGATATCCAACTAGCAAGATTATAGCACAGTTAAAATTTAATAAGTTTATCTGTCCTAAGGATTCTTGTTTTTGTAACTTAACTTGTGCAGCTTGTTAAACAAAAAAAATTAAACGTTTGCCTTTTGGTTTATCTACTAAGATAACTTATAATGTTCTTGAATTAATTCATTGTGATTTTTAGGCGCCATCGCCCACTACTACTATTACTGATTTTCATTATTATATTATTTTTATGGATGATTTCAATCGTTATACTTGGTTTTATCTATTAAAGCATCATTCTGATAGTGTTACTTATTTTGAGAATTTTAATATTATAGCTGAAAATCAATTTGATAACAAGAACAAATTTTTTCAGTGCAATGGAGCTAATAAGCTTGTTAAAAGTGATCTTATAAATTTTCTTAATCACTATGGTATTTTTCTCTAAATTTCTTGTCCACATATCCATGAACAGAATGGTTTAACAGAATGAAAACATAGACATATTAAGGAAATAAGCTTTACTCTGTTGTTTCAAGCTTTCTTACCATTATCTTTTTGGCTTAGGGCATTTTTTATAATTGTTTATCTTATTAATCGATTTCCTATATCAGCTTTGGGTAATCGTTCTTCTTTTGAGGTGTTATTTAATTTTATGCCAGACTATAATCATTTGAGAGTTTTTTTATGTGCTTGTTATCCTCATTTACTTCTTTATCGAAAAGATAAGCTTTCCTCAAAATCCACTCGTTGTGTCTTCTTAGGGTATAATTTAGTCCACAAAAGACATCATTGTTTAGACCTCTTTGATGGTCGAGTTTATATCTCACGGCATGTTGTTTTTGATAAAAATTACTTTCTTATTGTAGAAAGTTTTGGTTTTACAGCTCCAAAGATTTTTTTCTCATCCGATTGACTCTTACACATATCTTGAGGTTAGTTTCAGGGTATCTCTACCCATACCTCCTACTACAATTGTGTCAGAACCATTACCAAATGCTTCAATCTCAAATACAACTATTTTTAAACTTGATACAACTGTGTTGACACTTTTTGTCAACCATCATCTAAGCCTTCCATTTCTTCTGGTTCGTTAATTACTAAAAGAGTTCAGGTTTACACTCCTTTTCAATCAAATCAAAATAAAACGTGACACAACCATTAGGTCTTGTTAATTTTGTATATCTTCCCAAAGATTTGAATTTTGTCTAGGGGTTACCTATCTTAGCAACATTCCAATCTAATATCTGTTTGACTAGAAGTGACAAATACAACAACGTAGAAGTATTATATCGTGATAAACTAGTAGTAATAGAAAAAAATAAATAATGCAAAAAAAATAAAACACATCAAAATTTACGTGAAAAATCTTCTAATGTAAAGAAAAAAAATCACAGACTATCAGAAAAATCTCTATTATCAAATAATGGATATACAAAATTTTCATCTAGCTAAAACTATAACTAATCAATAACTAGAGAGATAATTGAAGAAATCTTATCAAATAGGTGACTCAATAAATATACCCTGCATTTATTTCTAAAGAGCTTCAAACATAATCTTTACCATTCATAATGTATAACTCTAAATCATAAACCTACTAACAAAATTTTAATTTAATTGGATCACGGATCGATTTTCATTTAACCAATTTTTCTTTCTCTCTTTTTTCTTTATCTTTTTTGGCTTTTCTTTTCCTTACGATTTCGATGCCACACATTTTTTTAAAGCCAAAATAGCCCTAACTTTTTTTAATATGTAGGACTCTCTTAAGGTTAAAAACAAAAAGCTTTGGGCCTTTTAATTGGCTAAAAAATTGGGGCTAAACTTCACACATTTCTAACAATCTCTCCTTCCAACCCTATTAGGATAAGATTCATCATCATAACAGTTTTATTTGAAATTTATCTTGGCCAAGAAACCTATTTTAGTCAAGTTACTGCAAAGTTTAAGTTTTTTCCTATGAAGTATCTTAGTTAACATATCTATTGCATTTTATCAGTATATATTTTTTTTAAGTACATCATTATTCTTCATTCACTAAACGTAACCAATGATATCTAATATTAATGTAATTTGTTCTAGCATGGTATATGTCATTTTTATTCAAATCTAAAATACTTTAGCTATCACAAAATATCATATACTCTTTCTTTTTTAACCTCAATTCAAGAAGAAAAGATTTCTTTCAAAGTATTTATTTACCTGCTTCGATTGTTGTATTATACTCAACCTTTGTAATTGACAAGGTAACACACTTTTATAATTTAAACTATCAAGACATAGCACTTTCTATAAAAGTGAACAAATATTCTAAAGTAAATTTTTTTTTATCAAGATCACCTACTATGTCAGTATCAGTAAATCTTTTAGAACTGATTATGAAACTCCATAACTCAAGTACATTTTTGAGGTGCCCCTCAAATATCTAAAAATTTAGTCATTGCTTCTTAGTGAACCCTCTTTAGATTACAAAAAATTTACTTACTATACCAACTGTATAAGCAATATTAAGTCATGTGTAAACTATAAGATGCATAAAAAAATCAACTGCAAAAGAATAAAAAATACTAGACATAGCTAGTTGCTCTTTCTTAGTCATTGGACAAGATTTCTTACTCAAATAAAAATGGTTGACAAGTGGACTATTAACCGATTTAACATGTTGCATGCTGAATCTACTAAGTACCCATTTAACATACTTTTTCTGTGATAACCATAGCTTTTCAGCTTTTTTTATCTCAAATAATATCTATACAAAAAATTTATTTTGCTAGACCTAAATCCTTTATATCAAAAGATTTAGACAATTGTTCTTTCAACCTACGTACCATACCAGCATCTTATCCTATAATTAACATATTATCAATATATAATAAAAGAATAATGAAGTTACCATCAAAATTTTTTTTGACATACACATAAGGATCTATTGTCATTTTTTGATAGTTATGATTCACTATAAAAAAATCAAACTCTTTGTACCATTATCACGAAGCTTGTTTTAAGCTATACAAGCTTTTCTTTAATTTACAAACTAAGTGCTTTTTTCTTTTCACTTTAAATCCATATAAATATCATTTTGAAAGTTATCATGCAAGAATGTAATATTAACATCAAGTTGCTCAAGATTCAAACTAGTTGCTAATCTAGTACCACTCGAATAAAATTCTTTTTCATAACTAGAAAAAAGATCTCTTCAAAATTGATGCCAAGGTTATAAGAAATACCTTTTACCATCAATCAAGCTTTGTACCTTACGAGTTTGTCCCTATCTTTTTTTAACTTAAACACTAATTTATTTTTCAATGGCCTATTCTCTTTTGAAAGCTTAACAAGATCATACGTACTATTTTTTCATAATGACTCTATCTTTTTTTTCATTACTTTTAAGTAATTTTCTTTATTAAGAGTAGTCTGCATATCTTGAAAGCTCTCTGGTTCTCATTTCATTGGTAACTAAAATAAAATCTAAACTTAGATACTTGGTAAATGACTTATGCTCTATGGTAGATTTTTTAGGCTGAGACTTTACACTACCTAATATCAAGGTAGTTTTTTCTATTCAATACTCTTTGATGGAAAAGATTGATTACCCTGTTCAATACTCTCAAGTAAAGAAGATTGCTTCTCCTATTCAAAATTGATTACATCGGACTCATCACTAACTATGACTAGTTTATTTGTATCCTAAAACTTTATCTTTTGCTTATTTTTACCATCTATGATTCTTTCCAATAGAACCCTTATCGGTGTTGAAACATCACAATCAACAATAACTTATGTAGTCTTTTCAATTTTTTCAAAGTTTGCAATGGTTTTTTTTTTTATGGAAGACTACATCTCTACTTTTGACTATCTTTCTATTTACTGGATCTCATACCCTATAACTAAATTTTTTATCATCATATCTTACAATCACACCCTGTGTGACTTTACTGTTAAACTTTGATCTCTACTCTTTCAGTATATGCATGAATCTTTATACCTAAAAACTTTCAAGTAAGAGTATGAAGTATCTTTTCCTATTCACACTCTTTTTGAAATGTCAAAGCCTAAAGGTACTTATGGTGATTTGTTAAGTAAATAATAAGCTATGTTGATTATTTCAACCCAAAATGGCTTTGATAATTTTACCATCCTCAATATATATTTGACTGTTTTCATAATGGTGCAGTTTATCCTTTCAGCTACACCATTATGTTATGGTGTTTCAGGTTTTGTCATCTCATACTTAATCTCATGCTTTGAACAATATTTTTCAAAGTCTTTAGATGTATATTCTCTATCATTATTAGTTCGAATACTTTTCAAGGGCAATCTTATCATCTTTTTTATTTAGCATGAAATTTTTGAAAATACTACAATACATGACTTTTATTTTTTAATATATACACTAAAATCTTACGTGAAATATCATCAATAAAAGTAACAAAATACCTACTACCATCCAATGACTTAATCTCAATGGAATCACATACGTCAGAATGAATCAATTATAATATATTTTTTCTCTTAAAATGCTTACGTAAAAAAACTTTAGGATGCTTGCCATGTAAACAGTGATCATATGAATTGAGAGACATACATTTAGTTAAAAAAAATGAGAGATTATCTTGCAAAAACATGTAACCCTTTCTTGCTCATGTGTGCCAGCCTTTTGTGCCATAAGTTTACTAAAGTATCATCCTCAACGGTATTTATCTGATTACCATTCAAATGCATCAATGTCTTATACATTGTGCAACATAGTTTTTCTTTTACAACTGTCATAGATCTTTTGAAAAGTTTTCACTATCTATTTTTTTGTTAACTTTTATATCCTTCCTTATCAAAGACATTAATAGCATACAAATTAATTTTCATATCCGAAATGTGTTTAACATCCCTCAAAGTCAACATACAGCCCGTATTAGTTTGAACAATAATATTATTAATCCCAACAATATATGAAACACTTTTGTTTCTTATCTTGGTGTAACTAAAGTCTTTTGCTTTGTAAGTTATAAACAACTCCCTCTTAGGAACACAATGATATGCCATTCTTATGTTAACTATTCACTCAATATCAGGATCACTGACATGATTACAATCACCATGTGTGCAAATCAAAGTAATTGAATCACTATCTGAGTTCACCGCTACAACATTGTAATTATATGAACTCTTATCTTTCTCATCTTTTGGCTCTTACTTTAAGATTTTGCAGTATCGCTTTATATGACTTGTTTGACTACAATGGAAGCACTTTACTTTATCTCTAGACTTGGATTTGTGTTTAGATTTATTATGATATTTTGAGTTCTGATATCTGTCGATATTTTTATCTCTGTTCTTTATAACAAGAGCTTAATTTTTAAAGTCTAAATAATTTCACCTAGCTTCTTCATTAAGCATATTATCCTTTATCATCTCCAATATCATCTTATAATCAATAATGGAATTAAGAATAGTCATAACTAGAGTATTTTAGCTATCTGACAATGAGTTCAAAAGAAATAACGACTTCATTTCATCATCCATCTTAAGCTCTATAGTAATCATCCGATTAAATATATCTTGAAAATCACTTAAGTGCTTTGTAATCAATCGTCCATCCCTATATTGTAAAGTTGCAAACTCTTTAACAAGTATAACTTTATTCATGCCTATTTTTTTCTTATACAATACTACCAAAATTTTTAAATAGTGTGGGTATTTGTCTCCTGTAATACATGATGAAACACATTGATATCAATTTATTTTTTGATTGTAGCTATTGTCTTTTTGCTTAGCTTCTTTCAGCTTTCATCTTTCATATTTGTTGACTTAGTTGAATCAACTAATACTTACTCATATAAATCTTTATAGTATAAATGATCCTCTATCATAGGGCTTTAAATTGAATAATTTAATACTGTCAGTTTTATCATAAAACTTGTATCACTTTTCATAATCTCAAACAAAATTTACTTCTGTCTTGAGTTACTTTTGTATCAATATATCAAAATAATCATTGCTCTAATACCACTTATTAGACCTGAAGTGAAAAACACAACGATGCAAAAGTAATATATTGGAATAAACCCACAATAATAGATAATAGTCAATAATCAATAGCACAAAAAAAATAATGCATACCAAAATTTATGTGAAAAACCTTTCAATATAAACTAAAAAAACTACGAACCATTAAAAAAATTTTTACTATTAAATAATAGATATATAAAAAAAATTTAACTAAAACTAAAACTAATTAACAATTAAAAAAATAATTAAAAATTTTTATCAAATAAATAACTCAATAAATATATCATTACACACCTTTTTTTTTACACCAAACGAGCATATCTTCTTTTAATATGTAGGACCTGTTAGGGTAAAAGGCCATTTAATTGGCGAAACAAATGCGGCTCACACTTTCCTAACAATATCTGGCTATGTTCCCTTGGCACTAAAAGGAAAAAACAAATGCATGATGGTAGGTTAAAAGGTAAAGTGCGGATTCAATTTGGTTTAATAAATTTACATATCTCTACTTTTAGTTTTCCATACTAATCAAATTTGCTATTCCTTGAGCCAGAAAAATTCGGGTTTCGTGATGTAGAAGCAATTGACAGATTAGCTTTGTCGCTTTAATCACCATTGAGCACCTCATGTGGCTAATATTTCTTCTTCTGATCATTTCTTCTCTTCTCTTCAGCTAGTTTCCATTTTAAAAAGAAAAAAAAGGAAAAAGGATAACGATAATGCATTGTCCTTAAATGGACAGGACACGTGCATAAAACAACATACAGATCCAACATTTTCTTCTCCATCCATATCATCCACATCTAATTTTGGCATTCCTTCGTTCGTTCAATGGGTTCACATTAATCTTTTCGTTTTTTTTTCGGTTTAAAAAAAAAAAGAAATCACAGCTAAAAAATTAAAAAAATTATAAATATTAAGATTTATACTTAAAAATCATCTTTTATAAATAATTATATAAATTAATTGAATTAAATTTTAAATTCAAAATTTTTTATTTCTCCACTATATATCTTTTTGATTACTCGTGTTCTCTTTCTTAAGATATGGCATGTGATTTATTCAAATTGAAAATCCCAAAAAGTTATATAAACCATCAACTGAGTGCAATTACTTCATAGACACTCTCAAACATTGACATAGTAAGTTTTATTTCTTTCAATAATGGTTTAGTATGTCTTTGAACCTTATTAATTTCAAGTGGTGATTAAGGAGATAAATTTTCCTTGGATAAAGATCACAAAAACTGGAGCCATACAATTTTCTTTCTTGTTTCAAAGAGATAATCATAAATTAAAACCAGTTTTACAATGGACTTCTTACATGCTAATGTTGATTAATTTTGGATTCAATATGATTTGATTGATAAACTGATTGTGGTTTTGCATGGCGTTTGTACAAATCCAAACAATAATTGAAAAACCAGTGTTTAGATTTGTTATACTAGGTTTATAGAAAGCGATAATCTCAGTGTCTAGTCTACTATTTATGAAATCTTATCATCAAAATTAAAGATAGAAATCATCATGAGCCAGAGAAAAGCCTAACTTAATTACAAACGATCATCCACAGCTTAAAGAGGTTAGTTCAATCGATAAGAGAGAGTTTTCTGTCCTTGAACTGTTCTTGAAAGACAGGTCGGATCTTTGGGATAAAATTTCGAAAATAAAATTTTAAATATATCAGATCGATACGAAGGAATGAGTTTTTAAAATCATATGAAAAGGATGTTAGACCCTAAACAAAACTTAAAATGCCTTTGATCATATTGAAAAGAGAAATAATCCACCACCTTTTGCATAACAATCTGTATCAAGTTTGAGGTTCATGAACTCTCTTGCATTCACATATACTTAACAAACTTGAGCATTCAAGAAGTTTTCCATAGCACTGTCTCAAGATGTAGACAAAGTCGAACAGCCAAGAACAGACCTAGCTATAAAATATGGATCACGGTCTTGGCATGCAGGAATGATTATAGCAAAAAAATTATACTGAAACTAATCTGTAGTAAAGTGTGAACAAAATTTTTGCATAATTACATGTTAAACACATGCATATGATATGCAGTTGAGCAGCATAAATAATTATCCTCGAGCAAATCATGCAAATACAAGCTGTAGCTTGACATATTATCAGAGCATCATTTTCTATGTGTGGTCAGCCTGTCGATTTTCTATCTTATCGACTATGGAGAGGACGTCTCCATCTAAAAACCCGCCAGGTGCTGGTGTGGTCAGAATCCGCGTCTCATTTCTATGGATATTCGCTAGCTATGATGATCATGATCTTCATGCCATGTGCCAAAAAAAATCCGATCATCTCCATGTTAGAGATAATGGTAATCTAGATTATGATTAATTTAATATCATCTTATTTGACACTAATTCATTAATGATAAACTGACCCTAAACAAGATAAGATTAACTTGATTAATTCTGAAATTTTTATATTTGATTTCTTATGAGTAATAATTAAAATTTCAATTTAAGACCTTTAATTTTGAAATTAATTTCAATATTATTGAATTAACAACTTATTCATAAAATTGTTGATCAGTTGAAGAATGTTTTACATTAAGTTTTCTCTCTTGAAATAATAAATCCTTTAATTATGTAAACTTACATTGAAAGGTAGACAACCAAAAGTAGACAAATGATGAATGTTGATGGTGTTTTTGAATATTTTAGTTGAGAGAAAAAAAAAAAATGGGATTAAAGGAAAGGACAGCTGTAACATGTAGTCAGAAAGTATGATTAGAGGTATTAAAATTGTTAATTCGAGACGCGTTCCGACACTCAATGTGGTGTCCGAGGTAAAAGTAAGAAGTGAAATAGATGAAAATGATGAGTTATGTGAGAAAAGTTTAAGTAGTGAAAGAATGTAAGGAGAAATACATTGGTTCTGTTCTTCTGATACCTTGTCTGTATAGTTCTCTTTTACCTCTTGTGTGAGACAAATGATCAAAGATCTAATTAAAACGACGGACAATTAAAAATATTTTTTTGTGTGAAGTTTGAGAATAATTTACGTGAATGAATAAAATTTATATTTAATGATTTCATATATGTATAAATCACATTTAATAATTTTAAATAAATTAATAATTCATTAATTAATTTTAAAATAATTGTTTCAATTAGGTGTGTAATCGAGTCGAGTTTAGTCGATACAGTAAAAAATTCGAGTTCGACTTACAACTCGTGACTCGATACTCAGCTCGAACTGGATCGAATTTTATTTTTTAAGCTCGAGCTTGATTAGTGATCAAATTTGAGCTATTCGAACTTTTTCGATTAAACTCGATTAATATATAAAAATAAGCTCAATTCGTATATTCGATAAGAGTTCGATTATTTATACTCGAGTTCGAATTCGAATTCGAAATATTTTATTAATTAAAATAATAAAAATATATTTAAATATAAAAGCTTGATTAAGCTCGTAAACTACTCAAATCAGATATAAAAATATTTGAATTCGATTTGATCGACAAATCGAGCTGCTCGAGCTCGAACTCGACTTGATAATAATCGAATCGAATTCAAATTTTCTTCGAATTAAATCTAAATAGCTTACGAATATTAATGTATCATTTACACTCATAATCTTAATAAACCATTAATAAGACTTTGGGCTGAATTATTCTCTTAATCGAATGTCATCAAGTCATCTTTTTATAGCAAATGATGTGATTGTTTGGATGTATTTCATTTGGACGATTCGAAACCTAAAACCTTGATGTATTGATTAAATTCTAATCATTTATTGATTGACTGAGGCATAAAAATGAGTATAGGATATTTCGATTTTATTAGTGAACTAATAACTCGAGAAAGTAGATAAATTATTTGGATTAAATATAAAATTGGTAATTTTATTTATTTTACGAAAATGAAAATCACATGTTCTTGACATTCAAAAACAAATCATAAAAAGGTTGAACATAGACTTCTTTGTAGGTCATATTAGCGTCTTTGTCAACATAAAAAATCGGAACCTCCCAATTTTTCGAATGCGCGTTTTACGTACCACATGCTATTTGAGTTCATCGACCAACTTTGCTTCGAGATTCATATGATGAATACACGAAAGCGAACAAAATAATTTTTGTTGGGTACAGAAACTGGTAGGCCCCCCATTTCGGATTAACATCAACATCTAACGTCCATGATTTTGCCACGTCTGATCTTATTAAACACCCAATCACATCACTCGGTCGTCTTCCATTTTATTGTGGTCCCACCGTTCTGGAGATCGGGACATAGATAATTACTATATTCACTCAAAACCTTACCATTTTAAAATTTCATAGAAAAGCGAAAATTAAAAAATAATGATATTTGTGTTTTGAATTTTGATGATTTTTATTTTAAATATTTTTAATTCGATATTTGTGTTTTCATATTAAAATTGTTAAATTTTAAAATCAAACAAATTTTTAGAATAAATTTTTGAATGGTTCAAGTTTCAATTAATTTAAATTAAATTATTTGAATTATAATTTTTTAATTAAATTGAATTAAATTAAAAATTTTTTGGATTAGAATCAATTTTACTAACTTTAAATCCAACTTTCATGTCATGACAAATGTATATTTTTACTATTTATTTACATGTTGCTAACTTTATTTGTGTAAATTTTTTATAAAATCTTTATCGATAAAATTAACTCATTTATACTAAAATATTGAATAAAAAATTAAAATAATTAATTAATTTAATTAATTAAAATTTATTTTTTAAAATTTAAATTTTATTGATAATTATTTATTAAAATTATATCTGCACGATTTAAATTTAATTATTTATAATTATTTATTTTAAATTATCAAATAATTTAAAAAATTAAATAATTTATCTATTTAAAATTTTTCTTATAAAAAAATGAAATAAAAACATTAATCAATTGAGACAATTTTTTACACCAATATGTCTTGGGTAGATAGATACATGAAATAATTATGAGAAAATAAATGTGGGACGTGAATATTCGAGCATATCGGACTAGATCGGTGGATCAAAATTATTGCAATCGATCGACGTGGATCCTCGCTGTCCAGTCCAAATATACCAGAAACGACCGGTGCAGATAACCCAATTGTTACAATCCACGTAGGATACCAGCTTCTCGCTCATGTGCGCGGCGGCTCGTTCGACCACGTAGGTTTGAACGGGGCCCACTTTTCCCTAAAGCTTACTATAAAACCGAAGTCCAATAATCCATGACAAGCTCGCCAACATTCTAAGTTATCCACGGCATAAAAAGAAAAAGATAAAAAAAAAAAAAAAAAAACCATGGCTGGCTTTGCAACCAGAATTTCATGGAATCACCGGAATTTAACCTACGGTTGCCAGGAATTCAAGTTTCCTGAGCGACCAGATTCAAGTCTGTCAGATATGGAATTCGGGTTTCTTGAAGATGGTGACCAAGAAATCCCTGGACATGGAAGCTGTAAAAGTGATGAGCTTCGAGGTAACAATGAAATGATAGATGGAAGAGGAGAGTTGGGTGATGATGATGATGGTGAGGCGAAAGAAGATGATGGAAGTAGTGTTGAAAACAACAAGAGTTTTTGGCAGAGTCAGCACCAGGCTCTGCAAGCTACCTTGTGTAGGAGTAGCTCTTTGGAATCAAGAATTAGAAATGCCACCAAAGAAGGCTTGAAAGATATTCAGAGAGCGAGAACTGTTTGTGCTTGTGGGAAATCCATGGCTGAAAGTTGTAGGAATTGTCTTATGAGAGAAGTCTCTGGCCGTCTCCAAAATGCTGGTTTCAACAGTGCCATACGCCGGTCTAAATGGCGAAGCTCTCCAGATATCCCATCACGTATAATAATTAAAACAAAGAACATTAAATTCCATTGCTAAAACTCTTTTAAAGCAGATTTTTTTTTTTTTTAATCTTTGGTGGGGTTTCATTTGTCAAGGAAATGAGAGGAGTTAACATATTATTTGGTTTGATATTGTGCAGGAGAGCACACGTTTTTGGATGTGATAGAGAATTCAAGAAAAGGAGATGTAAGGGTAATAATAGAGTTGAACTTCAGAGCTGAGTTTGAGATGGCAAGAGCAAGTGAAGAGTACAATCGTCTAGTCCAACGATTACCAGAAGTTTTTGTCGGTAAAGTAGAAAGATTAAATAATGTGATCAAAATCGTATGTTTGGCTGCCAAGAAATGCATGAAGGAGAAGAAAATGCACATGGGGCCATGGAGAAAACACAGATACATGCAAGCTAAGTGGCTAAAATCATGTGAACGGAATACATCTACAAAATCCTTGTCAGTGGGATATTCAGGCCGATTGCCGAAGCCAAGGGCCTCATTGCTAACTGTAGATTTGCTGGAAAAGCTGTCCAATGTGCGTTGTACAGCAGTTCAGGTTGTATGAATATTGGGAGAAATTTAAACCAAAGATTTTGTCCTCTAGTTCTTTTAATTAAACTACTATTTAAATCTGAACTTTTGGACCGGTAAAGTGTATATAATAATATTTTAGAGATTGGATGAATAACGAGAAAAGGCCTTTTATTCTGAAATCAGGGTTTTTGTCTATAAATATTCTTGGTCCTTTCTTGTTTTTGACTTGAAGTTTGATGTTCAACGATAAGGTCCATCGACTGCTGCAATTTCAGATTTGCTGGCAGAAAATGGTCAGTTCTGGAGCAATACACCTGACTTTGGATTCTTGATAATCTTATAAAATAATGTTGAATATATTAAATGGATCAGGTTCCAAACTGATCTCATTGTTGACCTTTTGTCGTATTAACAAAACTTCAAATAGGAAATAGTAATATAATAAAGAAAGTAGATAAAACTAAAATCCCCACAGCTGAACTCTGGATAATTTCTATGGTTTTGGCTTAAACATCATTTCTGCTGTCATTTTGGAATCGGATTATGGAGTTGCAGTTTTGAATTTGCATAATTGATCTCCTAAAATTGTCAAGCCTCAGGGTCAGGGAAGATTATTACAAGAATTCATAAATTAATGATTGTAGGAAACTCACAAACAGAAGTTAGGATGTTAGATGGTAGATTTCATTTTCAAACTTAGGATGGGTGAGCCCAAGCGTCACGGATCAATATTTAAGCTTTAAGCTTGAGCGACTTCGGAGACTTAAAAATTGACTCATCCGACAACTCAAATCAATTTAATATTCAGACTGGTGTTAAAACACTCAGTATTCCAAGGACAACCACCTTTGCTGTTGTTAAACAAAGCTGCACATTAAATGTTTGATGAAAAGCTCAAGAGAATCAAAAGAGATAAGTAAGAATAAACTTATATTACTCCAAGTTGTGATATGTACAATGAAAGTGGGGCACCCTCTGTTTATAGGTAAAGCCGCTTACATCCATGAGAAACTGCTCTCTGTCTCGAAAGGAATTACTGGGCCTGATCCATCCCGCGGACCGTGACACAAGGACCTCCATAAAAGAAAGGCATTGCAGTGATATAATGGGGGAGGGGGGGGGGGGGGATGGTGTGGAAACTGAATGAATTGGGTTAGTTGGGTTTGGGGTGTGACAGCCTGAGACCTTGGAGGGTGAACCAAATTTTCTGTTGTCCTCAGAAATGGGACTCTTGATTTAGGGCCCACGTTAGGTGAGCCCATATTTTAGACCTACAGATCCATGGGCTTTTTATTCGTTCCCAAATCCCAACATCTTAGAAAAATATTTTTTGCATCAATAAAATAAAAGAGGTGCTTGGACTCATAGTATTAAATATTTCCATTAATAAGAAAATATGTATGATGATTCTATCCTTCATAGGCTGTTATTATATCTGTTAAAAAATGATGTTTAATTAGATTTAGGCCTAAGTTTTAATGAGGAATTTGTTGGATTAATGCTGTGAGGAGGTTGCATCAAATATAAGGTTTTGATAAAATCTGAAACTAAGTTTAGTAATCAATCATTACTTTTTTTCATTATAGAACAATAAAATAAAATTACAAAAGCCATAGATTTGTAAATATTTTTAATTATGCACTTATGATAAAATTCTCTTTTATCTCGTTAAAACTTCTTCGTTTTCACTTTGATAGAATGTTTTCATTATAACATTATTATAATTAGATATGGTGATATAAAATAAATAAATAAATTTAAAATTTTAACAAAAATCATAAATAAATTTAATAAAATAAAAAAATATTTTATATTTTTACATTGATACGAATTATGACATATAATTTTTATATAAAATAAAATACGAATACATAATTATTAATATTTTACATAATATTAATTAATAAATTATCAAGTCGAAATATAATACTAATATTTCACACTTTTAAATTTATTATTCTCTTTATTGTTTGAATTTAAATTTATTAAAAATCTATAATAAAATAAATTTTTATAAATTTATTAAATTTAATATAAATAAATTTATTTGAATCAATTAAAAAAATAGACAACTCCTTATGGATAAAAAAATGTTGTTTAATTTCACATTAATTCTATTTTCTAATTCCAATTTTGAATCCAAATATTACTCCAAAGTCTTAACCTTTAAGTACCCTATAATTCCATTTGGTTTTCCTTTTTGACCTATCGTCTCACATGCAAAGAAAAAAAAAAAAAAGATAGGGAAGAATCTTAAGAAACCAAAGAGCAAAAGTCCAATTGGAATCCAACCAAACAACTTTCAAAAACATAAAAAAAAAAAAAAAAACGACAAACCGTATTTAACAAATAAATATACGTATACATACGATCATATACCTACAAAAATACCAACAAGAAAGTCGCTGGCTACAAAATAACTTACTACTCACTACAACCTCCGTGCGAACCGTACCATCCACCCCTAGCTTTTGCTTTTGCTTTTGCGTTTTGCCATTGCCTATGTAATTATTATTATTATTATAAAATAAAAAATACTCATTCTCTAAGAAAATGACACTTGTTTTCCCCCACTTTATTTCCTTTTGATAAACTCAATAAAATAAGCCTTTTTGACAAATCAAAAGATCTTGTCTTTTATTGGCTTTCTGTCCTTTTTGGTGTCCCCACACTCAACCGCCTTTTCAACTGGGCTCCACCTTTTTTCAGTCCTCAACCCGAAAATATCGGATCCACGGAATCTACGGTCCCCAACCATCTCCGTATGCGATACGTATGTCTTCTCAAGCTTCCTTTTGCAGGGTAATTCCTATATTCTTTTTTTTTTTTTTAAATTTTCTCTTACTACCCATAAAAATCAAACAAAGAAAAAAAAAAAAATGCCACCTTGCGTTGATTAGCCATGCACTTATTAGCTTCATGGTAAAGTTCTTGTCTTTGGATGCTTTTTTGGTATGTGTTATAATATGTTTTCTTTTAAATTTGTTTTGTGCATATCTTTTCATATTTGAATCTGGGTTTTTATTTGTTTTTATATATTATACATGTATTTTATTTTTATAATGGGGTTTATGATTGTTTTTGACAAATGAATATTTTTTTTCTGAGGTTAATGGGTGTTATAAGCACGTTTTTCTTTATTTTCAATAATACAATGAAGTATAATTTTTTTTTTGGGTTGTTTTTTTTCTTTGTTTTATTTTTATTTTAATTTTTTTGATGGATGACTTTTTTGTTTGGTTACTTATGTCGGATTTTCCAGGCATTGATTCACGGAAGGTGGTGTTTTGACTTTCGAAGCTTAAAGAGAAAAAAATAAAAAAGAAAGTTTTTTTTGGAGGAAGGCTTTGATACTTTGATTATGAATCAAAAGCTTTTTTGTTGTTTGATGGATTGAAAAAAGGGTCTTTCAAGTGTGGATAGATTTGATGGGTTTCAACTTTCAAGTGATTCTCTTTCTCTTTTTTCATTTTAATGGAAAAGAGATTAAGGCCAGTTAGAGTCTCATTCTTGATGGTTTTTCTTCATGGCTTTGATTGGTTTCTTGTTCAATGAAACAGAAGTTTGATTTTTCGGTGGTCAACTGTTGATGGGCTTGAAGAATTTTTGTTTCTTTAGCTCTGTATGCTGCCTAGGAGTATTATTTCTGGAACAGTCCCTTGATTGTGTCCCTTCTTCTTCGAAGGAGGAGGAAAACAAAGAAGGGAAGATAAAGGGAAGCTTTGGGTTTAAGGTCTTCTAGCGATTCAAGCATTTGAAGTGAATTACAGGGATATAAGAAATGGCAGAAGAGGGTAATTCTTGGATAAGGAGAACAAAGTTTTCTCACACAGTTTGTCATAGATTGGACACATCTAGATTGGTCTCCTTTCCTTTCCACCTACAAGCAGACAGGAATCCAGAGAGTTTGGGGTTGAAAGTAAGGTCAACAGTAGCTTCTTCTAATCGGAAATCTGTTCACAATGATCCACAGATTCAGCAAAATCCAATCACAAACAAGCAAAGGTCTGTATCTCCTCTCCCTCAGACTGTTCTCTCTGATGCATTTATGGAAGCAAGTTCTGAGAAGAGGAGATTCTCAACTCCTCATCCTCAAAGGAAAGAATCGGACAAGCGAATGAAGGGTAAGTTTTTCCACAAAAAATCCCATGACAAGAAAGGATCCAATTCATCGGCACCATCAAATTCAAGTCCTCTTAGGCACTTGGGTTCCATGAAAGTTCCTGATAAGTCAAAGAGCAGGAAGGAGTCGGCTTGGACTAAGTATTTTGACCATGCCGGAGGAAGGGTTAACGCTGTAGAAGCAGCTGATGAACACACTGTTGAACTTTCCCAGCTATTTCTTGGGCTTAGATTTGCTCACGGTGCACATAGCCGGCTTTATCATGGGATATATAAGGAGGAAGCTGTTGCAGTTAAAATTATTAGAGTTCCAGATGATGATGAAAATGGAAACCTGGCCGCTCGATTAGAGAAACAGTTCAATAGAGAGGTTACCCTTTTATCCCGACTCTACCATCCGAATGTTATAAAGGTAATTGAATTTTGATTTTTCAAAATTTCCCCCTTCATATGTATCTTGTTCAGGTACTATAATGCTTCTCAGACAAATAGAGTTTATTCTGGTTTTCAATCCCTTAATAGCTAAATTTCCGTAGCTTTAATTTTCTTTGGATTGAGTATTTTTGTGGGGGCGCATCATGTTTCAGTTCTCACCATTATCTTTTGATCTCATAACAGTTTGTAGCAGCATGCAGAAAGCCACCGGTTTATTGTGTTATAACAGAATATTTATCGGAGGGTTCTTTGAGGGCTTACTTGCACAAGCTTGAGCACAAGTCACTTCCATTGCAAAAGTTAATTGTTATTGCTCTAGAAGTTGCTCGTGGGATGGAATACATTCATTCTCAAGGAGTCATTCATCGTGATCTTAAACCCGAAAACATCCTTATTGATAAAGATTTCCACCTGAAAATTGCTGATTTTGGTATAGCTTGTGAGGAGGCATATTGTGATCTACTGGCAGATGATCCAGGGACTTATCGGTGGATGGCACCTGAGATGATAAAAAAGAAATCATATGGACGGAAGGTGGATGTGTACAGCTTTGGACTAATCTTGTGGGAAATGGTAGCTGGAACAATCCCATATGAGGATATGAATCCTATCCAAGCTGCTTTTGCAGTTGTGAACAAGGTATATTCCTAAGCCTTATTCTTCTTGGTAATATGGATTCCTGTATCTCCTAGCATATCAGCCTGAGTTCATTAAGGCCTTTGCTTATCAAAAGTTTCCTTGAAAATGAACTCCAGCACCGATCCTAAATCATTCAACCTATTTTCTTAAATAGTTTTTCATCTCATATATTTAATCATGTTCAGTCAACCAAATATTGTAGTTTTGATGCACATGATGTGGCATACGACTGCATTCAAAATCTTTGTAAATTTAAGCAATGCTGATTAGCAGAGTTGTTTAGTCTACAATCTGTATGATGGTAGACGGCTAAGAAGCTATGACATCTTGCTGATTCTCAGCAGTAATACTAGCATTGTGGTCTCAGGCGGTGGCATGAGTTGTTAATCATAAGTTATCATCAAAAAGACATTCAGTCTAACCATTAACCTAACAGACATTCCTTCCATTGCTCAATATGAGGCCAACCTAAACACCATTTTAGAAACAATGACTGATGCCTAATACGGTGGAAGCATCATTTTTCTCCGTTGTTTGAGTTGATCTGATGAATGGTTTGGGTGACTCTGTGGAGGTTTTCGAAAGTAAGGCCATGGTTTTTAACTGATATTCTACTTAAATTTTCACTTACATGGGAGAATTGAAGTGCAATTGTGGCATCTTTACGTATAATTTGTTGCATTTTTTAATCTAAACTGAGAAGCTTTTATATCTGTAATTCTGATATCAGATTTTTTCCCTAGAATTTGAGACCTGTAATCCCAGCATACTGCCCTCCTGCCATGCGAGCTTTAATTGAGCAATGTTGGTCGTTGCACCCAGAGAAAAGGCCTGAATTTTGGCAGATAGTAAAGGTGTTGGAGCAATTTGAGTCCTCACTTAATTGTGATGGAACCGTGAATCTGGCACAGAACCCAACTTGCCAAGATCATAAGAAAAGGCTCCTTCATTGGATCCAAAAGCTTGGTCCCGTGCACCCTCACTCTAATGCGTATATTTCACCTATTCTTAAACCTAAATTCACATGAATCTTTATGGTGACCTGGCTTTTGTAGTTCCACCGGGCCAATTGTAATTAAAAGGTTGCTTTTCCTAATCTTCTTTATTTGTACCTTATGTCACATTCATGTGAGAGTGAATGAAAAAGATTGGTAGGCATCCATGGATGTGAATGCGTCTTTTTCTGTATATATATATATATATATATATATATATATATATATATATATATATATACAACAAATGATCATTATTTCGGGCACGAAATTCATCCTATCATTTCCTTTATTAGAAAAAAATACTAATATGTTTAGGTTTACAGGCAAGAATTCATTACCCTTCTCTTTGCTCAATCTTCCATTCTTCTGACTTGATTTAAACTCATATTTCACAGTAGCTAATCTTCCATCCCAACTGAAAAAAAATTTCTTCCTGTTAGTTGAGTTCATGATATTTGAATCAAGAAGTGGACTGTGGACTTTTCAATAGATCAAGTAATTCTTGTATTTCGTGTCATATAAAATATTAAAATTTATGTATTTATATTATATTTTATATAAAAATTATGTATTATAATTTATATCAATATAAAAACATGAATTATAATTTTTTATTTTATTAAATTTATATATAATTATTATTATAAATTTAAATGACATTATTTTCATATTATATTTATATTTTAGATAATCAAATTTATTTTGAATATAAAAAAATAAAATTATGCCCATATCCTAGTCTTGTGTAAGTGTCACGGGTCGAGACTTAAGCTTCGAATCCGTGTAGCTCGGAGACTCGAGCATTCACCCTTTCGACATCTCAGATTAGTTTTTCTGTCACGGTTCATACCCTTGTGAGGTATTATCCGCGCTGACCCTCTAGCCTCACGGTTTTATCTTACAAAAGACGTCTCACAAAATAAAAATAATGTGAACCTTTTTATACTTCAGTGATCTTCCTATTATGTTTAATGTAAGATTCAAAACTCTCACTTCAATTCGTGACATAAGTACCATGTAACAAAATTGGTGAGTGGTTTTTAAATGGACACGTATCTCTGTCAAATATCAATGTATTTTATTTAATTTTTGACCCGTTTTTGTCGGTGGATGAGCTTCATTCCACTACAAGGATTGCAATGGCCTCTTTGTCTGGCCTCTGCAAAACCAAAACCTCATTTTTAGACAATTTCAGTGAAGCCAACCTGTCTGTACCAGCTTGGGCTTACTGTCTTCTTTCCTGTCTTTTTTCAAAAGAGCAATCACTTTTATCCCTTTTAACGAGAAAAATTGTAATAGTGGTGTTATAGTGACTTCAAAATTTTTGAAGTTTGTGATATTGTATTTAATGGGTGTATTTTATTTATAACTATTTTTATTACAATAGTATAATTATTTAATTATAATAAATAATTATATAAAATTTATTACATATGTGTAAGTTTTATATAATATTTTAATAAATTTTACATAATTTTTAATTATAATTGATGAATTATAATGAAATAATTACATATAATATGTTTCCGTGTTTAATACTTAAAATCATAAAATTTTTCAAGAATGATACTTTTGTAGACTCATTCATGGGTTGGATTACTAGGCCAACCTATGAATGAGTCTACAAGAATGATATTTTTAAATTCTAACATGTTAGTGTCACTAATTTTCTAAACAAAAATGAATGAGTGGACCATAGTCACGACTTTCTTTCTAATCTAACCTTATTCTTCGGATCACGACTTAATTTGCAATTGGGGCAGCTTCACGCTTATAGCTTATTGAAAAAATACAAGTAAATAAAGCACGATTCAAAGAGATTGAACATTGGCACATTAACAATATTTTTAAGTGAATTTCTAGTTAATTTTCTAAAACAATTGTCCTAGGGAAAACGATGGGAAGACGAATGTGCATGATAGGTTAAAAAAAAAAGTCAGTGGCGTAGTTAGAAAATAATTTCGGAAAAGTCGTATTTATATACTAATTCACATTATATTGACTTATAAGTTCTTTTTATATATTAATTTTTCATTAAATTTAATTATTTTAAATATTAAATTTTTTTTTATAATGTTATATTGTTTGATGCGATCACGCTTATGACATAATCATTCTTAAATTTATAAATTGAATAAGATAGTATTTATTATTGTTTTTTATTATTTTTCTAAGTAATTAAGCATTTTTTTAAATTTAATAATCTAATTAAGATATTTTAAACAAAATATTAAATATTTTTTAATGCTAAGATTCTAACTATTATAAAATAAAAGTTTATGATCTTAATTTTATGTAATAAAAAATAAAATTTTATTTTTGAGTAAAATTCGAGAATGTGTTTAGGTATTATTCATATAAACTTAACATATGATTCTATTTATATAAAAATTTAAATATTTTTATCTTATTTGAAATCTAAATATTAATATTAACATTATAAAATGAAGGAAAATCTTATTTATTTGATCAATAAAAAAATTACACAAAATTTACTATTCTATACCTATAAAATTATACCTTTCTTACTCGAAAATTGCATGTGGCTATGCCACTGATAAAAGTGACAATAATTCACTGCGAGATTAAGAATCAGTTGCTTGGTTCATCGAAATATATTGGAGACTAAAGTTAATAGAAAACCATCAATCTTTGTATCAAAACCAAGGTCAAAGTCGTCGTGGATGCTTCTTTGAATTCATCAACCAAGCTAGAATTTCTACTTACCATCAATCTTTGTATCAAAACCAAGGTCAAAGTCGTCGTGGATGCTTCTTTGAATTCATCAACCAAGCTAGAATTTCTACTTAACTTTGTTCTCCAATTCAAAAGTGCTTCTTCTAGAGGGTAGTTAAGACACATTAGTCAATGTTGGAATGAATCTTTGAAATCTGGAATTTAATTCGATTATTTTATACAATTATTTTTAAAAATTGACTTACGGGGATTCAAATTTTAACATTTATAATTTTTTTTTTTAATTTTCAGATTATAGTTTTCTTTGTAAGATAAAATTCTCGACCATTTGTATTGGCAATAGCGTGAACCTTTTTAATTTTAATGGAATTAGTAGTTGCTAATTGCTATTTGATCTAAATTCACAAGGCACACCCATTTGTTTCATCAAAATATTTTGGCCTAGTAAAATTCTAATTGTGGACATAGATTCATGTCTTTTTCAGACGAAATATGATTAATTCTCACTTTGATGTCATGTTAACCTTACACAAAATCTGTAGTTTTTGATTTATTAATGCACTGTAGTTTATGGTGGGTTATAATGTAAAATGAAACAATTTGGCCACATTGTGCATGAGTTCTGAAGGGAAATAAAAAGTTAAGATTCAAGTTTAAATTACTGCAGTACTTATGCAATTTCACTAAATTTTACCACATGAAGCATCTAGAGATACCGAATATAGTCTTTGATCACTTTTAGTGCTGGTAAAGTACGCAAGATTGTTCACATTAAAGGAGATTCCGAATGAGTTTCCAATGCATTTCCAAGGAATTTTACAGCTAGCTGGTTGAGCAATCCTGGAAAAGCTTTCATGGGGTTAGAGGAAAAGATACATAATATTTTCCCATCAATTTCCTTCGGAAATTAAATCCAAGTCAATATGTAGAAAGCAAGGTGACCAAAGTCATCACAAGTAATGGCTTGTGGATGCACAAAAAAACAAGGGGATACGAGGCAATTATATTTACTTACAGATTAGGATTGTATTTGGTGTAAAAATATTGACAGATTGAAAATTGGAAGGGTCCTCCATTGTTGCTTTTCAACATCAATTAGATTTCAGTTTTCATCATCAATTCTCATCCACTGGGATTGTTTTTGGTCCTTGAAACTGAAATTGGCTCCAGGAAAAGTGCATAAGAGCCGGCAATCCTTTTTTTCCTGTCTTGCTAGCTAGGACAACAACTCCCGCAATTGCCCAATAAAACCCGACAACCATGTTTCTCCCAGCTTCTTCTCTAGCTTGAAGGGGAAATGGTTAGAAGTTTTTAAAGGCTTCAATTAGGGAGATCTAGGTGACTGTAGGGTAATTGGTTGGTGGTTGTAGGGTGGCTGGTCGGGGGCTGGCAACAGCGGCGCCGTACCAACTCTCTGATTTCTGTCTTATTCTGTTTCTTTTGTTTGTTTTTTTTTTTTGTTTTTTTTTTATTAATAATTTTTTATTAAAAATATTATTATTATTATTAAAACAGTAGACTCGAACAAAACCAATGTCTACAGGGAGCAAGCTTGCTCACAACAGATCGATTATTAAAGAAAGTTAATAGCATTGATCACATGTAATATTTTGTTGTGTTATTTAGGTGTTAATATTTTCGAGCTTAAATTTTTTTTTTCACATTTTTTACCTAAAAAAAGGCTCAACAACAATTTCCATCATGTTCACTTTGATAATTAAGACATGAAATGAAATGACAATAGGTTGTTATGATCTTTAAGAAAACTTTTAATTAATACATAATTAAGTAAACACCATTTAAGGCAAAATTAAATGTATTACACAATGTGTAACTTTTTTTATTTAAATTCATAAAATTAGATAAAAAAAATTAATTCAAATTATATTGTCAACTACTTATAGGATAATTCTAAATCGTTTGATAAAAATTGCATACTTGAGGAAAAAAAAAAAGTAAGCAACGAAAAAGAATCTATCCTTGGTTTGGCACAGTCCCCTCTCTGACATAAGAAAGCATCAGAGAGGCCAAGAAAATGAAAATCCCAAAGCAAGATTTTTTAGTTTGCAAACGGATAGATGATCTTTTTCCTCCTAAATCTGGACCATAAATCTCCAAGTTGGTGGCAATGAGACTTCTCATTATCCAAATTTTCTGTTTCGTGAGATACAATACTGGCTTGGGCAATAAGCCCCCAAATTCTACTACTTTTGCCATGTTTTCTTTATCTCACTGTTTCTGATATAGATAGTGCTCTTGACATTTTCTGCAATTCTTTGCTGTTACAGTCCCACAAGGTCAGGGTATGTATGTAAAAGTGCAAAGTTCATTTCCAATAAATATTATAGGAAAATACATATTGATTGTTGAAATATATAATCAATGAAAATCAAGTTTTTTTTTATTTTATTTGTAGTAGGCCATTATAAAAATGAAAACAAATTTGAATCATAAACTCACCAATCCATTACTATTTTAGATAAGATTATTAAGGATTATAAATAAACCATTAATTAAGCAGGTGATTATGATCCTATAAGTCGAGGGTTAGCTTGCAAGCACGTTTCCTGCTGTTGGTCAAATCAAATTAGTACGTAGGATTCGAAATCAAAGGAAATGCAGCCAAACTTTCTACCTGATTATGCTGATATCATCGTCATTCTCTTGGAAAGGGGAAGGTATACTAGCCTTATTGGAAGATTACATATATAATTAAGATCTCATTCATATGTATTGTGATAAATTCGATTTGGCCATCTAATTCCAAAGAGTCAAATTATGTTTATCTATATGTGTGTGAAAATGATTCAATTAAAAATTGAATTGAAAACATGAAAGTTAAAATTTTTTTATTGGCATGTGCTGTATGGTTAAAGCCGAAATTGAAACAGTAGCTTTTGTAAATATATGATTTTCACAAGAATCAAAACGGTCAATGACTGTCCATTTAGCCCTAAAGCAAACCCCACCATACGTTCATGTTAGCGAACTTTTTTCTCTGGCATCTCATGATAGTATTTATTTTGCTTTTTTGCCTTTGGCTTTCATTTCTGATAAGGGAACCTTTAAGCACTTTAATCCTATTGGGCAATGCCACTTCTTTTGCCAGTTTTGCTACCGCTGAAGAAGTACTTTCCATGGAGAGCAACCCTAATTCTTCCTCAAGAACAGACAGAAAACTCATTGAGAGAAACAGGAGAAATCAAATGAAAGCTCTCTATTCCAAGCTCAATTCTCTCATACCCCATACAAGCTCTAGGGTTTATCTCTTTTCTCTCCCTTTTTTCACATACTCACTCACTCCAAAATGTGAAAAAAATTAATATTTTGCTAAATCTCGATTATTTTCATTCTTTATTGCATTGCATGATGGATGGAGTTTTGCAGGAACCAACATCACTGCCTGATCAACTAGATGTAGCTGCAAATTACATAAAAGGGTTACAGATAAACTTAGAAAGATTGAAGGAAAGGAAAGACAGCTTAATGAGAGTAGAAAGGTCGACGAATAAAACAAGCAGGAGCAGTAGCAGGCCAAAATCTCCTCAAATCCAAATTCATGAAATGGGTTCTTCTTTGGAGATTGGGTTAACAACTGCCTCCAATCGTCAGTTCATTTTCAATGAGATAATTCGAATTCTCCATGAAGAAGGAGCCGAGATTGTTAATGCCAGTTTCTCTGTTGTTGATGATACTGTTTTCCATACCATACATCTTACGGTAGGCATGCTATGATTTCACTAAGTTCATTACCTTTTTCCCTGTGATGTGAGGAATAGTAAATTTGAGGAATCTTTTAATATTTTAAAGATTTGTTTAATTAGAAATTCTTGGCTTAAATAAAATTGTGTAGGTTGGGGAGTCTGCACCAGATATTTATGGAGTGGCCAGGATATCTGATAGACTAAAGAAGTTTGTCCATGATGCTGATACATATGACAAGTGATAGCTGCTGTAATGGAGTAAATAATCTGAATCACTCTATCCTCTGTTTGAATATTGTTTGTAAAAAGCTTTTCAGAAGCCTCTCAAGCAGTGATGGAACATGGGGCGCCATTGCCGCTTGCTTATTATCATTTCATGGAATAATGCTGCTTGGCAACCAGATCTATATTGTTATGAATTATGATGTTTCCAATTCCCAAGTTCTTTTATTCATATTGCCCTTCAAATTGCCTCTCTTATGCGAGAAGCAAACTACCATTAGAACCTCGTTAAACTAGGATTAAGCAACATTTAAAATTCTAGTTAAAGGCTAACAATCGCATGGTCCATTCATAGAATGTTAGATTGAAGTTTAAATCTTAACATCCTCACATACCCCCCCCCCCCAAAAAAAAAAAGGTGTATATTACTGCTCTATGTTTGATATATGTTATATGAAAACTTCTTGCTATAGCCTAGAAATGATGGTAATGTTAATTAGTTTTCGATCAGGTTACCTATAACTTTTATTTACATATAAATATCTTATGAATTAATGTCCATTGTTGTGTTTCTTTTATAAATTTCCATTTCAAAATATTAGAATGTTTTACCTAGTTTCTATACATTTATTTTTTATTTAATATCCTTTTTTTGCACATTTGTTTTCTCTTCAATGATTCTATATATGTTTAGAATCTGTCGTGTGTGAGAGTATATGTAAGACCATGGTGTTGCTTACCGTATGAATATGATTGCATTTGCATCACTTTGTGAAGTGCCTGTCAAAGCAACAAGAAAAAACACACCATAGCTGGTTTGAACTGATGGAATCGCAATATTTGACTCTGATGAGATTTTTGGCAACATCTATGGCTATAGTCAATATACAAAAAAGGGTTCAAATTTGAAGACATAGAGCTAATAAAGTAAAGCTTTCCCCCATTAGAAAAGCATTAGAAAAGCATCATATATAGAGAGACAGATCATTTTTCTGCGAAACTTCCTTTGCTGTGTGTAGAAATTATTGCTACTAAAATAATTAATACTAGGAACATTGGATGAGAAGTCAATTTTGGAAGTCTTTGGTTATATATATATATATAAAAGAGAGAAGGCTTTTAGCAGGTTGGAATTATTAAAGGAATTCCTTTGTTAAGCTGTAGTGCTCTGACGAAAAATGAATGACGTATGCAATTTTAATTGATCATGCATCACACACTCAGCCATGGTAAAAATCATTAGATCAAAGGCAAATATGGGGACAAGTGGAGAATTTATAGATGATAAGGATAAGAAAGGAGAGGAAATGTGTTTTCCATGTTGTTTTACTGGTTTTTTTTTTTTCGGAATATGCCAAAAAAGTGGACATATCCCACTCTTTCCCATTTCAGTCCCCACCTAATTTTTGGGAGGAAAATATATCAAATAATATTTATCTTTTTAAAAAATAAATTTTAATAAATTTAATATTTAAATTTCAATATCTATAATCTCTTCTTATCTCAAATCACGACTTCTATAAAATAATAATAATAATAATAATAATAATAATAATAATAAGTCTTAGCTTGCAAGATATAAAACATCAAATATAACACACCACACATGTATAGTACTCTTTCTCCTTTAGTGATTTATATGGTATGTCATTCATTTTCATGATTAACAGCATTAATAATGGGGAACAGTGAATGAAATATCAGATAGAACAGGCTTTCTTCCCTCAAACTCCTTAAACTCTTGAATTTTCCCCAACAGAACTGATTAGTATTATTGCTTTGAAGCCTACATTACACCGAAAGCACTCGTCCTTCACTTCAGACCCTACCTTATTGAGATGTTTGATGTTGATATTTGCCGTGCACAAGTACCCTTAAGCCATGGTTAAAATGAGAGGAAATTATTAGGTTCAGACAGGCGGAAAAATATCTATAAAACTATGATGAAAATTAAAAGAGTATGGAACCAAGTGGAATCCTGAAATCAAAACATCTTTGGTTCTGTGTCGTGTCTCAGACATTAATCGCATTAATTTGACAAGGATGGTGATAATTGGGGTGTCCAAAACTTGTCTTGTCCCTCTCTTATCATGCGTTATTGCGATTCAAATCGATAAAAACCCCAAGTCCCGGCTTAAAATGGGAGGAAATGTCCTAATTTTGTCGGTCTTGGACGTTGAAAGATGAATGAAAGGCCCAATATACCTTTGATTAGGCCCAAGTAGGATTCATGGGCTCAAGAAAAGATCCCAAAAAGGCCCAGTGTTTCCAGCAGACGGACCAAAATTGGATGCCCAAGCATCGAGGATAAACCCGTCATTTAACATAGTATGAACTTCTCTTTTCAGTCTAGGGTTTACTCCTTCACGAAGCGCTCCCTCTATAGTCTATTCAATTGTCGTACATCGCTGCAACCAAAATCCAGAGATCCATCGATAATGGTAGGAGTTTTTGAAGTCGGCGCAGTTCCGTTTAATCCAGATGGCTGGGGTCCACCCGAATCCACCACCGCCACCACACCAACCACCACTACCACCCTCCCTCTCCACGTTCCTTACGCCCCCTTCTCCCGCTCCGACAAGCTCGGCCGAATCGCCGACTTCACCCGCTCTTTCCCTTCCTCAAACGCCAACCCATCCAACCGCCCTTCCTCCGCAAAACCTGGTGCAGCCAATTCCTCTGACACGCCCTTTGATTTCTCTCTCGACCTCGACGCCTTCCCTCTCGCTAACGCTGACGATGATTCCTCCTTCCGTTTAGTCGACGCCAAGCCTCCCCCTCGGCCTAAATTCGGCCCTAAGTGGCGTTTCAACCAACACCGACCTCAACTCCCTCAGCGACGAGACGAAGAAGTCGAGGCCCGTAAAAGAGAGGCTGAGAAAGAACGGGCCCGCCGTGACCGTCTTTATAATCTCAACCGGTCCAATCAGAATCAGTCACGTCGTGAAGCGGCAATTTTGAAATCTTCCGTCGATATCCAACCAGAATGGAACATGCTCGATCAAATCCCTTTCTCAACGTTCTCCAAGTTATCCTTTTCTGTTCCTGAACCCGAAGATTTACTCCTCTGTGGCGCTTTAGAGTATTATGATCGGTCCTTTGATCGAATCACCCCGAAGAACGAACGGAGACTCGAGAGGTTCAAAAACCGAAACTTCTTTAAAGTCACCACAACTGACGATCCGGTTATCCGAAGATTGGCCAATGAGGATAAAGCAACCGTTTTTGCGACTGATGCGATTCTGGCAACGTTAATGTGTGTACCCAGGTCAGTTTATTCGTGGGATATTGTTATTCAACGTGTTGGGAATAAGTTATTTTTCGATAAAAGAGATGGGTCGCAATTAGATTTGTTGTCAGTCCACGAAACTTCTCAGGAGCCATTGCCTGAAGCTAAGGATGATATTAACTCTGCGTATTCATTGAGTGTTGAAGCAGCTTATATAAATCAGAATTTTTCACAGCAGGTTTTGGTTAGGGATGGGAATAAGGTGAGTTTTGATGAGCCAAACCCCTTTGCCAATGAGGGTGATGAGGTCGCTTCTGTGGCCTATAGGTATAGAAGGTGGAAGCTTGACAATGATGTGTATTTGGTTGCTCGGTGCGAGGTTCAGAGTGTTGTTGAGGTCAATAAGCAGAAGTCTTTCCTTACTTTGAATGCACTTAACGAGTTTGATCCCAAGTATTCTGGTGTTGATTGGAGGCAGAAGTTGGAAACGCAGAGGGGTGCGGTTTTGGCTACGGAATTGAAGAATAATGCAAATAAGTTGGCTAAATGGACTGCTCAAGCGCTTTTAGCCAGTGCTGATTTGATGAAATTGGGATATGTTTCGAGGGTGCATCCTAGGGATCATTTCAACCATGTTATATTGGCTGTTGTTGGGTATAAACCAAGGGATTTTGCTGCGCAAATTAATCTGAATACTGCAAATATGTGGGGGATTGTGAAGTCTATTGTGGACTTGTGTATGAAGTTGAATGAGGGGAAATATGTGCTTGTGAAGGATCCATCTAAGCCTCAAGTGAGGATTTATGAGGTTCCAGCTGATGCTTTCGAGAATGATTATGTGGAGGAACCATTACCAGAAGAGGAACAGGTTCAGCCTCCAACTGAGGATGCTGAAGGTGGGGAAGCAAGTGGCACTGCAAATGATGTTGAGGATAAAGAGATCGAGGCTCAAGCTTAATGGTAATGGTTGTTTGGGCTATTTCTTTATATTTTCCTATGCATTATATTGTGTGATATATCTTAAAGTCTCTCACGCTATGATATTAGTAAATAGTACTTGCCATGTTTCTACTTGTATGATTCAATTCTTTGCATACCTTCTCACATGTTGACAACCTACCAAAGGTTAGTATAGTATCTGTCAAATATTGTTATGTGAGTTCTGCACAAACATTTATAATTTCTTTTTCTTTTTTAATGGAGAATTATCTGAAATATTGAGTTAGGCAAATTCTGTGAATGATTACTTGGTTTATCATTCTATCATAATCTGCCTGAATGATGGTCAAATTTTATATCTATTTTCCTACTGCTCATAATTGGAGAAAAGTAAGGAGGTGATGGTTGTTTAGCCATTTTATTAAGAACTTTTTATTCAACTTGGAAGCCTTTTAATTTTTTTTTCATCTGGGGTTATAGGTTTAGACTTTAGACTTTAGACTGGAAGATGATTGGAAAAAGTTTGATTTGTTGGCCTGTTGACAAAGACCTTGTATGGCATACAAATTTCAATAAGAATTATATGAGTTGCTCTATTTGCTGAAGCAGTCATTAACTTTCTGGATCATTTCTTCATTGGCATACTTCTTTTCTTATGTTGCGTGGATGCTTTTGCTTGATTGCATGCTATATTGAGCTCGTCTGATGTTTCAATGTTGATTGCTACAGCATATTGGTGATTGTATATCAAAATTGTGGTATTTATGGAGAACTACGATCCAGGAGATGCTGTTGTCTCAACAAGACAAGGCTTAAAGCCCAAAGATGAGTCACAAAGCATTTTTCTTTCATTTTTTGATCTGCGAGCTGACTTAGCAATATGTGCGGAGAGATTTTATAAGAGCATTTATAACTTTGTCTGCTGAAACTGAGTGAACCGAATTATTAAGCATTCTCTGATGGTTTCATGCGAGTCTGGGAATGTGTTATTGAGGTTATAATGTTTTTCTTCTTCAGAAACCATTTTCATCTGGAGTTATATTTTGAAATGTTATTTTTACTTCACGTATGTTAATTGCTATTTTTGGTCTGAAGGATATGCTATGATATGATTTTGCGTTTCTTTCCTATATTATGGTCCAGAAGTTTTACTAGACCCTGTAGTCGGCAGATCTCCCGTCAAGGGAAGAAATTCAATGTGCAGAAATATGGGCCCAAATCCTTTGAAAAATGGCCGATCCAAAATTTTAGTCTCATATAAGTACTCATTAAAATGTTTATTTTATCCAATTTACAAGTTAAACGTTTAGAGTAGCATGCAGCGGCTAGATATATAATGGGTAAGGTTCTCCCTGTTTTCCTTTTCCTTCTATGGCACAACTTTTTCTCGCAAGTGTTTCCCTTGTCATGAAACAACGTTTGCTTTAAACCGGTGTTGAAACCTTCGTCGTTTTGAAACTTTACAAGTTAGAAGAACTAAGAGATTGGTGTTGTCTGCATTTCCCTTGAACCGACAATAAGAAGGGAAAATTGGCCAAAAAACCCATAACAAGGGAAAAAAAAGAGGGGGAAGAAAAGCCTCTGGACCAAAGCAATCTCCCACCTTCACTAGTTATGCAAGTTTCCACACAGTCCATGTCCATCAATCTCAAGATTTTTCTATCTAGACCCTGAATTTACCATGCGTAAATCTGTGTGAAGAATAATACAATCAATTAGTCAGATAACTTATGGGGGTGATTCAGGGTTGGTAATGATTCATAAACTTATTGAATACTGTGCCTGTGGCACTTTTTCTAAAACTCTTTTCAAAATATATGCCGAGGAATGTACTAAGCAATGATTGTTGACCCTGGCCTATTTGCTCTTGGCTTGAACCCGGGGGGGGGGGGGGGGGGGGGTGTGGAGATCATGTGCCACACCAATTTTAGTCAAAGAATGAAACTGTGAATTTCTCAAATCAAACAGAAATTGTAATTATCAGAAATACTTTGATGAAGCATTATAGTTATAGTTTCATAGGTTTGTGGGAATGGGATTGAGAGAGGTCAAATCAAAGACCAATTAATTTGCTCAAAGCCCCAAAACAAGAACCCAAAATAAGTCCTATATGAATCTATACAATATTAATGAACTATAGTTTTTTAATGTAATCAATAATTTGATAATTTGTAATTTGATGATGGCCCATAAAATTATAGTGTATCATGCAAATACAATTTCTCCAAGCAAGTATATGTGTCTACTATATTGTTCCTTCTGTAAGTTGTAACTAATACAACCAGCTTGCTTTCACTCCATTGGCAAGTTGATTATTGTTTGATCCAAGAATTTGAGTCCATTAAAAAAATTAACTTATAGGCTCTTGGAGGTCAAATTTCGAGTTTAGATAACTCAAATGATAAGATGACTTGTGCATTTTGCAATTGAAGTAATCAACATGTTATTTATCCACTTAATCTTTCGGTAAATTACATGAAAAATAAAATTTTAGCCTTAACTTATTTATTAAGAAGTAACATCAAATAGATATATGATTTAAATTTTAACTTTTGTAATTATTTTTTTATCTTTAAATTAAAGTTTTTTTGTAAAAAAAAAAGTTACATGTAAAAGGGTATAATAAAAGAAGCTTTGTCTCTAAACCCTTTTTTTTTAAATTCATTTGAAAATTGGGTAATTACTATTTTTCTGGCATTATAACATATCTCAATTGTCTTTGCGTAGTCAAGCATTGATACAATCAACCTCATTCTTCAATGTCTTAAAGACCTTGTAAGCAGTGTTAAGTTTGCCAAAAATAAGACACTTAAAATAATTAATTTTATGTTTTAACTGAGCGGTAGGAAATTGGGAGAAGAGGTGAGATTGAGGCATGATTAGAGTTGGTATCGGATTCGGGGCGAGTTTTGCTCATCTTAAATTTGATTCGATTTTATGTGTCATCAAATTTGAATTTGATTTTACTCGAATTTTTTTTGTTTTTTTTATACCCGAACTTGGTATCGACTCAATATTATATAAGTCGTATCCGATCCAATTCGAAATTAATAAAATATTATTTTTTAAAATATAAATATCATTTTTAAATATAAATATTAAAAAATATCATTATATAAATATATATAAATAAAAAAATTAAATAATTAATTAAAAAATAATTTTTTATACAATATCAAGTTGGGTTTACTTAAAATCTGAACCCGATTTAATTCAGATTATTTCATAATCTTATTTAATCTGACTCAATCCGAAACTCAAATTTCGAAAAAAAAAAATCAATCCTATAAAATTGAGTCAGATTAACACTCATTGATAATGGATTAAATTATCGACCCTAAGCATGATTTGATTCTTGTTTAGTAGGGCCAAATATTTTTATACGGAGAATGCAGTTTGATAGGAGATAATGCAATCAACCTCATGACTCAAAAGAGGAAAAAAACTTGTAAAAGGTTGACTCCTAGGATCCTTTTTTTTCAATATAAATGATATTTTATTTGAATTTAATAAATAAATTTTTATTTAGATTATATCAAATATATAATTTATAATTATTTTTTTAAAATTATTGAGTATGATATTTAATTTTGATCTTATCTATCCTAGATTTAAAAAACAAATAAAAGGGAAAAGAAAAAAAGTTGATGCTTTTCTGTTTTTTATATTGGCTGATTTGGGGGAATAAAGGCCGTTGGGGAAGGCATGGGGCCAAAGCTTTGTTTGCATCTCCTCGTCTATTTTTATCCTCACAAGAGTTTCTTGATGTTGATAGGCTAAAATCATCAAAATCCTTGGAACCTACAATGTTTGGATTCCTATCATTTACCCTCACTTTCTCTTCCTTCCATGTTCAAACCTTTTTCCCATTTCATGGAATCCAAACCAAAGACTAAAGTTCATCATTTTAGCTACTCCATGTTTAATTAATGAATAAATTTCTAATTAAAAAAAGTGCTTGGAAACTCCTACATTTGGCAAAATTCCATTGGTTTTTTAGTACAATTTCTTAAGTTCAAATCTCTACCCCTCTCTGCATGTGAAGAAGTTGTGCACCACTTGACCAAACCCCACGGCCCAACCCATTATAAAACAAGGTTTTTCATCAATAAAATGCGCATCAATAAAAAGCGCAGACAATCACGGGTTAACCCCCATAAATTCCCTCCTTTGAGCAACCCAACTTCACCATCTTTTTCTTGTCTCTATAGCTTAGAAAAAATATGGGGTTTGCAACAGCAGCTAAAGCTAGTTGGCTCCTGCAGCTTTCACTGCTCTTAGTGAGCAGTTTCATGGTGTCTGCTCAAATTTTGCCCGAGGCTTTGCCTCCTCATTACCATGGAGTTTCACCTGTAGTGGCAACTAGTCAACCACCAAGAAGCCACCATCACCACCACCACCCTCACCCCCACCATCATCCACCCACCCCCTCACCCACTAAACCTCCAACCCATCCACCTGTTTACCCCCCACATAAAGCCCCGACTCTTGCACCAGTTCATCCACCACCCAAGCCTCCAGTTCACCCTCCACCCAAGCCACCAGTTCATCCTCCAACTAAGCCACCAACTCATCCCCCGGCTAAGCCACCAGTGCACCCACCAACTTACCCACCATCGCATCCTCCGGCTAAGCCACCAAGTTACCCAAAGCCTTCAAGGAGCTTTGTTGCAGTTCAGGGCGTTGTTTTCTGCAAGTCATGCAAGTACGCCGGAGTCGACACCCTCTTGGGAGCTAAACCAATATTTGGTCAGTTCAAACCTAACTTGAGACTGCAAAAAAAAATAACCTAAGCAAAATTTTTCATCTAAAACAAATTGGTTTACACTTAATCTTGTTTCACTAAACAAAGAACTTTTAGTGAAATGTTTGATAGTTACCTTGAGGGTTTTGATCTATTTCCATTAATGAGAATCATTAGCCATTGTCTTTTTTTCTTTTTTTAATGGTATAATCATTTTGATTTACGCGTGCATGTACATCTCTTGTGGCATATATGTAAACAATGTTGGAACCAAATGCATACATATATAAAATATAATTATTTTTGCATGTACATATATGCCTTTTGAATTTTGAGTGAGAGAGAGAGAGAGAAGATTGTCTCTTGGTTACAACTCCCAAGTATGAGTGACATCGACAGCTTGGCGTTTTATGGGTTCAAGCAGCAAACTTTTCCATTTTTTTCAAACAGAGCTCGTGCTTCCAGTTGTATGCAACATCAATGACTGGCATGCATTATTATGGCACCCTATGTTTTACTCATTGAACAGGTAAATTGGACCAATATTCAAATACTGAATCACTGAGCACTTTGTCATTTTTTTCGCAGGTGCCACTGTAAAGCTAACATGCAAGAACACCAAATACAAGCTTGTGGTCCAAGCCAAAACTGACAAGAACGGCTATTTCTTCCTGCAAGCACCAAAGACCGTCACCAGCTTTGGAGCCCACAAATGCACGGTATCCCTGGTATCATCACCATTGGCTTCCTGCAGCAAGCCATCCAATCTCCACGGTGGATTGAAGGGCGCCACATTGAGGCCAGAGAAGCCATTTATTGCAAACAAGCTCCCATTTATTCTCTACACCGTTGGGCCATTGGCTTTCGAACCCAAATGTTACTAGAATCCCACTGTTGAGCTCTCACTCGTTTGCTTCTTTTCCATTGTTGTTATCTTATGTGTGACCACTATTTGAAAGTTCCCTAGCTTGTTGTAATGGCATTTTGTTCAGTGTGTTGCTTTGGGTGACAATATATATATGGTAATAGATTAGTGAAGAATAATCAAACCAATTGCCTTTTAACGTCTGCTACTCATTTTTACATCTAACAATTATTCAAACTTTTTCTTGATGTCCCGAGGAGAAAACCAGGACAAAGAAAACTATGGGTACTGATCATGGGGAGGAGTGTATGCGGTCTTCCTCGTGGCAGACAACTTTTTAAAGGATATAAATTATAATCTTCTTTTTTCTTGAAAAGTATGAAAATACTCGTACACATAATGAGAGGTGGCCCTTTGTTATTCCTTTGATCTTCTTTCGGCCAATTCAAATTGATTGCAAATCTTAGCTGTCATCTGAGAGTCCAATTGTACTCCCGCTTGACAAGAAATATTATTAAAAGTTTCCCCATGTTGTTGCTTTCTATTACGCGAAGTGAAAATTACAGCAACATCGTATCAGCGTCGTATGAATTTAGAAGAAACTCTCCTTTTTCATTTTTTTTACTGATGAAAGGCAACTCGGTTTGGAAGATTTTAGACAGGATCTCAATAGCATCTTAGAAAGGATCGTGAGGAACCTAAGATTCAGCTAATGGCATTGGTGCCTGGATGTTCGTGGGAAACCTAGGATTCAATCCCGGTTCTATCGAGGCCAGCAGCAAAAGCTCCTGCTCCAATTTGTCACTGTTTCGGGGGGAAGGAGGGGGAACTGGTTAAACTTCTATTTACAGAAAACTAAAGGGAACTTTTATTTGCTTGAAAGTCATGGTGATGTCATATAGTATGAAATTGCACAACTTGATTGCATATGTTGCTATTCTTAGGAACTATGCTAATACAGATTCAAATCCATGTGACCCCTTTAACACCCTTGATTGATGAATGAAGATTGCAGATCATTGAATCCATGTGAAAAAGGCTGAATTATGTTTTTAGGGGGAGTAATGGGACAGCAACCAAGTGTCAGATTCACTGGCAAAATTAGGTTCAGAAAAGCCCATTAAACTCAACTTGAACTCAAGTGCTGATCAGCATCAGCAAGCCTTCTATAGTTTTACTTGACTTCAAGTCAAATTCAGTAGACAAACCCATGCCATGGACCTCATTAATTTTGTACCAAATTCTCCTTTCAGTTTCCATTTTTTGTAGCATCATTTGCTACTTGGGTGTTGCTTCCTGTCATGTCATATTCATATTTGAAATCAAGAGGGGCCAGTTTGGATTAATTTGGACCATCAATGTCATCAGTCAAATTAATCATGCCACCGGAGCATACAGCATCTAGTTACACCATATGCAAAAACAACGTTTTCATCCTATCATTTTCCAAACATAATCGGTGGTTGGAAGAAACCTGTCAAGAATCAGGGATAGTTGGGCCTTCTTTATTTTCCAGCTCCATCAGTATGGTTATTAGGCCTGGATTGACCTATAAATTTGCTTGTCTACGCCTTTGCTTTCCCATTTTTGGGCCTATTGAAAACAATTGAAGAATACGTGCAGCGATCTCAATGTTTGGACTTTTTTTATATACTAAATTGGATAAGGAAACCATATATTTATGAAAAGTATGTTTAAATATCAGCTGGATGGAAGGTGGTGGTTCTATGTCACCTTTGCCAAAGTTGAAAAAAATCTAAATCAAATACCAAAACGGAAGTGAAAAAATCAAAGTCGCTATTATTTAAAATGAAATGGGTCAGCACACCAAGCCCTCAAAACCCAATTTTATGTCGTCAAACCAACCTCCATCTTTGGTAGTTTTCCTCTGTACCTGCGCAACCCATCTTAAAAATCCATGTTTTATAGTGATCCTGATTCACTCTAAAACTCATTGAGAAAATTATTTTCATGCTTAAAACAGTAAAACTCATTTAGCAGCCTTTTATTTAATATATCTCCAACTAAATTAAAGTAAGTGAAAGGTAAACAATAACGCGATCTGTTAATAATTCGTAATTGTAATAATCAATAACAATTTCAAATGTCTAGTGATAGGAGAAGGGGTGTCCTTACGTCAAATGCATCAAGATTGCAATTTTTATAAACGTGCCAAGTTGTTTACATCTTCCATTTTCCAATCTCATAAATGGTGTCTCTTCCATGAAAGGAGCAGCTTAAAAGCTCCAGAAAAAAATATTTTTTTTTCTCCTCTCCTCTCCCCAATGTGGGAATGGAAGTGGCTGAATGTGGTCCCTTTCCTTCTCGGCCTGCTTCTTTTTACAGCACTTGCTTACTTTCATCTCTCATTTTCACCTTTTTTTTTTAATATTTTTAAATTTTCAGTGCAGCTTAGGATACTGGCAATAAGTATCAACTTCAATGTGGGCATCAACGAGTCGAACTTTGTGGGATCATCTTTGGGTGTGTGTGCATATATATATACTCTCCATCTCCATGAATTGGTGGAAGCCTTTTTTTTTTTTTTTCCAGTTTTCACCCTTTTAATCTTTTGTGGTTTTCTCTTTGTTTTTTTGTATGATCAATAACAATGCAGTTGCAATTGGTTGAAGAAAAAAAAAAGAATTTGAGAGAAACCCATTTTCCTTTTCTAATTCGCTTTTGTTAATGATTGAAATTTTGCAAAAAAAAATTTCATTTAAAACATAAGTAATAACATGATTTAAAAATTATATTAAAAAAATAAGATAAATTTTATATAAAATATAATATAAATATACAAATTCTGAGCATTGTTTAAATCCAAGCTTGGTGATCCAAAAGAAGCAATTAAGGATAAATATCTCCATTCTCCCCTACCTTCCATGTAAATAAACTACTTAAAACAAACACCAAAATACTATAAAAAACTTTTTGTTTTCATTCTCAAACTCCTTTTACAAATGAATTAAAGTATTTCACCGTTATCTTCAGCTGCTTGAATTAGGTCAAGCAAGCTTTAAAAAAGTATAAGACTAAGCTTCGAACCCAACCTCACCTCTTTCTCCTTGTCACAAGACTCTCTCTCACTTAAAAAAAAAAATATATATATATATATATATATATACACCATTTGAAATTAATGATTTTTATTACATTTTAGATAATGCTATATCAAATCAAATCATAGATTGAAGGTTATAACATTATTGATTGAAAATTCAATTATTGTAAAAATACCTTTAATAAATAAATAAATAAATAAATATAGTACTATTGCATGGCAATAATAAAAAATAAATACTAAATTAAATGACAGCCAGCCTCAGTGGTGATTCTTTGATATGATATGATACGATCTTCCCGTAATCATACTTAAGGGTCGTGCAGGTCAATTCCCTAATACTCAAACTTTTATTGACGATTTTCCGTCTTTTCTGGTCCCACCCATTTTGTCTGAAATTCCACACATGACCAATCGCATCTTACCACTTGGACTTCCTCAATATTCTTTCCCCACTCTCGATTTTATCGCGTGTGTTTCAGTTCAACCAATAAATTTTGATAAAACAAAAGCTAATTTCAATTGAACAAATCCATTATTATTGGTTAAAATTTTAATTAATTAGGGATTTTACTTGATATTGTAATACATTTAGCTTAACTTTGGAACGTCCAAACATAAGTAATAATTATTTTTTTGGATTTATTATTGGATATTACTCAAGAGAAATTTAAGTGATAAATCAAATTTTGATTAGATCATGCACATTTAATGATAAAATCTTTATTAAATTAGTGAACATAATAACAAATGTCTCAAGACATTCATCAATAAAATATCAAGCTTATGAATAAATTTATTTGATGTTTAGAATAGTATAAATATTCCTTTCAATGTAAATAATTCAATTAAATTCATATTTATTTATAAAAAGTGAAATATTATTGTCCATATTTAAGGTAGATCATATGTTCATCAATATTTTCTGATCATATGAGGATCTTGGTTAATATTTCAAGATTTAATGAAGAAGCGCGTGTTTACCACAGCCATAAATGAGGGAATGGGATTTAGACACAACTAAAAAGATCCCAAAGTCCCCACCACAACATGTCTTACCAAGCCGAAACTGAAGTACCAAAAACTCTCTCCTTCTTCACATGATATCTAATCTCCTCAATTTCTCCCCTCTTTCCTTCTCCATTTCCTTTTTTCTTTGACTCCTTTCCTTCCTGCGAAGGATCAAAGCCTCATCAAAATATCAAAAAAATAAAAAAAAAATTGTAAATGGAAGCCTCTCCAAGGCCAAGCCTGAACCAGAATTTCCTTTCTTCTCCCAAAAGCCACAGTCCCAACAGCAGCACCAGCAGCACAAGCAGCAGCAACAATTCTAACGCATCGCCGCCAACTCCGCCGCCTCAACAGCCCATCACCAGATCCGAGTCTGCTAACCCTTACCCTACAACTTTCGTCCAAGCCGACACTTCTTCTTTCAAGCAAGTCGTCCAGATGCTCACAGGATCCTCCGAGACCGCCAAGCTTGCTTCTTCCACCAAACCATATACGTCTCCTCAATCCGAACCGAATCCGAAGACCCACATCCCTCCAATCAAATCCATCCCAAAAAACAAGCAAAATTCTGGGTTTAGACTTTACGAGCGAAGGAGCTCTCTCAAGAACCTCAAGATCAACCCTTTGAACCAGGTTTTTAACACCAACAGTTCCGGGTTTTCGCCCAGAAAACCCGAAATACTCTCCCCTAGCATTCTTGATTTCCCTTCTTTGGCTCTTAGCCCCGTTACTCCCTTGATACCCGACCCATTTGACCGATCCGTACCTGGAAATTACACGAATTGCTTTAATAATAATGCGAAACTAGACAAGGAAGCTGAAGAGAAGGCAATTAAAGAGAAGGGTTTTTATTTGCATCCATCACCGGCATCTACACCACGAGATTCGGAGCCTAGGCTTCTCCCACTTTTTCCAGTTACTTCACCTAGAGTTTCAGGTTCTTCTACTTCTTGAAATAAAAAACTCATTTTAGTTTCCTTTTTTTTCCCCTTCTTTTGATGTTGTTGTAAGATTTTTATATAGTGTTGGGGCACTGAAGATGGGGAGTGGGAAAGGAAGTGGCATAACGAGACAAGCTTTGTAATGTTGGATACTTGAAGAGGAATGATGAGAAAAATCTTTGCTTCAATTGTAAAAGTTTATGCTTGTTTGACTTGATTTTTTTCATTGTTATGTTTGGTTGCTACGAAATTTGAGTTAAGAAAAATAAGAACATAAAATAATTAACTTTAGCTTGGCCATACTAGGAGTTCAATTACAGTAGTTAATATATATCAGCTGTGAATTGGATTGAATGGGAGAATCAGTGATTTTTAGATTTTTACTCCCTCTGGTAAACCTTTATCTATCACTCAATGCAAAAGATAAGTGAGTCTGAGTGGGAGACTTGAATCCAAATAAGTTCCATAGCTTTTAGACATTAACGAACATTATAACTGCAGATGAACAGAGATGCAATTATAAGAGAGAGAGAGAGAGAAAGAAATTCGAAAAGTTTTGTTTGTGTCAAAAAATGGCAAAAGCACCTTTGAGGTTAGCTGTCAAAGAAAGAGTAGATAAATGGGCAAGGAATCTATCTTGACTTTTGTTTTTGTTTTTCCTTCGTGAGAGAAAAAAAGATGCCCAAGGGAGGCTGGCATTTCTGTATATATATATATATATATATTATTTTCAACTTCCTCAAACTGTGGTCTAAGCTCTCTGCAACAATTTCTAGTCTAGTATCTGGAGTTCTTGACCTTGTGGGTACTTCACCATGATGGGTCATTATGGGAAAAATTGTCACCATTGGATGTGAAATGGGTCCCATTCAATCTTGCCATCTGATGCAACTTTCAACCCTGAAAGTTTTAAAAGTTACCTATGATTTTTGGTCATTAGAGTTGTCTGTTGATATCTGTGGGTGGTGGGGTCTATATTCAAAAAGAAAAAGTTATAAATCTAGTGGGCTTGACGACAAATTTGGTACCATTTCAGCCACACAAAGGGTATTTTATTAGGACAGTGAATTCAGGGACCCACCTGGATAAGAAGGGGTGGAAGGAAAGAGAAAGCAATGAGCCAATGACCCATTTTTTTAGTTGCCTGAGTAAGAGGGTACTCTTTAATATATACAAGAAAACTTTGAATTGTTGTAAAAGCAACCATGCAAAGGTAGTTTTGCTTTCTTTGAATCTTGCACTTAAAGTCTTGAAACATTGTTTTAGGTCCCTACTTTTTGACTCAAAAGAGACCAAACTGTAGTGAATGGAGACATAAGAAAGTGCAGGTGGGACGGGAAGCGGGACTCGTGATGATGATAGGCAAGAAACAGAACAGCAACAATAAAGTTTTATATCTCAGGAGTCGACATGAAAAATCAAATAACAGAATTAAATTAAATTGTAATTTAAATTTTTTTACATAATTTGTTTTTATTAATAATCATTTTTTATCTAATTACTTAATCATTATATTATTTTTTTATTATTTATATTTATATCTTTCGTAATTTATTTTTAAATATTTTAATTTTTTTTAAATTTAAATATTCAATTCTCTAACTGATGTACAATTAAGCTTACGTTTCGTATATCAAAATTATTGTAAACGGTCCTAACTCATCAAAGGCAAGAAAGGAAAAAAAAAAAGAAAGCTGTGATCAATTTGGGAAAGCCAGAAAACATGATCTGCGGTCCCCTCCTTTGTTTTGTTTTGTCTTCCTTTGTTTGTTTGTGTAAACGTATTGGTTTTGTAGAGTATGCAGGCCTGCGTTTGGTGGGTCATTTATTGGCAATTTGAAACTTCCATGTGCACTGCCATGAGACCCATTACCAAATTAACAGCTCAAGTCCTCTTCTTCTCCCTTCATTATCAAAAGGGTGAACCCTATTTTTCCCCCAATTATCAGTTAATCCGTCTTATCATAAATTTGATTCAATCCTTTTGGATATAATTAATATTTATGCTATTGTGTGTAATTGAAGTTTTGGACCAATTTGTCATTTCCTTGAGCTTTCCTTTGCTTCTAATATTTCAACTATTAGAACTTGCTATTTTAAGCATTAATGAGATGATGGTATATTTCATTTTAAACTTCAAAATCATAGGTAAAATAAAAAAATTAGATCTGATAATTCATATATTTATATCGTTTAAAAGATTAATAATTTGTATATTTATATCATATTTTACTCGAAAATTATGTGTCACATTTCATATTAATAAAAAAATATAAAATATATATTTTAATTTTATTAAATATATTTATGATTTTTACTAAAATATTAAATTATATTATTTTCAAACTTTTTATTATATTATTTTCGTGTCATATCATCGTGTCGTATTTAAAATTATTAAATCCATAAAAAATCAAAGATTATAAAAAATTTCTTATAACCAACTATTAAAATTTTATTAAAATAGATTTCCGATTTGGATATATTTTAGATATTTGATTAGCTCAAATTTAAATCAATTAATTTAAGCCCAAAATCATATCGAATTCGAAATGGTTCGAACTCAAAATTACTCGAATTAAACCAATCCAATTTTTGCCATTTCTAATTTAACACGTCAAGAAATTGACAAACAGACCAGGCTAATTAACAAAACTTTAACATCACAAATATCAAAACTTTGAAAGGATATTTTCGATTTTCCATCAAGAAAGAAGGATTGTGTACAAAAGGACAGAAGTGAGTGTAATGGGATCAAACCAAAAAAGCATAATTTGATTGAGAAGTTTGTTTGGCAATTGGGATTGAGACAATCTGAATTACTAATCAAAGTCCAAACCCTTCATCACCTCAGATTTTTTACGTCTGTATTTTGTTTGGATGATTTGTTTGGCCGCAAAGTTGAACCGAAATTCGAGGACTGGTCACTGCCTCGTGTGTTTCCGACGTATATGATCTGCTGTTCTTGTGTTTGTTTTCTTTTCTGTATATATTTCGTACTAAGATTTTACTTTTATTTTAGTAAGAATAAGAAGAGTAAAGTAAAAGAGAAAATTTTTATAAGAAAAAAAAAGGCAAATTGTTTCAGAAACAGAAGACACTACCTTTTAAAATCAGGATAGTTTTAACAAACAATAAGCAATTGACATGCAACGAGAAAAACCTACCAAACTCAGTCTCATTATATTAATAATAATACAATATTCTAGCCTTTCTTTTTTATTTCCTCCATAAAATACATATTAAAAGTGATAAGAGAAGTGCAAAATTACAAGAGCAAGAACAACTAGATCCTCTTTTGCACCACCCTTTTAACACATATAAAACATATATTTGTGACAAAAAACAAAGCCAAAATACAAATGATAGTTTTTCTTTTTTGTTTGTTTGAAACAAGAAAAGAATTAAGAAGAAGAGGGAGGAGATTTAGAGGAGGAAATATTGCAAACTCGATGACTCAAGATGCTCAATATATATTAAGGTTTGAAACACAGCAACGTTTTTTCTTTTGTTGGGTTTGATTCTCTCTCTTGGTTAAACTTTCTCTTCAACTGGTGAACCTATAGCAATGCGTGATGACGCTGCAACCACGATTGTAAGGGTTAGCTTTTCTCCTGCTTTGACAGTTGTAGTAGGATTGTCCACGACGGTTGCATGGGATTGAGTTGGCCTTAAGGGCTCCATAGCTAATGTATCTTTTCCCCTGAGCAAGTTGGCGACGAGTTATCTCGGAATCCATCAATGTCTCGGTTCCATCTTCAACGTTACAGTGTCCGCCAATGCATGAATTTATGTCATCGTTGCCAAAATGGTCGAGATCCCAGCTGGCCTCGTCAAATACGGTGGACTCTGCCACCATTGCCAAGGCCAAGAGAAGGAACATCTGCCAGAACTTGCAACCCATTTTGGGAACGTTAAAAGGAAAAAAAATGCTAACTTTCTGAAGTGAAAGAAAAGTTGTAACAGAGAGAGAGGCTTTGTAATGCCTAAGCTCTACCCTTCCTGATAAAGGAGGGGAAGAGAAAGATATAGAACAATTGCGGGATGGTTGTGAGCTTCTTTGGCATAAAAAAAGGGCAAGACGGGGGCATTTAGAGGACAGGATTAGTGGTTTATAATTTTGTGATTTAAGCTGATATTTTTTAGGCTGCCCGTTTCTTGCTCCTTCTTTTTCTGTTGGTTTTGTTGGTATTCTTTTTTGGGGTTTGTTTGTTTATTATCGGATAAAACCTAGCTGTTCCTGCAACTGCCAATGCCTGTAACTGGAACGTTAAACCAACATAGTAGTTATTCAAGCTCCCTAATTGGCTAACTTCAATGTGTGGCTGACGAGAGAAAAAATGAACCAGATGTACTATAAAAATGGTTGACAAATTCTTATACTATAAGGTTAATTATTTAATAGCTATTTTATTAGTTGTATTTGATAGATTTTCGATGAACGTGAATACAGAATCTGAAAACCTGATGAGAAAGACATGGTAGTAATTAACTGACCTAACTGGTCTGGTTTTGTTTATACATGGGCCTAGTGGCATGGGGTCGGGTTTGTAGCGGAAAAAGGTTGTTGCCAAAAATTCTTAGCCCAAGAGAAAATATGGGCTGCTTTGGCATGGCGGGATTCCAATCATGGTTTTATTCTGAGCCATTACTGTTGCCCCAGCCTAAAACAAAGGTTTCCTGTTACAAGATTTCTCTGACCCACTGTCTCCTCTCCTACTTTTGCAGTTAAAACTCAGGCTACTGACGCAAACATAGTTTGATGTAAGGAGAGTAACTAGATCTTGAACAGGATTGTCTAAGAATTGTGAGAGTTGGAGCCACTACCTGACCAATATTTGTTCAGACATATGTAAAAAGTTTGCCTTGACGCAAATTTTGCCGAAGTTTGAGACTTGAACTCATCAGCTTTCTACAGGTTTATAAAGTTGCCCCTTTTTTTGGCAAAAAAATCCAAGACGAAAACTTAATATTATTTTATTCAAAACTTGGTGTTTTTTAACTATTTTTATTTGCCTATCGAAAAAGGGGATATAAATTATTATTCTTATTCATATTCAGGCAGGCGAGTGAAAACTTCTCTTGTGCTTCGTGAAGGATAATTTATCCGAATAGATTCGTCAAATTTGTCAGGGTCGGATCTACAATAACATAAACCAACGACTCTATGCCGCATGCTGGCAATACTGTCTGCAGCATCAATAATTCCATGGCCGTGGGTGAGATGTTGGAGTAGTGCTCTGCTAAAAGCAGAACTAAAGCTAAACCCATATCCCAAAAGTTATTGTGCTTCTTATCTTACCTGCATTGGCTTCATAGCTAGCATGAAGTCAAAGTCGTATTAATTGGAAGATGATGTTCCAGATCTTGCATGTGAAAATTTCAAAGCCTTATCTTTGTAATTTAATTGAAATTAAATGGGATGGGACCATAAATATAGCAAATCAATCAAAGATAGCTACCGATTAGACATTATTCAGGAAATATCTAAAATACTTTAGTTTCCAAGTTAGGGAAGTAATGACTTGTAACAATCCACAAGAGTAGTAATCTAAGAAAAAAAAATCTGTGGAGGAAACTTGAATAGTGAAGTTATTTAAAAAACAAGCTTGCAAAAACAATCTAATTTTCATACTAGGTGACTGGAAATTGTTTTTTCTTGACATGGAGCAATCATTGAGCTTTGAGTGTCGCTTGAAAGCACAAAACTCAGTAGCCTAACAACAACTACGTAGACCCAATTCCATGCTCATTTGAGAATCTTTTGACCCATTGCACTTTCTTTTAATCTCTCTCAAGATGGCTTCTGCTAACTGCTAATTGAGGATAAAATGTAAAAAAAAAAAAATCCTATCAATTCTTTAATTGAAAGTTATTGTAAAATTTACCTTTTTTGTAATAACAAATGAATATAGGTGGTAATCCAAGTGTGTTTAGACGTTCCATCATAAACTGTCGACAGCATGAACCATTAAAGCCAAACCAATAGCTTGACGATGAAGGTTGTTTGAATACTTAGTATTTTTTGTGGAATTTATTAGTGATTATAATCAAACGGTTGAGATATTTCCATGGTGATGATCATTGGCATAATTTGTTGTAGTGCTGGTCATGTTAGCAGGACATATGAGCCATCTATACGCTGAAGAGTGAAGAGTGGAGACCATGCGTGCGCGACATTCACACAGCAGGAGGAAGCTTCTTCTTTATCCATGCAGATTTGAACATTGAAGAGTAGGCCTCGTCTGAGCATTAATCCTCATTTATTTTATATACTACTATTTGTTTTCATCGCCAAGACTCTCATGCAGGCAAACCCAACCTCACTTCCTCATGACTTCACCTCCTTTAAAACAATTGATTAATTTATTAGCGGGCTATCAAATTTAAGTTTTCAAGGAATATCTCTCCTCTGGAAGAACTTTAAAATCTTTGCATTTTTGTTTGGTGATATGTATATTGTCAAAGATGATGTCCACTTTGTTAAATTCATATTTTTGCTTTTCCACAATTTGTTCGCACACGAGTTGGTTCTTTCTTCTAAGGATTTATTCACATTTGTCCAAAGGCAAATCACTTTCAGTGACTTTGTTTGCATTTGAAAGCTGCTAGAGACACCCCAACAAACCCCCAGGCACCAGCCACTTCACCAGGGCCAGTTGTGCGGCTACAGCCCCATTTCATTAATTCAATGTAAAAAAAAAACACCAAACAAGATGCTAGTCCAAGGTTTAATCTGATCAGTGTAGTAATTGGATAAACCCTTGTAATAATCATGCTACCGAAATCATGATGGTGCTATTATTCTTACTGTAAAAAGTGTAATGGAAATTCCAAGACAAGAAAAAAGATGGGTTTAGCTTGGATTGCAAGGGATACTGTCTTCATTTAGTCAAAGAGTAACAGATGCTGATGATAATATGAGTCACTTTTTTTATTCCTATCTTTGAAGAATTTTTATTCTATGACTGGTAATTAGAATGAAAAAAAAAAGAAAAAAAGCAACAATTTAAAACAAAAAATAGCGTAAATATCAGGGTTAGATAGTCCTTCCTTGAGTCTCACCATCAGCGACCTTTTACTTTGTCTGTTTCATAACTGAGCAGTACAGGTATCTAACCACTTCTTGCAGCTGCCAATCCCCGCGCTTCTCTCTCTGTCTTTCTCTTTCCCTCCTTATGGGTACTTCTGCTTGGTTAGTTTGGTCATCTTTTCTTCTCCAAAAATTGGCAGTAAGTTTCTACCATCTTTTATGGGCTTTTCTCGTTGATGCTTTTTACTTTTGTCTATCTGTCTTCCCTTGTTTTTTTTTTTTACTGGCGATGGTTTTCTTATTTCCAGGCATGATATTCTTAGGTTTGTAGTCCTTGAAAAAGATATCAGCACATTTGCTGTGATTATCTCTTGGTTGCTTGCTTTGATGTGGTTTCTTTTACCGTACCTGGTCTTGCTCTTCTTGTTTTCTGTTAATATTTCATGTTTTGTACGGAAAAGGTATGACTTTGCTCTGTCTGCAGATGAGAATTTCTCCAATTTCAATTCATGCAGTTTTTCTTTTGTTTTTTCCCTAATTTCTCGGGGGATTTCTTTAAATTCTCTTCTAGTTAATTGTTTTGTTTTTCCGTATGACCAGTAAACAAGAAGTTTTATGCTTAATAGAATAATTGCTTTTAAAGCTGAAAACTTTGTAGCAGTTTGTTACCTCAGAACTTATAATACTTTTTTTTTAAGGTGATGATGATGGTCATTTCTGAATGCATAATCTGCTTGAAAAAGGTTAATTGTTGCCTTTTCCTTTTCTCTTTTCCCCACTGATGATAGTGACTGGGAAATTTGTTGAATTTTAGAGGTATTAGTACTTTTTGATTTGGTATTTTATTGTGGTACCAAGCTCATTCCATGATTATGATATCTTCTCAAATTTCTGCTTAAGGTGTCAACTTCAGTAAAAGTAGTATTTGAATCAGAGCTTTTGCTCTCATCCATGTCAATGGCATTTGGATGCTTTTGCAGATGAAGTCCTTTATTCTTATTTTACTTAAGTGCATCTGTGGTTGAAACGTTAAGGGGAAAAAAGAAGCAAAGAATTTCTTCCAAAATCAATTACATTCCGATAGGTATAATAGCATTTTAGGAGACAAAAATATGCTCCCAAAGTGCCAGTAAATGGCACTTTTCCAGCTTAAGAAGCATTATGCTCAAAAGTAGGTTTTAGCATTTATGGCTCATTTGGGAAGAGGGATTTGTGATCCAAGATATGATTATATGAATTTGATTTGTTATGAGTAGTGGATGGACATAAAAATATGTACTGAAGTTGGTAAAGGTTCAACGTATCTGTGTATTTGAGATATGGTTAGTGGATGAATTTGTGAAATAAAAAGTTCTGCTTGGGATTTCTTAAACACCAATTTAGAAATTCAATGTTTATGGATATGAGTGAAATCTAAAAACCATATTGTTTTGAGTTCCATGCAAGCAATATGGACTACTGGAGGTCCACATTCTTCTTATTGTCACAAAGCTAGTTTTCAGCCCCGTCTGTTTTGCTTATTTATCATCCTAGTTTGGAATTAGGAACTGATCATGTTAGTTAAATCTTTGCAAAATTATCGTATACACTCCTGAAAACTTGAATTATACATTATTATACTCTCAGTTACGAGTAGTAAGTAAAGTTTACATGCAAATTTTGGAGATATCATAAAATATGCAAGTCAGTATTCTTTATTTTATCTTTAAAGTTGCCTATCTGTTGTTGTTGTTTCTTGTCCTTCTCTTTCCTCTTCTTTTTCATTTCTAATGAACAACATTATTAAATGATAGGTCAATTGTGCTATAAACATTTGTGTATCCAGTTGACGAGATAAAAATATATTGAAAAAAGGTTTCTGGCTATAATCATGAATACTACTTTACCTGTTCCCCTGAAAGATCAGAAAGAAAAAGCAAATTTCCTTCTTGAGGTACGTCTTTGGAGCTACAATTTCATGTGATCACCTGTTTTTGTCTCTCCTTTGTTTCAATTAGTTTTTGACTCTTGGAATCATGTTGGTCTCAGATTGCTAGCACGGAAAAGCAGTTGTGGGCATTAATCCACTCCAAAGGTTTATTGCACTCTGATGTTCGGGACTTATACCATAAAGTCAGTTTAAGTTACGAGAGTTTCATTTTGAATGATCATGAACTGACAGAACTTCAAGATGTTGAATATTCACTGTGGAAGCTACACTATAAGCACATTGATGAGTTTCGTAACAGAATAAAAAGAAGCTCTGCTAATTCAGAAAGTACAGCATCTGCAATGGCCTGTAGTGGTTCTGATGACAAACATATAGAAGGGTTTAAGTCAATTCTTCTAAAAGCTACTGAATTTTACAAAAAATTAGTTGTGAAAATCAGGAGTCATTATGGACTTCCAGAAGAATCTTCCTTGTTTAAAAGGGGTGGCGTTACTGCTTCTGTTGAACCAACAAAATTGCAGAAATGTCACTTTTTATGTCATCGCTTTTTAGTTTGTCTTGGGGATGTTGCTAGATATATGGAGCAATTTGAAAAATCTAATGTACAGAAGCATAACTGGTCAGTTGCAGCTACCTACTACTTGGAAGCTGCAATAATTTGGCCAGATAGTGGAAACCCCCAAAATCAGGTATTTTACTTATTTTCTTATTTGTCTATTGAAATATCTTGAGGAACATGGTACCTTTGCCAATTATATAGAACTGAATTGCATTTTAACATTTGAATTCCTGATTTCTGTGAATAACCTATCATGTTCACACTTAGTTGGCAGTATTGGCAACATATGTGGGGGATGAGTTTCTTGCTCTATACCACTGTGTAAGAAGTTTAGCTGTAAAAGAACCTTTCCCTGATGCCTGGAACAACCTCATTTTACTATTTGAAAGGGTAAGACTTTGACTGTTTGCTCCTGCGTTGCTAATAATTTTATCCTCTAGATATTTGTACCAACTTCTGATTTCCATCCAAATGCTTGTTGTGATTTTGCAGAACAGGTCATGTCATTTGCATTCTCTTTCAAGTGCAGCCCGCTTTGATTTCTTAAAACCATCTGAAAGAAGTGATACCCAACTCAAATCACAATCAAGTAGTAATATTTCAGATTGCTGTCCGTTGAAGGGTGAACATGATCACTCTGCAGAAAAAAATTTCTGGCAACTTCTTATCAGAACACTAAGTTTCTTCTTCTTAAAATCCAGGTAATCCTTGTAACCACAAATGAACAGAATTAGTTCGTTTCAGATGTATATATGTTTTAAAAGGCTCCATATGCTAGTTTGTCTCATTCACTATCGTGTCTGGGCTTTTAATGTGCATAAATCTACCTTAGTACATAAGCATATAGACGGTATGAAGAATTAACTTTCAAGATGCAAAACATGTACATGCAATGATCCTAGAACCTAAGGTGTCTCATATATTAGAACTGCTAGATTTTTTCTGATGGTTTCTTTCTCTCAATTGAATGTTGCAAATCTTACTCAACTTAATGTAGCTAGCTAATCAACTTGCTTCATTTTTACTGAATTAAGTCCGAGATGGAAAGTGTTGTTTTGTCTTATGAGTTATGACTTCTGCTTCTCTTACCTTAATTAGGAAGCTCAGTAATATATTTTAAGGATAAGTTAGTAAGCTGTTTGGTGCTCTATTCCATTTTTAATTAAGTTCTCATGTTCTTGGCTTCTTTATGATGTGAGGCAGTTTGGAGGATTTCCCTTGTGCTTTTGCATCTACCATGGGGGTGTTGGATATGATGATAGCTTTAGATGATATAAAACTAAGAGCCCTGTTGGAGCCCTATCAGCTTATGGATTCGGCTAGAACAGGCCCTTTCCGTGCCCTTCAAGCTGTTTCCGTTTTCATCTTTGTCTTCCATAATCTAATTAATAGCCCAGAAGTTAAAGGGTCAAAAGATGGAAAGCATAAGCAACCTGTTGAGTTGATACAATTGGGATTGACTGCTACATTCATTTTCATGGGACGTCTTGTTTATAGATGTTTGCAGGCAAATCTTTTAGACACTTGTCCCCTTCTACCCACAATACTTGTTTTTGTGGAGTGGCTGATGAGCATAGTTGATGAAGTTGAAGCATATGTGTTGGATGACGAAACAAAAAGCTCTATGTCTTATTTTTTTGCTGCTTTTATTGACCTCTTGAAGCAGTTAAATGGTAGGGTTGAAGTCTTGTCCCATGAAAGAACTGCACTGTGGGAAGACTATGAGTTGAGGGGCTTTGCACCATTAGCTCAAATACATGTTTCATTAGATTTCTCGACTAACTGGGATCAGATAGACAGTTATGAAAGTGGGATTGAATACCGTATTAAGCGTATAATCAATGCTGCGATGAAGATTGCAAACAGATCAAATGGTTCCTATAAATGGATCACTTATGATAGTTTGGGAATGAAATTCTATGCAAAAGATACGAATGTTATTCCCGAGAGACCAGAATCAGGAAAGGTGGAGTCCACCAATTCTGATGTATGTGTCAAAGGGCTGCATCAACATATTTCTGAAGCCACAAAAGAATGTGAAACACAGATTGCAAATGAAAATCTAAGCAACCATGCTGTGGATGGGAAATCTGTCGCCATGGAAGAGGAAGAGGTTATTCTCTTCGAGCCTCTTACAAGATATAATTCAGCCCCGCTCAATGTGAAAATTAATAATGCAAAAGGCCCTGCATCTCCAAATGAAAGGGAGGAAACTGTCCCTTCTGATGAATGTTTGCGCCGTGCAACCTCCCTACTCATAGCACAAAACCAAGCCCATGGTGATACTTCATATTTTCATTCTGACATCTCTAATTACAGGTGCAGCAAGCCCTTCATGCAGCAGGAGCCTTTAGTAAAAGATACTACAGCATTGTCATTTTCAGAAGTTCCAATCTCTGCTGGACCTCCCTCCCTTAGTGCCTGGGTTCTAAATAGAGGAATTTTAAGCAGTCCTGAAAAGGGGAGAAGTGATGTTAGTATACAGGGCTTGAGCCCTGTTGAGGAAATAGCTACTTCATCCCTGAGTGATCTCTCCATCCGTGAAATTGAGTATTCTGTCACTTCTTCAAGATCTGAAGCTCCAACCAACCATTACTCACCTCCATATTCAGCTCCTGCACCTTCTGCCCCTTTATTGCCTTATGACGCGGCTTGGTTTAATAGTACTCAATCCAGTTTTTCTGATGGTAAGGGCTCAGGGTATGTTAATAAACCGGAGAATTTCTATGATGCATCAAGGGTAAGTGGCTATCACAATTGGTCTCCTGATGGCCAACTTAATTATGGTTCTTCCATTCCAGGTTTCATGGATAAATACCCTCCATTTAGCGGGATGACATCTTCTGAATGGCTTCGTCAATACAGAGAAAAACGCAATCTTGACCGGGCCAACAGTCATATGTGGCCTATCAACTATTATGCTCCTGGGCATCTCAGGAACTTTCCCACTCCTGATGCTTCCGGTTTTGGTCTTTTTGATCAACATGGAGTTCCTTGTGTTTCAAATCCAACAATTTATACAGAGAGTTCAATATTGCATCCAGGATTTCCCCTTGTGTATGGCTTGGAGGAACCGAGAAGGGAGAAGCTGTTTCATGGTTACCAAAGACCGAGCCCTTATGGCTGTGGCGCTGTGACTGAAACTAGAGACCAGCAACAGCCACTCTTGTGGTATCTGAAGGAGGAAGAATGGCTACTCCAGCAGGATCCAACCCTGAGAAATCCCACTTACATGGGAAATTAAGAGTTGCAACTCAAACTGTTGATAAAAGCTTTTCTTAAGGCTTCAAAGCTCTCGTTGGACCTTAAACGCAGCATACAACATTTACCCTAGGACTTAAATGTCAGTTTAAACAAGTTGATAATTGTGCATGCATGTATATATTTAAAGAATTTGACAATGTGTGTGTTTTAACCAGATGTCTACAGGAGAGGGGTTCAAGTGTGAAGGAATGTCCAGCTTGTCCACAAGTGTTACAGATCATTTAGAATGATTTTATAATAATATAATGCTCTCTTCTTACTGGCTAGAAATGTTTTCTTCTCTAAATATGCTTTGCTCGATATCATGAGTAGCAATGGAAGAAAAATATCAAGAATTCTGATCAAATAAGATTGGCCCTAGCCAAACAACCTTATTGTTCTTTATTTTATGGCCCTAGCCAAACTACTACGTACTATCGTCTACTCAAAGACAAAAAACAGTTTTTGGTCTTTCAGAATCTATCAAAAGCCATGAAAACTAAATTCGCAGGGCATGGTCTGGCCACCCGTCCAAATCTTTTAAGGTGTAGGAAAAAAACAATTTTCCGTTGCCGGGAATCGAACCCGGGTCTCCTGGGTGAAAGCCAGGTATCCTAGCCGCTGGACGACAACGGACTTATGATTCCATCTCCCTATTAAAATATAAGGCTTGTTATTGACCATGGGACTATCACCCTTTCCTCAACCTCTTGTGTAAAGCCTCTGCCTTTCGCTTCCTGATTTTTAAAGTCAAACCCAAGATCTAAAGATCTTAAACCGAACTCAAATGGAAAAGAAACAGTTAGCAGGCGGGGATATATCATCAGCCCAAGCAGTTTTACTTGGAGCTTTAGCTCCTGGTGTCAACGTCCGTTCAATTTCCTTGTCAAAGATTCTGCCTTTATTTTTTCTGTATACACACACACACACACACACATATATATATATATATATATATATATATATTTGCAGGCATATTTATGTATTTACTAATATAAGATTTGGGTTTTAGGGTCCCACCTGGAATACACTGAAATCAACGTTCTTGATGTTGGGTCTTTGCCTTGCTGTTATGTTGGGTTTAGCATTCTCCTCTAGTGACTCTTCCTTGATTCTTCATATTGCTTTCCTTGTTCTCATCACCATCACCCTTTTCTTGCTTCTTAACTGGTAATATTTCTTAATTCTATGATAAAACTCCATTTTTTTTTAATTTAGTTGCACATGGATTTATGTTTTATAGCTTCATTAATGTTGGTTTGCTTTGTATTATTCATGTTCTGATCATTATTTAAAGAAAACCATGGGATTGTGTATTATCATTGGACAACCTTGCTAATATGTGTATTATTTCATCTTAAGCTAGCTAGTAGTGACATATATGCATTAACTATTGCTTGATTGATTGTTCTCATTGGATCAGAGAGTATACTTGTTAAGCTATGTTGGATTGTCAAAGGTATCTGTATCATTATTATCATGATTCCCGCAGACTTTAATGGTTTGGCATTTTTGCACTTGAATACCTAGAGAAGAAGGTGCAGGCTTTTCTGATTTTTTTTCTTTTTCTGCTTCTTTTAATTGTTTCCCCCTTTTCTCTTAAAAGGAATTGGCTTTGTAGCCTGTAGTCTGCAATATTAGCGATGTCACCTTAGTGAAATTTTGTGTGTATTGTACAAACAGGACGAAAGTAGTAGTTTACAGAGTTTATAATGTTCTCTGTAGCTGGAGCCAGTCAGGCTCAGGCATGCTCTTTTCATATATTCTGTTACATTGGACAGCACTTAGGATTGAACCTGTAATTGCTTTCACCACTGTCTGTTCTTATCACATAGCAATATAGCATGGTTTAGATAGCAAAGGTAAGTTGGGAGCACTGAATTTTGTTTAAACCATGTTCTGAAGTGACAATTTCTGCATGCATGATTTGTTCGTTTTCCAGTTTTACAACAACAAAGTGGGGGAATGACCATCTTTATGCAAGCAAGTAATTGGATGCATAGGGATCTGGCCTTTGTTATTGGAACATGATTTGAAGCTGCAAAATTGAATCTCTAATCTTCTCTTGTTGGAAACTGTTACTTTGCAGACGCCCTGAATGAGGTTGATTGGATTTCTTATGCAGGTTTCTTGAACAGACTGGTTTGGTTTCTGTTGAACATCAAATGCAAGAGATGGACTTGATACCGAACGATCGTCAGAGATAATCAATAAGAAGCAATTAAACAGAATGAGTGATTTTCATTTTTTCTTAACATTTAAATAGCATTACAAGTGAAGATGTCATCAAGAAAAGGAAAGGTGGATGATAAGAGGATACAATACGAGATGCATTCCTGTGGAGGAAACGAGAAGAAAAAGGTTGAAGGGGAAGCAAATCATTGTACTTCCTTCTCTTTCTGGTTCCCGGAGATGCCTTCATTAATCACTCTTTGCTTCCTTCTCCTTATTTTTGCTCTTCTTGCTCTTGATAAAGCAGAAGCATGAACAACATGGGAGCTGAAGCAAAAACTTCATTTTTCATGAACTGATGATTCAAATGTACGCAAAAACCAAGATCTATATAGAGCTCCATCCTCCTTTCTTTTTTTTTATTAAATTAATTTATTCTCATATTCATTTCTGTCCTTAGATGCTATTACTGTTTCTCCATGTTATAGCTAAGAAGATGCCTAACTTCTCACTCACATATTCATAGCCATTGGATGTCTAATGCTTCTTTCTGCTAATCATGTCACTATTTTTTTTTTTTCATTTTTGCATAAGAATAAAAGCCATGCTTTTTTGTTCTGTTCCTTGGGAAAAAAGGGGCTTTATGTTTTGGCAAGGAATAAGCTGCTGCAACTGTCAAGTGGCAATGATATGTGCAAGGCAGAATCTCATAGCTGGCTCTGAACTCAATGAAACTGGTTCACCCCAAAGAAGATGTAGCATATCGCCTTGATAAAATTATAACAGATGGTTTCTTCCTTGCAAAATTTTCTTTTTGTTGTTATTTATCCAAGATTACTGTGTTAAAAAAATGAAACTTAAAATTTAGAGGGTTCTTTTTAATCTAATTTTCTTTTTTATTTATAAACTGCAATTTTCTATAATAAAAATTTATAATTTTTTAATTAGAGGTAATAGAATGAAAGAGAATTAAATTGGTCTTAATGGATTATGATATTAGTAGTAGAATTTTTTTAAATAAAAAGTGAAGTTGCATTTTATAATGGATGCTTTAAAAATGTTTGTTTTTAAGATCATTCAAATATATTAGTTTTTTTTTTTTAAATAAATATATCATTCTAATAAAATTTTAATTTATTAGAGGTCGATGTGTCACTGACATAAGAAGTAATCTTAAATTTCACATCGAACATAATAAGAAGTTCATTGGAGTATAAAAGGGTTTAAATCATTTTTTTTTTATTAGGTATTTTTTGTAAGATAAAACCGTGAGATCAAGGAGGTCAGAGCGGATAATACTTCATAAGGGTGTGAACCGTGACGGTTAGGCTGATTTGGGACGTCGGATGAGTAGATATCCGGGTTTCGGAGCCGCGCGGGTTTGGAGCTTAAGTCTCGACCCGTGACAAGTGGTATCAGAGCTAACCTTAAACCATTCGATCCACGTCAAGCACCTCGAGGGAGGTAGGTAGGTGGTCAGCCTCCGTGACGAAGGCGTCACGAGATTGGATGGAGAAGAATGTCACGGACCTAAGGAGGAGTCCTAAATCTCACATCGAACATAATAGGAAGGTCACTGGGGTATAAAAGGGTTCACACCACCTTTTTCTTGTGAGACGTCTTTTATAGGACAAAACCGTGAGATCAAGGGGATCAGAGCGGACAATACCTCACAAGGGTGTGAACCGTAGCGATTAGGCTGATTTGAGACATCGGATGAGTGGATGTTCGAATCTTGGAGTTGCGCAGATTCGGAGCTTAACTCTCGATCCATGACAGATGCATGTATCTTTTACCAAAAGAGTTGGATTAATTCCTTTTTTTTTTCCCAAATAAAAAGAATTTTTTTATTTGAATTTGATACGTTATACGACCGCTGATTTGAGACATCGGATGAGTGGATGTTCGAATCTTAGAGTTGCGCAGATTCGAAGCTTAAGTCTCGATCCATGACAGATGCATGTATCTTTTACCAAAAGAGTTGGATTAATCCCTTTTTTTTTCTCAAATAAAAAGAATTTTTTTATTTGAATTTGATACGTTATACGAAATATTTGTTGGAAAAAAATTATAATTATAATTTTAATAATTAAAATATAAATCTTCAAGTTTTAAATTTAAAAAAATATATATTTTAGGAAAATGAAGGCAAATTTTATAATGTAATTTATCAAGTTGTTTTCTCCATTTATCATATGGTTGCATTTCTTTATTCTAAACAAAAATCATTAGATGGTTGCTTGTCATCAAAGTAATGATAGATAATATTATAATTTTCAACTAAATATGATAATTTTAAATATGATACATTAACATAATATAAAAATGATACGTAACAAATTATGTATGTATTTTTTATAATTGTGTTTCGTGTTTTAATCAAATTAACACACTTAAGATATGACATTATACATATTGTATTTTGTATCTTACGCGTGCTACATGTTTACAGTATGATTAATTAATTAATTAATTATATTTTAATTATGTTATCATATCAATACATATAAATGACATGTTTATAATACATATATGATTGTGTTTTAATATTTTTATTATATTATTATTTTGATTTAATGTTGAATTATTGATTAGATATTTTAATATTAATTATGTTAATTGTGTCATGTTATGTTACTTATTATTAAAATGAATTAAAATGTATTAATCGTATCGTATTACATATAATACGTATAATAAATGTGTTATGTTCGTGTTTTGATTATTCTTATTATTTAAGTATTTATATCATATTTAAAATCGTGTTAGATATGAAATACAATACGATAACACGAATTTTTAAATTTATTTTTAACTAAAAAGGATGACGTCAAAAATTTTCAATACACTAAATAAGGTAAGTAGCAATTCATATAAATGGTAATTTGATTAAATTATGGTAAGTATTGCATCAAATAATATAATTTTTTTTTAAAGATTAATGAGTGGTTTTTCTGAAAACAACTTTTGGTTATACACAGCAACTTGTAAGGTAAAAAAAATCTTCCAAAAATAAGAGAAAAAAAAAAGAAAATAGAGATTTTTGTGAAAACAAAATCGGAAACATAGTAATATTGATTACTGAATCTTAGTTGTTCCTTTGACTTCTTGCACAATTCAATGATTCATTGTCCATGGACTACATTTTGCCAAAAACCCTCATTTTTCACTAAAAATCTTTACTTTTTAACCATAAATAGACTTTAAAATCTTAATTACAAAAACCTAATTAAAGAAAACGAATCATAAATCAAGCTTCCAATTAAACCTTCACCAAATTTATGCGTGAATAAAAAAATCAACAAAATTGATAGAAAAAACCATTTTTTTTAATCTTAAACCAGGCCAAAGGGCTTGGGGGTCCACCAAACTCTTTCCTTGGCAACCCTCCCCTGCAAATAAAATAAAAAGGAGGGGACTTTCACTTTTCTCTCTCTTGTTTTTTTTTCCCTATAGAAAAGGCCAAATTTGTTTGTCAGTGGCCAATTCATATCATTCAATTTTGGTTCTCTTTTGCATGGCACTGTCACTTGCTGGTTAGCTACCTCTGGGTATCCAATATCCATCCTCATCTCTCCCCCATACGTTTCTTTCTTCCTCTTGTTAATTTTCAAGACCCAACTTCCCCTTTTATTTGTTTTTTCCTTTTTTTTTTTCTCTCTCGTTTTGATTTCTACTGCTCCTTCCGCCTTAATCTGTATCTGGGTATTCTTGTTTTCATCGTTTCTTTCTTTTTGTGCCATAAGTTTATACCCCATGTATTCTACTTCATGCTTTGTTTTTTTTTTTTTTTTTGTTTTCACAGTGAAAGTGAAGACTTGTTTTTTGAAGATATTCATGGCGGCAGGGGATGGTTGGGATGCTGAAAAAATGTGAGTTTCTTTTTTTTTTTGGGTGAAGGGTTGTATTTGGCATTGTTATGATCATGGGTTTTAGGCTTTTCAGTTTTTCTGCTTGCTTTTTTGTTTTATGGTTCTCATTATATCAATTATTATTTACTGCTTGAATTTGTGTTTGTTTGATTGGGGGAGAAAGGCTGGACCTTTACTTGCACGATTATTTGCTGAAGAAGAATATGCATGAGACTGCTACAGCTTTCAGAAAAGAGGCCGGTATTTCCAACCATTCTGTTGGTATGACCTCTCTCTTTTTTTCATTCCTTTTTCAATGTCCTGCTTTGTAACATATATTCCTTTAATTAAGCTTATTTCCTAAAGACCGATTGTACAGTTTTTAGCAGATAATTCTCGATGTTGAAATGCTGGGCATAAAATTTTCTTTTCTAATATGAAATATCTTGAAGGCTATAAGTTTATTAAACTCACATCTATATGTACATCAATGTCAATGTGCATTAATGTTTCTGTTATCTTTGTTCAAGAACAAACCAATTGATTTAGTTTTCTACATGAGTCTTTTGGTTCTTCTTTTTTTGCATGGTTTATTCTGAATTTTGGAATTAATGCAGGAAAGCATTAGAAGTTTCCTTTTCTTTTTGGAGATTATTTTAAAGTTCACATTTGCTATAAATTGTGTAATTTGTTGATTAGAGAAAGGGGTCATTGTTTTCAGTGATTGATTCTCCCCAAGGGTTCTTACAAGAATGGTGGTCACTATTTTATGACTTATTTGCCTCTAGGCAACCAAAGCTTCAAGAGTACTCTGAAGCAGAAACCTCTGCTAAGGTGATTATTGTTTGTGGAATTTGAGATCATGTTGTGCTATACTTTTTAATTTTTATTGTAACTTCGTCAACTTATGTGTTGTTTGTTAAATTCTCAGGCTGAAAAATTAGAAGATCAATCACAAAATTTTGTTCCAATAATTTTGTCGCGATCAATGGTAAATCAGCAAAGGCCTGGACAGGTTCCTATTCCCAGAGATTTTGATTCCAATTTGCGATCATTTGAAACTAACCAACTGAGGCTCCCAAATTCAGTTGCTACCAGTTCAAGGTATAGATATGTTTTTATTGAACTAAAGGCCTGTATAATTGACAAACAGTTCATAGTTTCTTTGGCTTCATTATATCCCCTTTACCAACACAAAATGTATTACGAAAATTAAGATTTTTATTATGGAAATGCTTGGCTTTTTAATTGACAAAGCGTTTCGCCTTTTTGGTGCATATTACATGATTCATTGCAATTTGAAGCTAGGAAATTTTATTAGCCCATTGGTGAAATGTATAATTTGGATTATTAGAGGAAGTATATACTATTATTCATTATTCTGGTAAATGGTAATTTGCTTCAACAATAAAATGGAGAGTTTCTCATATCATTTTTTTTTCCTTTAACATTCTTTCATGTATCAGCCTTCTGCAACAGCAGATAAATCTCGCTCAGTATCAAGTTAAGAGGGTATGTTCTAAACTATTTAGCTGTGTTGACAAGAGCACCGAGTTGTTATTAATTTCACTAAATGTTAGAAGCTTTTTTGATATGCAGGAGCGAAGTGGCATTAGCTTGGGGAGAACCATTCCTATAAATCCAACCACCCCCTATGGGCCACAAAAAGGCAAACTCCCTGTAACTGGACCTCATACTGCAGGTTAGCTTGGTCTTTTGTCTGATTTGAGTTCATCCAGTGTTCATGCTGAAAAAACTGATCCCATCAGATAATCTTTGCAATTTTTACTTAGGCTATACTATTCAAAGACCGGACATGAATTATGTATATCTGCTTTATTTTGACAAGAGATGCAGGAGATGCACGCAGTGTTGGCCTTGGTTTACTTTATTTTGTTGGTATTGTAACATTATATTTATGTTTGATATATCAGACGCATGGTCTTTATCTTTTCAGGATTGAATGAATCAATTGATTCAGCAGCACTTATTGGATGGCCTTTGGATGTAAGTGGCGTGTTAATTAACTGATGTTGGTGCAAGTACCAATTTTTTCTGTTCTTTTTGATATAATAGATGTTTAAGTTCTTCCAATTGTAAATACAAATGTGCTTGAACTTTCACTAGTAGTTCTGCACTTCTGCACTTGAGTGTGGTTACCATGGTTTTGGGTATAAGGTGTTAAATTTGCTCTTTCAGGCACCAAACTATCAGCAACAATTTCAGATATTGAATTGTCAACCTGAGATATTAGCTCAGGGGCTGTCACATATGCCCAGAAACCTGACATCTACTTTTCCTGGAAGCTCTGCCAAATTCAATTATCGTAATCTGGTCCTACCCAATACTGAAATAATTGAGCATAAGAGACCGGTTAGTTGAAACAGTGACTTGTAAATTTTGGGCCAGTTGATTTCTTCAAAAATTTGTAATTGTTATTGTTTTCCTTTTTTTTTTTTCGTATAAAGATCGGATGTATTCTACATCTAATGGATTTGTCACTAGATACCCTCTGTAAGATGTCATGAGTCATAACCCGTGATGACCATGCATGCTAATATTTTCAGAATCAACCCTCTTCTTTAAAAGATCATGATGGTCATAAATGAAAAAGAGATCTTATAGTAGTAATTTGCATGCAACTTTTAACTTTGCATGCTAGTGTTCATTAGTTTTGTTTTTTTGTTAGAAGCTCCTTCACTCTCATTTATGAAAACTATCATAATTCTTTTCCTCGTTAGTGACTGATTGGTGGTGAACCAGATGATGATCCAAACAATGCAAACTGAAGAACATCAAAAACAAGATAATATACTACAGCAACAGCAGGTAATAAGTTTGTCATTAGCTTTCTCAAGGAAAGCTACTGCTAATGCTTCCCCGAATTTGTTTGAAAATCCTGGTCAAATATATGTTTCTATGTGCATGTATAGCATGATATTTATTCTTATAATTGTATTTGCTCTGGATCAGACTGGAAGAAAGAAGAAGAAGCTATCAAATTCAAGGGTGGCAGATAAGAAATTGGTACATCCTAAAACTTTGATTGCTTTTCCTCTTTCATCTGCCATGTCAATGGAGAGTGTCATCAAATTTGCTGATCAATACTTCCTGTATGATCTTTTTGTTTATATTTGCATCATAATTGTTGCCTCCTTCATGAAATGTTCATCTGCAGGATTGTATCAAAGCTGAGGAGAATAAACCTGTTGATGACACTGTTGAGTCTTTTCTGTCCCATGATGATGATAATATTGATAATACAAGCACTCCTTTCAGAATTTTACGACGCCGTTCCAACACTTCCAATAAAAATGAACATAAAGGTAATTCTGTTAAGACTAACAGAAGAATGCTTTGCTGCTCTACTTTAATAGGCACTGATGCCATGGAAAGGTGCAATATAGAAAGGTAATGGTTGATTTATTCAATATAGAAAGGTGCAACCCACCTTGAACTGCCTATGCATTTCGAATCTTTGCCAGCCTCCCCTAACCATGTTGTATTGCTGAAAAATAGTTAACAGCATAGGAAGACTACATCTGGTTGTAGCACCTAATCCAGGTTGACAATGAAAGCTTTCTATGACCAAACCTGGTGTATATTATAGAGATATATATGTTTGCGAGTCATCAAAGTAGAAAATACTATGGGACTCTGTCAGCAAAAATTTTACTTGTGGCAGCATAACAGTTAAGATATTACTCAATATAATCCTAATGATTGGTATGTCATCACTGGTGTAGGCTTCACCTTTGGAGAAGTTAGTTGCCTCCACTCAAGCAAAAGCAAAGTCTTGTGCTGCCATTTTTCCTCAGATGGGAAGTTTCTGGCTACTGCGGGGCATGAAAAGAAGGTGGTATTAAGGTGTAATGTAGCTTTTTTCTTCACGGCGTTTTTGTATAAGCTTAGAGATGATTGCAGTTTTCTTCTGGCAGGTCATGATATGGAACATGGAAACTCTTGATTTTGTTAAAACTTCAGAGGGCCATTCTCTTCTAATTACTGATGTTCGTTTTAGACCAAGTTCAACCATATTTGCAACATCTTCCTTTGACAAGACTGTCCAAATATGGGATTCTGCCAAAGTAACCATTTTTCTTTGGAACTTCAGATATTTATTTAGTATTTTCTAAAATTTTGTCTGCTTGTTCATAATGAATAAAGGCTGTTGTATGCAATTCATGCCTCTATAGGACATTTTATTTTGGATAGACAGGCCAACTAGTATATTGCACTTATTTTCCTTTTGATAATATGTCTTCATTTCTTTGCTATTTCAGCCAAGCAAATCACTTTTCAAGCTTGTGGGGCATGCTGAACAGGTGTTGTCATTAGATTTCCATCCTAGAAACGTTGATCTCCTTTGTTCCTCTGATAGTAACAATGAGATGCGATTATGGAATATCAACCAACGTTCTTGCATACATGTCTCTAAGGTAAGATTGCACCTGTTAGAATTTCTCAGAGACATCGAAGTTTACTAGTAACTTAGATTGGAAATGTTACTATTTTTCTTTGTTTCTCGAATGGAGTTGTCTAATTATATTTTCCTGTAATATTTGTAGCAAACATTGCTAATGGTTAAAATTTACCTTTTAGAATCTTTAGTTTTACATCCTTACGGATTTCTATAAAATAAATGCCATTTTGAAGGGAAGTTTAACATGGAAAATTTTCTTTGTGTTGCATGGCTTTGTTTTGTTTACCTGCTTAGTTTTTTAGGAAACATTTAAGTACTTGTAGTTAACAAACTTACATCTGGTCTTACCCCATTAGAATTTTATATTTTCTTACTTAACCCCCATTTGCTTACATCTATTTCCTTGTGAGGTGACTGCAGGGAGCTACTAAACAAGTCAGATTCCAGCCTGGACTAGGAAAGTTAATTGCAACTGCTTCGGGAAATGTTGTCAATATAATTGATGTTGAGACCAATAAGCCCCAATTTTGTTTGAAGGTTGATTTGCTTTGCATGTTATTATAGATTACATGCATCCAAGTCAATTTGTCTCCTTGCATGTATGAACGAATGTGACATTCTTTCAACATTCGTTCTTTCAGGGACATAACAAAGAAGTTCTTTCAATTTGCTGGGATCCAAGTGGCAAGTATATTGCCTCCATTAGTGAAGAGAGTGCACGAGTGTGGTCAGTGTCTGGCGGAGAATGCTTGCACGAATTGCGTTCAACAGGCAACAAGTTCCAGTCCTGCACATTTCATCCAGGGTATTCACTACTCTTGGTCATTGGTGGCTACCAGGTAAAGTATTCAGAATATTATTAATAAATAACAGCATTCTCCAAGAATCTCTATTGAGATCTAATTGTTCAAAATTTGGCAGTCTGTTGAATTATGGAATCCAGTTGAAAGCAATAAAACATGGACAGTTGAAGCACACAGAGGATTAATTTCTTCACTGGCAGATTCTCTACAGACTGAAATGTTAGCCTCTACAAGCCATGACCAGTGTGTTAAGATATGGAAGTAAAGATGCCCTCCATGAGAAATCAAGCATTTGCTTGTACCAGTGGCATGCGTAAAAATGAAGCATTTTTGGTGAAGAAGTTAGTGACAACCGCAGGTAAACTAAACAGTCAAGACAAGTACCATGTTAGCAGTTGCGCCCTTTTTGTGGCAGAATATTTAAAAGTATAGATAGATTATACTCACATCTTATCATATTACCTACAGACTGAAAAATTTACAACCAAAAGTAGAAAAATGAAATACAACCGTAGCATAAAATGCTGGTTTTTGTTTTCTCTTTTCTTGTTGGCTAATCTTTTGAACTTGTATCCTTTTCTTTTAAATGGGAAATGAAAGAATATTTTTAAAATTGTTGATCTCTATTAGAAGAATGAAGTTTTAATTTGTTTTCATGTAATATGTTCTTTTCCTTTGTCCACATGAAACATGGGTCTAACTCAATCCAAGTTATTTGAGGGTCAGGTAACTTACATTAGCATAATCTTTATCTAAATCCACGTCCATGAAAACACTGATCCAATAATATGACAGATTGAGACATTAAAAAAAGTAGTATACTGCTTTTTTTTTTTTATTAATTCTAATAAATAATAGAGCATTTTGAAGTTAAAGAGGTCCAGCTAATTCAGACCTAAAAAAGAGAGCTGGGCCTGGCATTCACATTAACATGCAAAATATGGAATTCCTTTCTCTCGCCTACTACAACCAGAGCAAGAAAGCTATGCTACAAATGCAAAAATGGGTAGTTTCTCTCTCTCCCTCTCTGCTTTCGCTGTATATCTCTTCATCTTCTTCTCCAACTTCTAATAGCTTTTATGGGATATGCTTCTTTGCTCGGTGGACTCTTTTTTGGTTATGAAAGCAACTAATGAGAACCTGAAAGAGTCTTAGTAGTGCTAAATGGGTCTTACGCTGGGTATTATACTACATTAGGACCACTATTTCTTTAGCCAACAGGGTTGATTTACTTGTGATTCCTGTTTTGGGGCCCGATATTTGTAATTTTTCATTTTCGTTAGCTAAATTTTCGTTAGCTAATTTAGCCAACGGGGTTTACTGGTTCTTGAGGGTAGCAAACCCTTGTTAAACATTCTATAGAACTCAAACTAACAGCAACTGAAACAGATTTTAGAAAATTAGAATCCAAGAAAGAAATTGTCCATGTTTCAGCTATATGATGTGAGGAGCTCAGTAGAAGCTACACAGCATAAGAGACCTTTGAATGCACATTTGTAAAATTCCAAAACGGAGGGGACTTTAACAAGGGGTTCTTTTATGAAGGTGTAGGGTCACACAGTCTCAGAACTGCTGCTTTCTGTTATTATCAAGAAGACTGGGTCTAGAAAAGGTTGTCATGGTGGCTATGCTTCAGCTGATGCCTGCCAGTTTTACCATTGAATCAAGTCTGCAGTGCTAATCTTAACTTTTAGCTTTAGGTTGTCTAGAACAAGATTCTAAGTCAGTAGGTTTGGCCGGCTCATGCTTAGATTTTACTGGCACGTCTTTCTTGCATATTAGGATTTGCGGACTACGATCAACAAATTGATATTCAATGGACTTTTAACTTGCAAAATAGCATCATATTTAAGTAATTAATGCAAATAATGTCAGCCAATATCATGATAAATGGCAAGTTCTCAAGCAATTGTGTTTCACAGACATCAGAGAACATATGAAAATGAAAAAGAAAAATTCAAATAGAAGCTCAAAGTAAAATTAATTGGAAATTTTTTTTTTTAAATTAGAAGGCAAAGCATCAATTATAATAAAAAAAAGAAACGTCTTAATCTAGTAGTTGGTTGACTTACAACATGAAAGCCTCGTGTACTGAATCTGCTTTGCCAGTGGAGTATGAGGGTAAATGGTGAAGCTGCTTCCATGACCATCATTTCCAAAGCTCTTCCATGAGAATCCCTCGTTCTTGAGCAACCTCACGAAACTGCTTCATTTTCTGCACTGGAACAACTGTAGCTCTGCCATGGTTAAGGGCATTTTTACTTCCAAGTTGCCTACCCAACGCGTTGTCAACACCAGCCATTTCAAGAACAATTCGCACAGCACCTCCTGCAATCACTCCAGTACCAGGTGCAGCGGGTCTAAGCATCACTTTTGCTGCCCCATAATCACCCTCAGATCTGCCAGCCATCCCAATGACATTAACAAAAAACATATTGGCATGCCTTCTTTTACCATTATATTAGGCTATATTGAGTCCGCTCCTATGGTGAAGTACATATATGATCCTAATGAGTGATTTTGGATGGGGATGATAGGGTTTTCCCACAAGAAATCTTTGTCGATATTTCAACATTATGAAAGCCTCCCAATTGCATCATTTAAACAGACTAACAACACAACTTTCCAACAAAATGTCATGCGCCGATTAACCAAAGCAAGATTTGAACTCCTCACCGGTGTGGGAAAGTCAAATACTTTGTCATAGGAATAGTAATGACATTCCCTCTTGCATTCACAGCCGATTTCTGAACAGCAGCAATAACCTCCCTAGTTTTCCGAACTCCAACACCGACTTGTCCTTGCTTATCACCAACCACAACAATGGCTCTAAAATGCAATTGTTTCCCTCCTTTAACCACTTTAGTAACTCTCCTAGCTTGAACCACTCTTTCCTCGAAGCCATCCCTTACCTTCTCTTTCTTTACCTTCCCAAACCCACTTGTCTTCTTCACCTTAGAGTCCATTATGTCGTTGCCTAAAACGGAGATCCCACTGTAGGCTGGGCCACAGAGTTCCTCATAGGCAGCAGTGATTTCGTCCTCCATTTCCTCGGGCCATCGTCGAAAGAAGGTGGGGGTGAATCCTTCAGGGGGTGTTGGTGGGTCAAAGACGACGTCTTCTTCGGGGTTGAGGTTGTCGAAGAAGGAGGTGTTGATGTCGGAGGCTTTGGCTTGGGGTGTGAGGGAAAGGGAGTGGAATGAGCAGGAGAGAGAAAAGGGTTTGGTGGGTTTGGGGAAGAGGAATGAAAAGGAAGGAGTAGAAGAGCGAAGGGCGAGGGATGAGAGAGCTGGGGCTCCTGCTGTTGCTGTTGCCATGGATAAATGTAAAGAGTTAAAAGAACAAGAGGCTTATCCCCAAAAGAACAACAGTGTCTAACGGGTTGGGTTAAAATTGGACCAGACATTTTCAACATGGTGTCGTGTTGGCACGTAAATTGTACTTACATCCATGAAAATTAAAAGGGTATAGTAAAAAAGCAAAACAAAAGCAAAGTTTAATTTAAGAATGAAAATGATACATTAATATTTATAAGTTATTCAGGTTCTATTCAAATAAAATTTAAATTTGATTTAATTATTATTGAATTGGATTCGAGTTCGAGTAATTTGATTTATCGATCGAGTTGAATTTAAGTATTCTTATACTCGATTCGAGTAACTAGTGAGTTTAATCAAATTTTTTATATTTAAAATTTTATTATTATTTTAATTAATGAAATATCTCGAATTCAAGTTCGAGTTCGTGCACAAATAATTAAACTCTTATCAAATATAAAAATTAAGTTTATTTTAACATATTAATCGAACGAATTCGAGTAATTTGATTTCGATCACAAATCGAACTCGAATTAAAAAAATGAAACTCGATCGAATTCGAGTCAAGTATCGAACCTCAAGTTGAGAGCCGAACTCAAGCTCAAATTTTTTAATGTATTAACTCAACTCGACTTGATTAGTTACATTTGTTCTCTTTCTCATGTACATGAAGAAAAGAAAAAAAAGTATCATTGTATCACACCGAAAACAATGGTCAATTTTGAGGATTTTTTTTTTTCCAAAATATGCATGAAGTATGAATTTTAATGAGAGTCAAGTTTTGGAAACTTGACATTGAGCTTTTAATCATAAGATATCATACTTGAAATTAAAAGAAATCTCTGTTGGGTTTGGGAGAAGATCATACATATTGTTTAGGTTAGTCATGATCTTGTGAAAATTAACTTTGGTTCCAGTTCCACCGTACTAGAAACTCAACTTCACAAGTAACATTATCACTGAAGTTTATTTCACAGGTCAATCTCATAATTGATAGTGTCATCATCAAAGATCAAATAACACTCATGTTCATAAGCATCAATTATGGTCACAACAGAGTAAATGACAGAATTCTAAGGTATAATTTGTTTTAATTTTTTATCCTAATTTGGAGATCATTTACATTGAAGAAACAAGTTAAGCATTCAAACGGGCACTAAGTTCCTCCTCTCCTGCACATCAAAACAAGAGAAAGGTTTAATGTTCTCTATCCTAATGCCTAGTTTCAAAAAGAACCAAAAAAATTCCTATACCCTTCTCAAACCCAGAAACAATGGTGTATTTGTCAAAGAAAAACAAAGAACAAATTACTAGTTGACTATAAATTCTTCAAGGCCGTGAAGCTTGTTAATGACATGCTCAAAGTGAAAATTGGTAATGATTGACATCAGGTAGGATGTCAAGACCGCCATAGCAGTCGTCGAAGTTGATCTGAATATCATCTATACTTCTCACCTTACCTCGTAACAAAGTCGACGAGGTTTGCAGTTTTTTTGCAGTTATTCCGCCGTAGGTTTCTCTGCTACCAATACCGTCGGATAGAAGATGTCTGGCTTCCTCGGGCAGTCTATGCAAATAAGCAGCATCCATAGGCAAAGTCATAAGGTGGTCGTTAGGTTCTTGTTGTTCCTTGCGTTTGAGTTGTTCTATAAGTAATTCAAATGATGTTTCTTCATCATCTCTAGATTGGCAAGTAGATGGCAAGTAATACATGTGGTGGTTGTCCTTGTTGTCGTTTTCATTGTCAGAGTGCTGATCTTTTGAAGGTTCGGCAGCAATCCTTCCCACCTTTATTATGGAGAAATACTGACAGTTAAGCAATACAAACATCCGTTAATGCATTTTAGATGAATTTCAGTGCCATGGCACATTCAGGGTGTTCTTGTTTCTCAATATGGTGAGAATTGAGATCCCTCTTACGTTATATAGAAGTTAGAAAAAGAACATTAAAAAGAAGCACTTCCCCATTTTCTTCAAAAGTTCAACAAGAAAACGGATTCCAACAAATTTTGTCTATATTTGAGTATTCTGTCAGGAGGAACAGTGCTGATATAAGACAGAGTAATGAATATGTACGGTTGTGATGCTAGGACAATATCCTAGTACAGTCCAGCTCAGCTACTAAGGAACCGTTGCTCAGCCCCACAAAGCTACATCACTCGTGCTACGCACGTGCCTGATCTATCTGTCTTCTAAAAGGTAAGTCTACTGCCAGCGCATAATCTGTTACGTGTCAATTAAAGCTATGCGATTTTGTCCATTCTTGTCCTTTTCCATTCACATCCTTCCAAAGGCAAGGGCATTACTGTCCTCCGGTTAAGCTAAAACCTTTTTACCCTTTCCATGTTCAAATCCCACTTCCAATTATCAACAAAATCTTAATTACTAGTATCATGGTATTTAGGAAGAAAGACTCACGAGATTCTTGCTTTCATCTTCATAAAGGGTAAGGGAATCTCCAATTTCCAGTCCATTTTGCTTTGCAAAATCCCCTGGTGAATTGAAAAGAAAAGAGATTATGAACATAATGAAATGCAAGTAACAACAAAAAGAAAGAGTTTGGAATGAAGGGTTTACCTGTGTTTGAAAGAGTTTGGAATGAAGGGTTTACCTGTGTTTGCAAGCACATACATTCTACTCTTATTATTTGACCAGAACATGTGACATCAATGAACAAAAAAACATTTCTATGTGGGTTCAACATCTTTATGTAGCATTTCCAAAGGAAATAAAGAGTAAATATACACCAAAATTAAATTATATACCAGCAATATTCTTACTTGTATTTGAGGGTCCACACTTGGTTAGAGTATACATCTTTGATCATGACTTGGATGCCTTCTTTATTAGAGAGTGTTGGAAGATTTACCTCTGCCTCTCTCTGGATTATAAATTGCAGGTAGACACGTTAGCTAACGCTTAAGACTAAAGGCTATGACATTTTAGAGAAGAACATAGTAGCATTAGAAGATAATGCCTTGACAAGACTATTAACTCATTCTTTTCTTTGTACTGTAACTTTTTTTGTGCAAGAATCGAGAAGTCAAGAAAGGATTGATTAGTTATTGCTCAATCTAGTTGACAACAATGTTGCAGTAGTCAATGAGAGCAAATGAAGGAATAGTTATTGGTTGGCTGACTTCTTTCTCTTCTTTCAAAATTCACTTAGGGGGTCAAAAAAGGAGTATATATATATAGAGCTGAAAACTAAACAAACAGGATCAGAGGTGGAAGAAGAGGCCTTCAGAATACCCTCATGGATCAAGTAAACCTTACCTTTGGAAGGACAATTCTCCCAAGGCACCCAACATCACTGTTCTTTAACTCTTTCCTCAGCAATACTCTAAGTCTTTGCATCCCAATTCCCAAGTTAAACAATCTCACTCACCACTCAAGATTATGAGAACAATACGCCCAAATACCATTAATTGACAAGGAAAAAACACGATCGAAAATCAAAGATGAACACTTTTCAAAATGCACCTTGTTATCTGGTGTACAAAACTTGTACAGATCCCTTTTGGTATCATTGTTGTTACTCACATCAGATTCAGCGCCTGAGCTGGTCAGTCTCATCGCATCCACCTGAGCTGAACTGAAGAAGCATTTCTTTGCAAACTAAGGCTTCTTTGGCGTGCCAGCTTTCTATTAATCCTTGCAATCTTTGTTGTATAAGGATCCAGAATTCTTCTCTCTTGTTCCTTCGATAGCCCGTTTACTTGCATGAAACATGATCCTTGCACCCCCTTACCAGCATGAATCAAACTGGATACCCCAAACTCAATCCCATTCTGCCCCAGAAAGATGGGATGCACAGTATATTCTAAAGAATGGCCAGCTTGCTCTATGGGATTTCTGTATGGGAGTTGCAGGCCTTGGTAAGGTACCACAAACTGTGGTGGATGATGAAAGTGAGAGTTTGAAGCTGTTGTTAAGGGTGTCGAACTGAAGTTTTTTGAGTTCATTGGTTCATAGATGGAAAACTCGGAATTCTGAGACCAACCACCCATGTTTGGTTGCCTCAGGGTGGTATTGTTGGTTGTGGTGGTGGTGGTGGTGGAGGAAAAAGGTACGTAAGAGTTCTCCATCAGGAAAAAGGTGCAATGTGATGATGAGTTTAGGGGATTGTACTGCTAGTGATCAGAGATGGTAGATGAGAATGTACTTTGTATGTGTTCTTATTTTGTGTTTGTAGTGAGTATAATGTCTGGTTCAAGAAGGTCGCGGGGATGTAAGATGCTGCCAGGAGGGTGAGTCCAAATGTGGGAAAAGTACGAGAAACGGGTCAAGTGGTGCAGAGGGACCGGTGTGGAGAGAGAAAAGGCCACGAAATTGCATATACCTATAGAGAGAGAGAGAGAGGCAGGGAGAGTAATGAGAGTGAAGCATGATGAGAGGTTGCCAATGGAGTGGGGTGGGTGACAGGTGGCCGGCGAAAGGCGGTTTTGGGATACCCATCTGACCACTGAAAGAGTTGGCGCCACCTTTGGTTTAAATGTGGCAGTATTGGGTTCATTTTACATAAAACATCATGCATCCTTGGCTAACTTATATTTATTCATGGCCTCTTATTAATTCTGCAATCTCTATCCAAAGGCAACCTTATGCATTGAACTAAGTGGTTGGTGGGTTGGGATTTTAGTTTTAAACTTTATAAGAGAAAAGGTGCCTGATATGATACCATTGCTATTCCACAGCGGATGGCTTCCTCTTAAGTAGCTAGTTGTCCCACAATCTTGCATAAGATTAGAGGCAACCTGCAAAAATAGCAAAAAATACTACTACCTAGTCTATATTTCTTAAAGATATATACAATAAATTGTTCTAATAACAATAATATATCTCTAGTTTTTTATTTTCAAAATTGGATTTAGGTAATGCCTCTGCTGTGAGTGTTAACTTCAAGGTGTCCATCATGCGCTCCATTTCGGTGCCATGCCAATCAGGAAGCCATATCCAGCTTTCTTATTGCATGAAGGATCAAAACCTAGCGTTAAGTTCAACCTGTGGAAAAGAAAATTTCTTATTTGGTACAAGTTTGATACATTAAAGAGCTCAAAAGGAACAGAATAGAGAAAACTAATGGAATATAAGTATTGATTATCATCGTCAGTTTTATGAGGTGAGCAATTCTTCTGTTCTTTCGTATAAACAAATGAATAGATTCAAAGGTCGTTCTTCGATATGATCCTGCTCATGAGGTGAAGATTTGAGAAAATGAACTGAAAAGATGCTACCCTTCCATGTTATTGGTAATCAATGCATGGCAAAATTGTGTAAAACACAAATCAGAAATCATATGCCGTTGAAGTTGGAAAGTTGAGGGAGTTGGAAAACTTAGCGATGGGGAATCATGGCAGCGCCATATTCCAAGTATAAAAATTTCAGGATCAAGAAAGCCATTCAACATGAAGGTATTAGAACAAGTTGTAATTTATTGTTGGTTAAACCAATCTGAAACCTGCAAAGCAACACCTTAACAGGCAGAGTCCTGCAAATTGTAAAACCAAGAAACTATAGTGTGATCTAAACTACAATAAGAGGCTGCCAAACACATGCCAAGATGCTCCCTTCTTAACTATAGTTACAATAAATCTGAATTCCATGAAGGCAAACATCCTAGTAATGTTTTCACGTTGAAGCTGTCATAACTGTCCTAACATAAGATGTTTTGCTATCTTTGGAACAAAGCAGACTTACATCTATCACAGTGTTAAAGTATCACCTATGCTGATTTATAACATGTGTCATGTGATTCTTCAATTCGAGACCAACAGTTGCGGACCTTAGCCATGGTTTACAGTCTCACACCAATTTTTTCAGCAAAAACTGAACTCCCTATATCAGCAAAGCACTCGTCTTTTTGCTGTCTTGTGCTGAATACCATTGAACCGTTACAATTGTTCAAAGTAGGTCAGTTCAAGCTTTGGTCTCCACTCGAATGAAGTTCTGAGTTCAAACTGAGGCTCAGTATCATTGTCCAGTCACAAAAATGAATCTCCCTTGGCCCATGGTAGCGGACACCAACACGGCTACAGAAATGTAATGGCCTAATCGGTTGTTTATACTGACAGAGATTGGATGGTCATGGACCTAACACACAGCTGCATCATTTGGCCCAATATATATCAACCTAGACCCAACTTTTCAGGCTTGAGTCCATCGGACAATGTAAAAATATCTTTTATAATTAAAATTTTATCAGTATTTATTTAAATATAATTTTTCAAAATTTTAATAAAAATATTTGTTTAAAATATATTTTTTAAAAATTTATATACTTAATTTATGAAATAATATATTTTAATTTATAAATTTGGTCATTTTAGTTGTTATTGGATAATTTTTAATAAAAATGTCATTAATTTACTTAAAAATTTTCATGGTTGATTTCGCCAGAAAAACCTGGACCCCAGGGCCTGGATGGTTTTCTTTTCTTTTTTTTTTTTTCTAAATTTTGTAACCATAAAATGTATGTGGAAAAAGGAAAGAAACATGTGATTACTTGTTGAAGCCACCAAGACCCTAAAAATTACACATGTCCAACTCGTGGCATTAGTGCTAAAACCTGTCAGTCAGTTGGGCTGCCACCTTCTCGTTTTCCGCTTCCATATAGTCTGCATGGCCAAGAAAAGGGGAAGGGAGAACTAAGAAACTATGCTCAAGAAGAGACCGTTCGCAAGGAGAAAGTAAAGATCCTCAATAATGGCAACCACGTTCATAGCCAAGATCGCGATGTTCAGGGTTTCGAAAGCGTTCCCTCAAACTCTTTTTCTTAGATCCTCCCGCAAAGTCTCACGAGTCTGCTTCACTACCGCTGCTTCCAAACACCCTAAGGTAAAACCACTAACCTAGCCGAGTCTTTGCTTTGTTCTTCACTTTGAATGTCTTTTATGGAATTTCAAGTGATTATTTGATGGCTTAACACTTTTTGGTTTGTTGTAGAAGCCGTTTGTTCTGAATTCTGATTAATATCGTGGAGTTTTTTTTTTTTTTTGTGAAATTTCAGGGGCAGAATTAATGCATATGAAGAAAAAGACTCTAAAGCTGACATGGCCTACAGGGACAAGGATTCCTCATCCGATGAAGAAGCTGAAATGACCTATGTAGTGGAAGATGACTCTGAATAAGCCATAGAAAGAGCAAAAGAACAAGCACATGAAGCAAAGGAGAAAGCCATAGAATACGCACACAAAACCAAGGAGAAAACAAAAGAAACCGCTGAATCGGCCGCTGAGAAGGCAAAAGAAGTAACAAACACAGCGGCCGAGACTGCCCAAAACGCCAAAGAGAAAGCGAAACAGAAAGGAAAAGAGTATGCGCAGGAGACCAAGGAAATGGCGCAAGAGGGAACACGAAAGCATCCCAGACTGCCCAAAGCCCAAAAGAGAAGGCCAAAGAATATACACAGGAGACGAAGGAGAAGGCCAAAGAAGGTACAGAGAAATCTTCACAAACTGCATATGAACTGACGGAGAAAACTAAAGAAAAAGCACACGATGTGAAGGAGAAGACTGAGGAGATAGCGGGTTCTGTGGCCAGTAAGGCCTCAGAGACGGTGCAAACTATAGGAGAAAAGGCAAAGCAGACGGTTCAGGGAGCAGAGGATGGACGACGATGCTGTGAAATTGAGGAGGCGTGCCCGAAGAGCAGAGGATGAGAGGAAATATTGAAAAGGAGTTTGATGGGTTTTCTTTCTTTGATGTTATGGTTCTATTTTACAATGCAAATAAGTCAGTGGCAGTGGCCTAATGGTTATCACAGTGTTTATGTAAGCATGGGAAGTTAATATTTTTCTCAACATTAATCTGCAAAAGTTTTACTATCATTCATATTTAAAAAGACCAGTGCAGTTATAATAAGAAGAGGAGGAACACCTTTAGAAGTCGGGTTTTATTTCATTGCTTCGATTTTAGTTCAGAAAGGCTAGAGTACAGCTGCTTGCTTGAATATTTGAAGCCAGCCAGGTGAAGAGTGCATGTGATAATTGAACACAAAATCCTTTCAAAATATATGGGTTTGGAGGTGGTTTAGGCTTCTACTTTGTTTTTCTCTTTTCCCTGCTTTCAACTTTCGAGCTTTGCACTTGTTTAAACATCAGATTCTTGGTTTATAAGTGGCAGTAACAACCCCGAAGCTTAAATTGCTTTGGTCAATATGACCAAAATAAAGTGACCAAAACAGGCCCGGCTTTTGAAATAGTGGTAAGACAACAGCCCAAAGAAAGACATAAGCCCATAAAGTACAATCCCATTTTTCAAGTAAGGTGAAGATGGGGTCATACAAATCATGAATAGCAAACATCAACGAGGCAAGATAATTAACAACCTAGCCACCTAGGGGACCGCGTGGGAAGGGGGCTCCACAGAAAGGTCGTGTGTTTTTTCCCTTGACCAAGACCAAATCCCAAATGGAACGGAAGTGAAACAATAGATACGCTAGTGTTTTGTCGTCCAGGAGTCAAAGTGGAGGCCTAGGGGAGCAGTTGTAACCCCCAATGACAACGGCGATTTAGCTAATTAATAGCTTATGAATAGAGGTGTACATGACCCCGGCTTCAATTCGGATGGAATTTATATTTAATATTAACAATTCTATATTTATTCAACAGTTTAAAATTTTGAATCTCAAAATTTTTAAAAATTAAATTTTAAATCAATTTAGTAAATTTAATTTATATAATAAAAATAAAAAATAATTAAATTATATTTGATAAAATTATATTTAATTCATATGTATAAATTAAAATTAAAATTATATATATTTTATATATTTTATTTATATTATATAAATGAATTTATATATAATTCATACATATATATATAAATTTTAATATATATGTGGATGTGGATGGAATCAAATTTTAAATTTTTTATTTAATATTTAATTTAAAATTTAAATGAATTTAAAAATTATATTCAAATACGTTTAATGAATTTTTATTTTTTGTTTAAATTTTTTTGATCGAATTTTTGAATTTAATCAGATAATTCGACCATTGAACGAGCACATTAATGAAATAATGATTTTAATTTTTTTAGCACTTGATATTATCCGAATTTGAATTTTTATTATTAAAATTAAATGAATTTTACTTTAAATTAGAAGAAGAACAAGGTTGCCGGTCAAAGCAAATCAAACAGCTAACGAGGACATAATAGTCTTTCGGCAAAACGGTGTCAAGGTTGTCAACGTAATCCTCCAATGGCATGCACACCGAAATAAAAAATATAATAATAATAGTGGAAATTAATAAATATTATTAAAACAATACTGTTAGAGAGGAGAGATATTGTTCAGAAACCGAAATATGAAAGTGGAATGACAGAGAAAGACAGGTTAGGGAAAGGAAAACGGAAGAAAACAAAAGAAACCAGTGTTAGCTGAGGTCTGACACAGCCCACCACCCCATTGCCGACCGCCACGCTACCCTTTCTATGGCAGCGCCGCCTATCTGATACTGCTTTTTGGTCCATTCCCTATTATATTGTCTCTCCTATGTAGCTAGCTACACATCTCTCACTTAAATTCCTTGTCCCTCTCTGTATTTTGCATTTCTTATTAGGCCACCAGAACCTCTTTGGCTGTCACAAAAAACACAATCTTTTGTTGTTTTTTTTGCCATTTAATCTGTTGTGTATTGGCTGCTGATGATGATGAATCAGGTGAAGCAACTCGGGTTTTCTCTTGGTCCTTTCTTTATTAGATATTTCTTCCTGGATTTGTGTGTTTGAGATGTAAACACACCCATTTCTCTATAATCAACTGTAGTTTCACTGAACCAGCAAACCTCCCAGTTGTCCTTTTTCTTTTTATCTGTTAAAATCTTTCTCTGTTTCTATCTCTTTTCACTCCACATTGAGACCTTTCCTTAGTGGACTTTGTCCACGCCCGACACTCGTACATCTTCTCTTCTTTTACGTCTCATAAAAGCAGGTCAGTCAGTCACTCCCTCGCTTTCTACATATTCACATCAATTCTGCGTATCTAATTAAGTAGCTAGATATATATAAAAATTTACATGTACATAATTAGAATGTGATCTCCCTCCTCTTTGTGGAGATGGCAATCTGGAGAGATTTTGTTGGGTTTTAAGGGAATATTTTCATAATTTAGGTTGTTGATTACGATTTGGTTTTTTGCTGAAAAAAAAAGTTAAATATTTGAGACTTGGTAAGAGCCATGGTTTTGTTGAGGTGGCTTGGTATAAGAGGGACAAAAGGAACAGAAAACAGGCATGAAGACAGGGTAACAAGGTAACGATGGCCGTGGTTTTGTTTGTACAGTGGAGATTCTCAAGAACCAGAGGTAGACACGTAGAGTTATCATACAGCTCTATATCTGAAACGCCTCTCCTCTATATCTCAGGCCTCATCCCAAAAACTTCATGCACCAAACCCAACACCAAACCAAAGCAAGCCCAAAATCTTCATTCCATATCAGATTAACAAAAAAAGAATTTTAAAAATTAGCAACAGCACCACAATCAGAAAGAAGACTATATAGCTGTAGTGATGCAGCAAGATAGAGGAGGGGGAGGGAGTGATCAAGACATGAAGCAGCATCAACAGCAAGATCGGAGATTAATGAAGCCTTTGACGGGCGAGAATCAACAGCCGCCGCCGCCGCTGCAGCAGCAACAACCGCACCCAACTCAAAAGTGTCCTCGTTGTGAGTCTCTTAATACAAAGTTTTGTTACTACAACAATTACAGTCTATCGCAGCCTCGTTATTTCTGCAAGACTTGTAGAAGATACTGGACTCAAGGTGGAACCCTAAGGAACGTGCCTGTGGGAGGTGGTTGCAGGAAAGGAAAGCGCACAAAGGCTTCTTCTTCTGGTGAAAATTCAAGCTTTCAGCCACAGATACCTCAGCAGCAAGCTCAGCAACAAAACTTGACATCACCACAAAGTATGATCTCTTCTAATCCAATGATCATTAGCGCAAGTTCTGCTTTGAGAACTAAAGAATCTGATAGCTTGGCTTCATCATCTGCTATTTCTTCAGTGGGATCGTATTATCCTGGTGGTGGGTTCTTGTCATCTTTGGCTGCAATTCAGTCAATGAACCAACCGCAACCTTTTAATCAGCCTCTCAATCAAGCTCTAAGTATTGGTGGTGGTGACTTGGGTGGTTCTTCAAATTTGGGTCTTTTGCAGGGATATGTTGTCCCTTCTTTTGGGTCACAACAGCATCAGCCAATTCAGCAAACTCATTTCTTTCAAATGTTTAATCGAGAAAAGACTGTAAATATGTACCCATCTACTCAAGAGGGCTTAATTCAGTCTAGCAGGTCTGCTGCAGGTAATTCTTCTCAGCAGAGCTGGCATCAAAGTTTCATCAACAATAGTAATCCTACAGTCTCTGAAGCGACTTTGTGGAGTATCAACAATAACAGCAGCACAAGCACCGCTGGCAACACTAACACCAGCAACACCACTGGTTCTTCTTCTTTGAATCCAAATCAATGGCCTGATCGTCCAGGTTATGGTGCACCATAGTGTTTTTTCTTCAGCCACTGCTGTACTCCCTCCAAAAGAAGCGCCTAAAGGTGGACAATTTAATAATTTGGAAGGACAACATTTTGCCTTGTGTATGCAAAAAGCCATTGAACCTCGCATATCTAATATTGCATCATTGATTGTCCGTTTAGCTGCTGTTGTTGGGTTGGTTAATTATAATCTAGTTCAACTTGAGGAAATGAATTTAGAGAGCATTTAGAAATGTTTGTGTTCCTTCCTGTAAATGAAAGAATAGCGGAAAAATTAATAGCCATTTGTTTTTATGTTATATTCCGGGTTGGGTTTGGATGTTTTTGAAGTTTTTGATGTTATAAGGCGAGTATAAATTTCATGTTTGAGCTATTGTGATTGTTTTTACTTCTGCTTTTTTGCGTGAAAACATCTTATTAGTTTCCGTTCAGAAAAAGCAAGTGACTTTACTTTGTAGCTAAGTAGGGTTTGCAAAAGAACAAAGTCATAAAAGATCAGAGAGAGAAGCAAGAATGGGCAAAGCGTGCATGGATAGTAAAGCTGATGTCTTTGTCAAAGTTGTTAGACAAACCCAATCACCCAAAGACAACAAATATGACTTGGATTCTTTTTCTATAACTGTTTCCACATAATAATAATTAAACTGATAGAATCATAGAAAGAAGTTTAAGTTAAACTTGAAATGCTCATTGTTGTGGATAAATCAGTCTTATTATTATGCACGTGTTACGTCCCTGCGCGCACCACAAAGACTAAGACTAAGACTCAGGCATCAGATGGCCAAATCAAGTAGATTTAAGTTCCAAGCCCGTGACACGCGTGTGCATGAGTTTGTTTCATCATCTGCAAAATATACGTATTTGGGCCTAGAAATTGTCAATTTGATCTCATCATCAGTCATATTGGATTTGGTGGGGGACGTATAATATTTGGAGTGACTAGATATCTTACGATAAGGGTTGAGATTGATTTTGATAATATTAAAAATAATAATAATATTTTTTTTAATATTAAAAAATTTATATTAAATAAATTTTATTAAAATAAATATTTAAATTTAAATAATGATATGTTAAATTCAATTATACTGTATTTAAAATATAGTGAAATTCAAACCTACATAAAGTTGAAGTAGGTTATTTGACCTTCCCGAAAGGAAAGGTATAATACTAAACTATAAGTAGCTTTAAAAAAGAATGTGTGTTTGATTTATTCAATCTAGAAGATGGAATTAAGATCGAAAATGATGATCAACGAATACATTGGTAGGAGACGTGGAGGTGGGTATTGTGGTTTCCAAGTAAAGCAAATCTGTGGTCTGCCATGGTGAGATCTCTGTCCAGAGAATATAAACAGTGAGGACCTCTCCGGGATACCACACCAGCATTAAAAAATATTTATAGTATTAGAAAGAGATTGCATCACCATTCACCATGAGAGGCAAATCAACTCACCCCATTATTACTAATCCATGATATTAAATTCTTCACCAGCCTACCCTTTTATTGTTTTGGACCGTGATATATTAAAAATATATTTAGAATATATATGTTATATTAATAATCAAGTGAAACTAAAAATTCCAAGGCCCTTTTACAAAGAATTTAGGTATAAAGTACAATTACAACATATAGATCCTAGACAACATCTATTTTTTTTTACCAAATTATCCGTATATATTGTACATCTTATCAAATTTTTCGTTAGAAAAAAATGATGAGACTATAAACTCGATTTCATATTGAAAAATTGTACACGTATTGTAAAAATGTTAATGGATATGATATGGAATAAGTAAAGCATTCTTCATTTTTATTTTTGGATTTATATAATTTATTTAATTTAATATTCATACCCAACAAATATTTTAAATTTATTCTTATTCTCATCCTCATTCCATTGGATATTTAATAAGTATGAATAATTTTTATCTTCATAGTTTTTTTAAAAAATAAAAATAAAAATTTATTTTATTTTTATTTTGTATATTTAGATAATTTTTTATAAATATATATTAATATATTTTTTTCATTAAAAAATAAATTAATTTAAATTAATCTAAAATAATAATTTATATCATTTAATAAAAAATATATTTACTAAATATATAAAAATATATATAAGGTATAAATATGAAATAATGTTATTTACTCATCTTTATCTTCATATTCAATAAAATTTTAAAATCATATTTATTCTCATTTTACGTTTCCATATTCATAATATAATATTTATTTTCATCTTATTTAAATAAAAAATCAAATTTTTTATCGTAAGATTAACATTCCTACCTATCAAAGTTAGTTTCTGGGCTAAGGAATTAATAATAAGGGTGGTCCTGTTTTCCTGCTAGTAGACATTTCACGTCGAGGTCATAGGAGGTTTCTAAGAAACTTTCCATAGTGGCCATTGGGCTGCTAACTTTGCTTTCATTCGATGACAAAAGTATCTCATGGCATGTGGGCAGAAAGAAGTGGATCATCTTTTTGCACTTAGCTTTCTTTCTTTGTTGTTTTGCCAAAAATCCCTTTTAAAGGGTTTTTTGGTGACAAATGCATTGAGAAACAACCCAGTGTTTAGATTGAACACCACATCTACATTTCCATAATGTTGAGACTTGAGTACTTCTGGCCCCAACTAATTTTTTTCACCTCTTTTTGACAAAACTATAAATTATTAGGATGCATTAGTGGGTTTCTCCACTTCATATCAAACATCACATCGGTATGGGACTCAAAGGTGACATTCCCCCATCATTTAGTCAGGGGGTTTTGTTTTTCAACTTCCAGGACAAATGGTCTTTGTGGACTGGCCATGCCTTTCGCTGTGAATTATGATCATTCTGGTCAGCAAAACAGCTTGCTATGTCATAGTCTTTGGCTAGCTTTATTCCTGATAAAAGAAAAGAAGATAGGCCAATGTCACACGCCCAAAAATGCGACTTTCCCCACAAGCATTCTTGCCTTAGTCGTTATATATTCTCTCAAAGTGGTGTGTGAAGTCGAGTATGAGATCACAGTTTCCGTCATAATTAAATTCATTCTTCAACTGTTCATGTCCTGCCCATATTTTACTTGTATTGGGCTACTTGTCCTCTTCCCTATGGTTTCCAAAATAATAATTTGGTCATGCTTGCAATACAATATTTGATAAGTTAAATTAAATTAAATTATTACTATGTGGTAATGTAGTTGGTGGATTTTAGAACCTTTCGATTGAGACTGATTTGGTTTTTTTTTTTTAATATTGATTCTTTATTCTTTATAATTAATAATAAAATTTGTGAACTCTCATTGTCAACACCAAAATTAGTGAAACTGAGTGAGATCCTCTGTCTAATAGTCATGTACTGATTATGTCAGATATGGACATATGGTGAAGTGTATGTGATAGCAACACAAAGGAAATTTGTTGCAAACTATTGAGCCACGGTCAAAAAGATGAAAATTTTGTTGTTCTAAGTTTTCGGGATATGGCTGGCTGTAAATTTCAACAAAAAGGACTGCTGATTTATGGACTTGAACTTTTTTTCTTTTCACAAAACGTTTTCAACTTAGAATACCCAATTGAGATCAGGGTGGTTATGGTTGATTCACGATTGGACCCAGTACCAAGCCCGCATATGATATGCATTAAATAATTTTTTACAACTCAAGAGCCTGGGTAACATGAAATTAATGTAGAGATGAGCTCAACCATAGACAGTCAGCCGCTTTTTTTCCATGGATGATGGATCAGGGTTTTGTCAGTCTGAGGATTCTGAAACATGCAAGTAAATCTAAAACTGAAATAAATTTAAGCTGATAAGAGTAGTAAAAGATGAAGTTGGTTCCCCCAGACATTCAGACGTATGCTACAAGTTACCAATGAAAGCAATGGGACAAGTGGAACTCCCGGCCCGCCAGCATTGGCAGCAGTACTCTGCACTCCACTGCCTCCTTTCCTAGAGACTACGTTGTGTATTACGAAGGACCATGGCTAAACCCAACCAACTAGTATATATATATATATATATATATATATATATATATAGTAGTAGATAAAATTGATTCTGAAAAATAGAAGCCCATATTGGTAGTTTCTCCTTTTCCTTATTTGACAGGCCATCATTTCACCATGCATTCATTAGGTACTTGTCCCATTTGCCATCGTTTAATTTGCATATATATGGTTTCCTCATCACCTCCACCACTGCCACACAGTATGCATCTATAAGATCCCCCTTTTCAATGGTTTAACAGTGTAAATGCTTTCATTTTTTTTTTCCATTCTTAATATACAAGAATAATAGAGAATTAAAGCTTAAACAAGTACTTGAGCTTGTACCCAAGTCTCTTCCTTCACCAGAAAATCCAATGATTACCACTTGAGATTCCTACATTGGTTAGATGGGAGGGGAGAAAACATTCTCCGGTTGTGTTGCACAGAAAAATATCAAAATAGTTTAATTAGTTTTAGCAAAAACTACCTAAAGTTCATATATCATATTGAAGGAGTAAACTATATCAACAAACAACAGATTAAATATATAGACTAAAAACAATCAAATTTTGACTCCCTTTTATTAAAACATAATATAAACTAATAACTCAGAGCAATTAGAAACCTTTTTTTTAAAAAAAAAAAAAAGCATTTAGAAGCTAAATTAGCCCACATCAAGAAAGTGATAAAATGTTTTCGAATTCTAACAAATAAGGATAATTTAATTTGATGGAATCAAGCAAGTCACAACATGGGCTGTTGAGCAATTAGCCAAAGTTGGTACTCTAATTACTCCACATAGAATATATATATATATATATATATATACATATACATATCCTTTCACAACCTGTATCTAATTCTACACACTTCAAAGCAAGTTAAGAACTTTGAGTTAATTTCCCAGACGTTATTAATGTATTTTTTTCAATTTATTTATTTTTCAATATAAATACATAATTAAAGATGGGAATTGGCCAGGATATTGGGAATGTAGCTATAGTTATTAGTTGAAATTGCTTTAAGACACATATGCATATATCAAGTGTTTGTCACCTACACAACATTCAAATAAACTTAGTTTTTTGGGTAGTTCTAGGCATCTACCACGTTTAAATTTACTTCTAAGCTGCAAGAGGATTCTTATCAGTATCTCTTGCGAGTGATTGACATTTTTCTTTGAGGATTTAGCCATAGCTAGTCTTATTAGTTAGATACAAAAGGCAATGCTTTGCAACCAGAAAAACCCTAATGATTCTTTAAAGTAGATATGAATTTGAAGATTAACCTAATTAATTTATGAGTCATCTTTAAAATATAACATTCAATAAATTTAAAATTTAAATTTCAACATTTGTAATCTTTATTTTTTTTTATAGGCTACAAACTCTTTTATAAAAATGTAATTCAAAATAATGGACTTCTAATACACTGATTTACAGATGCAATTATGCTTTTGTAATTTCATTACAACCTTTAAAATTTTAAAATTATACTAATAATGAATTGATTAAGTCAACTATGATCAATTTCATTACTTTCCTTGGCATGCTAGTTAATGAGGATTCTAGCAGTACTCCTATGAAAAGGTATTGAGAATCTTATAATATTTGATTTTAGCAGCTTTCAAAGTGCACACATCACCACCAAAGTAGGGTTTGGAGTCCAAGACATAAAATCTAAAATATCCAAGCACTGTTCTCTACATATATTTGATTATAGCAGCTTTTATAGTGTACATCACCACCAAAGTAGGGTTTGGAGTCCAAGACATAAAATCTAAAATAAATATGCAAGAAGTGTTCTCTACATAATATTTCAAGTTTTATTTATGTACTTCTACTATGTTTACTCTCAAATTTTATTCCTTGGAATTTTTTTTTAATTAAGAATATTTCTTGGATTTTTTTATTAATTGAGCAAGGCATTTGTTAGGTGCTATTTCAAGAAATATTTTGACATTAAATGCATTAAAATTATGAATAAGTTGATATAATTAATATATTGGATATATATATATTTTTTACAAAAAAAAAAAAGCAGTTGTCAGATATAAAAAATTATGGATATTAAGATTTAAATTTTAAATTTATTGAATATCACTTTAGCTGCATGAACCGCTAAAAAGACTCACCTAAAATAGTTTATAGGAAATGCAATGAAGTGGCTAGTGTAAGGTAGTTAAGAGCAAATCTAACAATTAAATTATTATTATTAGGAGTATTACTTAATTCCCAAGACAAATATATAGGTCCCATATCCTCTGATCTTTCCCTTTCTCTTCTAAACACAAATTCACAGACACAAAACACATCCAGTCCAAACAACACAGAAACACAAAGAGAGAAAGTGGCAAGGGAATTGGTGTTTTCGTTGGAAGCAGCCAAGCTGCTAAAATCCAAGTGGACCTAAATCTCCCTTTGCTCTATCAACTAAAAATCCCTGGCATAACTCAACTGTTTCTCAATGTCTGTAGCTCTCTCTTTCAGTCTTTATTCTCTCGAATGTACTCCTAAACCAGCAGGGAATGAACAGCGCATGCACTCAGGCCAGCGTACTAAAATCCTATTTCTTAAACTAGAAGTAGCCAATCTATTCCTAGTTTCGCTTGACGAATCGATCTGGTCTTACATTTAATTGTCCCAAAGACTGATATTTATACATACATGATACATATATATACATACATTACTTATACAACTTAATAAATACTTCCTGAGTTCCTGTATATATTGTATTATACATATATATATGTATCCTATTCTGAATATTGTGGTTATCAGTATTGGCTCTGCAGCTTTGAGGTTTAAAGATGTCATGAAATTTTTCTTGATTTCAAAAGGCAGCCAAAGTTCATAGCAGTGGCACCCAGAACAAGAAATTCAAAAGCAGACCAATCATAGCAAATAAGTGCTCACATTGCAGTTTGCAGGTACAAATCTCCCTCTCTTCTATACCATTAATTATCCCCAACCCCTCAAAACCACAAAATGAAAAGCTAAAAAATTGAAAAAAAAATAGTTCCTTATCTGATTTTTTACTGTGGATTGCAACATATAACCCAAAAACCCAACCTAATAATAGCAATACATTAGGAAAAAAAAAAGAACATGTCAAGCAATATATACATACAAAATAGAAGCCAAACTTACTGGACTAAAAAGTTGCAGCAAAAGGAGCTAAGCCTCTATCTTCAACACAGCGCAGATAGTGATGACTGATGACTGATGACTGATGAAGAAGATGATACCTTCAGTGATGAGATGAAGAGGATCCGAGGTTCCTCTCAGCGCAAATAGGGATTCCCAACCTTTGATAATAAAACTATAGGCTGAATTCTTGCAGCTGACATGATCGCTCCGATCCAATCTTCTCCCATGCATGCTTCAATACTCAACTTTCATTTATTAGAGATCTTTTCCCACCCCCACTATGACTATAGAATCCACTAATGACAGTGGTAATCAAACGAAAGTAAGTAGCTAGAACAAAAAAAGACCCAAGATAGAGGGAGACAGTTGGAAGAATAAGAAGTCTAGTTTTGCTAGATCAGAGAAGTGACTGAGGACCCAATGTTTGCTGGATCATGCCAGGCACCGACACTTGTTGCATTCCAATAAACCGCAGGATCAGATAAACCGATTTGCTCGAGCTGATTCTGGCATGGCAGATCCAATTCCATTCTGCTTTGCGGTTCTTCAACTTTGACTTCTTTCATCGTTAGCCCATTTTCCATATTACCTGTGATTCGAAGATCTTGAAAAGGTGCTAAGGCTTGGAAATGGTTAGGCGCTTGAGTATTTTTAAAACCACCATTCATGAATCTGTGTTGGTGAAGAGTAGAAGCTAACAAAGAAGCAATGGTTGGTGTAGTGGTGGTGCTAGAAGATGAGGATCCAAAGATATTAGAATAGCTTGAAAGGAGTGGATTTGTAGTGACCACATCCTGGAGTTGTTTCGTCGGGTTAGCGTTAAAACCATTTCGATTGTCAGTATCCCCCGACCCAGTATCCCGAGACCCAGAAGAAAACCCTAATCCAAAAGCATTAAATTGAGGCTGGAGATCGTAGCCTGTGATCGTTTGGACACCTAAAACTTTTGAATTAAAACGAGGAAATGGAAGATTTATATCAGAAGGATTACTGGCTAACCCATAAAACAAAGGGTTGATATGGTGGCTAGAGGTTGAAGAGACCTCGAGTTGGGATTGAGATGGAGGAGTAGGAATTGCACCAGAAGTTGGAGAAGCTCCATCAATAGCTGAAGCAGGCCTCTTCACACGCTTGTTCTTCCTGCATCCACCACCCACAGGAACATTCCTTAAAGTGCCACCTCTAGTCCAATAGCGCTTACAAGCCTTGCAAAAGTGTCTTGGCTGTGATAAACTGTAGTTGTTGTAGTAGCAGAACTTAGTGTTTGATGAATCACAGCGAGGACACTTTAGGGCTTGTTGCTGCTGCTGCTGCTGCAGTTGTTGTGGTTGTTGTTCTTGGCTTGGTTTCTCCATAATCCTACCTGTTGACGCCATCAAGTCTTTCTCATCTATATGATTCTGCAACCAAAGAGGGCAAAAAAAAAATGGAAGAAACGAAAAGAAAGGAGAAAAAGAAAGAGTTGAATGAGCGTTCTTTGGGTAAAACAACAACACAACGTAGATATTCTCTTCCAAAAGCAAAGCAACAAAAATGAGTCATGTTTTGTCTAATAATTGATTGAGAAAGAGGGAATGAGTGAGAGAAAAACCTGTGGCCATCCGTTAGTAGTTGAAGAGACGCCAACCATCTTCCCACAGTTACTCAACATTTCTTGTCTCCAAGGAATAGTTGAAACAAACAGTGAAGAGACGACGAGCAGGTGGAACCGTCTTTGTTGATGGGTTTGAAATATTACTATATATGACTGACAGAGTATATGTGATTAGCATTACAAGAAAAAATATTATCTTTGATTTGTTAATCAAATTTTCACGAGATGGTTCTAGTCTATAATTGAAATTGAGTAGTAGCTAACTGAATAAATTTTAAAATAAAATTTTAAAAATAAAAAAGGAATGGATGTATGGAGCTATAGGACAAAATATTCAAAATCCAAGAAGACAGTGAGGTAAAAGCAGCAGAAGATATGAATGTTGAGAGGTTCAAGAAAAGAAAGAACATAACGTGAGACTATTCCACTGAACACTGTACTTAACATTCCTTTGCATATAGAAAGAGGGAATCCCTAGTGCCCCGTTCGCCAATGCAGTACCAAATCCCACTTCTTTTACTTTATTTCATCATTATTATACTATTATTTTATATATTTTCATATTTGTCATATTTTGTATAGTATAAAGTAAAAATTTCATGCACCTACACAAGAAAAAAGTAGACTTTGAAAACATATAGGAAAGAGAAAATTAATTACAAATATGTTTGTACGTTGGCCTTTGATCAACAGGAAATCTGTATCCTGATCCAATGGCGCAAATCAATGCAGTCTTTGCTCTCTGATAGTGGACATCATCATTTCAGGTCATATTTGAAGGTTGAAATCAGCGTTTCAACAGCATATGACAAATAAATAAAACACAATTTTTGCTATCATTACACCTTAATTGATATATGATCAATTGATAAAAGCAAATTGTTAGAGAACTTGAAAATTCCAAGAGAAAGCGACAAGAGGAGACCATGTGGAAGGAAGTCTCATGCTAAGTTACATCCATCTCATACTCAAAAACACAGAGAGAAAGACCAGACTGGGCTTTATTCTCGAGGGCACCTCTGTCTTTGCTGCGTGTTCCATGACTTCCACTCTTCTTTCTTTGGTTTTTTAAGAGGAAAAAAAAAGGAAAAAAGAAAGAAAGAAACCGTTAATGGTGTCAGAGTAAACAAGACTTGCATGTGATGGGCAGCTCAGCTTAACTATAAGTTTAAAGAAAAAATATATATAAAGGCAAAGTATAAGCTTAGGGAACAATTGGATTTTGTAGTCTTTCAAGGGATTTCTCCTGTCCCTAACACCCCATCATTATTCTTTCTCAGTCTCTCTTTTTCTTAAAAAAAAAAAAATGATCTGGTAAAAAATACTACATATTGCTGTCCTTTTGCTATTCACAAGTTAATTATTTTTCATTTATAATATTAAATTTTTAATATTTTATTAACAGTTCAAGCAATCGTGAGCAAAATTGTCTGTTATTGTAGATGATCTTTAATGTTAATCTGGCTTAGCCATGTTACTGTACGAAAATAACCTATCTAAATTTTGATTACTGTTTAATTTTATATAGTTTAACTCATCTATTATTATTCTCTCTCTAGTACCAAGTTGCTTATAGGATAACACCAAGGATTAAATTAAACCTAATTAAGAATCATTGAAAAGATTAGAAGAATGATTCTCTAGTTATTAAAATATTACATTAATTCAAACTTAATTATTCATTAACCATTCGAAGACAAGAATAAGATAAACATAATATTACCAAGTAAATACAAAATTTATTGGTATGAATGATTTTCATCCTTTCATATATATATTTTCTTATTTTAAAACTAGTTAATTAATTTGGTTTTTTTAAGCTTAATGTTGATAGTTCTAAGATACAGGCCGTGCTGGTGAATTAAGGGACTTAAATGGAGTGATCGTTGCTTTATTCTCTTGCCCTTTAGGGTTGCCAGACTCTAATGTGGCTGAATTATATACTATTAAACATGCATTAGATATCTTTATCAAAGCAGGGAAGTTTGATGGTGCATGGCTGATAATCGAATCTGATTCAAAGGTGGCACTAAATTGGTGTAATAAAATGGACAGTTGGCCTTGGAGACTTCGGCCTGTATTTGCAGAGATTGATGACCTCTGTAATGCAGTAAGGGAGTTTAGCATGGATAAGATATTTAGAGGGGATACTGAAAAGGCTGATTATCTAGCAAGTTAATGGAACTCTTTTCATATATGTTGAAAAATCAATGATTTATCAACTTAAGAAACCATGGGTGGCGGCCAAGATGTGACACATCCTCAGTTCAATCCACCCACTGGTTATCCATAACACCGCACCAATAATGTCTCTGACCTTTGTTATTTATTTCGCACAGGATTTCATGAAAATAAAGGAATTGGGGCAATTGGGTCCCATTAGCCACCCACATCTGGACATGAGATTTCGAATTGGCAAACATGAAAGAAACCCAGCGTGCACGTTAAGGGGAAGTCTGTATTTGAGCATTGAGTGAGAGCAAAGAGACGGGGGAGAGGGTGTTTGGGGGACCAAAGCATTAAGTCCAAGCCAACTATGACCATCAAAGGCTGACCATAATCCACCCCAAGCAATTTGCAGACAAAGATCTCACTCTCTCTTTTAGTTTATTTATATATAACATTATTTACTTACTTGGGCACACAGCTAACTTTGAGTTCAATGATGAAGAAAAGTACCCATTTGCCCTCTAGACATCAATTATTCCATTAAACAAGGGTAAAGTTGACCTTTCAGATGACCAGGAGCTAGGGTTATAAAACTCTTGGGTTGCCCAAATGAGCTTTTGCAAATGGATCATGTACCCTTCTGTACTTACATTTGTAAAATTGTAATGTTATCTTGTGGACGGTGATGACTGTTCAAAACGCTTAAAATTAGGTCACCAGGGACTGGGAACACTACTTCGATTCCTATTTCGTGGGCCATGGCTATGATTAAATTTGGACACAGCCCAAACAACCTTTGATTTTTGTTGTTACTATGGGCCACCTTAGATTTTGACAGGACAACATTAGTAGGCATTAACAGGCTTGAACAATGGCATGCATCGGCCGAAGTTACATTGTATGACACCGAAAATGAAAGCCAGCCCAATACTTTCTTGGTCTTCATGAGGAATAGCATCTTAAAAAAATGATTGCTATGTGTAACTCACAGTTAGGCACATCTCTTTTTCAAGCAAATATTTCAAGTTCATTTTTTTTTTTTCATTCAGATAATGAGAATCAAGATGAGCAGATAAGGAACCTTGGCTAGTGGAACCATGGTCCCCTAAAGCATTCAAAGGACTTGTCTGAATTAATTTTTCCTACAGTTTATTACAGGTTTAAATCTGGTTTACCATTAATTAGTCTTTAAATTTTGCTATTTATAAGTTAATATTATATCAATTATAAATTTTTTATTCTTAGCCAAAAAGGCTGAGAGTGAAATGCTTCCATATCCATTAAGTTAAACATGAAAAAGCAAAAGATGAAGATATGAAAAATTATAAATTATAGTACCAAGAATATGGGTTGTGACACCTTCAAAGTTATGAAAATTCAAAACCTTAATTCATATTTTCTTTTATTCAAGCCTCCAAGTTTGCAAATAGATTTGATATATTCACCCAAAACCTAACATTCATATGTTTTAAATCTGATTCAAGCCAATTTATTTATATAAATATACGAATTCTGAACAAATTATCATTTTACAATCTTTATTCTAGTTTAGACAATCAAGGAAAAAAAAAACTTTTTTTACCGTTTGAATTAACTTCCCTCCATAAATGAGCAAACATTTGTGTAATATATATGGTAAATGGAATAATATTGTTCACAATCGAAATTGCTCCACCTATTAAAGTTGTGGTCAGTTATACTTAATTTAGTTTGCGAATATAAGAAATGAATCTACGTTGTCTTGTCTGCAGACAAGTCCCTCTTGTAATCCATGTTTGAGAACTCCAATGGATAAAAAGCAAACAACCTGATAGGCTACTCAGTATTCTTTCTTTCTTTTTCAGTTCTTGGCTTTAAGTTTCCATCAAACTTTTCCTGGAAAAAACCTACTTCGGTCTCTATACATATGACATGTCTCTTTCTGATACCACTGCATATATAAGAGATTTAATATCAAAACAAGATACCTCATAATCAGGCTTAAACTTAACCTTTAAAGTCAGCTTAGAAGTATCAGAGACTTGAGTCTGCTGATCAAAAGAAGAGTTGCTTCGTTCATTAATTAATTGTAAAACTTCAATAGTTAGAAACTATAGGCTATTTCTATTAGCCAAACATCTACATTGAATGCGTTGAGGGTCCTTTTAGTACAGAAGCTGACACATGTGAAACCAGCTGCGCATGGTTTCTCGAATTGAATTGGCTTAACTTGATGCTGAACCAGCAGAAGCATGCAGCTGACCATGACCTCGTACAACTGGACAATGGGGACCAATATACATGACAATGTACGAAATGTGGTCCTATTTCGTATGATGGAAGTAGTAACAGTGGCACTAGGGCTAGCTAGGTTCCCACTAAGCTGCAAACCCGTTGGCTACACCAAAATGCAATGTGAAAATAATGGAAAAAGAAAGGGAGAAGAATATATTGGATGTTAATTGCTAAGGACATATGATAGTTGAGGGTCGGGGGTCGTGCAATACGCGTTGAAGCTTCATAGGTTCCCCTAAGCTAACTCATTGGACCATACAGCGTTTTAACCTTCTCACCTTTAAATAATACAACTTTAGATGTATGGACAGCGACACTGTCCCCCTTTCAAGGAAAAAGACCGTCAAAAATTTAATAAAGAGAAACCTCCAATTGCATCCTTGTAAAAACTTTAGGTATGGAACAGAAAACAAGTCAAGAACACTGATTGGAAACGCGCGAGTTGAATTTCTAGCTCTGTGATTGGAGCAGAAAGGAGCCGGTTTAGAAAATAATGAATGGTGCAAGTCATCAATCATCGTACAAAGAAAACGTGAAGAAAATGAATGGTGCATCATAAATATACTTGGTTCAATGAGGGTGATGTTTTTCACTCATGTGAAAATATTTTAACATGATATGCTGTTAGCAAAGTAGTATGTGTCTGCATTAAAAGTCAAGAAAAAGGAGAGAGAGAGAGTACCATATAATCTTTGATTGTGAGTGGAATTTGGTAAATTAATTTTTTTCATCTGTACAGCTATGATTAAGCCCTTGGGAGCTAAATTTATTCTTAAGCTTCTCACCTTTCACTGTTGAGCTAATGCTGAAGGGGACAGAAATGGAACTTTGTGGTCCTCAGTCTCACACATGATTCTCCTTTTTTTTTTTTTTCACCTTCTTATCTAGGTCTTTTTTATTCTTTTTCTTCTGTGTTCTCTGAAACTTCTTCATCTCATTCATCTCCTTATTTGTTTTCACTACTTTCTCCTGTTTTTTCACAAAGCCAAAAATGGCAACAAGCAAAACAGATGGGAAGAGGAGCCTGAAGGAAATGACGGAGGATGAAGAGGAGGAGGAGGATGAAGATACTACTGATGCTATAGGGTTTGGAGATGATATTGAGAAGAAGAAGAAAGGCAAGAGAGGATCCAGTGCTGGTGGAGGGTCAACACTACCTGGTTGTCAGGTTGACAACTGCACTGCCGACATGACTGATGCCAAGAGGTACCACAAGCGCCATAAGGTCTGTGAGTTCCATGCCAAGGCTTCTATGGTTCGAATCGCTGGACTCCATCAACGCTTCTGCCAACAATGTAGCAGGTTTGAATTCCGAAACCCTAATTTTTCCTTCCATATTTTGCAAACATTTTGTGTGTACTTTTACATTGATGTCTGAATCTATGACTTGTGGTTCATATTGTAGCTTAATTACATGTTTCCTTTTATTGACCTGTAACATAATTGAACTGTAACATAACATTAGAATAAAAATATTGACCTAAAAGGAAGATTATTGACCTACTTATGTGATTATTTATTTATCTTTATTCATGAAATGCTATTCGTTTTAACATATCGTATTAGATTTAAATTTATGTTTTTTTTTTTTAATCTTAATTTTTCAAATCTCTCCCAAACTAGGACTTAATTATCCTACCAACCCAAAAATACTTCAACAAAATTAAAGTTATACATGCCAAGGGCATGATAAACAATAGCCAAGAAATAGAAATATGAGCTGGAAATCACACAATTATTGTGAAACATATTATAGATACATCACAAGGGAATACCAAGAGCCCCTCTTCTATTTCCATAATATATATTAATAGTAATAATGTTATCTCAAGTGTTTTATCAAATAGACTTTAATCTTCATATATAGTCCACTTAGGACAAGCACCGCAGCATCATTTAGTAACGTTAATTCAGATTAATGTCTGAATGGGAAGAGGGAGAATTGAGGGCTATTAGCAGTAAGAATATAATCGATCGAGTTCAAGTTGATACAGTATCAAATTTGAATTCAAATTCAATTCAAAATTCGAAGCTTGAATTCAATTCGAACTCGATCGAGTTTTTTTTTTTTTTTAACTTGAGCTTGACTCGAGATAGAAATCAAGCTTAATCAAGCGAGTTACTCAAGTTCACTCAATTAAGCTCGATTAACATGTAAAAATAAGTTTGATTCTTATATTCGATAAAAATTTGATTATTTATACTCGAGTTTGAGATATTTTATTAATTAAAATAATAAAAATATATTTAAATATAAAATTTCGATTAGATTTGTGAATTACTCAAATCAAGTATAATAATATTCGAATTCGGCTCGATCAATGAATAAAATTACTCAAATTTAAATTCAACTCATAATAATCAAATTAAATTCAAATTTTATTCGAATCGAACTCGAATAATTTAAGAGTATTAATATATTATTTACATTTTTAATTATCAACATCCGAAAAGTAAACTAAATATTATTTAGTAGATTTGTTCCTCAGAGAGGGTCTCCCTCGTAATTTGATGATAGACAAATCAACATCAATTGATTCATCTAGCAGATTCACCGTAGGATGACGATGATGACCTCTCAGTAGTCCGTACCGTGGACAAATCATGTGCCTTGAAATGCCATTGAAGGAAGATATTGATTAACTTCCTTGGTTCATTCAGGATTTTTGCGGACTTTACCTGCCATTGCCAATATCAATTGCAGGCACCCCACCCCTAAGGCCTTGAGGTTTGTTTTTGTGCATTTTACAGATGGTTAATTATGACTAACTGATGAAAAGCTTCGAGGTTTACATGCCTGCAGAATGGCCAGTGGCCGTACATAACTTATAAAAACCATCAGAACTAGATAGAATACATATATAATACTCGTCAATGTTCACCAACCTTAATCTAGCATACAATTTAGACTTTAAACCAGGAAATAAGGGAGAATTGCATTTCATTCTTCTGACACTTCATTTTCATCTTTTCAAAATGATGATGACGTGCAGGTTCCATGAGTTATCAGAGTTCGATGAAGCAAAAAGGAGTTGTCGAAGACGTTTGGCCGGACACAATGAGCGACGCCGGAAAAGCTCATCTGAATATCAAGGGGAAGGCTCAAATTATTAATTACAAGCTACAAGGCAAGCTTAAGATATAAAAAAAAAAAAAGCTTAACTCTCCAATTATCCTATTTATAGAAGGCCTTTTCCAATATGCCCATAAAAATCAATTTAAATATATGTAACAATATGGTTTCAAAGCATGCTCGCTCTCTTCTGTCAAATCTTAATCTACCCCTTAATTATGCACCGTTTCATGCTCTAGTATTATTATATATAGCTTTTATATATGCTTGTTTGTGGGGTTTTTTGGGTTCTAATGTTTTCTTTTATATTTTCATTCCATGCAATTCAAACTTGTTCCATTCATATTTCAATGAAAACATGACATTAGGGTTAAATTTATATTTTGAGTCGGATTTGAGATAGTTTGGCAACAAACGTGGATAGAAGAAATGGGTCGTCAAAAAACTCGAGCTTTTGATGCATTCTAATGGATTTATGTTCATGTTATTCAGCCTTAACCGTCAAAAAACTTTGGTTATTCATCAAAAAGTACTTTGTTTGCCAACAACGTCGCTGCAATTTGTCTTTTCTCATGTGTTTGTTAAATTAGTTGCTTTTTCCCAGTGCCAAAGTTTTACACGTTTTTTATTAAAAATGTAGAAACTCGCTTTGATGCATTAACAGGGTGGGGTTCTCTGACACTGAGTGGTGTCTTTTATATGTCAAAATCAAAAGTTGCATTAATTTTTACAAAGAACAGCATCTAGTTGCATTAACCATCCTTCCTTCGCTTGCCCACGAGAATTGAAGGACGTTGATAATTCTACATAGAAGTTTGTTGCTTGTATCAGACACCAACTTAGGCAGTCTGGTCGAGAGTACTGTGTATGTAACTAGGGTAGAGTTTGGAACAATCGCCATGTGAGTGAAAAAGGAAATAGAACAAGCAACTCAGCCAAACATGGAAATTTTGGATGAGGGTTTGCTGGATTTTGTCATTGTGAGAAATATGGGATCGATCCCAAAACGCATTTTAATTAATCACTTGAATAACAAAACAAATCATTGATTCCGAACCATTGGATACTACCTATATGTTCGCATTTATTTTTCCTGTATCAATGCACGGCAGAGCTGACAGTCTTAAAACTTCAGTCACAAAGAGAAGTAAGAAGAACAGAAGGTAGAGAACAACGGGAAAAGGTAAGGTGGATATCAGTAAAAGTGTACAACATTAAGCAATTCAATGGCCACCAGAGATGGCAGTACCTAATCAGCAAGACATAGAGTATTCCCATACACAAATTTGTCCAATGTTTATTCCACAGAGTATAGGAATTTTAAGGTTTAACCATCAGTTCCTAGACCAAGCTTGGATTAAGGAGGCATCCTGAAGCACACAACAATGCACCTGTGATATTCTTCCTGCACAGCTAATAGAAAGGCAAGAAGACCCAAGAAGGAAAAGAATTGGGATAACTCAACAAAGATCACCATGACACCATTGTTTCAGCCGCGCAAATATTGCATTATTACATAAACAAGTCAAAGCACCTGCCTTTCTCCCAAAAGTCAGGCTTCAAGATCATATCATGCCAAGGTGTGAGTGGAAAAAATCAGCCACCAAGGTAAACATATATAGCAACAGAAGGTTATAAGCCTCTTGTAATTAGCTGAAATAATTAGCTTTCTTAGTCATTCTTGATTCTGAGAAGCTTCATGGCTAGCTCCCAGGTAACAATTGCAGCTGCATTAGCAGGAAAAGCTCTCACTAATGTAGGACCCAGCCCTGCATAGCATCCTCTGAGTCCAGCCCTCATGTAAATCTATGAGGCAAGGAAATAATTGGACTACCCTCAGTTTCTTTCAATATCATTTTGATCTTTATAGAAACTCCACCATGCTGCCCTCCATCTTCCTGTGCTAGGAAAGGCAAATTTCAATACTATAATATTTAGCAAGGGAATCAGATTATCTTACCGAATTTAAAACTTGAAATGGATTTGTCAGAAAGCATTTATCTGAAGCAGTCTGTATAATGGTTTTTGCCACATCCAAAGGGAAAACAGCTGACCAGTACTGGAAAAAAAATAGAGAATAAAAACTAAATTTAAAAAGACCACATGGTAACTCAAATTAGAAACCAAAATCGAAGGATGTCAGAATGCTTACAGCTACACCACCCAAACCACCACTCACAATTCCAATTCCCATATCAATCAAGTTGCTATGGTCAGATGAACCAGTGTTTAGCTGTAAGTGCGTATAATAACGAACATATTCATATACACTAAAAAAGATGGCATTTCCGAGAGATTCTCTTAACAATTTTGTAGAGCCCCCACAGAAGATGTCTGTAACCTGAAAGGTGTTCCATTAACTTAAAATCATGCAACTCTTAAGTTGCCAGAAAGCAGAGTATTTCTCACCCCATCACTTTTTACGGTTTTAAGTGCACAATCAAGAGGACTACTGTAGCTACTGGATTTAGGAACCAATGAGTCAGTGCCTTGAACCTGCATCCTACACTGGAGAAGCCCAATGTTACAAGCATGCTTTGGAAAAAAAAAAAAAAAGTGATCGTAGAGCAAATCATAGCACAACATAAAAACTTATCTCTTACCTTCACTAGCTCTGATGGACATATAACAAAACTGATAATAGCTCCACCAAAAGCAGCAGAAGGAATTATTGCTCTTGGCTGTGGCTCATTACTCTGAACTCCTTCCTTCATTAGTAAAAAGAATTAAAAATTAATTAGAAGCATCAGAATGAGTTAGAAAGATAGCATATTAAAAGAAACATGCAATAATGTTATCAAAGCAACTGATTTCCATTTTTTCCTTGGCAGTAGCAGTTTCATGGATAAGGTAGGATCACCTTCAATTTCCTTTAACACAAACCTGCAGTAACTGCTTTGTTTGTGAATAAATGCCAAAAACAAGCGAACATTCAAAAGCCACTCCAACAAAAGATGATGTTGCCCCTGTATAAAGTCCTCTAACCTGCCAAAGCTAACTGTGAGCGCTCCAGAAAAATCAAATATGTTAAGAGTAAGGGCGAGGGTAACAACTATGTATAAAAGATGCTAAGACTTATGGACTGCTTATAGGTTTGACTGCTGCCAAAAATGAATTGATGATTTTTGTATTCCACATACTGCATTGTGCATTCCGAATTATCCTCCCAATTTATGTAATAGATCAAAACCTTGGTTTCAGAATAGCACCTATAGATACTGCTAACATTCATCTTCACAAATTCCTGGATAAATTCAATAACTATGTCCAATATTTCCCTCTAGTGGTTGATTTTAGATTTTAGGACATCAGCAGACAAGATCCACTATAAGAATGAATACAAAATGAGCTAGTCTGCTCTATAATATGAAATCTGAGACAGCTGAACATTTAGCTCTTTATATTATTTAATGAAATTTTGCACTTGAACAGCTAGAATCCCTATAAACAGTATAGGCTGGAGGTGTTCAAGTTCAAGAATAACCAAAAGCTATAAACAAATAAATATTATCTTTTCCCACCGGATGTATTTCCTTAGATGTCTAAGAGTGGTCTCACTCTCACCAAAGGACAGCTTTAAATGAATTGGGTTCTTCACAGAGAAAAGAAAAGAAAGGCTCAAGAAGCATACCCCTTCAGTAGCAAGTATCCTAGCAGTGCAATGCAAGCCATTCCTGTATTTAATCCCTAGCACTTCAGTATTGTGTTTCTGCAACTTCACCTGACCAAGGAACAGCAGATACAAAAGGAATTTACTAATGCAGCATTGTCAAGAAAACCAGGAAGAAAAGAATTAAAGCTTGAAAGAATCTAATCTTCATTTAGATGCTTTCAAAGAGGAACTTAATATCTTTTTCCCAATCTTTCAATTCAACAAATGACCCATATTCCTTGAAACGCCAACCACCCATTTAAATCATCGAAAGTATACTTTACTTGCAGATTAAACAAAAACAAAGCATAATTCTTCAAAACTTGCCCAGACCCATATCCAGAAAAGCTTTATTTTTCATCAAGCAAAAGCAAAAAAGATAAGGAAACTTATTATACCTTGACAGTATCCAAGGAGTGGCCGATGACGACGGTTACAACACCAGCTAGCAAGCCCGCAACGTACTGTTTGTAACCGGAAGGTTTGGCACTCTCCCCCATCGGGTTTTGCTAAATCTCTAAAACCCTTTCTAGTTTGAAAGTAAAGGAACATGGGACACTGGTCCACTCCGTGTCGTGTCGAATTCGCTGACTCCGAGAGCGACAGGGATCTTTGTATAGATACTAAGAATCTAGGACTAGTTAACCGCTACTTATTTTTATTTTCTTTCTTTTAATTTTAATTGTTAATAGTTCTATAATTATTTCAAAAAATTAATTAATGATTTTATTTTTAGGTTTTTACAATTAACTTTACCAAAAAAAACCCCAAATTTGGCACTTTATTCTTTAAAATATTTATTTTAAAAAATGCTAAAATATATATAGCATGATACAAAAAATTTTACCTCAAATTTTAGGGAAATATAATGCTAAATTTATTAACATTTTTTTGGGAATTAATGACAAATAATTGGATTTTTGGGTGAAAACTAAAATAAATTATGTTATATACATGTATAATAATACGTATACTATACAATACAATGTATATATAATTATAGCCAACAAATTGTTAAGGCCGCGAGCAGCGGAAACCTTTCTTTCTCTTGTCAAATACTGTAACAACAACAACGACGACGACATTCCTTTTCTTTCCACCGCCCTCATTCACCTTCGGCTTCTTCCCTTCTTCACTCCAATGATTCCGATTCGAATCCCATTTTCGCTTTGATTGTTTCTTTCCTTCTTTCTTTGGTTTCCAATACAAATAGAGAGGAAAAAGACGCAGCAAATGCCAGCACAGAAGCGTTCTTCCGAAGCCGTCAGCGCCAACACCGCACTAGAAGACGACGATCCTATGCTTCTTGACCACTGTAACAACCATGAACAACACCGGCAAGAAACCGAGGATGCTGCTGCTGATGGTACACCATAGCCACCTCTATGATTTTCGGTAACGAATACGACACTTTTTTTTTTTTTTATTGAAGTGTTGCTTTCGGTTTTCACAGAATCTGATCGCAGCCCTTCTCCTTGTAACGAACAAAACCAAGGGTAAGTTTCTTTTACTACTTTTGTTTTTCTTTTTTCTAAATCGATTTGCTCTGTTTTACTCGTTACTTTCATTTATAACTGCTTAATGCGTCAATAGCGGGGGCTTTGTTTTTTTGCGATCTGCATGGTTTCATAGTTGCACTTTAAAAGGAAAGTTATTTGTGAGTTTACTTGCTACTAACAATCAAAACATCCTCGACATAGCTATTCTTAAGCTTCGAACTTCCTTCTTTTTCCTTGCTTTATTCTTAGATGGGTACGCTCCTTTTTAGTAAAACTGCTTGGAGTTTTGATTTGGGGTCTTTCTGAGTCATTCCTATTCTGGCTTGCATGAGAGTGATTTCATCGTTCTATAAATACTTGTAGCATTGTTTAACTGTAAGATTTGTACCTACACCCATTTTTTCGTATATTCTTCTACGTATGAGGACTGGGATTTTAGTTTCTTCATGTTTGTGAACTTCTTCTGGATTAATTTTAAGTATAATTTTTAGGCATTTTCAGGGTTGTGACTTGCGGTTAAGTTTGTTGACCAACTCTAGGAGGCTATGGTCTAGTAAGGATAAGGTGGGTTTTAACGCTTAAGGATTCTTGTCTGTTTACTCTGAGTCAAGCTGTCTCTGCTTGGCTTTGGGATCAATCTTTCTCTTGGTCTCTATATGATCAGTGCATGATGATACCATACTGTTGGAGTACTTTGGTTGAAACAACAGATACAGTTGCAAATATTTTATGACGGTGTCACTATTAATCATCCTGTCAAAATATTTGCGTTGTTCAATATATTGAATACTTTTGCTAACCACTTCCTGAGTTGTCATTGATATGATAGTCATCTGCCAGGATGCTTTATTATTGGATTTCCATTTTCTCTCCTATAATAGTTAGAACTCAGAAGTTCTGATGTATTGGTCGTTTCTGATGAAGCTTCAATGATGTACCATAAGAGGTCCAATTGTCAGTGTTATCCATTGATAGACTTTTGATGTTTGCTTCTTGTTGAATAACAGTGGTAAACGACCTTCCAAAGAATGCCTTTCTTTTCTTTTTAATTGTTAGGGAATTTAATGTAATTTATTGTGCTTGTTGGAAGCTCCAGATTATGCCTCACCCTTGATTGTTTATACTGAATGTAAGAACCTTATCGTGAGATCATGATTAGACAAAGTTATAATCCTCCCTTACACTCTTATTTTGTATTAATCAACTGTTTCGAAGGTAATGATTTTTATTTAATATGAGGTGCTTATTCAGGGAAAAAAATGGTGTCCTTAGACAATTTGGATTAATTCATTATAGTAGTAATATTCACTTGAGAAAGGGCTTATTTGTCTATAACTGCTTTTCTCATTTGTTTCTCGATCTTTTTCCTTGCTTCTGCGGAGGCAATAATGCTTAAAGTTTTGAAAAGAGCATTGATGATCATTTGAATTTGCTGAGCAATATTGTAGTAACATTGTGGTTTGTGAGTTTTATTTAGTTACTGCCTGGATACGTAGCCTTGTGAAATGGAATTCAAGTTAAACAGGTTTAAGGATGAAATTTAATTACTTTTAAGGGTGTCTATTGGTTTAACTCTGCAAAGGTGTGTTATACAATCGATTACTTAGTCCAGAGTATTCATGGTTCACGTATTTGGCAAAAAGTTTTACAGCTACACTTGAATATGAAAAGAGAAATAGAATGGCAGCCTATGTAGCGCTTATTAACTGCATAATATGCTAACAGTTCATCCCTTGTGTTTCATTGCAGATATGTTCTAGTAAAGTTGTCTGACATACGCAAAGAAGTACAATGCCCAATCTGCCTAGGTATGTTCTTCAAGAACTTTTTGTTTAATATGTTAAATCTTGTTGAGATGGGTACATTTGTTGAGATGATGACTTTTTAGGATTTCTTTTGAACTATTATATGGTTCATCTTATAAGATAGCTCTTACATGGAGTACTTTTTTTCAAACTCTTTGCATGTATGCTGATGTAAATGATATCATAATTACCTTGTGAGTTTCTGGAAATAGGTAGTTATGTGTATTAAATTGCATATTCAAAGTTCTGATACATTTTTTGGCTTTCTGTCTGTAAAGAAATCAATTATTCATCAGTATTGGTTCATATCATTTTTCACAGATCAGAAGTGATGATATTGTCTTGAACTGGCTACAATTTCTAAATCTTTTATGCATTATGGATTCAGTTATTGACTGTCATTGAATCAAGTCCTAGCTCAAATGCTTAGGTGCTTGAATCTTTTGTTACTTTTCTGCTACTTTTTGGACCATGTGCTTCACTGAATCTCCACTAAACCCGTAAGATGTTAGATTTATTTGTATAGCTTTCCAAGTATCTCAAATATCATATAAGGTGTTCATATTACTCAACATATCTGAAAAAGTGGGTTTCAGTTAGAACGAGGTTTATGATTCTGTTTTCACATTTTATCTTGTTGAAACTATATTAATGCTTATACCACATAAGCATCAACTTTTGCAGAGAAAAAGAATTCATCATTTTCCTTTTTTAATTAAGGGATCATTCGCAAAACAAGAACTGTAATGGAATGCTTACATCGCTTCTGTAGAGAATGCGTTGACAAATCTATGAGAATGGGGTATGTTCAAACTATTTCCATTCTCCTCATTAGTTCACTGAAACATGGGATCTGATGTCCTGACCTGGTTTGGTTTGGGATGATCTTTACCAAGATCCATAATTAACCGTTACTTAGGAGCTCAAGTTTTTTTTCTTCATGTTAATGCATCTTGAATCTAATGGCAGGAGCAATGAATGCCCAGCTTGCCGCACACATTGTGCTAGTCGCCGGTCTCTGAGAGATGATCCTAACTATGATGCCCTAATCGCAGCCTTGTATCCAGATATTGACAAATATGAGGAAGAGGTATAGTTTGGTTGATCTCTTGCAGTGCACATTGGAATCTGACTTTCTTTTTATTATTAAAACCCAATAATTTGTCACTAACTTTGTGGTTTAGGAATTGACTTTTCATGAGGAGGAGAAAGCTCGGAATAAGCAAGTGAGGCATTAGATTGTTAGTTTACTCTGGTCTATGTTCCTTTATGCTAACTTAAAGTATCCTTGCGTTCATGTGTCTTGTGTTCCCCTTCTTAAATCCAAATAAATAAATAAAATCAATTAATTAAATTCTAATGAGTTCATTTACATCAGATCCAAGCTTCCATTGCCCGGACCTTGCATTGGCAATCAGAAGTTCTGGGTAGGAAACGAACAGTTAAAGCCACTGCATCTGCAATTATAAGGAGATCAGCATCAATATCGAGGAAAAGATATCAACCTTCTGAACCTCAAAAGTCCAATGATAATGGGGATGCCATTGAAAATGGAAGCAGAGATTCATCTTCGGCCAATGAAAACCATACTGAAGTCAAACCAAAGAGATCGAAGGGATGGGATGGTCGGTTTTCTCAGCGTTCTTCAGCTCCTAGTGCAGATGGGGTTGGTGACAAAAATGATTCTGAAGTGAATAGAGAATCCTTGGGTATATCTGCAGCACTTGTTTGCCCCTCAGAAAGGCTTCACTTGGGAGCTGGCGGCATGCGAAGTCACACACCAGATGGCAGTTTGAGTGGTGACGAAAATGATTCTGAAGTGAATAGAGAATCCTTGGGTTTGTTGGCAGCACTTAGTGGCCTCTCAGAAAGGCTTCATTGGGGAGCAGGCGGCATGCGCAGTCACACAAGACATGGCAGTTTGACTGGTGGAAATGGAAAGAATCCTCGAAACAGCCGCCTCTCTAAGTTGGTGGATTGTCTTCGAAACCTAGAGGAGAAGGATGATGAGGTAAATTTGATTTTTTGGTGGTGATCTTTTGTATTCTGCCATGGTAAAGAATCATCGAGCTCATTTATGGCTTCAGTTAGTCCAAATTGTGTTGCTCGCTTAGTCCAAAACATATTGCTTTAACCACTGTGCAATTGACATATAAAAACCCCTTTTTACGTGCCAAGTTCATGGGATAATCATTAATGTTATTCTGGAATATCATTGGTTTTGAGTTCTCACTTGAACTTGCTGAAATATTTGGATTACTGATTTGCTCTATTTTCTTTCAGCTGGATATCCACCTGATGCTTGTTTCAGTTGACGAACAAAGAATACCCAGTTTACAGCGGCCTTACCTGTGCTGCAGGCCTACTTTGTTGGTTAGACAGCTGTGCAAGGTAATTATTCTTCCATCAGAAACCTTATTACATTTCAATACCTTGGACAACTTTAAAACTATTTCTTAATTGACCTCTTACCTAGTATGTAGCTCTGCAAACTGCTTTGCAAGCAAGCGAAATTGAAATACAACTGGTAAAAGAGTTCCATTCTATGGTCAACATATCAACCTTTACGATTACCAAGCCCGGTTTAGTGGAATCAGTCAGAGATAAGTTGCAAGTTTTAAAAGAGGAAGAAACTTTGGCAGGACTTGGAATGCAAAATTCCAGTCATGGCCACCTGGTAAGCTGCATCTGCTGTTGATACCTTGATCATTGCATCCAGAAGTATGCTATAACACATGCATATACATAAGCATCCAATTGGTTACCAGTTACCACATTTATTACATTTAACTTTGTGTTATTTTTCAGCTTCTGGCATATCAGAAAAAGTAGGAGAATTCAAGTTGACAATGCCTAGTTTACTGCCAGCTTTGTCAGACGACAAGATGTTACACATAGCTCGTACATAGTATATATGTATATAAATATATATATATACATATATATGCTCTATGTACATTACTGAATCCATTGAATCTGAAATAGATCCGGTTGCCTGTTACCTTGTGCTGCAGTAGTTTATCTCATGCAAACAGGGGAAATTTAGGATTGCACTAAGGATTAGCATTTCGGAAGCAGATGTGTAGAAAATGATTGTGATAATTAAATTTATTTATTATGCTATTACCTTGTGATTTTTATTGAACATTTTCTTATGCATAAATTAAACACAATCCTTTGACCATCATTGCTTTATTGTTGTGGGATATGCATATATCTTCTTCCAGTAGAGTAAATTCAACATACTTGCTTAAATTATTGTTACTGGGCCATTGCTTGAGATTCCACTTTTCAAGGATCAAATTTTCCTTGTCCATATATTAAAATAATAATTTTTATTTTAATTAGACATTAAGAAGAAAATGGCATAACAATTACACACCCTAAACCATATGAAATCGACTGACCCATAAATTAGCTTTCTCCACACATTCATGATTAGTGCCTCAAAATTTATTAAACTTTTATTAATTAATATACAAAAACATGTAAAATAATGAAAATTTTTCATGCAATCATTTATAAAATGTGATATCCGGTAAATATAATATTTAAATGTATACATTTATAAATTGTCTGTATTCGAAACCACTGCTCATAAAATAATAATAATAAGGCAACAATATGAAGAACCAGGTTGTGGCAAATGAACTGATTTCTCAGTTAAGTTGCCTAATGCCTAACACTCGTGAAGTTCTAAATGCTATGGATGCATGAATGACTATCTGCACCGATTAGTTTTTGCAAGGGAACCACGTCACTTTAAAGTCTGCTTGCCATGCCTGGATGCACGTGTATACATATAGCAAGTGTTTCCTATAATAGAAATGTTTTAAACTTTTAAATGCAACCTTATCATGCAAAGCTTAAGATACAGTGTCTTCATCACTTATATTGGTATATTATAAGTAATTGAATTTTGATTTCTGCATGATCAGTGATCTTGACAACCAATGTCTAAGGGGTTTCTTGCCCAATGACATATCCAAACTAAATCACCTACAGCGCTTGTAAGTACAGTTAGTTCTCCATCACTTTCATTATAGTTGCTTTTATTTGTTATGTTGGGCATGTATCACGATCTAAGGACGGGTTTCTGTTTCTGCCTTGTCATCCTGTTGTTATAGACCTTGATATTAAATATAGTAGCATTGACTTAAAGCATCTGCTGCAATGTTTTTGCTTGTTCTTAATTTTACAATAGATGAAACTCCTATATGCCTAATATCAATTTCTCTTGTTTATGTTGTACTTGACTTCTATAGAAACTTAAGTGGAAACATTCATGGGGCCATTCCATCGCTACTTGGAACAGTCACCAGCTTAAAAGTATTGTTAGTGTAGCATTAATTCTTGTCCTTCTCGAAGATACTTTTGATTGTATTAACTTCTTTATTTTACATCCAAAACTCTTTGAAATAACATACTTTCTACAGTTAGGAATTGCTATGTCATTGTCATACATAAACGGGCAACTCACAATGATAGATGCCTCTTTCATTTTAAAGGCGGAAATATTTTAGTGGTGGAAGGAGTTTTTTAAAGGACTCAAAAACTTTTCTTTATTAGAACTCTACTTTCCAAGTTATGTGGAACGCAATGTATACATGTTATTGATTAAAACAAAGTAAAACTTAAGGAATGTAAGCCTTGTTAGCTTTGTCTGCATGAACATGCGATATTAGGTTTGATATAATCATCATATCTAATGTCTTGTAGATGAAAGATGCATACAGGGAGTTGTTAGTTGCGTTCTTCTTTTAAATAGCCATCATGTTTGAAAGGACATTAAACTCTGGATGCTAGATATTAACATTATTCTCTCAAAGGACACTTTGAGTTTGAAGTCTTATGTCTGGGTTATGAGAAGCACAAGACTATTTCAGTTCACCGTCTATATTTCCCTAAACTTTGTCTTATTGGTATGATGTCTGAATACAAATTGCAGGGATCTCTCCTACAACTTCCTCAATGGACCAATTCCTGAAAGCCTAGGACAGTCGACTGCATTATGCAGACTGTAAGATTTCAACTGGTTGATTAACCATGGAATCTGAACATATAAAGGAGGAGTCGGATTTAAGTTGTCGTTGTGCAGGAATCTTAATGGCAACTCTCTGTCTGGAAGAGTCCCAGCTGCACTTGGAGGAAGGCTTTTGAATGGAGCTTGCTTCAAGTATGTTCTCAGAATCTCATTACTATTGGTCTGAAATGTTTCTTTAACAGTGATAAGTAAAGAAATACTTTTATACATGATGCAAACAAGAGCATGCACACTTACACGTCTGTTGTTGCCAGCTCTATACTAGATACTTTAGTTCAATGCAGTTTTACCGACAATGCTAGTGTCTGTGGCATACCTGGACTACCTATTTGTGGATCCCACTTCTCCGCTGGTGCAAAGGTTGGTATTGGCTATGGCGCGTCTTTATCTGTGTCTTACTTCTAGTTATGTATTCAGTGTGTTGGAGGAAAAGGCAGCAGAATATTCGTCGAGCACAGCAGATTGCAGGTTAGTATCATCAGGCTAAATCTCATAGCAATATAACAGCTTGATTTGGCCTAATAACTATTTTGAATGTTAAAATTGTTTGGTATAGATCCCTTCGACTGATATAAACGTGAAACTTTCTATGGTGATTCACACCAACAAAGTTTATTGGGTTTCCTTTCGTTGCTTATTTATAGTTCGTTCTCTTCTGCAGAAAAAGGTGCTCCCTAAGCTAAAACAACCCAATTATCACATGGTACGCAGAAGTCAAGGCACCATAATCATGGTCATGCTCGGACTGCTGCTGAAAATGGACATGGCTTGCTAGCTAGTCTTCCAACTCTGCCGCTTGCTTGGGTTGCTAGACAATTGGGCTTTTTGCATCAAAGACCCAAAATCCATCTCCATAGAAACAGTTAGTAAATGTAGTAAATGTACAAAAAAGAGGGAAGGAAAATCAGCCCCCCTCCCCAAATGAATTTTATATCAACACGTGTCATCATGCCAAAACCCTAAAAGGCAGTAAAAAAAATTAAAAAAAATCCCAAAACAGTAAAAATACCTTCACGTGACCATGTGTCAGTTACCTGCAGTTATTCACCTACATCACCCTCTCACCGTACACTTTCCCCAGTTTCTACAGATCTACTTTACCCCCCTCTCAGCTTCTCTTCCTCCCACCCCGAACCCAAACCAACACTAGACCAGTGTTTTCCTGACTCAAAACCGAGTCAAACACGCCATCCCCCAAAAACAAAATTACTCACTCAGTCCCCTCCCAACCCAACTCGGTCCTGTCTCCTGCAGCTCAGACACCTCCTTCTGTACCTTCCACGTGGGGTCTCCTGCCTTCTGCTGCTACCCTTCAGGCGCTACCCGACACGCCACTCCCCACTGCACTCTGATACTCTGCCATCCCCTTATAATAATCATCGTCTCACTTAAACACATTTCTTCCTTTTTATTTATTTATGTTTTATAATATTAAAAGCAGGCGCCGCTCAGCAGCGCCGTACGAAAAGGTAGGGCATACGTAAGCACCGATGCTGAGTGTTGTCACATGACAGTCTCGTCTGCTCAAACGTCTAATCAGACGGCGGCTCTATCTGATTTTTTTTTTTTAAGTTTAGGCCCATCCTTTTCTGTCCTGTGTATGGCTTTATGTTAATTGCTGTTGTTAATAAAATGAATGGCGGCCGTTCGATCAACTTCCAACGAAAAAACCCATAGTTTTGATGAGAATCAAGGGGTAGGAAAAGGGTTGTTAACTTCTTTAAATAAAAAAGAACTCGAGCCGTCCAGCCGATGATTACGGGTGACTGTAATGGGTCCCCTCTTTAACTTCTGTTCTCACGATTACAAACACACGCACTCTCCCCTCTTCTCATCGGTTCCCTTTTTTCTTTTGAGCTTTAGGGCTTCTCCTTTCTCTTTATTGCAGTAAGCTGAAGGTTTTTTTTTTTTTCAACTGAAGCTATTCTTTTTTTGTTTCAATCTTTTGGGTTGGTTTTTCCATGGCGTCTTCAAGAGAAGGGCACTACAGGGGAGTAAGGAAGAGGCCATGGGGAAGATACGCAGCTGAAATACGTGATCCATGGAAAAAAACAAGGGTTTGGTTGGGTACATTCGACACACCAGAAGAAGCTGCACTTGCTTACGATGGAGCTGCCAGGTCTCTCCGTGGAGCCAAAGCTAAAACCAACTTCCCTGCTCCACCTTCCGTAGCTGGTCTCTCTCTCGATCTCAATCTTCCCTCTGATAATCCCCATCATCACCACCATCAACGTTGGCCTTCAACTTCAGCGCATCACAATCACCGTTTAGCCCTGGGTGAGTTTCTCCAAACTGGGGTTCTTAAAGAAATGAACTTTGACGCTGACACATCATCTTCAACTAAACCCAATGTTGTCGCTGTCTCTACTGGCCCTCCCGTGCCGGGAAATGGATCTACAGCATCGTTTCTCGAGATTGTTCGACGTGGGTTGCCTATAGATTTGAATGAACCACCTCCTTTGTGGCTGTGAAAAACCAGAAAAAGCTCCAAGCTTTTTCCACTGAATAAGGTTTCTGTAGGCATTTTATGGCTCCTTTTTTTCTTTTCCGTCTGACTTAACCCTCTTCATGTTAATCCCTCCAATCTCCCCTTTTCATTTAGGTATCTTTGCTACTTTTTTTTTCAATATTTATTCTATATTTTGAAAGGGGAGCAAGTACCAAGAAGAATTATCGGAACATCCAAAAAGTTTAACCTTCGGTGTACATATGTTTTTTTTTTATTAAATTTCTATGGAACACTTCTCAGCTGTTTCGTTTTTCATGCAAGCAATTTTCCTATCAGTAATATATCATCCATCGTCGATTTGTATTGCATTGGAGAATGATCGGATGGTGAAATATGGATTCTAATCTGCACCCAAGCACCATACAGAACTACAGATACAGATTCTCTTGGGTCTAAAGCATATAGGAATATTATGTTAACAAAGAAAAGAACAAAGCTTTTAAACGTTGAAGCACGCTCCTGTAAGATGCGAGTGGGAATTTGCAGTTCGAGCCGGGGACTGTACCAAGCGTATAAGAGAGGCATTTGTTAATGTTTGTCATGAAAAATGCGAAGCAGAAGCAAGCGTGTGCGCTTTGCTCTGCATTCTATTTTTAGTTTGCTAGTCTTCGAGATACGGTTCTGATAAATATAGCACCCTACTGCATAGACCAACTCGCCTGTCCTGGAGCGTGGGTTTTTCCTTTTCTTCCCTCGTTTCCCTATTAAATGAAGCGTAGTACAGGAAAAGATGTAGAACAATATGAAAAATGAAGGGAAATTTTGGGTGTGTAATACTATTACGTTAGGTATAAAATCGATAAAGTTGGCATCATATTTTAGGACGTGTGTTACGGAAAATGGGTTAGCCATGTTTCATGTGCCGGCTTTTCTGTCGGCTTTCTTCTTTACCTTTCGCACCGTTTTCTCGGAATATGTGGTCCATTTTTATCTTCTTGGTTCGTTTATTAATCATGCTTTAAAAACTCTATTAATTAAAAAATAACGAAAACTAGTTAGGTTGGTGTTTGATAAGAAGAAATTCATTTTTTTTTATTTTGAAGGTGAATATTAAATTTTTATATATTTTTGGATAATTTAATTACTAAAAAAATAATAAATTTTAAAAAATATTTAAAATTATTATCATATATATTAAAAAATTATGATATTATAATAATTATTTAAAAATTAATATATATAAATTTTTTTAAACAAATAAACTTTAAATACTAAATTTTTTTTAAAAATTTAGATATCTTATTTCTTTTATGGTCATTTTTTTTTTAATTTTATGATTTTATGACTAAATACTCTTGATATATGATATAATTGATCTCTCTTATTTAGCTTTTATTCTAATAAATCTCAACAAAAATTGATATTTTAGATTATTTTATATCAATTGAAGTATCTGGTTTTAAGCATATAAAAAAAAATTGGAGCTTAGTTCCAAGTGACAAGTTATTTGATCATCAACTCAACTAAAATTCGGCAGTTTTCTGTGCTTTTGAAGTTAAGAAAAAAGGGAAATGAACTTATTTTTATCAAGACAAAAACAAAGCATATTTTTAATTTGCAATAAGGTACATAGGTTTGGACAGGAATCATACACACCCATGTCTTTTCTTCCATCACTAGTTTTCCACCCAAAGCTCCCATTGCCATTGACAAAAAGAGCAAAAACCTAATGCGCATGAGGCTGCCTAGGGAAAACAGATGGGAAGACCTTTGAGGCAGCATATCATATCAAGGGAAAAACGATGCATGACTCCTCCTTTTATTCCAACTTCAATGAATCACGTTTACTTCATTTAATAATCAACCCAAACAAAGTTCCTTTTGTTGGGATTTTTTTTTTCATTATGATAAGACAATGCCAATATCTCACTCTTAAACATTGAACCATAGGCTTATAGTTTAGGTGGTGGCTATAAAAGTAAAGATAAGAAGGATTACAATGCGGTGAAAGCTTGATAAAATAATACGCGTACTGAAACAGGGAAACAAAGACTAGGCTAGCTAGTTATGTTAGAGAAAGATTGTTGAAAATTTGAGGAAGCTGAGTGGGAGCTTGGTTTCAATGTTTTGGTGAACGTTTTTCTTTGGCAATTTTTTATGGACGGTGGCTTTTTTTTGCTTTGAGAAATTACAATTTTTTACATTAAAAAAATGTGTAGGTTTTGAATAAATTAGTGTTTATATAACAAACAATAAAAAATATATATAATAATCCAGCACAATCTCAACTAAACATTAATTAATTTAATAATAATATAAAAAATTATAATTTTAGTTATATTTAATTTAACTGTTAAATATTGTTAAAATTATAAAAAATATATATAAAAAAAGCTAAAGACCAAAATCATAATCAACTAAACATTTTTATTTCATGATTACGTACATTTGGAAAAGGAAAAATAAATGGGTAAAACAAGAAGGGCATGAAAGGCAATTAGCAGAAAAGTGGATGCCCTGCACGGCAGGCAATGATACTGTTCTTTTTTTTATATATTTACTCCAAAATAATAGTAAATAAATGAAATATAAAACATCTCAACACGCAAACTATCCGTGATGCTTTCTCTGTCACTTCACCTAATCCATTCCCAGTGTCAGCACTCGGTATGCTTCATCACCATCATCACTGCTGCTGCTTCTCCTGCACCCACCCGGCCGTCATTTCAAATCCCTCCCTCTTCTCGTGGTCCGCACATCCATTTTTTTCTTCTAACACCCCTTAAATGTGGACCCCTTATCAAGGGTACGTGGCAATCTTACATAGTTGTGGCCCCCTCCTCACCAACGAATCTGTCTGCAGCCAAGGCGTCACGGCATCCTTTATTAATGTTACAGCTCCACAAACATTAAAAAAGAAAATGCTAGTATTAAGTACTAGTACTAGTAAAATGCTGTCGTTGATTTTTTTTATCGTACAGGGAGAACTCCGTGATACTGTCGATGACGGTGACGGCGGTTCGACGTCGTTTTCATGCTTCACATGAACGGTTTTCTTTTGCTCCTGTTTGGCATGATTATTAACGGAGCCGTTTTTTTTGGCGGTTGTCCTTTGGGAGTCGTTGTCCCCACATCCTACGTTTATTTTTACCTGCCAGACATGATGATGATGATCATGCATGGGTGTGCGATATTTGATGTTTTATCATCTTTCATCCTTGTTATCATGGATGATGATGATGATGTGACGATGATGATGCATGAGGATTGGTTGGTTTTGATTGCTCTTTCCTTTCTTAACACTTAAATCAACTTTTAAATTTATTTTTTTTCAATTATCATGGATGATGACGATGAATTGAATGTAAACGCTTCCATTGACAGTGGATTTCGGGGAATACCACTGAAAATTTGAGAGGTGGGTTTTGCTTATAAAACAATGGGCTAAATTTATAGTTTTATAGAAAGGTGAAGACTCTGATATTTTGTCTGTGAACAGAATTCTGTGGTGCACCACATGTTAGGGAGCCGCACGTCATTACATCGCGTGAGGAAAAGCTTCTTTGGACGGTGGCTAAATCCTGTCCGCTACTTCCCTGGGCCCAATGTTGAAACTAATGACTTATCAAAGGATTATATTTTTAAAAATTATATAATATATAACAATTTTATATTATTCAAATATACGAATTGAGACGTCAAAATTCAGAGCAAACAATCATTCCATGCATCTCCAGAGGACAAAAGAAGGACCCAAGGAATGAATTTTCCTTAATTTAACATTTTAAGGAAAAAACAAAAACAAATGGGCCCAATTCTATGACTTGTAATACCTACTCTTACTGGGTTTTTCTTTTTTATTAGAATAAAAATTCGGGGAAGATTTTGTTGATTAGTGAAACACTTGCTGAGATGTAGATGGAACACTTGCTGCCTACGAAAAAAAGGGGAACGAGAAAGGCATTAAAAAAGGTGAGAAGAAGAGTTAAGTGTATGGACACCTGACCAAAGTAAATACTTCATTTCATTCGTTTAAAACGAACAAAGAAAAAGACCCAATTAAGAAGGGGAAAAAACGTATAGAGCCAATGAGGTTTAAATTGTATTCATATTATAACCGTAACTTCATCTTACGTATGAATTCACACTCAAAAATTATCTATTTTGATTTAAAATTTTTATAATTTCATCACATAAATAAAACTTTATAAATATAAGTTTGTTTTTTTACATGTATTATATATCAGATTTTCATATTTTTTCAATGTAAAATTAGGTATAGATCTCCATATCTTATAGAAAAATAAATAAAAGAATAGCCATTGCCTCCTATAATAAAAAGCGAAAAAAAAAATTGTTTGCTTTAACAATGAGTAAATCAAAATCAAATTCATTTAGATCCTATAAAATTAATCCCCAACCCCAAAAAAATGTTCCCAACAAAGCTTTCTAGTATTTTGTCCCAAAAACCACAAATTTAAACAGATAAATTATTTCTGTTAAAACCCTACAAAGTTTTTGATAGATTGATCCTCTGGTGTTTTTTTCTCTTACATATATAACCAAAGAAGGAAAATAATTCAAAGTTCAAATGTGAAACATAGGCAGAAACCGGGGAAATATGGTGGCTCAAGTCTCGCACTAGCAAATAAATACCACGGTGATGGAGGATGACAAGTTGACAACAAACGCCGGTCTTTACAAAGTGGTTTTGAAACAACAGTACTAGGATAGGCTATCATGGGAAGGGTAATCAACAAGATTACTAAGGCATAACTAGTAACGAGTAGTATTAAAATATAGAAAAACCTAAGAAGAAGACAAGGTGATCAAGAGTTTGAAAACATGATGTTTGGTATCCTGGAGTGACGTGTGACCATGTGAGAGTCTATCCCCAACGTGTCTGACGGCTTTAACATCTTATCCTGATGATGGGCGATGGCTTTGATAGCTTTCATTTCTTGTCTTCAAATTCAATGCATGCTTGACTTTCGAAAATTTTAACCGACAAAATCATCATTAACTTATTTGAAGCCACTACGTAGTTGTTGGTATTGGCTGAAAACGTGGCTCACAAGTCACACCAATCACGATTATATTCCCAATATCGTCAAAGTTCCTTTCATTCACTCACGTTTCGGCCATGCTTTTTGTATTTAGCTTGATTTATTGTCGTTAGATGGTTTTAGGGACTTCTGGTTAGGCAAGATGAACACTTAAAAAAAAAAAAAATCAAATTGTATAAATTAATTTCCACTATTCGGATCTATTATGGCATGTCCATGGGGGGAGTTCAACAGATTTTTTTAATATTATAATATTCTTTTTAGACTTTACCTATATTGGTGTAAAATTTTTTTTTGTTATTAATGTATTGTATTTTTATCTTAATTAAAGGTTTTTAAATGAAGTTTTTTTGTTTTACATAGATAAAACAAATAATATTACTCTATTTCAACTCGTATGAGTACTTATTTCTAAAAGATACTCAAATATTGATATTGAGCCATTCAATAAAATTTTATTCGTTCTAATAAAAAAATAAAAGAAAAAATATATTTTTTATTTTATTATATCTATGTATTACTTGTCTTTACAAAATATTAGATGAAATAGAATGCATTTAAAAGTGATATAGTGAAATTCTTTGATCGGTTAATTCATATATATTAATTTATCAAAATTGAATCTTTTTATTCTTATAAATTATAAATTTTAATTTAATTATAATAAAAGTTCATTTTATTATATTATTTATATTTTTGTAATGTTGATTTTGTTTACGTGATATTATCATTCAAAATATATTATATAACATTAAAAATTCATGTAATTATTTTTTAATTTTATATCATCTTGATAATGCAATATCAAGAAAATTAGCAATCACATTAATGTGTAATGAAATTAAATTAATTAAGTTAATAATTGAATGAATATTTAAAATTTGTAAAATTTTGATAAATAATACATATAAATCTATAGGTAGTTTAGAATGTGGTGCATCCCACATTGGATAGAAAGATTTAATTATTGATTAATAAAATTAATTTTTATATTAATTTTATTCATATTTTAAATAATTATATTTAAACAAAAATAATTATCATATGACAAATGGTCATAACTATTTGAATATAAATAAATTATTATTCATAAAAATCATAATTATACAGAATATCATAACCATCCGAATATAAATTTATGTTAGTTTATTCATTATAAATAAAATCTTTTAGCATAATTATTTTTATAACTTTTGATTTGAGAGTTTGAAACTTTATTGGATTTTAAAAGTATAATTACTTTTAGGAAAATATTTTTTATGTCTCAAAACCAAAATTTTTTTTTATTATTTCTCTTCTCTTATTTATTTTTTTCTAACAATTTAAAAGTAATTATGCCTTTAAATTTGTATTTCACACAAGGAAGATATAAGAAAAAGAAATTGGCTTAATTCAGAGATCAATATTAGAAAAAACTCAATGTGTTAAAGGATTGATGTTTCTATGGACCAAAATATTAATTTTCATAAAGACCTTTATTAGAAGTATGTGCTTTATTTTTTGTATAATTGTTGGTAAAAAGATTGACTGAATGAGATAAACACACTAAAAATTTATCTCATTAGTATATAAAGTCAAAACACAATATACAAAATATTGATTAAATTTCATAAGTTTATGCATATATTAAAATTGACTCCACAATTGGGATTAATGAATTATATTATATTTATTTAAAAAATTGATACTTATAAAGACTGAGATAGAAAATAGCTTGAAAACATAAAAAAAGAAAGATATAATTGATCTACAACCAAAATAATTATCACTTGTTATCAAATAACGAATTAAATTGAATTTTAATAGAATAATCGATTATTTAATTGTCATGTCTTAGTTATTTATAGAATAGTCAAATTGCCCCATAGTTTTTATGAAAACAATAAAAAATAAGTAAAGGTATTTACCATGAAAAAATAGATATAAGTAGAATATACGCAAAAAATAATATTTAGGTGCAAGATTAATTTTATTTTTAAATTATGACACAAAAATTGAGATAATAAGTTGAGTCAAGCTATTTGTATGATTCTATATTTGTTGGTCATTTATAAATCAAATGTTAATATATGTATTTTTAAAATTCATTGTTAGTTTAAATTTTAACTTGTGTTCAATTTTCATGAAAACAATTAAAATTAAATTGATATATGTGAGTAATTATTAAAATATGGTATTAAATGGATTAATTGGTGGATAATAAACTAAATAATTGTTATTATCAGAAATATAGGCTGTGTGACATGTATTTTGCCTGTTAGATGTATTACACTATAAGTGATTTTATAAAATAAAATTTTATTGTGAACAATTACAAAGTGAAAATTATAAATAGTCATTAAAGAGTTAATAAATTGTTACAAAAAGGCATTGTTGCTTTTTGCATATGGGATATTAATTAAATGAAAAAGGTATGTCATTAAAAAATATTGATGCATTTGTCAGTTACTAGCATTTTGAATGATGCCTATTAATGTCTAATTAGGCATGTTTATAAATTAGAAAAGAACATACAAATTCAATGTTCCAAAGGTATCAATACATGTATGTGTTTAATTTCATTTTGTGATAAAATGAAGAACATTGGTATAGTTTGTCATGTATTATGAAAATGAACTGAATGAGATAAAATTTTCTTTCTTTTACATATAAGAAATATATGGACTATGAAGATAGAATGTCATCCTCCAATTAATACATTATTAGTTAAAAACAATAAAGATATTTTTGTTGTTCGTACTCGAAAAAATAGCCTTTTGCATGTTAAAATGAAAAGTGAATAAGTTTCTAAGGTTTTCAATAGTTTCATGATAATGGCAAGGATGTGGCTGGTTATATACCATATTAACACATGCGCTTAGATAATAATATTGGCTTATAAAATTTTAAGCTTTAGAGTTGGTCAATCAACGATTTAATCAATGCAAATTCATTACAAATTTTTGCATGAAATATGAGTAGAATTCATATTATAATTATTGCTTGTAATATTTTATGATTTTTTGGATTCATGTTTCATGACTTGCATTGATATGGTGATCTATAAATAAATATATTGATTACAAAATGACTGTGCAAGTATTTGAAATTGAAGTTAAATATACTATACACTCTTATTGTATATAAACATATTGGTCCTACAAGTAAAGTTTGAATTTATTATATACTTAAAAATGTTATGACCAACTAAAAATGATAAATAACATAGATATATAGGCTACACAATGGTAAAAAAATAAAGTTCTCATAAAATTTTGAAATCAAGTTTAGAAGTTTCAATAATCATGAACTTAGAATTGGTCATTAGGCAATTACCATATGCATTGAAAACTTATGATAACATTTGAGATAGTTAGTTTTTACTAAAAGTCATCATTATAAATGAGATAACTTCAATAGCCAAATCTACATAATTTATAGATATGACATAGATTATTATGGTTGGCTTAGAATAGCCATAAGCCAAAATTGATGTCACAATCTTGATTATATTGTGGTAATTGTTTGTTATGTATATAGTCTAATTTATAGATTGTATAAATGATTTATCATTTATGATTTTATATAGTGAATATTTCAAAGTATATTTACTTTGGAAGCCATAAGTGATTCAAAGATATTATGAATTTGAAAACTTTTACAATAGCAAAAAAAATGCTATTTGATCCATTTGGGTGATGAAAATGATTTTGTTCATGGTAATAAAATATTATTAATAGTATCCATGATGAAATAGATTCATATAAGTATTTATGAATTAACATAAAAAGTCTTAAAATGAGACTATAGAAGTATAATTATATTTAAAATTTGCTTGTTAATGTAAACTCTTATATTAAGTTAAAATATAAAAGTTTTAGAAAATTTATAGAAATATTAAGATATTTGTTAGTTATCTTTCACTAAAGGTGGATTTGGAATTGGAAGCCTCTTACTTAAAAAAAAAATAGTGAAAAGATAAATGAAATGATAACTTGATTAAGTATATATGATATCTTGATAATTGAATTAGATATTCTTTAATAAAAAAATATATATACTTGCACACGATGAGGGTGATAAGAATCAAAAAAATAAAAATTGCAATCATAATATTGTAAAATTTTAGTATAATTTTATGAGCAAATTATATAAACTAATAAGTTTAGAAATTATAAAAGTAAAGTCATTAAAAGATTATTAAAATCTTAAAAGGACTAAAATCATTTGGTTTATTTATTGAGTTTATCCAATTGTACTATAAGTATAATTGTGTTAAAAATGTATAAAAGTTTGTAAATAGAATTGTTGAAATTAATAAATATAGAGTTGTGGTAATAACTAAAACTGATTATTTTTTAAAATGATAAGAATGAGACAATAATGTCTGGAGTATATAAATGATATGCAAAATAAAAAGTTTGAATATATTAGCATGAAGTGATTATATTAAAGATTCAATCTCAAGTAATATAATTACCATAAAAGAAAATTAAATTCCAAGATAGTTGGTTAGTAGTACTACAAATAGAATGAATTTAAACCCTTATTAAATACCAATAATAAGAATCCAACTTCGAATTATAAACCTCTAATTACGAAGTTTAATGGGTAAAAATAAGTTATTGTTATGTATTTATTAAATACTAATAAAATCTATTTAAATTTTAGAAATCAGTGTTATTTATTACGTGGGAGGATGAATATTTATACTTTAATGGAGTTTTAAATGTTTAAAGCAATAGAGACATAATGGGAACTCTACCTATATAAATATAAAAGTGGTGCCACTTCACCAAAAAGAATTAGAATCTCTGTTGTAAATGTTTATAAATAAGATAAGCACATAACCATAATAATGCTAAAAACGGTTATAAATTTCTGACAAAAAAATAAATAAGTATTATGTATGTTATTTCTTTAATTCTAACACTAAGAGTTAAAGTTTAATCTGCGAACACCATCAATTTTGTTAAAATTCTAAGATATATATGCTAATTGAAGGTTTAAATCGAGATATATTTTATTTTATTCATAATATTTATTTGTGTGAAAGGTAAAAATTAAGCACCAACATTTCAAACTAATGAAAGATTATTGATAATTTAGAATATGTTGTATCCTACAGTGGATAGAAATATTTAATTATTGATGAATAAATTTAAGTTTTATATTAATTTTATTCATATTTTAAATAATTATGTTTAAACATAAATAATTATCATATGACAAATAGTTACAATTATCTGAATATAAACATATTATTATTTATAAAGGTCATGATTATACAAAAATTCATAACCATATGAATATAAATTTATATATATTCATTCATTATAAATAAATATTTTAGTATAATCATTTTTATTGCTTCTAATTAAATAGTTTGAGGCTTTATTATATTTTAAATATATAATTACTTTTAAAAAAATATTATTCACATCTCAAAATCAAAATTTTTTTTATTATTTATCTTTTATTATTTATTTATTTAATAAAATCAAATCCATAATTTTACAAAGAGTATTTGTACAATTTGAAAGAAAAAAAAAAGTGAGATGGACAAAACATCATTTCATTTGATAGTTACGTCGCAACATAAAATAGGTCGGCTGATTTACCAACTAATTATTGTAATTTACAATTTTTATAAAGAAAACATTATAATTTACCATCTATGCTTGTATCTTATAAACTTGGGCTTATATTCCTAGATGTGACACATATATAAAATAGATATATATATTTTTTGGGTCTGAATTACTACTACATGGAAAAGAAAATATAAATATATATATAAGTGAAGGAAAAAAAAACTTTTTTATAAAGTTTATAATTACTAAAGAAGTGTACACATTTCAATTCAAACAACAATTAAACAAAGGCCAAAAATGATGCAAGTGAAATTATAAGGCTGAAAACGACGTAGCTTAGCCTAGCCCACGAGAATTGACAAAGAGCCTTCTGGATAACAAATAAATAAATAAATAAAAATAAGCAACTGGGAACAAGCGAAAACAAATAAATAATAGAAAGAAAGAAAGTGTCACCTCAAGAGACAACAAGAAGTCCACTAGGAAAGGCGCCAGTAAGGCCAAAAAAACAATCAGCCGCCCCAATATCCTTCCCTTCCACGTGACTTTTTTTATTAGTATTAAGAAAATATTTAGGTTTAGTTTTCAAAAGAAGTTCATAAAATTTATATTAAAAACGATTAAATATAAATTAAAATTAAAATTGATAGATTTAAATTTTTTTTAAATAGATTAAGTTTATAAAATTTAAAAATTGTTAATGTATTTATATATAATTTTTAGATAAAATTTATAATAAAAATATTGATAAAATTTTTAGTGTTAAATAAATATCAATCAAATTTAAATTATAAATTATAATTTTTATATATTCTTGATATTTATATTAAATTTATCATTTTATCAACTTGAATTTTTATTAAAATTTTTATTAAATTATTTTTAAAAAGAAACTTTTAAAATTTCATTTAAATAACTTTATATAAGTTTTATCTTTAGGATTAATATTACGAATAATTATTAAATTATAATAAAATACTTAATATAATATCTAAATTTTAAAAGTTTTTAATACGATACTTAAATTATAAATATGATAACTAATATGGTATTTAAAATATTATTTATCTATCAAGTATTATTTGAAATTAATTACATTAGAATTGAGTTTCACACTAAATAATAAATTTATATTTCAAATATAAAAAAAATTTAAAATTTAAAAATCATATTAAAGATTTTATTATAATTTATAAATCATTTGTAACGTTAATTATTTTATTACTATTATTTAAAAAGATGTCAATGCATATGTATAGGTGGTTAAAATATTCTCCATTTCGATTTTTAGTTTTTTATAATATATTGATATTTTAATCATTTTGAATGGATATTTTAAATTTATTATATTTTTACTTTCATAAATATTTAATAAATATAGATAAATTTTATATCTATAATTTTTTATAAAAATAAAAAAAATTTTATCATATATATTTATATAATTTTTTATAAATATATTAATTTTAATTCATCTAAAAAAATATTTATTTATTAATATATAAAATCATGAATCTAGATAAAATTAAGCCCTTACTATCATTTTGGGCTCCATTTCGGCATTTCCCCTTCCATTCTCATTAATTTTTTGGCGGTTTCTTTCTTTGCTGTCTTCGTTTATATATCAAACGGAGTACAATTTTTTATACTCTTTCTCATGACTGCTAAACGTGGCGCATCACGAGGCATCAGCCTTGCGTACCCAAATCATGGCAGTGGAACGGGAGAGAGAAAATTGGGTCCCACAAAGTAAACAACATTAAAGCAAACACGCCGACCCGCCGGCGTATCTGTCTGTCTTAATCCGACACGTCACCTTTCCACACGGTTTCTCTGCGCCGTACTCTCCACCTCAATCTCCAATATTTTAAAAATTTTATTTTATTTTATTAATTTAATATTTTTTATTATTAAAATATTTTAAAGTCCCTTTCAGATCATGCATGTTAGTTCCCCATGCATGGTATCCCATATGGGTTCAGATCCGCATTTTCTTTTTTTTTTTTAATTAATATGATCAACATTAATGTGCCACGTAATTCTGTTTATGACGTGACATTTTTTAATATTATTTTTTATCATTAACTGGGGGAGGCATTAGTCGGCGCGAGGAACAATTGGCGTGAGCCGTACTGTACTCGGCAGAAAGAATGTTAAAAAATTAGAGTTGAATAATAAAAAAATAATGATAATAAAAAGTTATTGGCTAATGATTTAATGGAATTTTTTTTTATAAATAAGAAAAACGGGGGAAAGTGAAATCTTTGTGCATAGATATCGACGACCGCAGATCGGGCCCACCAAAAGCGGCAGCCGTCCATCCCCACTTCAACTGCCAGAGCCCGCGTTCACATGGGACCCGGTCTTTGTCTCCTTCCCCTCCTATTTCGTGTTAATAATTTTTTTTAAAGGCAAATGAAAAAAACAATTACGATAATGATTAGTTTTGAAAATGGAATACGCTGGCAAACGAAAGGATCGGACGATCGAATAACACGTGCAGTTCAGACACGAATCTCGAGAGTACCTAGTCAACATGGAATTACCTTTCGGTCTCCTACCCAGAAACCTGCTCTTTATTCCCTCACGCGCCGCTTGTTTTCTCCTTCACTATCACTCGAATCTTTTATCGGTTTCGTCCTCTTTTAATTACGGCTTTGCCCTTTCGCCGTGTTGGGGCTGACACGACGTATTTTAATTTTGATGAAATATTTTTTTCGTATCGTCTACAAAATTTTATCGTACAATTGATTAATTAATTATAATTTAAAATAAATATTTTATTTATTTTTTTGGATTTTTGTGTGAAATTTAACAAATCTATGGACAATGATCTTGGCTCCCACAATCTAATGTTGGAATGGGAGAGCACATTCCCTCCTTGTGATATAGCCACGTGTACATACAAGTCAGAAAAGCACCAATAATTGAGAAACCAGCTGGTTTTCCTTTCAGTGCATCATGAAAATCTTTCGAGCTCAAACAAATCCTATTGCTCTTAAAAATTATACATAAACAGAAATGTTATTTTTAATTATTTTCAGCTTTAATTATATAAAACAATTTCTTACTTTATTTGCCCACGGTTTTGGGTATCTTATTAAATCCATTCTAAGTTTCTTGATGCACAAGCATATCTTCTACGAAACTCTCTAGTAGGGAATTGGTTAATCTATGCTTTTCATGTCTTTTAAAAAAAAAGGCAATTACCAAAACCATCTTTGATTTCTAAGAATTGGAATGATAGAAATTTGCAAATCAAGAAAGTTGGTAACTAACCGGATAAAAAAGAAGCTACTGCACCCACGTAAAAAAATACCTAAATTAAGATAAATCTGAAAAATAACAACTATAAAAAAAAATCATAGAATATACACCTAACCGGAATTAAAATTTCAGATTCCGGCGATGATAATTATCGATGAATAATGATTAGATGTCCGTTAAAATTAAGAAAAAGAACTGAAATGCCAGATGATATAAATATGTTTTTGTTAACTCTTGAAAAGAAAAGTACAGAAACTAGTTATGAAACAACAGACAGATATTGATGTTTCTCTGTTGCAAAAAAAGGAGAGATCAGCTAAGTAATCACATCTTTTGGCCGCCGGTGATTTTATAATCGAACGATTGTCCCAATAGATCACATCAACCTCCCAACGCTCTCACAGTAATTCTTTTATGTTTTTTTTTTTGGGGTCATTTTCTCAAGGCCAGCTTTGTTTTTTCTTACGGACTAAATTGTAAGAGAAATTAATTTAAAGAACTAAAAATAAAATTGTGCTTTTCCGGTTTTATGATCGGCGAAAAATTCAGGCAATTTCCGGAAGAGCGGGTTGGTTGAGATCGATGTTAAGAAGCGGACGTGGCTTGACATCGTTGTGGTTCAAATCAATGACAGACGATGAATCGGAGTCGCTTTGTACTCCACCGTTAAACGTCGCATGAAAATCATGACGATCCAATGTCATCCGTTGATACTGCTGTCCTTTCGTAACACCAGGCCGAACGAACGCATCAAAGTAGAAAACTTGAGGACTTGCAACAGCCGGTACGCCGGTGGCAAAAACGCCGGCAACCGGGGAAACTTTCTGGAAAGGAAACCTAAACGTGGAAGATCCATACCCGGAAACTGCCCCGTGTCCGAGGTTGAGATTTATCGGCGAAGAATCGATCATGAGCGTCGGCTCGCGGCTTGAGGACTCCACGGTGCTACTCTGGCTAGGACTCTGGTTGTTGCTCTGGTTATTACCATAATTGTTACAGTTATTCCCATTGTTGAGATTTTCACAGGAAAGCGGGAAATTAGTCTTAGCCTTGGCACCGCGAAATTCCCGGGCGGCGGTGTCGTAGGCTCTTGCAGCTTCCTCAGCCGTATCAAAAGTTCCTAGCCAAACACGACTCTTCTTCCCCGGATCTCTGATCTCAGCAGCGTAACGTCCCCATGGGCGCTTTCTCACTCCTCTAAAATGAACCTCCTTACTAGTTCCGCTACCGGTGCCGTAACACTTGACGGCCGCCGTTTTCTCTCTCGGCGCCATTTATAAAGGGAAAGACTTTCCGTTTTCCGTTAAAAAAAAGAGCGTAATGTTGATTTATCTGTTTTTGTTGAGAGAAAACGCTGGGATTGGTGTAGGGTTAAGAGAGAAAGGAGGGGGAAGCGAGGAGGATTTTATAGAAGGGAATGAGGAAACGGCGACGGATTTTAAAGGAGAAGGGGACACAGTCAATGAAGAATTTGACTGAGAGGGCGGCTGAGGGAAGGGTGGGGAGTGATGTCAGTTTTGTAAATTACATAAAGTAAATTACGTGGCATCTGGGTTGTCTTGAAGAGAGCATACTCCATCATTATCATTATCTATCGGCTGTTGTAGGCTATTGATTGCGTGCAGTGGTATGCGCTCCATCTCACTCTCTCTTTCATCGCGTCAACTCACACACCACACAAAAAAAAAAATAAAAGCATTTATTTTTGTAAATATTGATAAACATCGCAAATAAGAATTAAGGCGCGTGAGTATTGTGGTACAGTGAGAATAAAAAGTTCGAACAAGTTGTCGGCATTTTCTGATATCTCGCCGCGTGACTTGGATCGGTTACTTTGATTTTTGATACTATTAGATATGAGGACAGAGGGCCAGCCCCTACCTAGCTGCCTTTGCTTTGTCTCTTTGCTCACTCTCTCTCTCTTTTATTTTCAGTTTTTTTTTTATTTAATTTTTACGGGCTTTTTTAAACACCAATCCACGCCTTTATTTGATCTGCGTTTGAACCGCTCGCTTGGACGAAAAGGTTAACCACTACCCAATTAAATCTGGCCACGTTTCGTTTGTTCCTCACTCGTGTTGATTGGCACGTAACACTAAACACACGTTAAAAATAAAAACCACTTCTCCCCACGCTCCAACGCCTGCTACCGCACGAGTAGTTTCTGACACTTAGTATCAATTTCACCCGACAGCTCTCTTCCCCCACTCCCTGCTATCCCCCGTGAATCACACGCTGCTCTTTTAGTCAAATTACTCTACTACCCCTCTCACCCTTTTTGCGGCATTGTTACAAGTTACCAGGTTTTTTATTAAACTGTTTAACAATCACGCAAAATACGTCGCCGTAACTTTAGAGATGTTAGATGTTCATTACAAAGTTGCCCGTTTGAAGCGGATGCATGGCGTGGCGTGTCCTGTTTCCGGGGCAGGTTCCTTGCTGTATTTAACCTAAATATAAATGCATCATTCAATGGAACACAAATGCTGGCCCTTAAAACGGATTATACGAGTTTAAAGTTTTTTTTTTTTCCAAGACTTCAATGAATTTCTTTAAGTATAATTTTTAAAGTTTTAGTAAAAATGCTTAAATAAAAATACAAATTTTAAATGAAGAAATTAAAAAAATTTATTACATAAATCAAATGTATAAATTTTGATATATTTTTTAAATAATTATTTTTATTAAAAGTTTTGACAAAGTTTTGATAATTTAATATTTATCAATAAAATTTTGATTATAAAAGTTGTTTTTAATAATTTTATATCATTAATTTTTCATTAAATTTTATTAATCTATAAATTTTTGGGTGATTTTTTTTTCAATAGAAAATTTCATGAATTTTTTAAAAATCATCACCTAAACTTTACTTATCACGAGGGATTAAGGAGTTGTTACAAATATCAATTAATAAATTTCTTTTTAAGTTTAAAATTATCAAATTTTAAGTTTAACTACTGTCATTTAATGAAATCATGATTTTCAAATTGAGGGGCGAAAATCTTATATTTAATTTTTAAAAAGTAAATCATGATTTTTTTACTTATTTAAAATTAAATTTAATATAAATATCATAAAATTTAAAAAAATTTTGAGATCATAGAACTAAAGATCGGTGATTATAAAAAAAAATGCATATAAAAATGATTATAATTTTCATCATACATATGCAAAGCATTATTTTTTATCAGTTAGGAAAGTCTAAAAGCAAAACCTTCCTATCAATTCAAATACACTAAATTTGTAATTGAAATTTTTTTTTCTTTCTACTAATAATTTGACCACCGAAACACATTGAAAATAAAATTTTTTTTCTCTTTCTAGAAATAATTTGACCACTGAGACAAACAGGGGACGACAGGCATGACCATCCCGCGATTTTTATCACCCTTATAGCGCAAGTCTTTTTTTTTTTTTTTTATTGAATTTACTATTTGACCCCTCTGTATCCGCAAACCTAGCTTCCCCTATGGAGACAAAGGCCATTGCAGCACCAGAAACACCTTATGACAATAAAGCCTTAGATTTGAGGATTTGGCTTGGGAATTGAATTAAGACGGTTTTTCTCAGCGTTGTCTGATGCTTGATGATTTTTCATATCTTTTTCTACATTTATTTAATAAAAAAAATTCTTTTATTCTTTGGTAGGTATACGGAATATACGATACGGAGTTGTATCTCACAACAAATAAAAATTTGTTTGTTAATGTTATGTTTCCTAGAACAACCACCGTAGATTATATGCTTTTAGTATCTTTTGGGCGGCTGCCCATAAAATTTTCCCAAGATTCCACGCTTCAAAATCAGCCCCAAGCTGCCGGCTGTTCGGCAGAAATTTTGGGTCCACACCGCACTCTCAGTCGCAATTGACTTGATTGACTTTGAAATTAATTTCTTCAAAATCTGCCCACATTTTTTTGGTTTTGCAATTTGCCCCACTTTTCATTTTTCCTTTACCATGAAAAACCGAGCATTGTTTCCATTACCACATAGCCTTCGGGTTCAAATTGTTGAAAAACAAAAGTCTTACATATATGAACATTTACATTGAATTATTAACAAAAATATTTATAATCAAGTAAATAGTTTTCAAGCAAATAAACTTATTTTTCTTTGTAATCATTTTTTGATGATTTTTTCCCTCTCTTTGAATCCATCAAGGTTTGATTACTTAAGAGCCAAAAAAAAAAAAAAAAAAAAAAGAGGCTAGGCATGAGAAACGTGGGAAGCAGCAGGTGAGAAAGTGGCGACATGATAGACAGAGAGATTTTGATTTTTGATAAGAGCTCCATTAAAAACACGGGACACGTTGACTCAACAGATAGCCCTCCATGTGTAGTCCAAGCCATCACCTTTCTGGTGGCTCTGGAGTCTGCCGTCTGGATCTGGATTTCAAGTCTCCCCATCTGCTGATTACGAACCGTGCAGTCAAAAGCCAGCCACCATAGCCAGCAGCTCATGTGGTCTCTTTCACATGGGCCACGTTTTTTCTTTTTTTTTTGAATTTACGAATAATGCTAAAATCTATGCATTAAATGAAAAATTACTAAATTTTCCTTTTCAATGGAGAAGGTCTGTTTATATTTTTTTTTGCAAATTGAGTAATTTTTTAATTAAATATATAATTTCATTAATTATTCAAGGACGATTCATCAAACATCACTTAATAATAACATCATTTGTTAAAAAAGAAATTATTATTTTTAATATGGCACATCGATTAATAACATTTGTTATTTGTCAAGAATACGCCATCGACGGGGGACATGAGATGTGTCCGTTTCCCATTGTCTTTTATGAAACATCTGTATCTTGTTTTTATTTTGCGGGGCGGCAAAATTTTCAAAACCAATAAAACGTGAAATCTTGTGTGAATTCGAAGTGAGAAATGGGTGCGGGGCTTCTCGCTATTACTTTAAAAAAAAAATCAAATGTAAAAATTTGCATCCATACGAAGTTAATCATATTATCATATTATATTTTTATTAAATATAATTTTAAATATGATATAAATAATTTTGATATAAATTTAATATATATAAATAATATAAATAATTAAAATATAAATATGACATATTTATTACATAACATGACTAATATGATTTTTTTATATTATATTAATATATTTAAAATTATGAGATTTAATTTAAATAGACAAATGATTCCCTGTTTTATGCGTGTTGAACATCAAATCAGTTTTTTTTTTTTTTAATCTTTTTTGCGATGTTAAAATTTTGCTTGGACTCCAAAGAAAAAAAAAATTAAGATAGAAACTGTTTGGGCATTTTTCCCTGTATGGGGAAAATTTTTCCAGACGAAAGAATCTGGAACATGGAATTGCTCCTCATGATTTTGATGCTTGTATATTATGTCAACAAAGAATAGTGGTACCAACACTATTTGTCAACAAACTAAGGCTACAATGAAGTGAAAGCATCCATTGCAATTGATTGATTGAGGATCTAGAAGCATCTCCCATGAAGAAAATGTTTTTTTTTTTAAGAAAAATCTAGAAGCATTTGTGTTGCTGGAAGTCTCATGTTCAAATTCATTTGATTCCAAGCCATTGCAGAATTTGCCTTTGCCGGGACTTCAACAAGTCAAAAACAATGGAGCTTGAACAAACGAGGGAGTTCGGAAAAGCAGTTGGGCTATGATGATAGCTCAGGTCCATTCAAACCAGCTGGGCTAAGCATTAGTTCCCAGGTTACATATTCAGTTAGATGGACCAAAGGCTTCTGTTTGTGGATTTGGTCTGGCCAACTTCTTTTTGGACCTCTTCTGAACTTGGGATTTAATTTTAAACGAGTTACTCAGTAATTAATAATTATATCTCAGTTTGGGTTTCTTCCATTTTGTAAAGCTTTTGGTTTTTGAGCAGCACATGGAAGTGAGAGAAAATGGTGGATTGCTGAAATGGATACATTCTACCAGAGGAGCATATGCTTGAGTGGTGTCTCATCATCACTTAATAGATTTTCACTAGCAATACCATTCCTTTATTTTCTTCTTTGTTCACTCTATCTGAAAAAATTGTTCCACGAAACAACCCAATAAGAATATAATGAGAGCTTGGGTACATCACGTTCCTGAGAGATCACCAAATCATTTGCTTCAAAATTTTGATACCTTCTTTTTTCCTTTTTTTTTTTTGTTGCTTCAATCATCATCACAACATCACCTTCTACCAGTAGCCCTCCCACTTTAGAAAAACATCCACCCAACAGCCCAACCAAATATGACAAGAATATGTTCCACTCAACAACAAAAAAATTTCAATTATATTATAAAAAAAAGAGTTATTATCTCTTTAATATCTTGAAGAAACTGTCTTTATTATGACAGTATTTTTGAGACGAGGAGATTGAATCTTTAAGATTATAATTGATGTATAAGATGATTGATATGATAAAATAATAATTATTTTGCATTATATTTGATTTATATCTAAAAAAATAAAATTATAAAAAAGATTAATCGATCTTTTAATATACAATGATTTAATCTTTTTAAAGCGAAAATATTTATTTTTAATTTATGAAATTAAATTTGTATTCTATCATACTCTTAAAAATTATATCAATAATTTAAATTGTATTAATTTAAAAAAAAATAATTTTAATTAATAAATAAATTATCTTATAATAATCTTTGCATATATAAAATATAAGATAAGATGAAATTATTTAATTTAATCTTATTCATAATATTATTTTATTTTATTCTATCATAATCTTGTATACTAAATACATTAAAACAAGACAATATTGTAAGAATTTCTTCAAAAATGAAATCAGACTTCATCTTCCACAGGAGCAATAACATAACTTGAAGGATACCATTAACGACAAATTTTGGTGTAGAAATGGATAAAATACAGTTGTACAAGATGAGTTGTTTCCTTCAAAGTTGTTGCCTTAAGAATACAAAATTATCATTATTATTTATATATGATATTAAATCTAAGTTATATGTAAATATTTACAAAGCGTCAAGCATTACCCACATTACAACCTGACCTGCGTGAAGAAAATGAATCATCTTTGTTTTCTTTCTTTGGAGTTTGGTCTACCAGCCAACAAATCCTAAGAAACTGGAAACCAAACAAAATCATAAGTTAAAACCTTAAAATTAACAAACATAAATATATAAAATTAACATCACTTAAACCTAAATCCATCAGAATTGCATGAACAAAGTCTAATGCTGACGAACAGTTAATGCTATGACAAGTACTCAAGGTGAAGCAGCAGTAAAAGAAGCTGAAAGATGTTGAATTTGAAGTTTTTTGAGGGGGAAAAAAGGCTCGGCAGCAGTAGTTTTGTGTATGGAAATGGATATATCTGAAGCTACAGATTAAAAGGAAAGCTTTTTCTGTGAAAGACAAGGTTTTTCTCTGAAGGTTTCTTTTTTTCCCAGATCATTTACTGTGAAATAAATCTTACCCTGGTCTCTGCCAACTAATTGAGACATTATACAATCCTAAGATATTAGCTTTCAGGAATTTTAGACAAGACAGGGAATTGGGAAACCAAACTTGATTAAAAACGATCTTAATCCAATCAAATTGGATGGGGGGAAAAACAAAGACAAGAAAAGAATTGAGAGTTGAGAATTATAGAAGCTGTTAAAACATGAACGAACCTGAGAGAACGAACAGCGAGGTGTTGAGAGAGAACATGGAAGAAGAAATTGGCTCCGTGAAGGAACACCACAATTCCCGTACACCCCAACACAAACAGCTCCACCATCATTGGAAAATCAATCAAAAGTCCCTTCTTACCAAAGAAAACAGAACACGAGAAAAACCCGAAGTACAGAAAGATAGACTTCCTTTACCAAAGACTCCGTTAAACTCTTCAAAAAAGTGAAGCACCCTTAAATGCTTGACTTGTTCTTGTGTTAATCAATAAATCATGATTATATAATCAAATAATTTAACTATTTATTGTTACTCAAAGGAGTTGTGGGTGTCGAGTGTTTTACATCCTTGTCTGTTATTGTGGACAAGAGTATAGATTCCTCCACTAACCTTCCACTTTTTTAATACACGAAAAGCAGACATGATTGGGAGCTGTGTATGACTCTTGCAAGTTGGAGATTTGACCAAGTTTTTTGGCCGCTCGATTTTGGTGGGTTGAATGGAGAACGATGCAGCTGAGGTGTAGGGGAAAAGAATTAAAGTGGAAGACAAAGCGTGGAATTTTTTGTGGCCTACTACTAAAAAAGTCGATTTGGAACCGACTTTGTTGATCCGCCTGCCAACTGCCATACTTGGTTTAGTTTTAGCCACAGCCTATGATAAATTTGTGACGGACCCGCTGCCACCAGCCACTGGTGTTGCTCTTCTGGGTTCCAGTTGGCTTTTCCTTTTTTCTTTGTTTTTTTTTTTTTTTTTTTGGGGGGTGGGGTGGTGGTTTGCAAGTGGTTCTCAGTGTACCTAAACAATAATCAATTCATACAAGATTCAGGTTTTGGCTCATATACTTGGTTAAATCTTTGTTTAATATGGCTGACTTTTTTTAATGCTAGGAGGGCCTTTGGGACATTAATTTTGAGATGTTCTAAAAATATAAATTGAAACTTAAATTTAAATTAAAAAAATATTTTTTTTGAAATAACATCATAAAAATTTCATGTTAAAATAGATAATATATTATAGATTAAATACGGATATTCATAAATGATATTAAAATAATCATAAATCAAATATGAGTTAATGTTATATCATGAAAATTATTTTTAAAATTTCGAGAAAAATCAATGTTTTATGATAGGAGTCAATTTTAGAATTTTGAAGCTTGATATGATATTGATTCTATTTATATAATTTTGTGTTGGGGACATCAAAGTTTTGAAAATTTTGTGACATCTTAATTTCACATCAAAATGTTACGAGAATTTGTTATAATATATAAATTAAAACTTGAATCAAATTTATAAATTTTTTTTTATAAGATAAAATTATAAAATTTTTAAATCAAAACAGATAATTCCTCTTAAATTAAATGCAAATTTTCATAACCCTTACTATTATGATCAAAAATACAAAATAAAATAAACTTAAAATTTAAGTCAATTTATTCATATAATTTATTTTTTAAAAAATACAAAGTATTTGAAGTTACAATCCTAAATGTAAACCCTTCCCAATGCAAAATGATTAAATTTATAGATGCAAGCAATGTTGGTAAAGAAATTAAACATGATTAAATCTGTGCTTGAGTTCATTTTGAAGATGAGAAAGTTTGAAGATGAGAAAGTGGGAGGTAGTGCACGTGCGTGAAATGGGGCAGCTATGCACCAAACCACCCTTTTTTGTTTGCATAAAAGTTTATGAGTACTGTCGGACCGACCTAACGTAGACAAAACTAGAGAGATAGAATGTCCTGACGTTTTACTTGCTATTCCATTTTTTCACTTTTGACCCTTTTTGTATCGGGTTAGATGTCAAATTGCCAAAGCTGGGGATGCGTGGTGGTTTGGAGGACTTCGTGTTGGCTTGTTGCTGAACCAATTATCAAAGTGGGAAGTAGAAACCCACGTTTTGCTTAATAGAAACTGAAACGCAGGAAAGAAATTCCTTTTTTGCATGTGGGATTAAGGTGAGTGAATAACTTTAAATGTAATGAATTCAAGCAATTCAGCAAGTTTTAGACATGTGACAAAGGTCCCGGTTTGCTTAGTAGAGTTCCTTGGTCCTGTTGGTTGCATCAAGGATTTGAAACCCAATCCTGTCTATACTAAGAATTCAAGAGAAAGTCGATGTTTTTCTTGTTGTGTAGCCTAAGTATTGGATAAGATATGGTGAGAAGTGGGAAGAAAAGAGGTTTGGTTTACCCCCATACAATCAACCCAGAAATTAGAATATCAGACGAGAGAATTGCAGGGTTTCTCCTTGTTCAATTCACTTTCTGCTGGAACCAACTACAAAGAAAAAATTGGAGCTATGCTAGAAACTAAGGTTAAAACAGCTTTACCTTTAATTGTAAGAAGCATCTCATAAATTAAAGTTAAGCTATAAACTAGAAAGGTTATTTTTACCCCAGAATATAGTGCAATTCTGGTAGAAAAGGAGCTATAAAATGATGGGGGGGTCTCATCATGAAGCAATCATGTGGTGCTTCAACATTCAGATTAGACAAGCATTGGGTCGATAAAAGTTATAAAATCATTAGAATCCTACACAGAAGTGCCTCTCACCAAGATTTTGATAACTAACTTCATTATTTTTCATTCGACTTACTGCTTTTGTTGGTCATTTAAAAGAGTTGACAACAACAGATCTTGGACAAAACCGGCTCTCCCTGTGGCTTGCCGATTCCATTTTTCCCGCTCTTCATAACTCAAACAAGGATCAAAACTGCATGAGAGAAAAAAAAAACAGAAAGTTTTTTCAAAAATTCAAGGCAGTCCACAATTCATGCAGCAGCAAAGGTTATGCCAAAGCTCCATTAGACATAGTATTCACTAGGTAAAAAAGGGACTCCTTGGATTTGTTATTAGAATCAAAGTTGCAAATTAAAAAATATACATCTTAAAGAAAAGTTAAAGGACTAGGAAAATGTAACAACGTTATTGAATATGCTCCTCCGTAGAAAAGATCTGAACCATTACCTCGATTTCCACATATGTGCTGTAGCCACATTTTTTGCAGCAATGTCTTCAACACTAGTTACAACAGATTTTGTAATTTCTTCTGCTTCAGATGCAGGGAAATTCAAAATGAGTGAAGAAAGAAATGAATCAGTAGCAGCATTAGAGACATTGGCACTGCTTGAACTATATGCACCACCCCCTAGAAGCACTTGCAGATGTGCTTCGTGGAGATCCCGGTCCAGGAGAGACAGTGCCTGACTCTTAGGAATTGCAACTCTACGTAACCTACGACATCTCTGCAGGTAATCTTTTGTTAAAGAAAACTGGTCTAACAATTCAACTTAGTAAATACAGAATCAAAGAAGCTGTACACGCATAATTTCCAAGTCAGATGAGAGAAAAACAAGTTAATGAGAAGTTCCTTTCCATTATTAAGGATATCTTGAATAAATGTCCATGTTGCAGCTTGATATGACTTAGCATGTCTCTTGCAACTTTGACAGAGCAAATTGGACAAATCTGCAACAGTAAGGTTGATGCAGTATAAGATTCTTTCATGACAAGAAAATCTCTCAATTAAAATAACATGCAAAAACTAATATGACTAGACTTGTATAAGGTGCTATCTAGTTTTGTTGGTAAAGTATCAATGGTTGTACCATTGAAATTTCTTTTCTTCCAAATCAAGCGTCCGATACATTAATACCCAAACCTTCAATCCACAAACAAGAAAAGATCCTAAAATCATCAGCAGCATCTTGGACTTGTTATAGAAAACAAGACTAGTGTGTGAAATTCTCATCATATTCTAGAAGCATCAAATCACCCTCTTTTCATAATTTTAACCAAAAAAAGGGGGATATATGGTGGTCTCATCACTTTATAATCTTATTCACCAAAACAGTAGAACCAAAGATCAAAAGAAAAAAAAATTCTAAAATGAAAAGCTTACTCAGATAGTTGCACAATTGCCTAACAAGAAAATAACAATGGCAGCAACACTGCCAGGTTCCTAACAATTTGAGCTTTCCCATAGCCCGGTCGATTGCTACTAAATATCTTTAATTTGATTATCTAAATAAAAAAAGATTACACAAAAGAAATTGTATAAGAAACTACTATTATTTTATTAGTATTCCTTTTGAACGTGCAAACAGATGCCTTACAGCAAACCAAGCAACAAATTTGCTACTAAGCTTGCCTGGGTAAGAAAGAAAAACATCAAACTTACAAGAACAACCTCGTATAAACATAACCAAAACGGAAACAAAACGATCTTTCTGTTTCTATCCATTAAACCCAAAGAAAAAAAAAACTTCCTTTTTTTATTAATAATAATATATAAAAGTGAAACTTGCTCACCGTAACTTTTGACTCGCAGGGATGCTCATTTTCGAGATGCGAACACAGAGACGAGATATCGAAATCCTCGTAACAGTACGGACATGGGAAATCGGGTCGTACCTCGTCCTCGACCTCAAAATCATGGATGCTCAAACGATCTTTATTTATTTATTGTTTACATTTCAAAACAGAAACACCAACATAAAAAATGAGATAAAAAGAAAAAAACCCAGATCAAATATTAAAATAATAATAATAGAAAAACGAACCCAAATGAGAGCTCTGATGATGATGCTGCAAATTATATTGGCGTTTGGCAGCTGCAAGACGAGATGTCCAGAAATTGGAATCCATTGAAAGACCAAAGGATGAGCTTGGCGCCTTGCCCTTGGATGTTTCTCTTCAAACTATTTACTAATTATTACTATTCACCAACAAAAATATAATCTTTAAAACAAACAGAAATATATCTATATCTGCTGAAGATGTTTTTTTTTCCTTAAAAAATTATATGTTTCAGGGTTTTGTTTGGCTTTATGGCTTTGTCAATATCAACAAGCTCTCAAGTCGAAGCAGAGAAAAAGAGAAAAGTTAAATGGGTGTTTTATTGATAATTGATGATGCATGATTTTATGATTAAAAAGTTATTTCTTTTAATTAAAAAGAAATATCTTAATATGAGAAAACTTCAACAAATGACGATTGAATTGAGGGACAAAGAAATGAGGCGGTGGTTAAGACTAAAGACCAATGGACAAGAGGTGACGTAGAGTAAATGTCCGCGTTTTCTCCTCGTTTTTTCCTCATGTTTTTTATTTAATTTTTTTTTTTATTTTATAGTTCGGGCAGAAAGCGGTGCCCATATTATTCTTATTATAAGGAGATAAAATAATACTATATATTTATATATATCAAATTATAAGTAAAAATATAATAATTATAATTAAGTATTCTATAATTAAATGATGAAATAAATTAATAAATAATAATATAATAAATTTAACATAAATTAAATTAAATTTGTATATAATAAAATTTAAATTTTAAATTTTAAAGTTTTGAATTCTTATTTTATTATTAAGTCAAAATTTTATCAAAAAATAATAGAGTTAAAATGAATGTTGTTTTTAATAAAAAATAAAATAAATATTAATTAAAGTACGAAATAATTTATTACAATAAATTTTTTATTTAAAATTTTTAAAAATTAAAATTTGATTATTAAAATTAAAAGATTGATTTGTTGGCATGTTAAGACATATATTACTAATAATTAATATTATCCAAATTAAGAAGTCAAACTAGTTCAATGGTATGTCCAAAAGTGATGAAAAGGTCTAGCGTAAGATCTTAAAGACTAGCCCGCAGAGAAAAAATGCCTTAAGTATTCGAATGTTCGAAACGACACCGGTTATCGGGGTTTCATTGTTATGAGAGAGAAACAAGAACGTTTCAATTTCTGTTCTGGCCTTCTAGGGCTTTTCCATTTCTCATTCTCTGACAAGCTCTGTGAAAAGTAAAACACCAAAAAGAAGAAAAGCAGAGAAGAGAAGAGGTTATAGCATTGGAATCAATGGCGACGACAGGCCAGCAAAAGCAACAAGAGCAAGAAGAGAAGCAAACAATAGAAAAGAGAAAGCCAGTGTTTGTGAAAGTGGATGAGCTAAAGCCAGGGACCAACGGTCACACCTTAATCGTCAAGGTCTTGTCCTCTAACATGGTCCTTCAAAAGGGTCGAGCTGCTTCTCAACATCTCCGCCAAACCCGCATCGCTGAGTGCCTTGTTGGAGACGAGACCGGCACTATTCTCTTCACTGCTCGTAATGATCAAGGTCCATTTTTTAACCCTCTTTTTTTTCCTTAAAAAAGTTTTATCCTTTGCTGATCTGATCTGAATTTCTCTCAAAACTGTACATTTTGTTTCATCCTTGATACCAAAGTTTGGATCTTTCCTTTGTTTTTCTTTTTCTTTTTCTTTTTCGCTTGTGTTAAAGATGAAATTCAGTGGCATTTTGATGATTTTTATCCTATTTTTGTTTTGTTAATGTAAGTGTGGATTTGATATGATCAAGGATCTTAGTTCTTAGCTGCCATTGAGGGTTATTTAGTATTGTGATGGTGGTTTAGTTATATGAATTGAGTTTCTTGATTTATCCTTTGATTGGTAGGATAAACCTCTAGCCGAGTGAGTTTGTTTCTTATTCTATTATTGTGATTGAATCGATTTGCCATGTATTAAGTTTTATTTCTTTTATTTATCAATTGAAACGTTATGGAAACCCTCAAGGATGTATGGTAAATTAATCAAGAACGTAATTATTGGTTGAATTGCCGTTCAAATCCTTAATTTTCTTTTCATAGTTAATCTTGGTGGCCTGTCTGTGAGATTGTTGCGCAAAGTTGCAAAAATAGTGAACTCTTTTATTTTGGTTTTTGGGTTTCCAGTGGTGACTAATCTGACACTCATTGGCAATGTTTTGAAACTGCTTTGTATTTTACTTGCAGATACCTTGGGTGCATGTATTTGATTTTCTATTTTTGTTTTGCATGAAGAAATTGAGAGAAAGACACTTCCAACCTGATAACATTTTCATGGGGTGGTGGGTTGAGAGAATAGTACAATAACAACAAATTAAGCTTTATATCTCATAACTCTGGGTTGGCTGTATGAAAGGCCAAAAAAAAAAAAAAAGAATCATGTTAGGTCGTAGTTTTGAATCTTCTTGTGCCACTCATTTCTATAAAAAACAATTTTTTTCATCTATTTCCTTAGACGTGCTAAAATGCTACTCTAAACTCCATGCAGTTTGATAATAATCATGCTTGAATCCATTTGCAGTGGACTTGATGAAGCCAGATGACACTGTGATTCTTCGAAATGCAAAGATTGATATGTTTAAGGGTTCTATGAGGCTGGCTGTCGACAAATGGGGCCGGATTGAGGTCACTGATCCTTCTAACTTTGTTGTTAAAGAAGATAACAATCTATCTCTTGTCGAGTATGAGTTGGTTAATGTAGCTGAAGAATGATAGAGACTGCGTGGACCGCAGTGACTGGATACCGAAGGAGTTCTTATGAAGTGGCCTGATGATTCTTGTTTAATCTTCATAATGCTGGTGAGATGCTATTACGGTACAATTTTCATTGTGAAAAGTGTTGGGTTTGGTATACAAATCTTGCTGATGGTTGGTCATGCTGCTTTATACTTTTAACATCTAATGGTTTAATTTAGTACTAGTTGGATATGTAGAATGCTATTTCTTTCTTGTGATCAAATTGCGTTTGGATATTAAGTGTTGATAGTAAAATCCTTCTCTATTGTGTTTTTAGTTCTTCATTGCTTTAAATACTTTATTAAGTCTCGTTTGTTCTTCTTCAAAATATTTGCTTCAAAGTGATGTCAATGGCATTAAATTGAAAGATGTACTTGCAAGTTTTCAATTGTTAAATATCCATACGTGATGCGTAACTTTTGTGTTCTGGTTTTATTTGGGCGGTGAAAAGGACCAGGCTGGGCAATCTCATTTCATTCCTTAATGATATGGGATTCTTTCTCACATGTAACCACCCCAACAATATATGTCATATATATCAAGATGTTCTCAATTTATGGTTTTACTTTGAAATTATTAAAAGTTCATGAAAGTTTTGGGAACAGAAATTGCATTTCATATTTGTATCGAAGATTAATTTGATTGATGTGGCAAAAGGCTGCAATGTTCAAGATTGGACTGCAAAAGGGTTCGTATTCAAATAATTGGGGCAAGCCTTCTTTAAGCTCAAGTGTAGTGTTCCATGAGTTTATTGTGATCTGAATAAAAAATATTAGTAAAATGTATTTCATAGATTTATTGTAGCAATCTGGGCAGAAAATATTACATAGGATGATACATGGATTTATTTTGTATGCAATAAGAAAGATTGACAGGATGAAAGCTGCTAAAGTTGCTTGGTTGGTTTACTAGGTAGAAAATTAATGCTACTCGGAATAAAGCAGTTAGCGGATTTTAGTAAGAATTAAGTCATCCATGGGGATACAACAACTACAAGTCTACCTGCAAAATTTATTCACTAAAGCATGCTATCCATGACAACCTGTGTGAAAATTGACGAAGGAAACGTCGAACTTCCATTATTTAAGGGTAAGGACCAGGAAGAAGAAACATTAAACTTGGTGATAACTGGTATTTAACTTGTAAGAATAAAAAATGATTGGATACCTACTTCCGGATGCTCACAGAACAAATGTTACATAACGTCGGATTTTCACATTCGACCAGGGAGAATAAATGCATCGAGTCCTACAAGGTATGATAGAAATTTTCATAGACATGAACAGATCATCGCATCCCAAACACAATCATCCATCTACAGTACAAGAAAATGGGTGCACGGTATTAGAAATGCATAACGATTTTATCCACACAAAACAATATCAACACACAATGAGAGAATTAGAACAGAGAACACAACTAGAACCTATTTAGGCATGGTCCACAGGTGTGCTGATCCTAAACCCAAATTAAAAGATAATGGACATGACCAAAGGAAGCAGAAGCTACAACACTGGGAAGGTTACAGGTTCAAAATTTAGGATATAGAACAGGACAAGAGTGGAAGCCTATATCATTAACAAATTATCAATTTCCAAGAACTTCAATATCCTGGAATTAAAATTCCTCTGGAAACTACAAACTAGTCAACATGAGCATGAAATTCAATTTTTCATAACAAAATTTAATATGAACACTGTTTCTTCCCTTACAGCCCTCAAATATTCAGAATGGTTCAAATTAAAGGCAACATACATTAATAAAAATAACAAAATATCATCATCATCATCATCTTATCTAATGTTTCAATCACAAAACCTTCAAAAGCACCTATTTATGATTTAATTCCTTCCAACTTGTGGACGAATAAGAATGTTACTCATCACCATGTTAAATTTAAAAAAGCATCTAAAGACCCTACTATGAAGCTTTATTCCACCACCTTGTCTTAGAGTGCATTTATCAAAAACTTTGCCTGAACTTTCCGACATTCATCATACATCATCATTGCAATCTGAGTGAAATAACAAATAATTATTGGTCTTATATCCTTATACTGCCATGAATATGAATGTAAAAAGGTTTAGTTCAAGTTAAGTTGCAAAACTTATTAACAGCCAAATAAGACTATCAGCTCAAATATGCACAAGCAAAACGCCTATCAACTGAAAAGAAGTGTCAGATTTCATGCATTTATTCTTTTTACAATTACAACTAAATTGCATCATTGAGAGCCATTTGACCCTTTTCGATCCATAAAGTATGTAAACAATTAAGCAAGTCTAAACATTCAGAAAACAATCTAACACAAAGACAAACTACATAACAAGGTTCCACTTTCAGGAGTTTAACAGTAACTTCACGATCAATCAGCTTACTTATTTAAAAAATATTTGAAAAAGATTTCATCAATCATCTCTAGAGCCATGAAATTACAGGACATAGCATTTGACCTTGTCTTTTTTACATTAATTCAGAAAGATGATCTCCTCAATTAAACTACTGAAGAAAAATTCAGTAGCAGTTCCAACAAATTTAACAATGAAAAACTCATACAAGCCTCTCCCTCTCTGTGCTTATCCTTCATCTAGTCTTGTCTTGCCCTACAAAAGGAGAAGAAAACTTACATTCTTTCATTTATTTACAAGACAGGAGAATAGATTACCTATCCAAAAAAGAGAAGGGGAAAAAGAGGTGAAAAAAGGGCATACAATATGCAGCATTTGGCTACTGTTTTTTGAGTGGTTTATGCACGTCTAAAACACTTATTGTGGGACAGTTATGGTTAACAAAGACAGTCTACTTTCTGTCATAAATTCTTGTTTCTAATACATATTTAGGAGTATATAATTTTCCTTCTTGGTATTTAACTGCCAATATCTTTTCTGGTTACAAGATAAGTAATAAAGAATGAACATAACACGAAACATTCAAGTTTATCATTTGTTAAACCACAGAGTTTAGGTTTAGGAACCCTTAAACATTTTGAATTTTCCCACATAAAATGACACCATTTCAACTCTAAGGACCAAATATGGTTTCCTTTGATTTTGCTTCTGCAACTAAGGACCAAATCCTTCTCAGTAGGAACCATGATTCGATGAAGCATTTTATCTCAATTCAACTTTCATTCAATCATTAAAAACCCAACTCTCTAAAGGCAGCTAAAAGTTAGAAACTTAAAAATGCTTGAAACCCAAAATATGAAACAGATCAACATGAGAAAAGAGTGTATAGAAATACCTTCAGGGGTCCAACCGGCGCTTCGGCGAGAGACGGAAAGCATCGAAGTCAGCAAAGCCGAAGCAGTTGCTGTGTGATACGGAAGCATCGTTTCCACACAGCAGCTCAGCTCCACCGGTGACCTTCTTCAAATTCATTCAAAACTATATATTGTTATTATTAATTTATCCTCTGAACAATTAAGAGAGAGGGATTCATATCCATTACCTGAAAATGCGAGACGAGAGCGGGTTTTGCTTGGAGATCCGAAAGGGTGAGCAGGCCGGTCGCAGCATGGGCTTGGGTGCGGAGGCGACTCTGGTCGCTGCGGTCGCTCGCGAAGCGGCAGAGCGGAGGACGGACCTGGCGGCGGACATTTTTGGTGGCGAAGAATTTGGAGGGTTTCGTGTTTTTGTGAGGGTTTTAGGCTTTCGAGGGGTTTTGCATTTGCATTTGCATTTGGAAGTGGTGTTTTTCTGTGTATGCACTCGTATGGAAAAGCCATTGGTTCTTTCACATCTTTACTGACACGTGGACGTTTGATCTTAACTTGCCTTATTTATTAGCCTTAACTTGATATTTGATTAGTATTTATTTATTTTTTATACTGCTAAAATTGTGTTGATTCAAAGTAATAAAGCCATGCTATCTAATTTTCCCTTGTAAAGTATTAATTTTAAAATTTTACTTTTATTTTTTTGAAATATTAAACATTTTAATTTTGAATTTCTCATGAATCTAAGAGAGAAAAATGTAAAGATAACAATTATGTGGTTAGAGCTTAATTAAGCAATTAATTTTTGATTTTTTTATAAATATGTTTGAATAAAAAAAGTCAAAATAAAAAAATAAAAATAAGTATAAATACTAAAATTTGAATATTGATTTTTTGATACAATCTAACCAAATTTATTATTTCAAATTTGTTTTACATTGGGCTTTTGGAATACTTGGGAGTGCCAAACCATTAATTCACTAAATCATTTTATTTGGCTCTAATAAATTATATACCTTAGAATTAAGTCATGCATAAAGAAGTTAATTATTCCATGGATAATCTGACACATTATTAAAATTATCATTATGGGTTCGAAAGAATTTAAATAGATAATATCTTTTTTAAACAAATACGTAACAAAATAAAAAGATTTAAAAATAAATTAAAAATTAAAAAAAAAAGTCAAGCGTAAACAAAATCTTGTAATAAAAAATTGCTAAAAAAAAGGAAGTTAAAGCTAACCTACTATTACTAAGTTGATTATGCTGTGTGAATAAAAAAGTCCCATAAAGATAAAATAGGTAAGGTTACAATTTAATGGCTAATTTCTGAAAACACAGCAGAAAAGAATTTGGCAGAGGTCAAAGAAAGTTTTATTCTGATTTGTATGCCATGCCATTGAAGTACTGTTTCTTCAACCTCAAACATCCAATTGCTTTGACTTGCTCCTGTTTCTGCTCATCTTTACTAGAGCGCCTTGTATCAGAGGAATGCAAATTCCCTGAGACATGTCTGTGCTTTGTCCTCTAGAGACATCCTTGCAGGCGCCTGTTACAGGTGGCCTATTGCTCTCTTCAGTGCGGATTGTGTTTTGAAAGTAGAGTGATGATCCTCTGTCATGTGGTCTGAATCCAATTAACATCCCCAGAGAAACGCTGTTATCTTGGAAAAATGATGCTGAGGACTGGCCCATGCGCAAATGGAAGAAACATGTTGGCAAGTATTTTTGGTTAATGCATGAATTACATAACTTGTAATTGTGTCTGATCATTGTGCGGAACGTGAATGCAGAGCGAGTTAATGGAGGAAGAAAAGGTTTCTTGGAATTACCTGGGTGTCAAGGTTGGAGGAAGAAAATGAGGAAAAACTGCTTGAGGGAATGTGCAATGAGTATGGTTCATTAACAGCTGGAGATGCAGCCTGTAATCTCTCTTGCAACCGAAGCCTCATGCTCATTATCTGTAACCCAAGTGGCCAGCCCTTGGACATCTCATGATTCTGGGAACAGCCATCAATTGAAAATATACCATTCATTCTCAATACATAGCAAACTGATCAGCAGCTCAGAATCTATATCCAAACAAACCAGTTTCAAAAGCAGTTACTGAAATTAAAGCAATTTTGATTCTCATAGGCGAGATTGGAGATAGGTCCATCCTGCAGGAAATGTCTCTACTGGTAGTGGATAACATGTATAGAAAGAGATTTTGTGTTGAGACTGTCGGTGGAATCACAGATCAGTAAATTTCTAGTGCTAACCAGATAAGGCTACTGAGATGAAATCCTGACTGAAATTCCTATTTAAGCATCAAAATTTAGAGCATACCCCAATGGCCGTTTTCTGTAAGATTGAAATCAAAGACTACCCATGAATCACAATGAGAATAAAGTCATGATAACACTTTATTAGTAAGAAAGTACTCAAAAAGCTTTCAAATTTAGATTCTTCTGTCCATCTCTCTAGTACACAGCAAAAATTGGACTCCCCACTAAGCCAGTAATCGTGGTTACTTTTAGTCTATTACTGCAACATCGGTAACATTCAGCTTAACCAGAGGCCAAAATCTTTCCAACCAAAAAGGAAATTATGAGCAAGAAAATAAGGAAAAGAAAGGAGTATCCGATAAGTTAAAGCAACAGAAACCCAGAAACAGTTTCTTAATTGCCAGAAGATCAAAACAATCAGAACATAAATTCATGAAAAAGTTTACATGCATGATCAACAGAACCAATAGAACAAGAATTAAAAAAAAAAAAGAAGACTGATTATTACCTCAGTGGCCATAGCTTGAGCTCCTAGAACAAGAAACAAATGAAATGAAATGGGCGGTGGATAAATCAAAATGATCACAAAAATGTTGGCACAGGTATACAAAATCCCTGTAACTGTTAAAGTATAAGAAATTGTTTAATGGAGAGGGTCAATAAACGCCTTGGCTTGGCTTGGCTCATCTGGGAGATTCTTCCTCAAACACGGAACAATAAATGGGATGGGTCCCAGGGAAGGGAGTTCAATTTTGCAAATCACATGAAAGAGCAGATTTCAAAATCAAATTTTATAATCATTATCTTAACGTCAGATAATCACAACTAACAACAGTTTAACCTTTAATTTACCGCCATACTTCAAAAATCTGATTATGGTCCATGGACGAACAATAATGATCAGAAGTGTCCAAGATGATGAACTTCTTGTTTATCAAAATTTTTATGTAATATTAGGTACTATTAATAAAAAAAGGTTATTTCAAACAGATAGTAGTAATTTAGTACTAATAAAAAAAAGAGGTGAGCTCAACTCTGTTTCTGATAGGTGATCACTGAAACAAAATGGGTACTGAGGATCTTGTACACATCAAGAAAATCAATGCTGTTAGGCTCCTATCCTAGTATTTCCTTATGGTGTTTTTCATATCTTAATTTCTTTCCTTTCAAGAGGAGAGAAATGGGTTGTTTTAATATGTCGCGAGGTTCACATAAATGGAGTAATCATGTTATCCAGACAGGCTAGGAAACAAAAGAAAATGGGATTCTTGTTGGCTTGTCTATTCACAACTCAGTCATTTTCTATTTGATTTAAATTAGTGTTCAATATTTTTTCTATAACATTTTTTTTATGTAAAAAAACACTGCTATACAAATAATCTACAGAAATTGAGAATTTTTGGGCAATGACAACTTGGGATTGGACCCATGTAATTCATACTTCACTCACACCATAATACCTGCATTCACTTTCCTTCAAATAAGAATACATGCACTTTGAGAAGAGCCAAAGCCATTAAATAAAAAATTTTCTAAGGATCTATAATTGGTTTTTACCGGATTTTAAGGTATGACATTGACTTATTTCCTTAGATTTCACGTCGGAGTGTTAATTTATAAGTAACTGGCTGGCATTGCTGACAGGTGAAACTTAAGAGAGGCAGGTCATGACAGGAATATGGGGCCAAAAAGTTGTGGTTCATATTTCAGGGGAAAGCTTCTTGTAGTTTCTTTTTTTTTTCTTTTTTTTGGCTGAGCTAACTGAAAAACATTACTATCCAGTTTAATTTGGAGTTAAAAAAGTTGAAATCAATCAATGTTTGGGTTGTTAGAATCATTAACTTCACACCCTTTACTTTCTTTCTTTGTCATTTAAATTTCACGCTGTTGAGATTTCAGCTCAGAATTTTCAGACACTAATAATAGCACAACAACTGCTAAATGACAGCCTAGTTAAAGCAAAACAAATTTTTGAAGATGGATTCTGAAATGAACTCAACTGACTTCCTTTGTCTTTCATTACTTTGTTATCCTGAACTTTTAATACATCAATCGTAGACTTCTTCAATGTTCTTGAAAGACCAATAGTTTAAAAGGTCGTAGGAAAATGGGTTATGGTCATAAAACGATTGCATGAGAAATTTAAGACATTTTCCTTTCATATTGACCAAAGTCAGGGATTTGGGTCATTAAAACATGGATCAATTTTGGTGGTTAGATGGTGACTGCCGTGACTTGGAGTTGTCAGAGAGTGATATGTTTAGACAAAACGTACAGAAAAGGTCAGAAGAAATGATTGGTTGAACAAGCCAAAAGCCCAAGAGGTAGCGATGGTGAGAGAAGAGCCGGATGCTTTACAAGCCCACAACCGAGTCTCCAAGCCCAATCAAGTTCTTTTGGTTTCTAATGTATGCCCTAGCCAGAAGGCCCAGCATAGATGGGTACTAGTCCTACTGGACTACTGGGTGATGGGCCTGGGTTAGGCTCTAAGCTAAATGCCAAGATTCTAAGCTCTTAAAAAAAAAACTGCTTGATTCCAAGAAATTTGATTTTATGCCAACGATATGTGCTAGCTCAGCTCCATTCAGTCAACCCCTATGAATCATGCTTCCTTACCAGTCTGACAACAAGTTGATGCCCTGTGTCCCCAAAGACAGGGAATTAGATAAGAGAGAGAGGTGACACTGATATCTCCATATTGAATTCCATATACAAGTCTGGTTCATCAGCTAATGTCTCTTAAATTTCCAATTAAAGCAAAGCAGATCAACTGATCAGAAATGAAATGATGAAGTGACGGATCCATTGGCCTGTGCTTTTACATGTAAATTTTTTTTTTACCAAAACTTGGTTAATATTTGCATAAAAATTCTGAAACAGTTCTGGGAATGAAAAGTATGATCATAAATGGAGGTACAACGACCAATGATGGAAGGAACAAAGGAACTGTGAAAGCCTGGGTGGGTGTAATTATTGGTTTGTTCTACTATCATATATCTCTTCCAGATGACCCATTTCATTTTTTTTTTTTTTCAATTTTAACCATTCAATCCCCAGCATCATGAGTACCTCCCCCAATTATATGCTTCTATTTCTGGGGGTGTCAATAAATTCTTGCATGCTGAAATGGGGTTCCATATCCATTAAGGAACTTTACCTAAATTTCAGGAACAGCATTTTTGCTAGGCCTGGTCCCAAATAATTAGTTGGGTTAGCCTAAGACTTCAAGTGCTTCTTATCAATATCTTATTAAGGACCAGAACCAAACCCTAAAAATTATACTTATAAACATTCCACCGTGACAAAGACCTACAAAACACAAGTCTTTGGATTGCAGTAAGTTCTTATGCTAGTCAAAAAGAAAGAGGACCCCTGAAGCTTTGGAAAACAAATAAAGTTGAAAAAAAAAATCACAATGTATACTTCGTTTAAGGGAGACGATAGTCCAATTGAAAAATAAAGATAGTATGAAATAGTTATTTTATATCAATATATGTCTTTTTTTATTTAAATCATGTCAAATAAAATGAAATTAATAAAAAAATTAATTATTTATTATACATTATATGCATAAGTTTATTGAAATAAATAATTATCATTTAATTATCGCATGTGATATGTAATAAATGATTGATTTTTTTTAATAACATGATTATATGACATAATTTGAATGAAAAAAATTTATGCTGACATGAAATAACTGTTTTATACAATTAATTTTCTCGATTGAAAATGATGATTTTTCTTTTTCTCCTTTCTCTTTCTTTTAGAGTTTTGAATTAGAATCTGACTTTAAAAAATTTTTAAGTAAAATTTGTGAAATCCTTTTATTAAAATGAATTTAAAAAAATTCACATAAAAAATCTAAATTAATAAATTTAAATGTTTTATTACATAAATTAAATATACAAAATTTAAAAAAATTCTAATAAAGTTTAATGATTTTTTACCTAAATATTTTATTAAAAATTTTGATATAATTTTACCGTTAAATAAGTACTGATTAAATTTTAGTTAGATATTTTTATGAATAAGTATTGATTAAATTTTTGATTAGATATTTTTAATAATTGTTTATATATTGATTTTTTATTCAACTCGATTAATTCATATATAAATTTTAATTTTTAAAATAAATTTTTATAAAATCATTTATAATAGAAAACATTACTAACTTTATTTAAAAATTTTCACTTAGCCTTGTCTTTGAATGATATGTTAATCATTTTTATTCTTTTTCTAACTTTTACTTTTATGATGATAAAATTTAGGTTGGCCCTACATAACTTTCCCTTGTTGTTTAGTGTCTACCAACTACCATAATTAACTCTTGAGCATCAATTTGGTGGATTACCTTTCTTAATTAACACTCTAAGGGCTAAGGTGATATTGATAGTAAATTGACAACTAAATGGGATTTAGGGGAGAGAAACATTTATAAGGGGAAAATGTAAATTTAGTAGTTCTGCCACATAACTAAATTACTAATTAAGTATGACAAGAAATAGAAAAAAAAATTAAAAAAAATCCTATTGGTTGCTTATATATTTTATAAGAGTCTATATTTAATACACTATCAGTATATAAATTCTATATACTATTAGTAATTAAGATGATACTACCTTATTAATGAGTAAATTTAAAAAAAAATTAAATTTTTATATATTTATTTTAAATGTTGATATTTACTAATTAATGAGATGGTATCATTTGATTCATTAATAGTGTATAAAATTTATACACTGATAATACATCAAATATAAATTAGTTTAATTTATAATAATGAAAAGGGATTCATTGTTTGAATTAGGAGCACTTGTTTCAAATAAGGAGTTTTTGATTGATATTTGCTTTCTTTTTCTTGGTTTTGAAAGTCTAACCTAAGCATGATTTTTGTGGACCGTATAGATTAATGCATTAAGAATTACACGCATCTAATTACTTGATCAATAATATTTATTAATTTTCATCCAAAGCATTGAACCCAACATTTATTTCTTCACACCGTAAAGATACCATCACATGGAAGTGGTACATAACTAGCTAGCTAGAGATTTCTTCATTTGTTTATGGCAGTTGAAAATCGGTATATATCCATATGTGAGATGACTGATGACGACTAGCATCGAGGATTTCCACCTGATGATTATCCACTGAAGCTGTATATAAAAAAATATAGTTCTATATGTACCAATCTTCCTTGGATTGTTTCATCAATATGAACTCTACACTTTTAACTTTTTAATTTAGCTTCTTTAATGGTTGGTTTAGAGGGGTTCATATAAACCACCCAAGAGGAAAAGATCCAATAATATCATGAAAGATTAAAAATTTTTTATCTGAAATTTTAGTGAGGCTGTCAAGATTATCCTTAGTGCGAATCATGAAACATCCAATGTACGACGTCAGTGTGAAAAACTAAAGAAGTTGATTTTCTTTGTGCTAATTAAGTGAATTTTTTTGTGCAATTTAAGTTTTGCTTGATAATTCGATTGGTAAAAATATTTTTTTTATATCTGATTAAAGATTTAATCATGCAGTAACCCTAAGTAAACCGCAGCGAGGGAATATGAAGAGCTCCCTCCATGCAAAAATGAAGTCAGTCCTGTTTGGAGTTGGCATTGCGAGGGAAGATGGCTTCAAGGAGGTGGAGGTGAGTCTGATGCAGCAACGGTGATACAGGAGGTTGCTAAGGCTGGGGACTCAAATTGGAAAGGAACAGGCATAACAATGGACGTGTTAAGTGCAGCTTCACATTACAGATTTTGCTGCTTTTCTCATGTAAACCGACATGCAAATGCTTTAGCTCATAATGTTACTAGGCTAGGTGGTATTGGAGGTCAGGTCCAAGTGTGGGAGGGTCTCCCTGTTTCTATCACTAATGTTGATTTTTCACCAGAGTAATGAAAGTATTTCATGTTTCTGATAAAAAAATAAACGTACCATCCGGTGTAATCGGACTTCTACATGAAATTTTAGCAACTAGAAACGAAGAAACATATAAAGAGCTAATATTAGAGAATTCTTACATTTTTATTTAATAAAAAAAAAAAAAAAAAACACATAACTCACATACCCTATGCATTTCAAAGCAAAGAACACTATGCAAACCAAAAAATAAAAAGATCAATCACAAATTAACAGCAATATCCAATAAATAAAGTTTTATATTCTTTACTCTTTTCCTAGTTAATTACCATACTTAACAGCTAATACAAACCAGTGCTTGTTTTAGTAGATGTTCTTCACTCAACTGTAGAGTATTACAGCTCATGGCTCGAACACTTCCTCGTTTTCTTCGAACTCCTCTTGGTTCTGGTTGTACCTTCCCATGTTGTTGTAACGATTCTCATTGTACTCGTTCCTTGAAGCAACTCCCCTGGAGTTCTCGTACTGGTTTGGATAATAGTTGTTCTCATTCTTAACGTCATAGTAGTACCTTCCATTCTCCAAGTATCTAGTGTCGCTCATGCCTTGCTTCTCACCATTGTTGTATCCATTGTAGTAGTTGTTGTTCTTGTTTTCCTCAGTGCTCCATCCTTTCTCTGTGAACCTGGCCTTACCAAAGTTTTCCTGCTCAGTCTCGTAGGAATTCTTGTTGTAATAATAAGTATTTTTGTTATTGTTGTTGTAGGATGCAGGAATGCTGTTGTAGGGTTCATCAGGGTGGTATCTAACAGGGGTAACATAGGGTTCGTAGGTTTCTTTGGTAGTGGTGGTGCTGCTGGGAGGGAGCTGGCCTGACCCGTGCCCATAAAGGCCATATCCATTTTGGGTCTCAGGGATAAACCTTGGCTCTTGCTCTTGCTTCCCGAAAGTCTGCTCTTCTCTGTAGGGAAGTGAACTCTTTTGGGTCTCGGAAATGAAGGTCTCATGCTCTTGTCCTATCGTGTCAGGGATGGTTGTCGTCTTTCTCTCATTGTTGTTGACACTTGGGATTTTGCTGAAGAATTCCCTGGCATGAATTTGCATGGAAAAAAAGGCAAAGAGGAAGAGGAAAGAGATGATGTTTGGTGAGGAAGCCATGGCTAGGGAAAGCGAATATTGTAGCTAATGCTTCTTTGTGTCTAAGAGTGCACACTGATGAGAAATTCTGATGGTACAGAATCTTTATATAGAAAGACCAATCTTTTGTTTTCTCCGTTTTAAAATTTTCTACTCAATTAGGTGGAAATGAGACGCGGGATGGTGATGACTGTGGTCCCTTGCACAAGAGAACTTTATCAAAAGAGGCCTTCCCTTTGTGTTTGTTCTTATGATCCCATTTCCCCACTGTAGTTAAAGATGTCCTAGCCATTTCTCTCAAGATTACCTTGTGTAACGGTCAACATAATCTCCACGATCCTATTAAAACTATAAACCCTAAATAAAAGCTAAATTGACCTTATTGCAGTAACCTTACTGTAAGGCATAGTGGCCAATAAGGGTATTTTTTTTTTCTTTTGTCAGCCAATAGAAAGACTTAATAGCAGTCTTAATAGCCATGATTTCAGCAATATTTGAATCTTGAAAGCCTGGTTTCCCTCTTGCCGAGCCATCCACATTAAATTTCAGCGTAAGGGTATGTTTGATATATAATTGGATGACCAAGGGAATAAAATAGTAGGAGTACTCATAATTTATCATATATGATACAATATTATATTTCTTCAATTAGTGCTATTTAATTTTACTTTCAACTTTATTTCTAGTTTCATTTTTCATCTCTCGTATATCAAAGATGGTAATAAAAAAAAGAAAAAGTAGTTTCTTTCTTTTCTTTGGTTCTTTTTCCTAACTTCTATTTCCGAAGTAGGTTAAAGTAGGTTGGGATTAATGGGAAAATAAGAGGCATTGTGAACAAGGGTACCCTAAGCCAAAAACAAAAGGAAGAAAGAGTATAGATGAAAGGGGATGCAAGTGTTATGCAAGGATTGAGGGGTGGGACATAAAATGATGACATTTAGTTCCTCTCTGCATGTGCTGCCCCTCTATTCTTTGTCTGATATTAGGGGCAGACCTAACCTTTTTCTACAGGGAGGATCGACCAACTGCTGGCCCTGGCCCCATCCCTCCAGTACTGCTTCCCTTCTTTAAAGTGCCATCAGCCATGCGCATTGCAAGCCTCATTTGCAAAGGACCCATTCCCTTTGCTAATTATACAAGTGCAATATCTTGTTCATATGATCAATATTGACTGTATTCATGTGCTCAATATTATCACATTGGGAAAAATAATTAACTTGTAATCTTGGTTCTAGTTATAGAAAAATCAACTAATGATTAATTCAAATGAATCCAATTCAAGACATGAAATTGACAAGACTTTTACCTTACTTTGCTTCATACACAAATTACTTAACTTTCATTACCAATAGGGAGACATATCCTTAAATACATATTTTAATGCATCCAACTGGTAGTTATTTATCTAAATTTGGCCATGCAATGACGTGTTGGAAGAATTTTGAGTTGCAATCCAAAGATGAAATAAAAACCCAAAGGAGATAGACAATTCTTAGAGAAGTCCACATCTCTAACCAAAATCTGAATCTTCCTCATCACTCAATTCATTTTTTTTTTCTTTCATAAGTATATATCAATTTAAAGCTCCATAATATGGTTAAGGAACAAAACTTGCAATATCATCATGAAAGAGGGCTGGATAGAGATATTGATGTATCCATCCATATTCTTTTATTGTAATTTAATGTTGGTCACCAAATGTTTTTACTAAACTTTAAGAATATGATTGGCGCCAATATTAAAGGGAAAAAATAAAACAAAAAAGAAAAAGAAGCTTCTGTTCATAATGAGCTTGACTCAACTTTGTGCTTTGTGCATTAAAAATTCAAGCACCAATGACTCAACCAATAACAAAATAAACATAATAAAAAAAATGAAGCCAAAGGAACCAGATTTTGGTGAAAATTCTTACAAAAATGTAATTATAGGAGTTTTTTTCTCGATAAAAAATGAAAGGACGACTTTAAGTCTAACCTAGAAAACTCTTGATGAAGACATGTAAGGATTTTAATGCCTAGGATATAAAAAAAGCAAAATATTTTCAATCTCATCATGGATTTTTATATTATATTTATTTTCATATTCTTACTTATATTCATATTCAATAGATTATCAAATCAGTCCTCATCTTTATTTTTATGGGTATTTAATGGATATTGATAATTTCATATAACTTTTTTTAAAAAATAAAAATAATATATATATTTTAGTTTTTTTATTTTATTTTGTATATTTAGATAATTTTTTAATAAATATATTAATTTTAATTAATTTAAAATAATAATTTTATTATTTAATAAAAAATTTATTTATTAAATATATAAAAAATATATGTATGATGTAAGTACGGAATAAGTATTATATTATCTATCTTCGCTTTCGTATTCAATAAAAATTTAAAATTATATTCATTTTCATTCACATACCCATAATGTAATATCTATCGTAATTTTTGTTCAAGTAAAATTTTGAATTTCACATTAGATATGAGTAAGATTGATAGATATAAAAATCTAATCTTGAAGTTGGCAAATATCGAATAGTTCATACAGCATTTTTGATAATTGGGTTTAGGCCTTCGTTTGGGGCTTAAACTACAATTTGATTGATTATTCACTGCAGAAAATATTTTATAGTCAACAGTCAGTATAATTTGTTAATAAAATATTAAATTTTTAATTTCAATTATCAAAATTATACTTTTAAGTAAAAAAATTAGAAAAAAAAAGGTTGGATAAAAATGGTATAGAATTTAATTAGAAATGCTTTATTGTCAACACCAGTGTTTAACCAATCAAATAGATTTTGTTTTGTTTTGTTTTGGCTTTTACTTTTGCTTTCTTTTTCCTTTCCTTGGATTAAGTGAAGCTTAGTTGCGTGATTACCGTTGGGGAAGCTTTTCAGCCGTACAAATCATGAATCCATCACTTCTGCCCAATTTTGAAAAAGAATTTGCCGAACTGAAAGGAGATTAACAGAAGAGAAAAAGACAGTATTCAAAGTGATTAGTGCAATGAAGCAGAAGCTGTAGAAACATGGTGTTAGCCCTAAAGATTAGACAAAACCCTTAACTAATCGAAACCAAACCACATTTTTATTGAACACCAAAATCTGACCATCTTGATTGAATAAATTCAATGCAATGGCCTCCAAAATTTGAGGTAAATTCCAGGATAGCTGCTTGCAAAATTCAACTAAATAGAATTTGCATAGTAGATTTTCAGTTAGTGCAGTTGGAGTTTGGTGGGTTATATATCAGGAAAATTCACCAAGCTACTACCGTCCAAATAAACAAGAAAATCCAATGTTGACAAGGGAATTGATAAGCATAAGAATTTAGTATTACACAATTCCGAGACAACGAAATTTTCATCTTTAACGGGAACTGGATTGAACAGGATAAGAGAGAACAACAATAAATCCTCATTTGGGTTTTGTTTAACAGTTAATCATGATTCATGAATGCCACGGCCATTCTTTAGTTTTTTAAATTAGAGTTACTTGACCCGAATTGGTTAAACTCAAATTTTCATAGAAATAGATAGGCCAGTTATCCCATGTAAGGGGATAAAGAAAAAACAAAAACGTAATGCAATAATTATGAAAATCATTTGGTACGCGTCATTTGATACTAGAAAAGCAAGCTTTGATACAAATAGATGCCAATAGCATAAGCCTGGCAAATCAAAATTTGGATCAAGTATCACAATGTATTGATGTGGATCCTGGAATATTTCTATGTAAACTCGTGTCATTGGCAACCATTGTGATGATTATACATACACCAATAGACCCAGTGCTGTGGGGTGAACATGTGCCAACTCTTCTTTGACCTTTGATAGCAAAACCAAAACGTAAAAGAAAGAAGAGTAGAGAAGACAAACTGCAGCAGCTTGTCCACTATTCCAGGGTAAGCCACTACCCTGAATGGAAGATTTCTTGACCTAGCTGAACTTGTGATAACAGCACCTAAATATAACATGGGAGGGAGAACCATATAAGCCGCTATTCCTGCTTCCTGTAAAAATCTTTTCTTTCTTCCTGCAAGAAGGAAAGAATAGTGGTAGTCGAAGCTTATAAAATCCTAGAGTTACCAAATGAAGAACTTTCGAGCTGACAACACAAATATAAATTATTTTTCTTTTTGCCACTTCAAATAGATTTTTAATTTTTTGTTAAAAAAAAAAAGGCATTTCTGTTTACTACAAATACTTACTTAATAGTGTATTATTATTATCGAAATTGAAAAGTTGGTGATATAGCTTCTCAGCCTCCCAGAGCGTGGATTTTCAAAAGGGGCATCTGCAGGGTTGAATTCCCCACGTCTTTTGGGCATACTCTTCAACTGTCCTATCACTGCTAAATCTCCCAGAGCCAGCAGTGCTAAGTATACTCATTTCAGTCCATCTCTCTTGATCAACATATGCTTTATCTGCAGCTGCCTGTTGTTTCCACATGTTCACGATTAAATCCTCAAGCCATTCTAATTTCTACATGATGGAAGCAAAATCAAGGGATCGCAAAACCAGTATTACCTGGGCCTCTAGATAGCTTGTAAAATCAGCACCAAGTAGATAATAGTCCTGCCCACCCTCTATGTTGTCGCACAACGATTTGAAATAGTCTTTAAACCCAAAATAACCATCACGAACCATTCTACATATAGTAACACAATAACATTGAATCACTTGAAATTCATATCATATTTGAAGCAGCTCAAACTCTGTATAAGAAAACAAGGGTTGAGATGCATATTATTGATATGGCTGTACATTACATGGAATGAAGGGGTGGGGGGGCCAAAGTTCCATGATATACCTTACGACACGTGAAAATTGCAGAGGAACTTTAAGAGCAGGTCCTTTCTCACGCAATGCAGAAACTTCATGCACTTTTGCACCAAACAAAAACTGAAAGAAACCTTATCAGAAATCCAGTCCTACTAATATTGTTGATTACCGTTTGTATATGTGTTGTTACATTCAGCATCAATTTATAGGCCAATGTTAAGTTGTACTTACCATGTTATCCTCCCCAATTTCTTCAATAATTTCAACTGTAGAACCATCTACTGTAGCTAAAAGTAAACAACCATTCATCAAAAACTTCATGCTGCCGGTTCCTGATGCCTCATGTCCTGCAGTGCTGCAACCGAATCAGGATACTTTAGGTAAAAGAAGTGTAGATCAGAAGCAGATGAATTGAGTGGGAGAAAATATTTTTCTTAAAATGGTTATGGAAAAAGGGGCTTCAGAGGTGGGGAGGGGAATTCTGCACCAATCACTTGCCTATTATATCGTTTCATCATCCTAATCTCTTTTGAACTGCCTAATCTGTACTTTTGAATGACAAAATTATTCCACCTTTTCAATGATATTAATTACAAAAGCTTAATGACAATTAATGCTAAAAGATTCCAATAACATGCAACCCAAATTTACTGCTAAAATGGACATATCCATCTTTAGAGTGCAAAATATATCTCTATAAATGAAGCCAATAGTTGACAATACAAAAACACCAAGTAAAATCCCACTCAGTGATTGCTGCAAAAGATGAGATAACTGCTAACAGAACTCGTGATTCCATCTGAAGTGAAAAGCTTATGCTTTCTACCTTAGATGTTGAGAAATGTCAGCCCCTGGTATTACCAACTCAGCAACAGAAACATTGTAATCAGGGATAAAAACCTGCAGTTATAGTTAACCAGACTTAGGAAGACAGATTTATTATAAGACAGGTCCACAGATCCTTACAGCTTTATTTCATCATCTTGATTGCTGATTATTTCTGTTTAGGGGTAATTAGTCCCTTCTGAGTAAATAATACGCTTTCTTAGTTACACTTACATTCAGCAAACACATTTGAAAAAATAATATTGGCTTACCAACTTTAAAAGATCTCCAATATCACTGTCATTGTTGATTTTTTCAGCCACAGCATGACAAAGTTTGATAATTTTCTTTGCAGTTTCATAACCTGGAGCAGCTTTTCCTCCAATTATGCAGACACGTGGTACAACCTTTATCCTGTCATTCTTGTCCATATTCTGCACCAAGGAGAGAATAGCATGTGCAAGATACCACTGAGTGCCACATTCAAATCATGAAATCAAGAAAAATTGGTGATTTTTTTAACTTAAAGGTAGAATGTTTGAAAACATATAAAATCTGTATAACTTAACATCTTTATGCAAAGCCAAAAAGATCATGCTTAAGGAGAATGGATAATCTACTCGTACCTAACAGTTCAGGATGTATGCAAACAAAATGAGTAAGGAACCTTAGATCTTGCACACATCCAGCCGCAAGATGGTAATAACTTAAACCTCTAATTGTTAGTTTCTACATGGACAAGTTAATCAGGCATGTATAAGAAGCAGCATTTAATAAATTCAATTTGTTTTCATATCTCTTTCAGCCAAAGATAGTGTTAACCTTGATACAGTCATATCTATGGATAATGCCAAGTATATTAAGCAGCTGCCGTTTATATTCATGTATCCGCTTTGTCTGAACATCAAACATTGCATCCAAGCTGACCTGCCCATTACAAATAATGCACGCCAGCATCAGATCATTACAAGCTCCTCTAAGACAGGACAAGGGAATTTAAGGACATAAATTAAAGCTTTCTTCACAACCTTCAAACCACTCATTGCTTCAATGTACTCAGCAAGCCTTATTTTGTTGACCTTCTTAACCTATGACATAGTAATTAATAATAAATTAATGATTTAGCCAATTATGTGTTCTATTTTCAAAGCTAATCCTGCTTACTACAAAAGTACCATCTTCCATTCTTGATGCAATTCGCCATTAGCTGCATGTTCTCTCAATCCTATTAAATGGTCAATATCACGGATCCAATCTTCTGTTCCAAGCCATTTTGAGATAAGAGCACATAAACTAGGATTGCTCACAACAATCCAGCGACGCTGAGAAATCATATGTTAACATATCAAAATCAATACACAGCAGATGAGTTCATATTATTCATGAAATTTTAGTCATCAGCGCTAGATGCATCACTGCATTAAAGTAAGAATTCCAAAATTTTATTGAAATGCAGCATGCAACTTAATCTATCAGTAAGGTAACAAATGAAGTGAAGATTGCAACTTATTAAACCTGGGTCACTCCATTTGTCTTGTATTGAAATTTTTCAGGCCACAGCTCATAGAAGTCCTGCAAAGATTTAATAGATACTAACAGTTAAGATCAACCAATTAAAGATGCTCCCTGAAGCTTAGCAATTTCAAATTTATTACAAGCCAAATAGGAAAAGCAATGCTTTGAGTAGCTAAAAACAAATTTAAGTTTTACCTTGAATAACTTTGTTGTTAACAATTTTGAATGTACTCTTGAGACACCATTCACAGTGTGAGAACAAAGAATTGATAGGTTTGCCATTTGAATACTCTGGCAAAAGAGATGGTATGAAGTTTCAGTTCACATAATATTCTAGCAATCCACCAACACAACAAAAATTTTGAAAATCTACGCATTTTGAGATGGCCTGGTGAAATACCTTCACAGCACCTTCCTCAACAATTGACATCCTGGCCAGCCGATTGTAATCTAAACCAATCCTCTTCTTTAGCTCTTCCACAAATTTGAAGTTTATGTCATATATAATCTGGAGAAGAGCAAATTTTGTAAAACTAGTAAACAAATTGACAACCAATCAGATTAATAAATAAAAATCTAAAGAAGTCGAAAATACAGGAAATATTTTGCAAAAATAATAATAGTCCACACGGTGGCTTCTGTACCTTGAAAGAATGATGACACAATGCAAGAAATTTCTTAAAATGAAGCTTATTCCCTAAAACTAATCATACTTTCAGTCACATAAAATTATTCCAGGTATCAGGGAAACTTTATTTAACAGAAAATACATTGCAACATTCAAATAAAATACACCTGCAAGTGTCGAGGGAGAAGGCTGCCCAGTAGATCCACGGGGATTTTCTCCAATCCTTCAGGTGATACAGTATGCGTTGTGAATGTAAATACTTTGCATATGATGTTCCATGCTCTGTTCCAGCCTAAATGCTCTTCATCCACAAGCACTCTCATTACCTCAGCTATTGCAAGAGATGGATGAGTATCATTCAGGTGCAGTGCAACCTATATAAAATGCAATTGAAGTTGTCAAGCAGCAGTGCAGCACTCAACCTATGAATAATAATTAAAGTGGAAAGAGAATCTTCTCAATGTACAGAAAGCTTCCTACACTCAACTCCCACTCCTGCCATCATCTAAACTCACAATGATTTAGCAAGGATCCGCCATTGAAAACTAGATTGAGCCTTGAGAACAGCTATTTTACTCAAAATTCAGGAGGTTAGAACTGAGCCATGTCATCTCACCCACATGACAAGACCAGTAAGCACTAGCCCTTTTGTAAGTGTTTTAACATATGCTTTTGGCACTAATAGATATGTGAAAGATGCAGCTAAGAACCTTCTCTGGAAAATCGTCAAAGGTACTGTGAGCATCTTTGAATCTTCTGATGATGTCTTGCACTGATGCTGAGACAAAGAAATATTGCTGTTTCAACCGCAATTCTTTACCCTGAAAGAAACTACCTCAATGCAATATGAATGTAGCTCTAGAAAAAGACAATAAAGAAACATATTCTTTTTTTGGCCAATAATAAAGAAACATATTCAGTTAGTTCCTTTGCAAACATTTTAATCAAGTTTTTAATCAAAGCAACATGAATAATCTCCATTGAAGTCCAATTAATTGCCAAAAACCAAACAGTTCCAGAAAATGCCGTAGAAAATAAGCATGAAAAAATTGATAGATGGGCAGAGTCTAATTTTGATATAAGTAATCAAGTTAAGGAAAAGCAACCACACCTGATAAGAACGATCATCCGGGTATAATATGCTACTAATATTTTCTGCTCTCTGTCTTTCGACCACAGCATTGATGTAATCTCCAGTGTTATAGGATTCCTGCAGATTACATGATTTGGATAATGATGAAATTATGCCAAACTAAATTTATGAACCCAGCAATACATGTTCAAAGTATTAAAATTAAAATTTTACAACCGCCCCCCCCCCCCCCCCCCAAGAGAGAGAGAGAGAGAGAACAGATTATTTGATGGCAACAATTCAGTTTCAGATATAATTCAATACTTTTGTATGAGGGAATGATGATAAATGGAGATTGATAATGAGAGGGCATTAGAAATGATGCATACAGGAAAAACCACATAGTTGCATATGTAACTTAGTTTAAGCAACCAAATCATAATTTGAAAGGTCAGTCAAATGATGGCATTTCTAGCAAATATAGAGCCTGAAAATAATTCTGTACACAGCATGGTCTTACCTTAGTTTAATCCTATCTAAATGAAAGTGAAGATAGACATAAAACTCATGCTACTATTACTAATTAATACACAGATGAATGCTGTTGGACTTTGTCAAAATTACCATATTATGCTGATCACTTGGTTTAGCAGCCCAAAGGCGGAGATTAATGGTATTCCTTGTTCCATAACCAGGTATTGGATTGTCATAGGCCACGGCTTCAACCTACCAACATGAAGACATGTTGCTAAGCTAAAATAAATTACCAATCACATAAACTTAAATTTATCCCTCATTTAAATCATCCATCACCAAGGACATAACCAATGGATAAAGAGTTTTATAAAAAAAGTGCAAGCTTTAATTTATGAAAAGAATTACTGCCTTACCGTTTCTCTGGGAACCCAAACTTTACATTTCTCTTCATTCAAAAGTTCATCTGTGACAGTCCCATAGAACTGAACCATCCAGGAAAATAGAGTGGCAGTGAAGGCAGAAGTTTAGAAAACAGAACAGAATTGTAAATGAATAATAAGATAATGTCAAATATCCAATGTTAAAACAGATAAGTACTTGCAAACCTTAACAGGATATGTGACATGAACCCGCTCTATCTCCCAAGGGTTTCCAAAATTCAACCAAAAATCAGGCTGTTCATGTTGAAACCCATCCAATATGACTTGGCGGAACAACCCATACTGGTAGCGTAATCCATAACTGCAGAAGAAGAGACATGATTCCCAGAATTAGATTCATTACAAATAAAAGCCAAGATTCATTAGAGGATATGCAAGTTATGCAGGATCTGATCAACTGGATATTGATGAAGACTTCCTAAACTGACTTTGAAAAGGAAAACTAGTATATATTATGGAAAAGCCGATACTTGTTATAAGATATACTAGTCAGCTTCACAGACAATTTTGGTTTCAAAACCAGTATGGATAATTATTCAGAGTCCCTACTTAAGGCAAGGCTTAGATGAGTTACTTTTGACTTGAAATACCTACAAATCTTACAAGCAAATCATCGAATAGAGGCATACCCTACCGCAGGATAGTCCAGAGTTGCTAGAGAATCCATTTGACATGCCGAAAGACGAGCAAGGCCTCCATTACCCAGGGCGGCATCTCCTTCCTTTGAATATCATAATGAATAAGCTAAAGAGGAAGTGAATATTATCTGAGTATACCAATTATAAAAAATAAAACAAGCCAAAAAGCTTCCTTGCTACGTGCATTAAGAATTCACTTTTATGCCACTTGTTAAAACAAGATATCTCTCTCTAGTTATAATTAGATGGATAGGCTTGTTTTGACAGGACAAGCACACCTTAACAACGTAAAGGTTTATGTCTCTATGTTCCCTACAATATGGGCATTCATACTTGGTCAATGAATCACCTCATTTCACAAAGTTTAAATCTCCAGTTCACACAATGCATGACCGCTAATATTTACTTCATGTGTTCAATTGTTCTCACAATCAAACAATTACTTGTACTTAAAATCTCGATCCGCCGAGTAAAGATAATCTAAGATTAGGACAATCAAGGAGTACAAAAAGCAAATGTCAAGCTAACCTGCTCCGCTAAAACCTCTAACTCAAAACCAAGTTGGCTTAAAGCATCTGCAAATTGGTCTCGGATTCCAAGGTTGATGACACTATTTGACAAGGAACGGCCTGAAATTAAAAATTACACACAGTGCTTTAGCATAAACTCAATTCAAAGCGACGAAGACAAACCAGAATAATGTGTAAATCCAAGAAACTCATTCTACTCTGTAATAGAAACCACCAGTTTGATCCTTTAGCATTGATACATTATAAGTACTAGGGGAGTACTAGAACACAAAACCAAACTCTGAGAGAGCTCTTAACATTATCAATCATTTTAAATTTTAAACAATCATGATAATAATAAGGCTTAGATAAAGGTAAAAAAATACCCATAAGAAACTCAAGTGAAAGGAAGTAAATTCGCTTTGGGTCTTTTCTCTTGAAATGCATCTGAGTATCATGCCAACGTTCAATCAACCGATCTCTTACACTGTGTGCTAAAGCCTACAAATATGTTAAACAATCAAAATCAAATTACATGAAACCCGCAATACATTCCCGCCAAAATTTAAAAGTGTCACAACTCACTCTCAAATCAACAATCACACGCTAAGTTTTACCTGATAAGCTTCAAAATCATCGAAACTAAACCGTGATCGAGCCACCGTGTACTCAACATGATGTAAAATATCATTTTGTAAGCTAGTCGGATCGTTCTTCAAGAAACCATCCATCAGTTCAAAAATCCTCTCAACTTTGGATTTCTTCTCCCCAAAACTTAACCGAGGCTTATTAACCACGATCCGTCTGGCCGCCGACTCCACAGACACGGCAACGTCATCGTCACCGTCACCGTCACCGTCGATTGCCTCGATCAAGGCCTTCTTGATCCTCTCCAAACTCTCTTTATCGTCGATCTTGTTGCCGTGAGAATCGGTTACGAAGAACGTTTTGATAAAACAGTCTCCTTCAAAGTTTATGCTGGCTTTGTCGATGCGTAGGCCGAGAAAATTGAATACACGCGTGATGACTTGGAGGAGACCGATCCGGTTACGCGCGCGGATAACGACAACAGTTGAGTTAGCATGATTCTCAGTGGCGGTTTCGACGGTCACGGAAGTGGATGTGGCGGGAGGAGGTTTGGCGGAGGAGGAAGCGAGTGTGAGAGTGGCTCGGTGAGGGGGCGCATAGAGGATTGGAAAGAAAGAGATGTTTCTAGAAAGGAGCGGCAATGGAGTGAACGGTAAAGAAGAAAATGAAGTGTTTGGTTTGAGGAAAGGAAAGGAGAGTGCAGCCATTGGACTGAGAAATTTTTGCTGCAGCTGTGTATTATGTAATGCTTTGAAGAAGGTGGAGAAGTGGAGTGAATGCGGACGAAATCAAGAAGTAACCGTGAAGATCTACCTTAAATCTATGCCACGTCAGCAAATTAATTGGTCCGTTAAGGCGGTGTAGAAAATATCACGCGCAGTGCATGATCCTTTGACCGGCGCTTCTCTTTTTCATTTTCCAACCAAATTTTAAGGTAGAGGTGACACGTGTATCTGTAGATTGAAGCGGTAGCAAGTGGATCCCCGATCCTTGATCCAAGATCCAAGATCCAAGATCCAAGATCCAAGATAGAGAGATAGCGCTTCTCGACGTTTGCTACAAAGTCATAATCTGGTCCAGAAAAGTTAAAAGAGATGGGCCCTCTTTTCTTTTCCTTTGGCCCATTATCAATAATGCATAAAGTTCAGGGCCTGGGCCCATCATCAAATGGAAAATACAATTTAAAAAGGATTTAAAAAGAATTAAAATATATATATATAATATTTTAAAGGCTGAATTGGATATAATAAAAAAAATAAAAAAATTTTGAAAATTTTTGAGAAAGTATAAAGGTTTTTTAATATTTTAGCCTTTATTTATTTTAATATTTTCTTCTTGCTCAATAATATTGTTTATTACATATTTAGAATTTACCAAAGCTTTTTCAAAATTTTTAATTTTTTTATAACATATTTCATATATAAATTTTATATATGTTATAAGTTTTAAAAACTTGAATATAGTCTTAAAATTGTTAATTAGTGTACACATATATATATATCTAAATAAATAAAATTAATTGATGCATCGTCATAAGTTAATGTTTTTCTGAAAATAGAATTCAAATATATAAAATGATTTTGCTTATAATATTGTGTGTTTTATCATCTTTTATCTAATTACTATTTCGATAATTCAAATTTAAGTTAATTTTTTATTCATAATTGAGTAAAATTCAATTGATTACCTATCCATAATTTCTAATAATATTCATTATCCTTTGTTGCCAAAATTCATTACCCTTATCTAATATATATATATATATATATATATATATATAACAGTATACATAAATAAATTTGTTACATAAACACCACTTATATGAACAATTCACTTGAAGGACACATATGATAATTTTTTAAAAGAATAAAATAATTTATTGTAATTGCAAATTAGATAATTTTAAATTTATTGAAATTATAATTGAAAATCAAATTAATTTAGAGATATATATTCTAAAATTAAAAAACATAACATATGGATTTTATTTTTTTAATGCATAATTTTAATTGTTTACCAAATAAATTTATTTAAAAATTATTTAATTATCAAAATCTTTCAAACATGTTTAAAAATTATAAAGATTAAGTTTATCCAAATCTTTTAGTAATCTTTTCAATTTTGATTTAAAAATTTTTATTTAAATAATTATTTTTTAAAAAAATTTACTTAAAACATTAAAAATTTAAACAATTTTATGTAAGATTTTGAAAATTCAAAAAATTTTAATCTTAAATCTTTAAATAATAAAATTATCAAAATGATTATATCCATTTGAACTATAATTATCAAATTTATATTTCAAATAAATGCCAAAAATTTAATATTATATACATCACTTATTATTTCCAATTTAAATTTTAAAAATTATTTATTTAATTCTAATTGCCATTAAAAAATTCTTTTACAAATTTAAGATTACAAATGTAACGTGTCATACACCAAATCTTTTATTTTTTTACTAACTCTTTTTTAAGGTATATTATATTACTATTGCAATTTTTTTTTTGTTTATAAATTTTTTCTAAGATATATTTTATTGTTATTACAATTTCATTCTTATGAAAAATATTTTTTTAATTTATTTTTTATTTTTTCACATATTTTCTAACATTTTTTATATTTTGTATAATAATTTAGTCAAGATTACTAAAGTGAAAGTGTGTTAATACTTATTTTATTATTTAATTTATCATTCAATAATTTTTTTTAAAAAAAATATATAATTTATTTTTATTTGATATAATTTTATAAGTGTATACATATTATTGTAAAAAAAATATCCAAAATAAATGCATATTTTTTTTACTGTTTTTAAAAATTTTATTTTTTAATAACAAATCAATATATAAAAATTTTATATATATTATAAATTTTAAAATTTTAAATATAATTTTAAAAAAATTAATTTATACATATATATTCATATTAAATAAATAAAATTATTATCTTTCGCACGGTTATAACCTAGTTAACTTAAAATGATATATTTAATTACATTAAAAGTGTTTCAATTTTTATTACTTCATAGTAATTATTGTATCTATTGGTAGATTTTGACGTCCTGACCGATGTAAATTTTCATGAAGTAACTCAGAAACAAAATCGGGAAACATCGGGTAGCTGTTTTGGTTCTTTGGTCAATGTCTGGAATCCTCTACAGTCTTCTGGTCCTTTTCGTTAGCCTTCCAGAGTCCAGACGTATCTCTTTGTCCTGCCTTTGCCCCTTAAATCTACACCAAACTCATCCAAATTAATTCCAGCAACACATCAAAACATTCAGAAACATAATAAGTAAGCACCGAAACCTCTAGCTTATAGGTGATATAGTTTTTCAAGTTCCATTTAAAAAAAAATTTTTTTGCTGCAAAACAATAAGAAGAAGAGCAAAAGGAAGAGGTAGAAGAAGAAAAGGAGATGGGTGTAGATTATTACAAGGTTCTGCAAGTTGACAAGAATGCAAAAGATGATGATTTGAAGAAGGCGTATAGGAAGCTTGCCATGAAGTGGCATCCTGATAAGAACCCAAATAATAAAAAAGAAGCTGAGGCCAAGTTCAAGCAAATCTCTGAAGCCTATGAGGTTAGCTTTTCTATTTTCAATTTTTTTTTTTGTTTATTGATTTTAAACTCTAAAGAAAATATGCGTTCCTTTATTTAGAATCAGCACGATCTTCATCAATGAAGTCTAGTTCTTTCTCTTTGGTTCCTGGGACTCTCATATCAAAATCAAATATTCATCATCTGTGTCTGCTAAATTCTAGTCTTAAGATTGCCCATCAATTAAAATTTTGATCTTTACGAAAACAAAATCTAGACTCATGCTAAAGGCTGACCAACTTTCATGTTTGCAGGTTCTGAGCGATCCACAGAAGAGAGCGATCTATGATCAGTATGGTGAAGAGGGGCTAAAGGGCCAAGTACCACCTCCAGATGCTGGTGGAGCGACATTTTTCCAAACTGGAGATGGTCCAAATGTGTTTAGATTCCACCCCAGAAATGCTAATGACATTTTTGCTGAGTTTTTTGGGTTTTCTAGCCCCTTTGGGGGAATGGGACGCGGTGGTGCTGGCAGTGGGATGAGAGGTGGTTCAAGGACATTTGGTGACATGTTTGGTGATGATATATTATTCAGTTCCTTTGGCGAAGGAAGACCAATGAATCAGGCTCCTCGTAAAGCTCCTCCTATTGAAAAAACGCTGCCTTGTAGCCTTGAGGAGTTATATAAAGGAACCACAAAGAAGATGAAGATTTCAAGAGAAATTGCGGATGCTAGCGGGTATGTCTCCTTTTCTATAATTTTTCTTCGAATCTCTATTTATTTTTTAGGGTTTTTCTGTTACGCATTTGCTAATTTTTATTTTCCAGCTGAATGTTTATTGATTTCGGTAGATATCTTTCAAAAGTAAAATGAAGTTCTCTTTGTAGTACAGTATATATGCTTGCAGGATTAATGCTACAAAGCTATTCATACCTGGAATGAAATATGGAAATGCATTTGTTGCTTTGTGAAAACGAGCGGACAACTTGATAATTGTTTTGTTTAAGTCTACTTTAGCCTGCAAGAGTTTGTCTTTGATCATTTTGTGCGTTTTTTGAATGACACGAGTGACACTCATTGTCTAGAAACACTCCAATCTGAGGAAGGATCCCCAGTTCCAACAGACCTAATAATACCAACTGTTTCATGGCTGCATTTTTTTGTGTTTTCTTTCTGTTTGCTGACATGGTGACCTAACAAATTTTACTGTGTTGCAGGAAGACATTGCCAGTGGATGAAATCCTGACCATTGATATCAAGCCTGGTTGGAAAAAGGGAACAAAGATTACCTTCCCTGAGAAAGGAAATGAACAACCGAATGTAGTCCCTGCAGATCTTGTTTTCATTATTGATGAGAAACCACACAGCACATTTACACGGGAGGGCAATGACCTCGTTGTCTCGCAAAAGATATCACTGGCCGAAGCATTAACAGGCTACACTGTCCATCTTACAACATTGGATGGAAGGAGCTTGACTATCCCCGTCACCAATGTGATTCATCCAAACTATGAGGAGGTTGTCCCAAGGGAAGGCATGCCAATTCCAAAGGACCCCTCGAAGAGAGGTAACCTGAGAATCAAATTCAATATTAAATTCCCAATGAGGTTAACTGCAGAGCAGAAGTCTGGAATCAAGAAGTTATTGGCACCATAAAGTGGAACACCGATCATCATTAGGAAAAATATAAGCTTAAACTTGTGAGTATCTTCTGCTCTTTCCCTTCCTGGTCAAGGCTACGTAATTTGTAATGTTTTAGTTTATGCTTTAAAGTAATGCATTTGATATCTAGAAGAATAAATGTATAATCTATTTAGCACTGCAGAGAAAGCAAAGTTGTGATGTAGAACAATTTTGACCATCATGGTCTATTTGCTATGGATGAAACTGTTGTGATTCCTCCAAAAATTTATAATCATTTATGTTGGAAAAATATGAATAACTTATACTTTATTAATAATTTTCTGCTACAAAACATGCCATTACATTTTGAAGATTCCTAAAAAGAATGTCCTCAGGTTGGCAACCTGTTGTAATCAATTTCATTTTCAGATCTACATTAATCTCTAATTTTCTAAAATTACTTAACCCTGACGGTCGAGAGGGAAGGAGCCAATCCAAGCTGGTACTTTTGTTCTTCCCCTGCCGTTATTCAGTCGCCTTTCGAAGCTGCAATTTTAAAAACATGATGCAGCTCATGCACCACCAAAATTTTTTCTAATGCGACAGTTTAATCACTATAATCTTCAGAAACTGCCGAGTCTGAGCCATCGTTATTTTCTAGTTTTATTTGTTACTTCGTCTAATGCATCACTCATCTCGAAATCGCTATCTGAATCTTCTTCTCCCAGCTGTTCAATGCCGTTATCGTCTTCATAGGCATCGTCATTTTCATCACTAGCTTCCATTGGTTCTCCATTCCACCCATTAAAGGCACCGTTAAAATCTAGCTCCCATTTTCCTTCCTCGTATCCCTCACCTTGGGCATTGTCATCGGACTCCTCTTCTGCACTGTTACTATCAGGAAGATTTACCATTTGCATCATCCTTAATTTTTCAGCCCTCCATTCTTCATCCAAGTCTCTTACAGATACTGTACTGGCCTTGGGTTTTATCACATCAGCCATACAAGCACCGTTGTATTATTAGCAGCCCTCCTTCCAGCTCTCTTACTAACTGTTCTGCGGCCACATCCAGAACTCTGACCATTTGTTCTTTGGCCCCGTTGTTTGAGATGGAGACTTAAATTATTGTTTTCTCTAGCACTTTGCTTGCCAGCATCACATTTAGAACCAGAAGCTCTCCTCTGCCACTTTCTACCAGATCCATGTTCACGACCCCCTCTTCCACGTTTATAGTTGTTGCGCCTGCTGTTACTCAGGTCAGCAAAGTTTTCTTCCTTCATAGACTCTTCTCGGTCTAGTTCTTTTAATTCAAGCTCTTTATTCTTCATGAAAAGAAAGGTTCTTGAAGGAAGCTTCTGTATATTTGACAAAAGTGACTAGATTACATTTCAAAAATTAAATGCCAAAGTCCAGCATGCTGCAATAACATGATATAGTGACCGGAGGAAAAAAATTGAGAGAAAATTAGGTGGTTAGTTAGATTCTAGGCACATTCATAAAATGCCAACCTCTGTGGAAAATACCAAGTGCATTTAACCATTTAGCCTACTGATAGGTCACATTAAAATATACCCACACGCTATGAAGGATTCAAGGAGGGGAATAGAAGGCATTGAAACACTCACTATATATACATGATGGACATATCAAGCTCCAAAAGCCTTAAAGCTACAGCCGGAGTAGTTTGGGTATCCATGGAAGCACAGAATCAGTAGAATCACTCTATGACTGAGGACAAGAACCTAATGATTCTCTGGTTGTCTCAAAGTTAAACGATAAATAATCTCTTTTTATGGCACTCTCAAGGTGAGTGATCATCTGCAACACCAATATAGTATTTGAGCGAAACCAAGATCAGAACTGTCTCTACAGAAACATTTAATCATTTGATAGGCAATGTAATATCAGTGATTAGTTAGCAACAATAGGCACATGCAAAATGGTTACAGCATCTGTTATAAGATAGCCTCGAAATGATAAAAATGCATGGAACAAGAAAAATGAGCAAAGAACTTGGCAGATTGGTTAGATAAATTTCATAAACATTACTAAAAGGCTAAATGCTAACTATCAAAAGTTAGGATTTGTCTAATTAAGGAAAATGGATATCGTAGTATATGATTACTTAGACTAATGGCAGTTGTTAGTCCCATTAACAATAAACACTAACTTCTTTATCAATTTTCCTTTATTAGGTAAATCTAAAAAAGTTAAAATCCTAAATTGATCAAAATAATATGTTAAATCCTCAAAAGAAAATTTGAGCAAAGAAAAATGAAAATTTTAATTAAATGAATCCTATTGGGGAATTTAGCCTTCTTCAATTAAATGAAAACCTTTAGGAGTTCATCTGCTGAAGAAGATGAATTCAGCTTCCTGCCCTGAATCTTTCAATGGCCTTCTGTCCAAATTGATTCAAGTGCTTCTGGCAGAACAGATACCTGCCAAAGGAAATTTTGAAACAAAAAGATAAATACATAACTCAGACAAAAAATTCCATTTTATACAGGAAATTCATTAGTGAGTTGTTGCTAGCTCACCTCAACTAGAGCACACAAGGACTTTAGCAAGCTGATTCCCAGGGGAAGAGAAGAATCAAGAATATGTTTATCCTTGTTGAACTTCTTGTTTTCTTTGCACCGATTCACATGTTCTGAGAAATTAAAACTATTGTTAATGGAGCAAAATGTCTGGTGGCAGTGACCATGGTGCATCTCCTCTGGGATATGAGAGCCAAGGCAGGTATCACAAATAGCAAATGGCTGCACACATCTCTTCTTTCCATATTTCATGGCACACAAAGTCGAGGAATTAAAACACTCTTTCCACATCCACCTTTGGAAATCTTGCTACCTCTTCAAGGCTGACTTTTTCTCATTTTCATTTCTCCCAAGCTGAATTTTAAAAGAAGGTAATGTCTTCAATGCATCATAGTTCAATCCACAGATTGAACTACCAGGACTGTCAAAACTAGCAGGAAAATCAGGACTAGAATCTATTTCAGAAGCTCCATTCTCAGTGGACCTTTCACTTCGGGCCATAGATCTGGCACATTGCAAGTTCCAGCGAACATTTTCTTTGAAGGAGGATTCAATCTTTTGCAACATTATCCATAAATGGGATTCCCTAATTCCTCGTGCACCCAAAGATGCCAAAAGAGCATCGAAGGCCTACAGAGAAATTGATTGAATACATAAGAAAAAACAACCACATGTAAGATACAAAAGTTATCATGTTTGTTCCACTATTCTAGTAATTCATCCCAACATTTATCAAGAGAGTTTTCTTTCTAATTAGTATAGCATACCTCTTCAGAATCAATCAGCCTCCAATTTCCATCATGTAATTCAACAATTATCCGGCCAGAAAAAGGATCATTTTTAGAAGCAGAAGCAACAAACTGGCAGTATCTATCATGTTTACAATCTTGACCGAGAGGTAAGGACCTGTATACATACATCTCTTCCGCTATGTAGGCAACATATGATTTGAACTGTGAACGTGATCTTTTCGAAGCATATCCATGCTGCTGAGCAGAGAAGTTATCAGGACCCATGGAGGCCTCTTGAAGTACCAAGACCCTTTCAGCAGGATAATTATAGAGGTCATTCTGATTTGTGAACATAGTAAGTGTTTTTGGTCTTCTAGAATGCCCTTCACAGCAGAATTAGGCAGTTGAGCTTCAGCCTTGATTCCTGTCAGAGAAGGAAAATCCATTTTAATAATAGTTTCTTCCTTCAGAGGACTTTTATCCAGCTGAGCCTCAGCCCACATTTGCTTTTTAAGAGAATTTGCTGCTTCTAAACGATCCTGTGAATTCATAAATCAAATTACAAAAAGGAAAATGATTAGCGCCTTTTCAATCATAGCAACAGCACAATCAGACAAAATTGTAGTTAAGGATCTACCTCAAGCACAGCGCAGATAGATCTCCCTTCATTTGCAATGCCATTTAGGGCAACAAGGGCATTAAGGCACTCCTCAACACTAAGATGAGAATACTCGCCTTCTGAAAGACCTTCAATCCATGACTCACCAGATTTGCTTTCATTGATTTCAATATTCTGTTGATCAGGATTGCCTGTTCTATTCTCCTCACCAGCAACATATTGTCCAGTGTTACTTGGACCATTGGCATCCTTCACAGTATTTGAAGGGAAAGATGGAAAATCCTTATCAAATTCACCTGGAACATTTAGTGCATCATCAGTTGAAGCATGGACTTTTTCATTCCAGAACAAGTGTTTACTTCATCTTTGGTGTAGTCAGCATATTTGTTTGCATTTGAGGGAATAGCTATATCATCAACTTCAGGATCCTTGTCAACATCACATTCGGAGTCTTCACCTCTTTCCACCTCATCTCTTTCAACTTCATCAGCATCTTCTCCACCTAAAAACCCATTTTCAAATTGCCAAATCTTTTTCCTTGCTGCTGCAAGTATGGCCTTGGCATCAGTGGGATCTTTCCTATAGGCAGTTCGTAAAAAATAAGTTGAAGGAGCTATTCTTTCAAAAAGCTTTGCATCCCTAGTCAAAGCAACTGAAATAGAAGCCTCTGGCGTCTTGCTAGTTGTAGGTCCCGAAGTCCGGATTTCTTATTGGAAACAGATAAAGTAGTAAAAGGCACGTAAAAGATACAAACTAATTTGAGACCTTATAGGAACACAATCCAAACTCCTCTGAATCTTATCTGCAAGTTCTAAAACTGTTAATCCTTTGCTTTCCTCCAGTGAAAGAACATGAAAAGCTGCAAATTTGACAGTTCCAGGCGTCAAACGATGCCTTGATCTTCTTGGAAGTAACAGACCTTTTTCTCGCATCAATGCAAATGCATTCTCAGCTGCTGAACCATTGCGTAGAGTAGAAACTACATCTTCACAATGTTTACCCTGCAGATACAGATACAATAATACACTCAGACAATGAGCCAATACCAATCAGCTATTTTAATCTGATTATACCACATCACAGAAACAAATAACTATTAAAAGATGCTAATACAAAACCTCAAATTTGTCCAACTTAAACATTTGATGATGCCCTAGCATAATCAAGTTTAGAGCAATAAGCAGGGAACTATAACCTATTATGATAAGGCAATCTATTAGCATCTCAACATATTTTGGTACATTAAGATATAACCTGACACAATACTGATAGATAATATCATTGGTCTGGAAAATAGCAATTCAAATTTATCCAAAAGAATTATTGCCAGAAATATAACAACACAGATCATCTAAGAGGCTTTCCTATTGTACCACTTATTAGTACTCTTTTATCTTCACCATCCTAACCATCAGAAGTGATTTTGTCAGGAATCAGGACATACTTATCCTAAAAAGAGGAGTTCCAACTTCCAAGCAACATATCCAGCCTTTAAAGCATTACCATTGTGGCATATATGCATGTATATACACATACACACGCACGTGCACACACTAAATATTATTATGGGAGAGAGATGTTGATCATCATCATGCAGAAGGCAAGGAGAGCCATAAAGACACAAGAACCTCATCCCTATCACCCATGTATGTCCATGGAGCACTTCGTTTCTTCAACTGAGGCCCAAAGCCTGCAGATAGTGCTAATTGCCGGAAAATTTCAGGCCATGTCAGTGGATTCAAGTGATGCTGCCAATTGCAGATGTCAAAACCCCAGGAATATGCCTAGTAAACACCAAATGCAAAGGGATTCAGCAACAATGAAAAATAAGCAACATGACAAACCTATAATACGGCTTACCCCTTCAACAATCTGAGGGTGTCCACCTTCAGGGTTGGCAGCACAGTACTGATTCATCCCTAATCCAGACGCTGGTGTTATTGCAACATCTTCAATGTCTTTTATTATTAATTTCAAAAGTACAACATGAATCTCACTCAACAACCTTGAATCCTGATATCAAAACGGTAAGAACATTACCAATAGAAATATGAATAAAAATGAAAATTAGAAAACAAGACATTCCATCAGATACTCACATAGTCATGAAAAGCGTGGACAAACTCATCAAGAGTAAAAGGCCATAGATTGAGAACATCAGCAAAAGTAATAGAAAATCTCCATGCCTGATAACGTAAACTGTGTTATCAGACCTTTTACATTTAGAAATAGAAGGCACTATATTTATAACTTACCTTAAACATTTAGGAAACAAACTCAATATAAATAGCCTAAAAAAGATCATCAGACTTGTAACTTTAAAGCATAGGAAAAACTGATGAGTATGCCATACCATGAGAACATTCCCAACATTCTCCTCTGAATCAATCCATGGTTGAATGGCAAATGGTCTTTTAATTGCACAAACTTGGGGGGAAACGAGCTTAAAGAATCTAAAACAGAAATATTAGTGTTATTATCAGCCCAAAGGTGCTAAAGAGTCAAAATAGATGACAAAAGAACATGACTCAAAAAATGAGAAATCAAAGGATTATTAAAACTAAACATAAACGTTAAGAGACATAAAACAATCCTTCTGCAAATCCAAGTGAAAGAAATATGATTAGTGCACCTAGCATCATAAGCTCCTAACCAAGAAATAATTCTAATTATTCATAAAAGGCAACATAACATTATTCCAACCAACCACATTGAGAACATTCATTATGTTAGTGGCATCCAGTATTTTCATCCTAACCAAGAAATAATTCTGATTATTCATTAAAGGGAACATAAAATTATTCCAACCAACCACATTGAAAACATTCATTATATTAGTGGCATCCAGTATTTTCATCCAAATGTTTTGAGGGCAAAAGGAAAGAAAACAAAAAAGCTCAAGAGAATCTGAAAATATATTATTTTCAACTGTGTAGCAAGTAATCTCAGAATTCTAGGGTTTTTTCTCTTATCCAAAATGCTCTCCAATCAAAGTATAAACTAAATTACAGCCACCAGACTAATTCAAATTTCAAGTGACATTTACCTCTAAACAACTCAAGATTTTGCAAACTATCATGATCAAGATGAATAATTGAGGATATCCCCTTGCTAGCAGCAGCCAACTCCATGAGTTCTAGCTGTTCATCTTCAAGAAGATCCATGGACTCTAGCAATTTTACGTGCAGTTGCCTTCTCCCTGGCAGCTCTAAGTCTCTCTTCCTCTTTCTCTCCGCAAAGCTCTTCCTTTTGTCTCTTTTTCTCAGCCTAAAAGGTAAATCCCAAAATCAAAACCAATGACTTGAAGGAAGAGAGAATTTTCATCAGTTATGATTAAGGTCATAACATTGTCCGGAAAATATTCTTACTCTTAAAGATTCTTTCTGCAAAAACTTTTGTCTTCTTTCCATTTCATGTTTTTCCTCACACTGTGATCTCTCTTCTTCCCGCTGCTTCTCACGCATCAACGTCTCTTATTCTTTCCTTTTTTCACGTTTGTACCTTTTCATTTCTTTCCTTATCCTTTCTTCACTCTGAGAAAAACAATTTTCATAATATGAGTGAAAATAGGGGATTCCCAAGGGAGCAAAATTCAAGGTCAATAAAAAAATAAAAATCAGAAAACCTTTCACCTTTTATTATCTAGTTTCTCAAGCTCTTTACAGATTCTGTTCTCATGTGCTTCAACTTCCCTCGCAATTCTATTTTCATCACTCTACGAGAAGAAAAATGATATATGAAATAGATAATACATAAAATCAGAATCATGGAAGGAAATAGACAATATAAAAAGCATATTCTACGAAGCTAGACACCTTGCGCTTCCTATTGTATTGTATATCAGCATCATTATTCAAGGTTTGCCCAGCGGAAAACATATATGAATCTTCAGATCATAAAACCGGATGGCAAAGAGACTGAGTATTTCTCCCATTTGTAAATGACTCCCTTTCTCCATGAGAATCATCAGCCACTCGAGATGATGAAGGAATAATTCCTGTCTTCTCTTGTTAAGGTAAAACATGAGCTCGAGATCCATGACCTAGGATACCATGAACCCTGGACAATGGTTCCTCTCCATGCACAAATGATGTAGCTCTACTCCTTGCACCATCGACTGGGGATTCATGAAAATGAGACTCAGTAACTTGTCCATATGCATCAGATCTAAGATTTGAATGCTCTTGAAGAAATGGATACTCATGAAAAGCCCTTGCAGTGGCCTCGGATTATTAGTACATATGATATCAATAAGTCAACCCATATAAACTATGTAATATAATTTTCATTCACATCAAAACAAGAAGAACAATTAAGCATTTTACATTTTAAATAAAGCATAACTTCTGAATAAAAAAAGGATCAAAGATAATCATCCCAACTGCATATCAATTTAAACATCCTAGACTGCTAAACCAACTACATAACAGCCAGCACAACAAAAAGACCACATTGTTGAATCAGTTAACCCGTCCCAAAGAAACACATAATGAAGGGACAACTAGCATTCTGAAAATGAAAGAGTTCAGCAATATATTGTCACTAAATTTGACGTAAAATCATTTGGAAAAACAAATGGAGAATTCATCCTACCATGGAGTCACAACTACATTAAAATATAAAGCATTCTAATTTCTAGATATACTGGCAGTTAAATGTATATGGAATTTGAGAAACCACCTTTGCTTGCCCGGCCATCATGTCCCTCATATACCTTGCTCTCATAAGGATGTCCAAACCTCTTATGGGGCTCAGGAATCGCTGTTTACAAAAGAACAAACAAATTAAAATAAAATCCATGCAATCCCACCAACAAGGCCTACTAAATAAACTACACTAAACAATCTATTAAAAACACACACTAAACAACATGTAACTTTATAATTCCATGAATAATAAAGCACAAATGTAGTTTACATTTCATGAAAATATAAATTCTATAAAACAACATAACCATCAAACATTCAAATAACAGAAAACATGTTACTTATACCTCCGAATGAATCAGGGGGCAATGAATCAAACTCCATTCCGAGCATAGGCCCATCATCCCTCAATGGCCTCCCCAATTGTGCCTCCACGCAATCAATTGCTCTCAGCTCCATTATCAACTGTTGCGATTCACAATACCTCCTCACCGTCGGCACATCCTCCATCATGCCCCGAGAAGAACTTCCCCACAACTTCCTTGAGTCCATATACGGACTGGATCCCGAACCCGTGGTCCGGCTCCGGCCCGGCCCGTAACTCATCGATTGGAGATTCAGGTGGTAACCCGGGGGCTTTTCGCGGTCTTTTTGAAGGAGTTTCCTTCTTTTCTTTCAATCTCCGGTGACAAAACCACATCTGTAACTGCCGATCTGATAATCCTGATTTCTCCGATAATCGCACTCGCGTCGCTTCCGAGGTATACGTCTCCACTAAGAAAAAAAATACGAAACATCACCGGACATTTCCAAAAAGTAAATGAAAATAAAAAAATTTTCACCAAGCTAAGAGAGAGATGAACAACATACAAGCATAGGCAATACGGAGTCTTCATCTGTCGTTTGGAATTAACGTAACCGTCATTGGAACTGCCAATGTTTTTATTTTGATTTTTTATCTGATTATTTTCTCCTTCTGAACCAGGCTCCATTGAACGAGATCCAAAATCAAATAGCAAAACTTAGGGTTTCCAAAAAAAACTCTTCTCTCGCTCTTTTCTTCTGTTTGTCTCTCTAAAAACACGAAATATCGTGGAAGTGAAGAAAGGGAAAGGATGACAATTATCATCAAAGAAGAACAATGAATTAGAAGAAAGAACAAAAAGAATTAAAAATAATAAAAACAAAACAAAAGGAAAATAGTCTTCCTTGACTCCTTATTTCTTTTCCTTCTAATCATCATAAAAAAGAATGCAAATATTTTTTTCCTAATTTAGCGATAAATAATTTATGAAATAATTATTTTACATCATCATATATCACTCTACTTCAAATTATATTATGTAATTATTTTTAAAAAAAATAACTATTTAATTAAATTATAAATATTTATTTTAATAAGTTAATACATATGATGTGTAATAATTGATTAATTTTTTTTAATAATGAGATTACAAGATATAATATGTATGAAAATAACATATGCTAACGTAAAATAATCATTTGATTTTTTTTTTCACAATTATAAAATTTTATGCATTGGTTTTAGCATTGGGTCAACAAGTTTTTAGTTGTTTGGCATGCTGCAAATATAAATTAATACTTACCAAACATCTCATACCTAAAACTCTTCAAAATCGATTGCATGCCATGACACCATGATTCCAATAATAATAAAAAATATATATATTAATAGATGGATGTATGTTCTATAAATCATGTTATATTCTTTGCATTTTAATTATGTCTTCTTTCTGATTAATTACTTGCCATTAAGATCTCCAAATGTTAAAAAAAGAGTGTACATACTATTCACATATCTTCTATTTTTGTCACATATTCTAATGAAATAAAGCTTAATTTGAGAGACAGAACAAGTGATAGTACATTATTTTCTGTCAACACAGGCTGATCCAAAATTAGCAAGAGTTTGGGCTCTGAATTAAAGAAAATTTGATGGGAAAAAAAAAATTCATAATAACTATGGATTTTAATTCAATGTCAACTTTTATGTCCATAATGAAAGACATATTATAACTTTAAATCCGTGACTTCCTCCATTTCCATGCCTCTTTTCTTCTCATGCTGCTTTCATTTGCTGCAAAAAGAAAATCCCATTTGGCATTATTTTAAATTATAATTATCATTTTTCACTTCTTGAAATATGACCGGAAAATTATTACAATAATGGCAGCTATAACAACACTAGAAGTATAAAACAGCATGTAAGATGCAACCCTCACCCTTCCTCTGCCCATGTATCTCATATTCACTAGTTAAAGAGATTAACTTAGGTGAAACAATAAAACCAAAAACCAAGGTTCTTATTTCAACATGGCCCTCATTCAAAAGTCTGTGTTGACTTGAGAATTTGCAAAGCTGGGTCAATTCAGTTTTAAATTAAAGGTCAATTATAGCAATCAGTTTAAGTAATAGTGTGTGTTTTTATCAGAGTGTTTTATTCACTTGTTTCTCTTCTTCCATATTGGCCTTGATGAAAGAGTAAACTGCCACTCCAGCAATTGCTATGATTGTTCCTATGCCTGTCTGTGTTGAAATCTTGTTTTTTGTAAGAATTAGATTATCATATATTAGGTCCAAAGATTTTATGACCAAACACAAAAAAGCAAAACAATTCTTCAAAGGAGTATAAATGTGTAAGATATAAACCTACCAAAGATCAGGATTGAAAAGCCAATGACAAACACACGTTTAAGCACATTACCAATTGCATGGGTAAGTGGTGCCACCCTCTCCAGAGCATTGGTAAGCCAACTGAATAGCAAAAAAAAAAGGTGAAAAAAGCTTCATCTGCTTAGTATAATAATGTTAAGATGCACCTGTAAAAAAATAAAACTTGTAAAAAAAAAAAACTAAAAACAATGGTACCTGAATATAGAGATGGTAAAACATTCCCACCCAAAAGAGATTGGAGATGAATTTAGTCATACCTACTTTAGTAATAGCATAATTGAATCCATGCTTTATCAGTTGAGGACCCACGAACTGCATCAGGCAGGTGGGAAAACATGGAAGACTTTAAAGGACTGTGTGCTTAATATTTTAATCCAGTTGCCCTCAGAATGATTTTTATTTACAATGTTGGCTGGGGGAATACAGACAAAGAGAGCAATGATGGAAATATATGGATAGACATTTGTACTATCCAATATCGATCTGCATATGAAAAAACAACAATTACTATAAAATGATTTATCAGGTAAAATAAAAATTCTGAGTTCGGCACAAACTGAAAAAACAGAAAGGATGTGAAGAAGAGAAGGAAAGGAAAAGCTCTGTTTGATTCTTTTGAAAAAAAAGGAGAAGGGTTTCGAAGAAAGTCACCATGGCTTTCTTGGAATAGATACTCCTGTAAGTGAATGAGATGTTGGAAATCATTGCGCTAATGAAACCCATCCAATTGAATGACAGCTCAGTTAGTGATGCCATAGATACACCGGCATTCGGTTTGCAATTAAATAACACCCAAACAGGGTGGCACTTTAACAATTCAAGTGCAATATGCTACTGTAGTAACAGAGAGCTAGAGCCCATTAAAAGAACACATTTTACACTTGAACTTATTTGTATGATCAGGTGATCAAAACAAAGAACAGAGAAATTACCAATAACAACAGAAGCAAGAGACAGCCATAGAGTAATTGGTATGGATTGTCCAAGTATGAACTGGGAAGCAGCAGCATTGAAGAAAGGCTCAAGAGCTGAAAAACAAACATGTTATGACTTTATGAGCCAGAGCAGTAGTAGCGAACTGACCTGCTGACAGAATGTTAAATGCATATATAGAATAGCATCCAGCTATATATATATATATATATATATATATATATGCGCACAAGAGAATAGATTCATGAAATGTAATCACCTTTGATTGTGTGGGTGAAAGAGACAGCAACAGCTGCAAAGGATACATTGCTAGTTACATGGCCTAGGGCATGGCATACAGCAACGGGGATCAACAACTTCAGTAGGTTTGAGTCAATAGGCTAAACATGAAAAACAAAAATTACGTGGTGCTATCAGTGCACAATAGCTGCAAAATTCCTAATGTTTTCTTTGAAAGAATTGTAACATTGAGATGGTGGGCTTAGAAGGTTCATTTACAGCCCGCTTAGGGAGGCCCACGGCCCAGCTGATCAAACAGTAAACCACCCCGACGAACAGGTGAACAACCGACACAAAACTGCGCCAAAAATGCCACGAAACTAACCATTCATGAAACCATGCCATGAAAAAACCTTTTAAAATATATAAGAAAGTCAATCACTCACTGAGGATAAGGGAAGTAATTGTAAATCTTCTTGTTGATAATGCTAAATATCACATTCAAGAAGTACCTGCAAAAAAAAAAAAAAAAAACAAAAGGACGATCTTGTAATTTCACTAGAATGAAGTGAACTTTACCGAATCTTAACTACCCTTTGACCGGTCGAACAGTTGGCAGTTAAACTTGTTGACCACTTTTGGTAATTACCACACGAAGAAGAAAAAGCCGGTAACAAGAGCGGGATAATTCTCGAAGAGGCCAACCGGAGCGATCTTTGCGTCCCTGCAATAACACCGAGTGAGTGAGTCAGAGACTGAAGGGTACACGAGTTCACCGAGTCACAAAGGAGGTAACAGACCTCACCCCGCTGAATCACCTCCCTCGGCTGGAGACGACGCGGAGGCAAAACTGGTTTCAAAGTCTCGCGCTCACTAGCTGGCCAGCTTTCTAGTACCAGGGCCGGCCTTAGCTGTCTCCCCCATATCACGTTCCCGCCTTCTCCGACGGCTCCGATCGGCTTAGCCGAAGCAAATGACACCTTAACGCTCTCACGCGAAAGTTTAGGCCTGAGCTGAGGGAAGCCAGTAATGGTGGACGCGCGTGACAACAATCGCGACTCCATTGCTCATGAGAGACAGAGAACAAGGTAGCTGGAGTGAGCTCTTAATGGAGGGAGGGAAATAACAGAATTTTCTTCTTTTTTTTTCAAATTATTAATAATTTCTATTTTAGCGGCTCTGGATTCTCAAATAATTACGTCGTTTTGATCCCCTGCAACGAGCCGCATCATAATATACTGTGTGCTCTTCTTGATCACGTAGAGTAAAGAGGAAAATCCGCGGAGATTGTTGATCAACGGTGGAGAATAAAAAAGGAATACTGAAAGAGGTGATTGGATATGCTTATGTCTAATGTAGTGGAGAGATTAATTGTGGCTGAGGATTTAGGTAGGGTAGGATATTGGGGGAGACAAATATCAGGGTTCGGGCGATTACTTATCCCAGGTGAAGGAGTGGTCTCTTCCCATGTTTTTCTAAAAAAATCCTTTATCGTCTCCGATCATTCTTTTTCTTGTGCGGTGAAAAGTGAACACTATTTGTGTTGTGTGGATTTGAAAATTTATATATTTGTATTATATAAAATATTAATAATATATATTTATATTATATTTTATATAAAATATATATATTATAATTTATATTAATATAAAAATATAAAATAAAATTTTTATTAAAATTTTAAATTATGTTATTTTTATAATTTTTATTTATATTATTTTTATATAATATTATAATATCATATTTAAAATTATCAAATTTAATCGTGATATTAATAATTTTTCGTTATAAGTGAATTTTTTGAATTGTTATGGTGATAAAAAAAAAAAAAAAAGAAGAACGAACAAATGGTCTAATATTGGACAGTTTGGGGTCTTAATAGAATTTCTTTACTAATACTTTGTGGGCTAAAAATAATGGGCCACATAGGCCTGCATCAGGCTGGTTTATGCGGGAATGCGACGGCGCAAGCCGCGAAATAGTTACTCGTCACTGATGACAAACCGCACTAGCTGCTTGATTTTCCAAATATTTTCGGATCACTTGCTTCATTTCCCGACAGCGAGTTGTAAGCAACATCTTTCTCTTAAAATCTTTCTCTTAAATATGATTTTGAAGACGGTTCTGTTTTTTTCTTTTTTTTTTTCTCTCTTAAATTTGTTGGGAATATGGTTTTGCACGCTGATTTTACAAAGGCTAAAATATTATTTATCAACATTAAAATTGCCTTCCTCTGAACACTACGTTCCACTCCATTTACCTTCTTTGAATAATTTATAAATTTAAAAAATGGGTCAGATTGCTAAAAATATAATGACAATATGTTGAGATGAGGTTAATATATGTCAGTGGATATCTCATATCAGCTATTTAAAATTAAGAGGAAACTGGTATTTTGGATAAAGGTCTCTGTTTGATTCAAATAGATTTTGATGCCATTCAATTTAATATGTTCACATAAAATAATCAGCAAAATTATAGTTGTGTTTGTAGCCATGTCGTTGAATTTTTCTTACAATAATTTTCAAAAGTATGTTAGGATATGTGGGGTTTAATCTCCTGTAATTGATTTTAGATAAGTTAAAAGTAATGGGTTTTGATTTTTTTTTTTTTTTATACAGAATCTTAGTTATTTAATAAAAAAATATGGGGCTATTTTAAGATAATGTCGCAAAAAAAAGTCAAAAAAATAAAAATAAATAAAAAAAAAGTTGATTGAATGGAAGTCAAATCGTGATTCGATTAAGCTGAAATTTTATCAACAGATTTATGATTCAAAGTTTTACATTCTGAATGGTGAAGATCGGTTTGAAGTTCTCTAAGAACAAATCTAATGTATATTTATTGAGTCACTTATTTGGTGGGATTTCTTAAATTGTCTATTTCTAATTGTTGATTACCTCTAGTTGTAACTAGAGAAGAACTTTGTATATCTATTATTGATAGTAGAGATTTTTCTGATGGTATGTGATTTTTTCTTCTATACTGGAAGGTTTTTCACGTAAATTTTGGTGTGCTTTAGTTTTCTTGCATTGTTGATTATTGATTGTTGTCTATTATTATGGGTTTATTGCAATATATTACTTTTACGTTGTGTTTATTACTTCAAGCTCAACAAGTAGTATCAAAGTGATGGTTATTTTGATATATCGATACAAAACTAGCCTAAGACAGAAGTAAATTTTGTTTGAGATTATGAAAGGTGATACAAGTTTCATGATAAAATTAATAGCATAAAACTATTCAATTTAAAAACCTGTGATGAAAGATCATTTATACTGTAAAGATTTGTATGAGCCGATATTGAGTAATTCGACTAAACCAACAAATATAAAAGATGAAAGCTAAAAGGAATTAGATAGAAAAATGCTAGCTATAATCAAAAAATTATTAATATTAACGTATTTCATCATGTAGTATAAGAGACAGATGGCCATACTATTTGAGAAAAATTAGCAGCATTTTATAAGAAAAATTAGCAGACAAGTATGAATAAAGTTATGCTTATTAAAAAGCTTACAACTTTACAGTCTAGAGAATGATGATCTATTATAAAGCACTTAAATGATTTTCAAGATATATTTAATCGGATAACTACTGTAGAGCTTAAGATGGATAATGAAATGAAGACATTGTTTTTTTTAGGTTCATTGTTAGACAGTTAAAACACTCTAATTATGACTGTTCTTAATTTAACTCATTATTATAATGTGACATTGAAGATGGTAAAGGACAATATGCTTAATAAAAAAGCAAGATAAAAAGATATAGACACTGAGAATCAAGCTTTAGCTATAAAGAATAGAGGTAAAATATCGACAGAGATCATAACTTAAAAGACTGTAGTAAATCTAAATATAGATCTAAGTTCAAAAATAAAGTAAAGTGTTTTCATTGTGGTAAAGCAGGTAATATAAAATGACATTGTAAAATCTTAAAGTAAGAGTGAAAATATGAGAAAAGCAAGAGTTCAGATGATGACAATATTATAGTAGTAAATTCAGATAGTGATTTAGTTACTTTGATTTGTACATATGATAATTGTAATCATATTGATGATCCCGACATTGAGTGGATAGTTGATATAGAAATGGCATATCATTGTGTTTCTAAGATATAGTTATTTATAACTTACAAAATAAAAGACTTTGGTTGCACCAAGATGGTAAACAATAGTATGTCACAGATTATTAGGATTGATGATATTGTTGTACAAATTTGTACAGGTTGTATATTAACTTTGAGGGATGTTAGACACATTCTGGATATGAGAATGAACTTACTTGTTATTAATGTCCTTGATAAGGAGAGATACAAAAGTCGATAAAAGAATAGACAATGAAAGTTTTTTAAAAGATTTATGATAGTTATAATGGAAAAACTATGCTGCATAATATATAAGACATGGATGTAATTGAATGGTAACCAGATAAATACTATTGAAGATGATGTTTTAACAAATTTGTGGTATAAGAGGCAAGAACACATGAGTGAGAAGGGTTACAAGTTTTGACAATGCAGTCTCTCATTTTTTTGATCAAAAGTATGTCTCTCGATTTATGTAATCGTTGTTTATTTGGTAAGTATCGTAGAGTTTTTTTTCATAAAAGTTCTCAAATAAAAGAAAATATATTAAAATTGATTTATTCTAACGTATGTGGTCTCATTAAGGTTGAGTCATTAAAGGATAACAAGTATTTTATTACTTTTATTGATGATACTTAATGTAAAATTTGAGTGTATATGTTGAAAAATAAAAGTCAGGTATTGCAGTATTTTTAAAAATTTCATGCCATGATAGAAAGGATGACAGGATTACCCTTGAAGTGTATTCAAACTGATAATGATGAGAAATACACATTCAAAGACTTTAAAGAGTACTGTTCAAAGCACGAGATAACAGAACTTGAAACATCGTAGCATAATGGTATAGCTAAAAGGATAAACTGCACCATTATAAAAAAAGTCATATGTCTATTGAGGATGATAAAATTACCAAAACCATTTTGAGATGAAGCAGTCAACACAACTTGTTATTTGTTCAACAGGTCACCATTAGTTTTTTTGGGCTTTGATATTTCAGTAATAGTGTGAATAGGAAAAAATGCTTCATACTCTCATTTAAAAGTTTTCGAATGTAAAGCATTATGCATGTGCAAAAAAATAAAGGTCAAAGCTTGATAGTAAAGCTACACAATGTGTATTTATAAGATATGATGATGAAAAATTTAGCTATAGGGTATGGGTCAAATGAAAAAAAAATAGTAAAAAATAGAGATATGGTCTTCCATGAAAAAGAAATCATAGCAAACTTTATGAAAAATGAGAAGACTACACAGGTTACTATTAATTGTGATGTTTTAACACCGATATAAATTTCATAGGAAAGAGCCACAAATGAGCAAGAAATAGAATTTAAAGATATGAATGAGTCTGTCATAATTAATGATGAGCCAGATGAAATTAGTTTTAAGTAGAATGAGCAATCATCTCCACTAGAGAGTGTTAAGTAGAAGGAGCTATCATTGGCATCAGATGGTGTAGAGTTTCAATATAGAAGATCTACTAGAGAGCACAAACTATTTATCAAGTATTCAAGTTTAAATTTTATTTTAGTTACCAATGAAAGAGAGCCAAAGAGCTTTCAAGATGTATAGGCTACTCCGAATAAAGAGCATTAGTTAAAAGCAATGAAAGAAGAGATAAAGTCATTGTAAAAAATAGTACTTATGATTTTGTTAAACTTTCAAAAGGGAAAAAACTATTGAAAAATAAATGGACGTAAGTTAAAAAATGATGGTAACAAGCTAGTGAGGTACAAAACTCAATTAGTGGTGAAAGATTTTTCTCAGAAATCAGACATCGATTTTGATAAGATCTTTTTTTCAATTATGAAAATGAATTCCATTTACGTGGTACTAGAATTAACAGCTAGTTTAATTATTAAGCTTAAGTAATTTGATGTTAAGATTGCATTCTTACATGGTGACTTGCATAAAGACATTTATATGAATTAACCCGAGGGTTTTGAAGTGAAAGAGAAAGAGCACTTAGTTTATAAACTGAAGAAAAACTTATATAGCTTAAAACAAGTTTGCGACAATGGTACAAAAAGTTTGATTTTTTTATGATAAATCATAGCTATAAAATAACAGTAGTGAATCCTTGTGTGTATATCAAAAAATTTTTGGATGGTAACTTCATTATTCTCTTATTATATGTTGATGATATATTGATTGTGAGACAAGATGTTAGTATGATTTGCAAGTTGAAAGAACAATTGTCTAAGTTCTTTGATATAAAAGACTTAGATCCAACAAAATAGATTCTTAGTATGAACATTATATAGGATAAAAAAGTTGAAAAGCTATGGTTATCATAGGAAAAGTATGTTAAAAAGGTGCATAGTAGATTTAACATGTAACATGCTAAATCAATTAGCAGTCCACTTGCTAACTATTTTCATCTTAGTAAAAAATTTTATTCGATGTCTAATAAAGAGTAACTAACTATGTCTAGTATTTCTTATTCTTCTGCAGTCGATTCTTTAATGTATCTTATAGTTTGTACACAACCTAACATTACTCATGCAATTGGTTAGTAAGCAATTTTTTTTTAATCCGAGAAAAGTTTACTGAAAAGCAGTGAAATAGATTTTTAAATATTTGAGGGGCACCTCAAAAATATACTTGAGTTATGAAGTTTCATAACCAATTCTAGAAGAGTTTACTGATGCTGACATGGCAGGTGATCTTGATGATAGAAAATCTAATTTAGGGTATTTTTTTATTTTTACAGAAAAAATTGTGTCTTGACAGTTTAAGTTATAAATGTGTGTTGCTTTGTCAACTATAGAAGCTGAGTATATTTCAGCAACCGAAACAGGTAAAAAAATGTTTTGGATGAAACATTTTTTTTCTTGAATTGAGGTTGAATCAGAAAGAGTATATGATATTTTGTGATAGCTAAAGTGCTTTAGATTTAAGTAAGAATGCCATGTATCATGCTAGAACAAAGCATATTAATGTTACATATCACTGGTTACATTCAGTGATTGAGAAACAACAGATGCTATTGAAAAAAGTTCATACTGATAAGAATGTAACAGATATGTTGACTAAGACATTTCTCAAGGAGAAACTTAAGCTCTATAGTAACTTGGCCAAAATGAGCTCATTGACCAAGGTAAGTTCCAAATGAAACTGTTATGGTGAAGAATCTCCTCCTAATGGGGCTGGAGGGGGAGATTGTTATGATATATGGGGTCTAGCCCTATGTAATTGATTTTGGACCAATCGAAAGTCATAAGCCTTAGTCTTTCTTTTTATACAGAGCCCTAGTTACTTAATAAAAAAAAATAGGGTTGTTTTAAGGTGGTATCACAAACCAAGAAAAGAAAAAAAAAAAGCTAAAAAAAATAGAAAAAAGAGAAAAAAAGGGAGAGTTTATTGAACAAAAGTCGATCCGTGATCCGATTGAGCTAAAATTTTGTCAACAAATTTATGATTCAGAGTTTTACATTATGAACGGTAAAGATCAGATTTGTAGCTCCCCAGGAACAAATCTAATGTATACTTTTTGAGTCATTTATTTAATGAGATTTCTCCAATTATCTCTGTATAGTTGTTGATTAACTCTAGTTTTAGCTAAAGAAAACTTTGTATATCCATTATTTGATAGTAAAGATTTTTTTGGTGATTCGTGATTTTTTCTTCTACACTGAAAAGTTTTTCACATAAATCTTGATGTGCTTTATTTTTCTTGTATTATTGATTGTTGATTGTTATTTTTACTTTATTATGTTTATTGCTTTAGGTCTAACCAGATATTAGTCAGGCCCTTAGCCTTGAGTTCAATAGTAATAATTTCTTCCATTTTCTAATTCACGTGATAAACATATGGAACTGCATTAGCATTCTATCCAGATAAGTTGAATGATTATACGATTCTCCTTTTTTTTATTAAATTCGTTGTTTGGCCTTCTCTTTTATCTTATGTCTGCTTCGACGCTGTATCCTTTTGATTGTATATATGTAGAGCTTGCTTTGAATAAACAGAATCAAGAAAAATCTCACACTTGGTCCTCACTGAGTAAACTAATGTATCTCAACTCTCATCCACATCCTTGTTTTTTAAATAAAAAAAACAAAAAGAATAACAAAAAATCTTTTCTGCGATCTTTCCAAGTAGCCACCCACTAATCATTCATAAGACCAAGAAAGGAGTTTCAAGTTTGTATCAAAAGAAGAGAAAATTAGAATAAAGAAAAATTTTGCCATAACAAATGCAAAGCTTCTTTTTGCTGCAAAAAGGGCAGTAACAAAAGTTGGGGCTTGGTGTGAACAGAAGAAATGTAGAATTGAAGCATAAAAGGACAACCATGACTGTGGCTCAAATGGGTTGGAGTCACCATTGCCCTTTTACTAATCTTTTGCATCTTTTATATCAACCTTATTAGAACGAATCAAAGCATATACTTCTCTCAAAGTTTGCATAAGGACTTGATATATTTTTGGTCTCTTTCAAATCTTGGCAAATGGGTCCATAAAAAAAATGATTCCCAATCTTTTAAAAAGTGTTGTGGGTTGTCATGGAGCTATTTAGAACAGTTCTTGCACTATGTGGCCCACTAAGGATTCATCTTTTAGATCAGGAATATGAAGCTCAAAGCATCTCATTGACTTCGAAGTCTTCTTATTTTGGTTTTTTATTGTTTTTAGGTGGACAACCAATTGTAGCTATATAGCTTTATCTGACAGCTTTAATTATTGGATAGGAAAACTGGGTGTAGTTGCTGCTTGATTGATAAAGAATATCAGTTCATCAGTTTTAATTTCTTATTTGTTATTACTTGAATTTATGTTCAAATTTAAAACAACTAGAGTTATTTATATATATATATATTTTTTAATTTTTGAGAAATCGAAAATCATCTCAAAATATATTTGTTTTGCTTTGTAATATACATATAAACTAGTCTTAATTCTTTTGAATTAAGATAATATTAGTAATGTCACAGCTGACATCCATTAGACAAGACAGAACCTCTGTTGAGGCTCACATGCTGGCTGGGGTCCCTATATTTCCATTTGCATTAATCGAGAATTAATCGTATCCCGTAAATCATTCAAAACCATTGTTTCATTTGGAACAATTGCTGCTTTCTCGTGGCAGCACATCAACGTGACGATAGCATTTCTCCTGTTTCTGGGTCCCCGTGACAAGCAGGTCTCAAAGTGATACTTGCTATTATTGCCCTGGTGGGTACCACTCGTCGCCGAAGATTATCGCTTTGCTATTTTTGTAAGCCATATATCTCAGATAACGCTTTGCTCCAATTCGTGAGGTCACTCGTGTGGCCAGCCCAAGACGCTCGTGAACATCAACCAGGGACCCCTGTTGACTCAACAATTGCTTTTAAGTAAACGTTCATTGGTAACCATGTGAAGAAAATTCCATTCAACGAGAAAATGACAATAAGATTTATTAATATGAAATCGCATTCCAAGGACTAGATATTTACAGCATCAGATTCAGATGTCATTTTCTTTTTCAAATGAATATGAAGCTTGCTTGCTTTTTATACATAGTTTGAGCTTACAAGTCACAAACAGACATTTCATACGAGAAAGTAGTATTGTCACTTGTGCAAGCAGGCATTCAATTGCACTTATTCTCCTTCTCCGGGATGAAAGAAACAATAACTGATTAAGTCCATTCATGTTTCACTCTTCCTTTATGGACCACATCCTCATGTTTCTTTTTCTTAAATAAATATGGAGACGTAGGATTACCCTGTATAATGTATACCTGTAGTTTTTTTTATCAGTTTTTTTTACAGATACGAAGGAGGTAGATGCAAGGAATACTGTCTCACGCGCAGAGAAAACAGTAGAGACAGCCCGCCGTTGTCCATCTTTAAAGCGTTTTTGGACCGAACAAGAACCTGACCCTGAGTCCTGACCGCATGGTTAAGGCAAGTGGCTTGATACAGGGCTTTGTGGTTTAAAAACTCGCACCCATTTCGGGGGAAAAGGTTCCAGAGAATCTGGAATCATGTGGGAATTAGGGAGCCACGAAGTTTGTCAACAGCTCTCACTGCTTTCATTTACTTTTCCTGTTTCCCCGTTCATTTTTTTTAGCCGATTTTGTAGGAAAATTTAAAATATAGTGCACACGGGAATTAATCTAAGATTTCATATACTTTACTCATTCTTTAAGTTTACTTCAAACTTATATACAGTCAAATGTTTTTACTTGACGTTGAAACAAATTAGATAGCTACTTGCTTTAAAATTTAAATTCAAACCAATAAATCTAAATGTCCAACTTATTTGAAAGCATTAAATATTAAATGTGCTGCATTCAAATATTTGAGATTTATCTTTGATTCTATTTTTCATCCTAAAAACTTAAATTATAATTATTTTTATATTTTAAATTATTAAATTAAAAATTTAACACTGTATCAGTAAATCATTCAATTTTGTTTTTCAATGTTTAACTATAATTAGTAATAATTAGTTATGAAGAGATCTCACTTGAAGATCTCATAACTTAGCAGCAGTGAAAGAAGAAATTAGAAGAAATGGTGTCACTCTGTTCAATGTTTAAATCCGTGTGGCAACAGTTTTCTCTTGCATGCTAAGCATAGGACTTTCACAGGACATATTTCCGTTTTTTTTTTTTTTTTGTGCGAAAGGATTGCTGTCTTTTTGTGTGCACTGTTCTGCTGCAGTCGTAAGAAAACAGAGCTTAAAGTCATTGTCTCGTTAATAAATTACTATTACTACTGCTACTATGCTGTTTGTCTCTCCCCCTCAAAATCTCCACCATCTTTCTGATTTTTTATCTTCATCGAGATTATTCCCTCCCTGACCTCATGATGCGATCCATTTGATGCACTTCTTGGCTTCCTCTCCCTTGTCTTAAACCCATTTGATTCTCTCATACTCTTCTTTCAAAATTACAAATTTTTGGAGTAAAAAGGTCTCAGTTTGTAATTTTTAAAAAAAAATTTAACTTCGCATTTTTTTCCTCCCTCCATAATTCTGTTTAAAACTCACCATAGACAACAACAAAAATGCCCATCATAACATTACCCACTCTTCTTCTTGTTCTTCTTCTTCTTCCTGTGTCTCCAATAGCAAAGCAGAAAGCACCATCTTTTTCCTTCTTAAAAGCTTACTCAAAATCTCTCTCTTCAGCTGGCTCAAATTTTTTCAAACCAAAACTCTTAGCAAAAATGCTTCTCCTTGTCCTCTCTTTTTTCTTCTTCACCTTTCCTTCACCTTCCCTTTCTCTCAACCAAGAAGGCATCTACCTTTTCCAAGTCAAAGCCTCCCTTTCCGACCCTGACTCCACCCTTTCCTCATGGAACTTTAGTGACCCAACCCCATGCAACTGGCGTGGCGTTTCGTGTGACTCTGCCACTGGCTCCGTCACTTCCCTTGACCTCTCTAACACCAACCTCGCAGGGCCTTTCCCTTCCCTTCTTTGCCGTCTTCAAAACCTTTCCTTCGTTAACTTCTGCAACAACAGCATCAATTCCACCATCCCTTCCGACATCTCCACGTGTCAGAATCTTATCCACCTCGATCTCTCCCAAAACCTCCTCACTGGTGAACTCCCCCGCACTTTGGCTGACCTCCCTAACCTTAAATACCTCGATTTAACTGCTAACAATCTATCAGGAGATCTTCCGGAGTCCTTCGGTCGGTTCCAAAAGCTCGAGGTTTTGTCGCTCGTTTACAACCTCCTCGATGGCACAATCCCCGCATTTTTAGGAAACATTAGTACGCTAAAAATGCTTAATTTATCCTACAACCCGTTTAATCCTGCTCGGATACCACCGGAACTTGGCAACTTAACTTACTTAGAGATTTTGTGGGTCACTAACTGTAATTTAGTTGGCGAGATTCCTGACTCCCTGGGTCGACTCAACAAACTCACATATTTGGACCTTGCCATTAACCACTTGGTAGGGAAGATTCCGAGTTCGCTCACTGGGTTGGTTAGTGTAGTTCAGATTGAGCTGTACAACAACTGGCTGTCCGGCGAGTTACCTCGCGGGTTCTCGAATTTGAGCAAGCTGAGAGTCCTCGACGTTTCGACGAACCAGTTAACGGGAAAGATTCCGGACGAGTTGACTCAGCTGCCACTCGAAAGTCTCAACCTTTACCTCAACAGCTTCGAAGGAACTTTACCACCGAGTATCGCCGACTCTCCAGCTCTGTACGAACTCAAAATCTTTCAGAACAGACTCACGGGAGAGTTACCTCAAAACCTCGGCAAAAACTCGCCGCTTAGATGGCTCGACGTCTCCGAAAACCAATTTACCGGCCCTATACCACCGAGTTTATGCGAGAAAGGGAACCTAGAAGGGATTCTGATGATATACAACTCCTTTTCGGGTCAAATACCGTCGACTTTAGCCGAGTGTCGGAGCCTGAACCGGATCCGACTCAGTTACAACAAATTATCCGGTGAAATACCCGCCGGTTTCTGGGGTCTCCCTCACGTGTATTTACTCGAGCTTGTTAATAACTCGTTCTCGGGTCAAATTGGGAAATCAATCGCAAATGCAGCGACTTTGTTGCGGTTGATTATATCAAGCAACGAGTTTAGTGGTTCGTTGCCTGAAGAAATTGGTTTAGTACATACTTTACTTCAAATTTCTGCTAGTAACAATAAGTTTAGCGGGGCGTTGCCTAAAAGTATAGTGACGCTCGATGGACTAGGGATCCTTGATCTTCATGGGAATGGGCTGGAAGGGGAATTGCCTAGTGGAATTGAGTCTTTGAAGAAGTTAAACGTGTTGAATTTAGCTAATAATGAGTTTTCGGGGAAGATTCCTGATGGAATAGGGAGTTTGTCTGTGTTGAATTATCTTGATTTTTCTAATAATCAGTTAACGGGAAGGATTCCCTTCGGTTTTCAGAATTTGAAGCTCAATCAGCTTAACCTGTCGAATAATTTGTTATCCGGTCAGATCCCGCCTTGGTTTGATATTGAAATATACAAAAACAGCTTTTTAGGCAATCCTGGTTTGTATGTTGGGAGGGATGGAGCTAAGCATAAAGGTTATATTTGGTTGTTTAGATCCATTTTTGTTTTAGCCGCTTTGGTGTTTGTTGTTGGTGTGGTTTGGTTTTACTTCAAGTACCTGAGTAATAAGAAAGCAAGGGATAAGTCTATGTGGACTTTGATTTCGTTTCATAAGTTGGGTTTTAGTGAGTATGAGATATTGGATTGTCTTGATGAGGATAATGTGATAGGGAGAGGATCTTCAGGGAAAGTTTACAAGGTTGTGCTTAGTAATGGAGAGGCTGTTGCTGTGAAGAAGCTTTGGGGAGGACTGAAAAAGGGTTGTGAGAGTGTAGATCTTGAGACAGGTCAGGCTCAGGTTCTGGATGATAGGTTTCAAGCTGAGGTCGAGACGTTGGGGAAGATTAGGCACAAGAATATTGTTAAGTTGTGGTGCTCTTGTACTACTCGGGATTGCAAGCTTTTGGGGTATGAATACATGCCAAATGGTAGCTTGGGAGATTTGTTGCATGGCAATAATGGTTGTTTGCTGGATTGGCAGACGAGGTATAAGATTATTGTGGATGCAGCTGAGGGACTTTCTTATTTGCATCACGATTGTGTGCCTCCAATTGTGCATAGAGATATCAAGTCCAACAATATCTTGTTGGATGGGGATTTTGGCGCTAGAGTGGCTGATTTTGGAGTTGCCAAGGTGGTTGATGCAACTGGAAAGGATGCCAAGTCCATGTCTGTGATTGCAGGGTCTTGTGGTTACATTGCTCCAGGTTAGTTGACCAAAACTTTATCATCATTCTAGTGATTGAAAGTTTTAATTATTACCTTGCTGCTATTAGTTTATACTTAAATCTTTGAATGCTCAGTCAGAAATATTGAGCGATTAGCTGCAACAAACACTATACATAGATGTCTATTTATCGGATTGTATTCATGTTTAATGACAATCTTTAATGAGAGTGCAATCTTTAATTGTTTCTGATGTTATTTTTCACTCAATCTAAACTAAAAAAAAAAAAAAATTGGTGCAGAGTATGCATATACTCTTCTAGTGGATGAGAAGAGTGACATCTACAGTTTTGGCGTAGTTATACTTGAGATGGTCACAGGCAGACTCCCAATTGACCCAGAGTTCGGGGAGAAGGATCTGGTAACATGGGTCTGCATCACTCAAAATCAGAAAGGACTGGATCATGTTCTTGATTCCAAACTTGACCCTTGTTTAAAGGAAGAAATATACAAGGTCCTCGACATCGGACTCCTCTGTACTAATCCACTCCCAATCAACCGCCCGTCAATGAGAAGGGTGGTTAAGCTGTTGCAAGAAGCTGCTAATGATAACCTGCCCAAGGCTGCTAAAAAGGATGGGAAAATTGATTCCTTACTACTATGAATCTATATGCCTCAGATCAAGGAAGTGTGTCTTTAGAAAATTTTCTTCATAGCTTGTTCCAAAAACAAGGCCACGAGAGTGTGATATGGAAAGGATTGAGTGGTTTTGCTTTTCAATCATTGTACACCCACTTGATGTTTGCTTTACAGGATGAAAAGAGCATAGGGTTGGAAATTCCCACATCGAGACAGAGATGGAGAGAAAAAAAAAAAAATTCTCAATGCGTTTAACATATCAAAGTTCCCTCATTAAATTAAAATTAAAAATTAAAAAATTAAAACTTACAATATCCGGTCGTGTTTCACATTTAGGGGCCATGCAGATGCGCAACAGAAGGGTTAAAAATTATTGTTTGTGAAAAAGTAGGAAGTTGCAAACAAGTCGTAGATTCCCATTGAAGCCCTAATAAAACCACGACTTTGAAATGACCATTCTCTTTCAGTATTTTAGATCGAAAAGTTGGAATCAAATGCTTGAAAATGATCTTATATTTGCCTGGCAATCTTGCTCTTTCTCCCCTGTCCCCAAACTTGGGTTGCTAATCGAGCTTTAGTAAACAAAACCAATCGTTCTCTTATTTGTGAGCATAATTTACATGAAATTTTATAAGTAAAATTCATAAAAGTTTTATTAAAATTAAATAAATAAAAAATTTAAATTAATAAATTAATAAATTTAATATAAAAATTAATAATATATAAAAAATATTAAAAATATTATTTATAATTTAAATTTAATCTATATTTATTTAATTATAAAAATTTTATAAATATTTAACTAAAAATATTTATTTAATAAATATATTACATTTTTTTTATGTAATAAAATCATTCAATCTATCAATTTTAAATTTTATTTACTTATTTTTAATAAAAAATTTTATGAATTTCTTTTATGTAAATCTTTTTTCTTGTTTGAACGTCTCCATCGGAGTTTTTAATTTTCTTGAATACTTTCTTTGTCAGCTAAACAGCAACAAAAAAGAAAAACAGTTTTTTTTTTTTTTTTATGAAATTGTATGAACAAAAAGAAACTGATTAGATCAGACAACAAAAACAAGGGTTTTTTCTGTATGAGATTATATGAACAAAAGGATACCTATCAGATCAGACAGACGCAGCCAAAACCTGATCAGTAAGGGGACAATTATTTGTGTGGAGGTATCTTGGAAACAAAACACATATCATCACAAAGTTCCAAAAAAGAAAGAAAAACCTAACCCTTACGTCAAAGTTTCAAAGGTTTCAACAAAGAAGTTTCTTGTTGCCGCGTGGCTTCTGAGAGAAGCTTTCGAACGTGAACAAGAAGGATCATGTCGGCTGTGACATAAGTTAATTACGTCAAGGATGGATTTTCCGCGGTCTTACACTTTTCAACTACAATATTCCCCTTATAATTTTTTAATCATAATAAAAAAATTATATAAAAAATTTATCATTTATAATTTTAAATTTTGATTAATTAATTATAATCCAAAGGTGATATCCTTCTTTCATAAGTTGTTTGCTTCTCAGTCGTCTGATCGAAGGCTACAGCATCAGATCATCTTGGGTGATCAATGATTCGGTTTAAGAGAGAAATTAATAAAAATATACTTTCAGAAACGTGCAGGCTACTGATATGGTTTCATTATCCAGTCTCCTAGCTGCTCATTGGATATCTTCGTGTGCCTAAAGCAATGTTTAGCACAAATAAAACTTTAATAAAAATAATAAAATAATACCACAAATAATAAAAAAGAAAGTTATAAATTGTTGCCTAAAGCAATGCAATCTATTTATAAAACATTATATTTTGCATTTTAATGATTAAATTTAAATTTAAAATTTTCAAATACTAAAAAATTGTAAATGATTAAATTAAATAATTTCTATATAATTGTGAATTGTGTGTATATATCTTAATCTAATCTCATTAATTTTAACAAATTTATTTTAGAATTTATATTTGATACATTATCAATGTAAAAATTTTATATATTATCAAAAAATCAAATGATGAAATGAATTAAATGATAATATCGCATTAATAAATAAATTTTTTAAGAAATTTTAATTAATGCCAGCTTTTTTTAGATTTTTAAGAATTCAATTTTAATAATTTTAAATATATAAAATTATTTTTATAAAAGCCAATATGTATAATTACCACCAACTTGGATTAAAAAAAAAAACTAGAATATCTTATATCAAATATATAATTAATCTCTTTTAAACAAGGCTATAGGAGGAATTATCAAAACCATAAATGAAACACAAATATAACCTACAAAACAACAAATAAATAACAAAGACATATATGAGAAACTTTACCTTTAAACTTTCATCCTAAACTACACATCTAAACCTAAAAGAGAGAGAAGGGATGGTGAATATTCCTTGCTTATCATGAGAAGTCTACGTGAAGAAATGGATTAAAAACTATACAAAAAGTTTGGTGAATTAACTTTTTTTTACATTCAAAATTGTTGGTTCGTATTTTATATGTTACAATATTATATAATTTCACCTTAACTTTTTTTTTTTTTTTTTTGCTCCATAGCTTTAAGAATACTCCAATTTGACACTGGAGCTGAAAGCTTTTTCCTAAAATGCATCCCCATCTCCCTCTCAAGTGGTAAAACGTCCTACTCAAAAATTTTTTTTAATTTTATTTTAATTAAGTCAATTATTTATTGTTAATTTTTTTTTTTATAAATGACGCATCATTTAAAAATAAAAAAATTATAAATATTGAGATATGAACTCCGAATATTAATATGAATATCGTATTTTCGAAGTGGTTATATGACTAACAAAATTAAGTTAGCTTGAATTCACTGTCAACTTCCTTATTAAGATTTTAATTAAAGCAGTGTAAATCTTTTTTTTTTTTTTTGGGATGCACAGTATAAATCCTTTCATATATGTTTAGACCTACCCCAAAAGCAATGTCCAAAGACTGCATTTATTCTGTCATTCAAGCGTATATACTTAGCATAACCAAACTTGACGTCCAAGTAATATATATTATAATTTTTTTATTATGTTTCTAGAAAAAGAAATAAAATGGATAAATATCATTCTCTCTTTTCTTTTATACCCTCCCTTTAATCTTCTCTTTCTTTTTCTCTTGTTTGCCCAGAACTGAGTATATAGCACACAGCAGCTATACCCTTGATCATAAGCAGAAAATTTGGAAAAAAAAGAGAATAACAAAAGTGGAAGAGTTAAATTCCTTGCCGACCATCAAGAAAGAAAAAGTGGGTATCTGAAAACGTGCTCTAAAAGAGACAAGTTTTGCTTTACTTGTTTGTTTTTTGTTGTTTGGTTTTGTTTTATGTGTCAATCTTGCTAGAATTTCGCGTGCGTGTTGAGGAAGTGGGGGAAGAAGGCAGAAGCAGAATTCAGCTTTGTGATGAGAATAAGATCAGCAGATCAAGAGAGATGTCATGGTGCAATAACCCTGATGATGATAGAGCTCTACAGTTAGTTACAGCAGCCGCCACCAAAGAACCTGCAGTTGCTATCGCCGCCACCGCAGCTATTTCCGACTCCAAAACTGCTCAAGAAACCCCAATCATTATTTGCCCTTCATGTGGCCATGACATACCCTACCAAGATCAGGTACATATTTTAATCATAAATTACTCTATAGTTTTATTTTTTTTGGTTTATTTCATGTAGTTTGATGTACTAAAATACTATTATTTATGTGGGGTTAGGCGGGAATTCATGATTTGCCCGGGTTACCAGCAGGAGTGAAGTTTGATCCAACTGACCAAGAGATTCTAGAGCATTTAGAGGCAAAGGTAATATCTGATATGCGCAAGCTTCATCCTCTGATTGATGAGTTTATTCCTACGCTGGAAGGAGAAAACGGGATTTGCTATACTCATCCAGAGAGGCTGCCAGGTACTTTGATGCTTTCTTTTTTGCTCCAAACTCACTAGCTTTCTGACCTTTTATGGGTTTTCTTCAACTTCTTTTCTCTTCAAGTACATAGTTTTTCTTTTTCCACTTTGTTTTAGGGCTATATCAATGATCTGCGTTTTCTTTTTTTGCTTGGCCATTATGTATGATCTATTTTGCTAGACGAATTTAGATGAAAACGTGAAGAACTTACTGCATTTTACAGAATCCAGTTAAGTATATTGTAAGGAAGTAACCAAGTTGGCTAATATTAACTGCAAGGATTGCTAGTGTGTTGGCCTAATTACGCGAGATCCTTTGGTTCTACTCAAGCAGCCACATATTTTCTTTGAGACATGTGATTAGGCATTGCCTTTCATCATTTCATGATTTCCATAATATTTTGTTAGTTCTGGAAAAGATTTGGATATATGTTTTTTACAAGAAGTTTGTGAAATTTTTTAACGATTAAATAAAAATAAAAATCGAAAATCTAAATTGATAAATTAAGAGGCCATATTACGTGAATCAAGTATGCAATGATGGCGAACTTCATGACTCTTGAATAGTCAAAGTTAGGATGATCACCTGATAATAGTTTGCTAGCTATTGCTTTAAGTGGCCTAACTGCTTGTCTAAAGGGAAATGAGTGGTTAGTAATCCAATCAAATATTAGCATATCTTAATTTCCATTCTGACTCGTACGATTAAGCTATTGATCTAATGATATAGTTTCATTCGTAGAACTAAATATCCTTTGATCTGTTCACATTTTAACGGTGCAGGAGTAAGCAAAGATGGCCAAATTCGACACTTCTTTCATCGACCCTCCAAGGCATACACAACCGGGACTAGGAAGAGAAGAAAAGTTCACACGGATGAAGATGGAAGCGAAACAAGGTGGCATAAAACCGGAAAGACCAGAGCAGTTTTGGTTGGTGGGGCAGTGAAGGGTTTCAAAAAGATTTTAGTACTCTACACCAACTATGGCAGGCAAAGGAAGCCTGAGAAGACAAACTGGGTGATGCATCAATATCACCTTGGCAACAATGAAGAAGAGAAAGATGGAGAGTTAGTGGTTTCAAAAGTTTTTTACCAAACTCAACCTAGACAATGTGGTCCAAGTAGTGTTAAGGATACACTTGATAGAAAGTTGAAAAATCGAAGCCGCCATGAAAGTCCTATAGCGAAGAGTAGCAGTGTCGCTTTTGTTGAATATTACAATCCACCTTTTATTTCATATGATCATGGGAGTCATCATAATAGAGAAAGCCCACCTCAGCTAATTCCAAATTTGGTTGTTCAAGGTGATGGATCTTCCTTTTTTCGATTAGCCTCTGATACAAGCAAAGTGTGACCTGAAAGAAATAGGCATAATGGAAAGATGAGCATTTGATAGAGCAGCTACGTACGAGAAGGACATATTTGGTTGGTGTTGTTGCTGTTGCGCTGTAATAATCAAATAAATGATCAGATTGTGCTTTTGCTGAGGAAAGGATGGAATTAAAGAATAAGGTGAATGTCTTCTTTTGTTAAAGACAAAAAGAGTCAGTCGGATCGATGCTTTGCAAGATTTGCCCATATATAACCACGTTCTTGAGCATTAAAGCACTGGAAAAGGGAGCTGGTGCCCTATTTTATATACCCATTTGCATAATATTTATATTTACACATTTTTAAGGTTTTATGGCATTTATAATAGGATATTGTACAAGGATTACTCCCATAAACTTCTGTTAATAGTCCTACAGATTTTAATTAGTTTTACCATTTGTCATCTACTAGTATATATGTTAGAAACTCGAGATTGCAAAAATATAATTGTTTTAATTCTATCATGGATTTTTTTGTGCAATTGTAAATTTGATTAAGTTTTTCTCATACCCTTTTCAGGATTTGAATGAATACATAATATATATATATTTAATAACTTTTGGTTTAATAGCATAATTAGGATTTGCATGTTAATCTTAAATTGAATAGCCAAATGAGAACTTACACATTTTTTTTTCTATACAAAAGAGCGGTCATAGCTGCTAGAACAAGCCTTTGGCCTTGCTATGTTGGGCCTTAAGCAATAAACACAACAACATAAAAGCAGTATATCGTAATAAACTCACAGTAATAGACAACAATCAACTATCAATAACGCAAAAAAAATAAAGCACACCAAGATTTACATGAAAAATCCTCCAATGTAGAGAGAAAAATCACGGATATCAGAAAAATCTCAACTATTAAATAGTAGACATACAAAGTTCTTCTCTAACTAAAACTAAAGCTAATCAACAACCAAAGAGAGACAATTGGAGAAATCTCACCAAATAGGTGACTCAACAAATACACCTTATGATTTGTTCATAGAGAGCTTTAAACTCAATATTCACCATTCAAAATATAGAACTTTGAATCATAAATCTGTTGATAAAATTTCAGCTCAATCAGACCACAAATTAACTTCCGTTCAATCAACTCTCATTTCTCTCTTTTCTCTCCATTTTTATGGCTTTTCTTCTTTCTTTGCTTGGTTTGCAACACCATCTTAAAATAGCCCCACCTCATTTTATTAAGTAGCTAGAGCTTTGTATAACTATGGCCTTTGATTTGTCCAAAACCAATTACATAGGGATGGATCACATTTTTCTAACAATCTCTCCATTCAGCCCTATTAGAAAGATATTCATCACCATAGTAGTTTCATTTGAAACTTATCTTGGCTAAGGAACTCATTCCGACCAATTTACTACAAGCTCAAGCTTTTTCATGAAAAGTATCTTAGTCAATATATTTGTTATATTCTCATCAGTATGGACTTTCTTCAATAGCATTTGTTGTTCCTCAATCATTGAATATAACCAGTGATATCTAACATCAATGTGCTTTATTTTAGCATGATACATGACATTCTTACTCAAATTTAAAGTACTTTCACTATCACAAAATACCACATATTCTTTCTGATTCAATCCAATTCAAAAAAAAAATATTTCATCCAAAGCATTTCTTTACTTGCTTCTGTTGCTGCAATATACTCAGTTTCTGTAGTTGATAAAACAATACACTTCTGTAACTTAGACTGCTAAGACACAACTTCTCTTACAAAAGTGAATAAATACCTTGAAGTAAATTTTCTACCATCAAGATCACCTATCATGTCAGCATCAATAAACCCTTTTAGAACTAGTTGTGAAACTTCATAACTCAAACACATTTTTAAAGTGCCCTTCAAATATCTAAAAATTTATTTCACTGCTTCTCAATAAACTTTTTCAGGATAAAAAAAAAATTTGCTCACTACACCAACTGCATGAGCAATATCAAGCCGTATACAAATCATATGATACATTAAAAAACTGAATGTAGAAGAATAAATAATACTAAATATAGCTAGTTGCTCTTTTTTAGACACCGGCCAAGATTTTTTACTCAAATAAAAATAGTTGGCAAGTGGACTGCTAACTAATTTAGCATGTTATATGTTGAATCTAATAGACACCCGTTCAACATATTTTTCCTGTGACAACCATAGCTTTTTAGGTTTTTTATCCCGGATAATGTCCATACTGAGAATCTGCTTTGCTAGACCTAAATCTTTCATATCAAAAGACTTAGACAATTATTCTTTCAACTTGCAAACTATACTAGTATCTTATCCTACAATCAACATATCATCAACATATAATAAAAAAATAATGAAGTTATCATAAGAGAATTTTCTTACATACACACAATGATCTGCTACTGTTCTTTTAAAGCTGTGGTTCACAATAAAAGAATCAAACTTTTTGTACCATTATTGTAGAGTTTGTTTCAAGTCATACAAGCTTTTCTTTAGTTTGTAAACTAAGTGCTCTTTCCCTTTCACTTCAAAACCTTCATGTTAATTCATATAAATGTCCTTCTACAAGTCACCATGCAAACATGCAGTCTTGATATCAAGTTACTCAAGCTTAAGACTTAAACTAGCTACTAATCCTAGCACTACTCGAATGAAACTCATCTTTACAACTGGAGAGAATATATTATCAAAATCGATGTCATGTTTCTAAGAAAAATCTTTCACCATCAATTCAGCTTTATACATCACTAGCTTGTCACCATCCTTTTTCAACTTAAACACCTATTTATTTTTCAAATGCCTCTTCCCTTTCAAAAGTTTAACAAGATTATAAGTATCATTTTTTTACAATGACTCCATCTTTTCTTTTATTACTTTTAACCAATGCTCTCTATCTGAAATAGCATGTACATTTTGGAAGCTCTCTGGCTCTCTCTCACTGGTAAGTAAAATAAAATTTAAACTTGGATACCTGATAAATAGTCTGCGCTCTTTAATAGATCTCTTCGACTGAAACTCTACATCACCTGATGCCGAAGGTAGCTCTCTCTGCTCAACACTCTCTGGTGGAGAAAATTATTTTTCTTGCTTAAAACTGATTGCATCTGGCTCATTACTAACTGTGGCTAGTTTATTCATATCTTCAAGTTCTATTTTTTGCTTATTTTTACTATCTGTGTCTATTTCCTGTAAAACTCCTATCGGTGTTGAAACATTACACTCAACAGTAACCCGTTTAGTCTTTTTATTTTTCTCAAGGTTTGTTATGATTTTTTTTCATGAAAGATCACATCTCTACTTTTGACTGTCTTTCTCTTTACTAGATCCCATACCCTGTAGCCAAATTCTTCATCACCATATCCTTCAAACACACACTGTATGATTTTACCGTCAAACTTTAACATTTACTCTTTCAACATATGCATGAATGCTTTACACTAAAAAACTTTCAAGTGAGAGTATGAAGCATCTTTCTTTGTCCATACTCTTTATAAAATGTCAAAGCTTAAAGAAACTTATGGTGATCTGTTAAGTAAATAATAAGGTGTGCTGACTGTTTCACCCCAGAATGACTTTGATAATTTTTTCATCCTTAATATACATCTGACTTTTTTCATAATTGTGTGATTCATCCTTTCAACTATACCATTATACTATGGTGTTTCAGGTTCTGTCATCTCATTTCTGATCATATATTTTGAACAGTACTCTTCAAAGTCTTTGAATGTGTATTCTCTATCATTAATAGTCTAAATACACTTTAAAGGTAATCATGCCATTCTTTTCACCATGACATGAAATTTTTAAAAATACTACAATACTTGACTTTTGTTTTTCAACATATACATCCAAGTTTTATGTAAAGTATCATTAATAAAAGTAACAAAATACCTGCTGTCACCTAATAACTCAACCTTAATGAGACCACATATGTCAGAATAAATCAATTTCAATTTATTTTTTTCTCTGAGAACTCTTACGAAAAGAAACTCTACGATGCTTACCAAACAAACAATAATCATATAAATCGAGAGATATACCTTTGGTTAGGGGAATGAAAGACTACCTTGTCAAAACCTATAATCTCTTCTTGCTTATGTGTGCCAGCCTCTTGTGCCACAAGTTTGCTGAAGCATCATCCTCAACGATATTTATCTAATTGCCATTTAATCGCATCCATGTCTTATACATTATGCAGCATAATTTTTTTTTTTGTAACTACCATAAATCTTTTGAGAAGCTTTCACTATCCATTCTTTTGTCGACTCTCATATCCCTTCTTATCAAGGACATTAATAGCAAATAAGTTCATTTTCATATCCAAAATATGTTTGACATCTTTCAAATTTAACATGCAGCTTGCACTAGTTTGTACAATAATATCACCAATCTTAACAATCTACGACACACTCTTGTTTTTCACTCGGTGCAACCAAAGTCTCTTATTTTGTAAATTGTAAATAACTCTCTTAGAAAGACAATAATATATCGTTCCTGTGTCAACTATCCACTCAATGTCGGAATCACTAACATGATTATAATGTCATGTGTATAAATTAAAGTAACTGAATCATTATCTAAATTTACTACTACACCATTGCCATCATCTAAACTATTGTCTTTCTCATCTTTTCGCTCTTACTTCAAGATTTTACAATGTCATTTTATATGACTTACTTTATCACAGTGAAAATACTTCACTTTATCTCTGAACTTGGATCTATATTTAAACTTACTACGACCTTTTAAATTCTGACATCTGTCGATGTTTCTACCCCTGTTCTCTGTGACCAAAGCTTGATTCTCAGGGTTTACATCTTTTCATCTTGCTTTTTCATTAAGCATACTATCATTTACCATCTCCAATGTCAACTTGTAATCAGGGGCTGAATTAAGAACAGTCACAACTAGAGTATTTCAATTGTCTAGCAATGAACTCAAAAGAAATAACGTCTTTATTTCATCATTCATCTTAAGCTCCATAGTAGTTATCCAATTAAATATATCTTAAAAATTATCTAAGTGCTCTATAATCAATTGTTCATCCTTGTACTGTAAAGTTACAAGCTTTTTAACAAGCATAATTTTATTCATACCTATTTTTTTCTCATACATGCTGTCAAGTTTTCTCAAACAATGTGGGCATCTGTCTACTGCGTTACATGATGAAACACGCTTATATCAACTTATTTTTTAATTTTAGTCATCGTTTTTCTGCCTAACTTTTTTCAGTTTTCATCTTTCATATCTATTGGTTTAGCCAAATCACCTAATACCGACTCATATAAATTTTTACAGTATAAATGATCTTCTATTATAGGCTTCCAAATTAAATAATTTAATGCTGTCAATTTTATCATAGAACTTGTATCACTCTCTATGATCTCAAACAAAATTTACTTTTGTTTTAGACTGCTTCTGTATCGTTGTCTCAAAATAACTCTTGCTCTGATATCATTTATTAGACCTGAAGCAATAAACACAACAACGTAAAAGCAATATATCACAACAAATCCACAATAATAAACAACAATCAACAATCAACAACGCAAAAAAAATAAAGCACATCAAGATTTACGTGGAAAATCCTCTAGTGTAGAGGAAAAAATCATAAACCACCAGAAAAATCTTTACTATAAATAATAGATATACAAAATTCTTCTCTAGCTAAAACTAGAGCTAATCAACAACTAGAGAGAGGCATCTGAAAAAATCTCATAAAATAGGTAACTCAACAAATACACCTTGAATTTGATCTTAGAGAGCTTCAAACCCGATCTTCATTGTTCAAATATAGAACTCTAAATCATAAACTTGTTGATAAAATTTTAGTTCAATCGAACCACAGATCGACTTCCGTTCAATCAACTCTCCATTATTCTTTTTCTCTCTATTTTTTTGACTTTTCTTTTTTTTTTTTATTTACGACACCACCTTAAAACAACCTCACCTCTTTTTATTAAGTAGTTAGGGCTCTATGTAAAAAAAAATATCAAAGCACATGACCTTTGATTGGTCTAAAACCAATTACATGGGGTTGAACCTCATTTTCCTAACATGCTATACATAAAAGATGATCTTGAATCAACTGTGACAAATCAAGAGAACAAGTAAAACATTCTTCCTAAACCAACCTTCACCTTTACTATTACTATTATTATTTTTCATTTTCCCCTTAATTTCTATTATTATTTGTCATTTTTCCGTTAATTTCTGACTTCTTTTGAGCAGACCAACAAGATGAAGAATCCATGTTCCCGGAGAAATCTACTTTTTGTGATGTCATATTGGATGACACAAGAAGAATATTGGAAGCTTGTGTGAATTCATTTGGTGGTTCAAATGAAATTACAAATTAGAGGGAGAATGTGAAAGAAAGATAAGTATGCCCGAACATGGAATTGTATGAATATCATAGTTCCTTTAGGCTAAAAGGTTGTAGAAGACTAGCATAATGACCAATATTTAAGTACTTTGAGATCACTTGAGAATGGAATCCTTAATTTGGAAACTAAAAATGTCGAAAAGTCTTCCTTTAGCTGTCATTATTCGGTTATTCTATTGACAACGAGTTTTCAACAGAGAAGCACTAGGAATGGAAGAATGTTCAGCAAACTTATCAGCAAAGCAAGGTTGGGAATTTTTGGTCATAATTTCCTACTCAAAAACAAAAGAAAAAACAATAAGTTCTGACCATTAGAAACCATTTTTCTAAGTAACCCTCTTCGTATCATGCTTTTTTTCTTTAAACTTCTAAGAAATTGTGATATTAGTTGTTGACATTTCCTTAAAGAAGAAAGCAAAGCTTGGCGGGTTGCATTCCGCATGCTAAAAATTACGGAAGGGAAGGTCATTATGGTAACTAGACATAAGCTTAATTAAGAAGGTTTTTCTCTTCCCAGTGAATATTTGTTTCATATTTGAGATTGTAGAAATTATATCATGATCACTTATTTTATCGACATATTACACGATTGTTGTTACTCACTTTATCAATTGATAGATTTTATCAGCCGACCAAGTAATTGTTATCATTATTATCTCCTTTTTTTTCTTTCCTTTTTCCACCCAACTGATATTTTATTATTGTTCATATTTCTATTATTTTGAGAATTTTTTTCTAAAAAAAAGAAATTTTCAGTGAAGATGCCAACACCTACTATAAAGCAGGAAATTTGGGGGATTTAGAATGACGATACTCCATTTCCTTGCAATCGAAGCAACTGCAGAACACGACAGTAAATCCTATGGCGGTTCTTCAGAAGAGGCAACAGAAAGAAGGTTTTTAATTACATCAGTCGGATGTGAAGTGAGACTTTTTGTAGTGATCCGAACAAAGAATCATACTAAGAAATTTGCAATGGATTAACTATCCACTTTTATAAGATGTTGAATATATAGCCAATAAAAAAAAAAAAGAACTCAAAGGGCAAAACAGAAAGGACAAATAAGAATTTCTTTTTGAAAAATCAAATTAAAGAAAAGAAATTAGAAAAGCCCATATGTTCTTGACTTGCAGACAAGGCGATACCCAATCTTTAATCTTTCCGGCTATAGCCCATAGGCATTAGCCCAAGGCGAAAAATACATTCAAACTTGAATATTCCTCAAAATAGGATGCAGATTCTGAACTGCAAAAATCACACCATTGTATAATTTTATTCAATCTAACGAGCCCACTCGGCCACCACAACCAAATTCACACAAGTGCCTACACAAGACGGTACAATCTTATCCTAGAATTCTTGACGTCAGTTTAAATCAAATATTAAAGAAACGAAACGTTGGTAAGAATTTCCAACCCAAAGAGAACTTAAAACTTCTCCTAAGGCTTATAAACTCACAACTCTATCAACTAACAGTAAATTACATGCCCCTCCATATATACAAATCATTAGTCAGCAGAAAAAACTGTTATGACTTCCGCAGAACACATTTCTCATACAAAGCAAGGATTTCTTTCTTATTCGGATTCCTCAGTGCAAGTAGCTCGGCACCAAAATTATGTTTCGTGAGTTCCTGCCTAAGTTTCTGGACAGTGAACTTCGTATAATCCTCTTGATTGTTTTGCTGATTCAGGTTGTCATCATCACCTTTGAATACTGACCCGCCATCTTCTGATTGTGAATATCCGAGGGGGCTAGTTGTGCTTCTCAACTTCTTATTTGCTCTCAAAATTCTGTCACTCATGTCCATATCTTGAACAGATCCCACCCCCATTTCATAATCATCTGCCCTCAATCGCTTTCCATGGGAAGCAGTTTTGAGCTTACTATCCAATGCTGTTTCATTTAGACGAACGGAAGTCAACTCTTGCTGGAGTGAATCAAGTTTTGCCTGCGCAGCCTGTAGCTGAAAAGAGAGAGCTTCAGCCCTGTCATTTGCATCAGCATGTGCTGCGCGTTCAGAGTCCAAAAGATCCTGAAGGGATTTAACTGTACTAGCCCTCTGTGCATTGTTTGTTTTTAATAATGACTCTATCTCTTTCTCCCTCTCATCAACTCTAGCCTCTAATAATGCAACTTTCGAAACTGCATCCATCTCTGACACACTTATTCTATGTAATTCATCCTCCAAGTCTGTTTTCTGTCTCTGCAAGTTCTCAATTTGCCTCTCGGCCCTCTCAATCTGAGCTAATCTTTCCATTGCCATCTTCTGTATCTCGCTTTTCTCCTTTTGAGCAGCTACTGATTCTGCTTGTGCTTTATCAGCCAATTCTGTCGCTTTCTTCGCCTCTTTCTCAGCTACTCTACACCTTTCTTCAACTTCTTCAAACCTCCTGAACTCAGATGAATACTTCTGCTCCAAATGGATCTTCTCCTGTTCCAAAATCTTAGCTTCTCTCTCAAATGACAGGGCCTTGTTATTAGCATTTTCTAGGTTATCAACTAACTCCCTGATTTCAACCTTTAGTGATGATATCTCTGCATCATAACTCTTGATTTTTGACTCAGCAGCCTGCAAAGCATTTCATGTTGTTAAATATTGCAACCTTGGCAAAAGCACTTAACCTTGCGCAATACAGTAAAGAATGTAAGCCTACCAAACCAGTTAGGCTTATGATAAAATGCAGTGGTTGAGTGAATAATCACTGTAAATCATAGTTAATATTTCTTAAAGTAATCATATTCCAATCATTATATATACAATACATAGATAAACAAGCAAAATCATATATGTACATATATAAGAAGCTAACCTTCAACTCTAACTTTACAGTTGTCAAGCACTGCTCAGCATACTCAATCTTTGCTGACTTGTCCTTTATTTCCTCTTCCTGCAATGTTTGATCAGCAGATAAACAAATCACATTTTCTTGCTGCATCTTGCATTTGCATAATACATGATTGAATGAATAAGAATGTGAGGTGAGAAAGAGAGAGTACCTTCTCAGCCAATGTATGTGAAAACTCCTCCCTCAGTGTATCTTCCCTAAGTTGAGTTTCCTTGCTGTTTCGCTCTTGCACAATTGCTGCCTTCTCCAAAGCAGCTTTTGCCTCCCTGACAGCAAAGTCATACTTCCTTTTCCACTCCTCAGCCTCCTCTTGAGCAGACTCAGCTTGCTCCCTAGCAGCAGCCAGCCTTGCTTCAGCAGCAGTGCTCCGGGACTTGAGCACTTCCATTTCTGAGGTGGCCTGATCTTCATTGGCTTTCTGCTTTGATAGCACCTGATCATATTTTCTTCTACAGTCTAAGGTTTCTTGCTTGGCAGAATCCAGTGCTTTCATTAAACTAGAACATCTCTCCTTCAGTGAACTGTTATCACCTTGCAAATTATTCATTCGGTTTGCATATTCATCAGCAAGCTTCCTTTTGTCATTGATAGCATCATCATAACGCTTCAGATATTCAGATTTATATTTCTCACTATCTTCCAGTTGCTTGTTAAGTAACTTCATCTTATCCTCAATTGAACGGCATTTCAATTCAAGGGAACTCTTCTCTGATCCAATCTGATCTATAAGTCTCTTGGTGAAATCCAGTACTGGCCCCTCCATACTGACAGTTTAATTGATAGAAAAAGAAGGTTGATATCCAAAACTAGAGACTTAAGCCCATTGCACTTGATACAACCATCTTAAAGAATGAATAAAAATATTGACACAAACCTTTGCTCTAAAAATGCAGCCAGTTTCTGCCATTTTCCAGGGCCATGGCATGAGGCTTCATACTCAGATAAAAGAGCGTCAAGAACCTGCATGTAACATTCTAATCAAACCCAACGAAAGGCATCCTATGGAAAAAGCCAATACCACATAATATCTCTATCACTTGTATACATAGATTATAAAAATAAAAAAAAAAAAATCAGTGGAATTTTTCATAGGACCAAAAGAAAGGAAATAAATTATGACTCCACTCAGGTTGATTGATAAACTAACCCTTCATCCTTACAATTTTAGTGCTGTAAAATCTAAATTTGCAATATCATCTCAAAACAACAGTTAATAAAGAGCAATAACGTTATGGAATTAGATTGAAGTCCTTCATATGAAGAATAAGGGCATTTCGACAACAACTTACCTTCACAACATTATCTATGCTCGCATTAGAAGCATGGCATGCTGCCCTCAACCTCTTTCCCATGCTCTGTATGGCATTTGAACATCGCAAATCTGCTTCCATAAATGCATTCCTTTTATAATCCTGCATAAATGACCAATACAACAATTCAGGGCTTACCATGCATTTTGATCACATAGAAATAAAGACTTTAACCTATAGATGTAGCCTTTGACTAATTGCATACCTCAAACGCCTTTCTGAAAAATTTCTGCAGAAGTTCCTCATACTTCTTCCTCATTGAACCAATCCCTACAGCACTAGCATTATATAAAGCCAGCGACTTTTGAACTGCTTCTTCATGAGCCTCCCTCAATGCCACCTAGGAACATCAAGATTAGAAATGTTTAAGAATTTATCAAAACAACCACAAAACGATTATGATAAAAGCATCACTTACTTCCTCAAGCGGCTTTGTACGGTCGAAAGTTGACATATAATACTCTGCAGCAGAATCATATGCCTTTCGACACTCAGATTCTTCAACACTCTGAACGAAAATAACACTCAAGAATTATTCTCTGGAAAATGAGGAAATGTTTATATTTTTTGTGCTTTGGAATTTTTCTTTAACTTTTTTCAGCATCAATGTATTTTCTTTAACCGTCCTTGGTCCAATTTAATGATACATCCAGTAGCATTTCTTGACAACAGTAACTTACCTGCCATGAGGATGATATTGTGGGCACTGCACCATTATTTAAAGCATCCAGATAAGATTCTGTGATACCAATGAGAACAGGACCTGTCAGTACAGTAGCCCCAACCTGCTTCGGCCTTGTTCTCTCAAAAACAAACTTTGTCAATGCATCAAGTCCAGCTCAAAATTCAGGTCTCAGTTTGTCAAGCTGCACATGAAAACCAAGGTCTTAGTACATAAATGATGCGTGCTAAACAGAAAAGGCATGGTCAAGCCCGAGATAGGGAGGGAGTGGGAGAGGAAAGGAAAAGGATAATAGAGAACAAGAGAGAGAATGGCATATATGGAGACAGATACTAACCGAAATTTGATCAAGCCTTTTGAGATCATTTTCATTGTTCAAAGGCCTCACAAGGGTAAAGCATTCTCTATCAGGAAACAGAGCTCGAATGGAGTCCCGGATCTATCAATAACTAACGATGCATAATCAGTGTCTATCACAGAGAACAAAATTTCAAATACTTTAGTTCTTCACATCCTTCATGATAAACATTGGAGAAATGAATCTTAATCTATTAAGACAGGAATGCCATTAGGAAAATACTAAGGACAGTCCTCTTAGAATCTCTGGCATATCTAGCTTCAGCCAATAAAAATTATTCAAATAGCAACAAAATTTGCATATTAAGCATTAAGACACTCTCTTTTCATCATGCCTCCACATAATTGATATTGATTTCTTTTATTCCCCAATTAAATCCATGTTAAGAATTACCTCATTTTTAACAGCTATATCTTTCCCACTACCTTGAACTGGCCGTAAAGCAAGCTCTAGGTAGTCACGGGGAGTAATTTTCCTATTATCCTCCACCAAATCCAGATAAAAATCCTGCAAGTAAGATGAATATTTTACAAAAGAAAACTGGAAAAAAGAATATATAACAACCATAAGAAAGTTCATGACATCCATATTCAAGAACCAAACATGTGATAACCAATAATATCATAGAGTGCATTGGTGTCTCTGTGTAATAAAATAATACCCTGAGAAGCCAAACAAATATTGGGGAGAACTGCCCAAGTTCAGAAGCTGTGGTTGTTCTTCCTCCAGCTTTGACTCGAATATGTTTTGTCATTTGAGTAACAAGTGAGAGACGATCCAGTGCAGCTTCATCTATCCCTCCCATCTAAATATAAGAAGTATACAATCAAAACTGGGAGAGAATGGTGGCAAAAGTCATGTTAAAAAAAAAGAAAAAAGCAGTACCAACCTGGTTGTAGATGAACATACTAGATAAGAGGACAGCTAATGAAAATATCTGAGTGCTGTACGTTCCCTGTCAAGTTTGCAAGATAAGATCATAAGTCAAAATAACCAATTAATAAGCAATCCATTCCACAAAAAGCAAGTGAAAACTAACTGTCTGATCGTAGGCATCTATTCCTTCAGTATCTAATAGCAAAAGATTGTACTCAGTTCCATCAAGAGCAGTTCTCTTTAATGGAGCACTCCACAACCAAAGCCCTTTTGTACATGGTCGATGAGTTGACGCTACTTGAAATCCACTACTCCTTCCAAGAAGCTAGAGCACAAAAATGAAAGCATAGCCATCAGTCATAGATACATCAGACAAAGCCGATAAAAACAGATACCATACAAGCTTCAATAGGAAAAATTGCTTACAAGTATAATATTTAACTGTGATACCACAAATAACTCACCAATCAATGCTATACAAAGATTGAGAATAAAAGGAGACAAAAAAAAGTTAATCCAGCTTAAAACTTGGTTCCTTAAAAAAGATACAGTTTAGCTGGTCAGATCAGTTCATAAGAATCAGTTTTATAATAACATTCACATCAAACTCCTAGGCGTAGAGTGAATGTGTTCATGTTAAACACTTGCATAATTTTCTTTATATTCATACTCAATTACAAGTCATTAACTCAAAATTACAATTACCTTTGCCGATGTTCTTTTTTCTAGCAAGCATACATTACTCAACCTCATTAGTAATCTCCACCCAAATGCACTTATATAATAAAAGCTTAAATTTGATGCTGATATTTTCCACTTACGGCTATAATAAATAAAAGCTTCTAAAAACAGCAAATTTATAACAAAAAGCAGTTCAATTAATCACAATTTATACCCTTGACCTCTAAAACCCTAAATTTACAACATTTTCTACTTCTGAAGTCTCAAACCCTAGACTTCACTGTTTCACCTACCAAAACACCAAAAGAACATAAATTTCCTCCACCTTATCTTCAAAAGAAGTAAAATAAAAAAAGGAAATAACCTGATTTAAAATGAAGCTCTTGCCCTGACGAGCTCGGCCACAGACGGAAACGACTCCAATTGGTTCCTTAACAAGCCGCAAAGCCGCGACCGCTTCCGGATCCATCCGAAACCTCCCTTTCTCGTCGCAGTACAACAACCGAATCGGTCTCGCAGGACCGGTCACCGGAGACACCGACGACGACGATAGAGACGCCGAGTGACCAAATGACTGCGGCGACACATCACCGGTTGAGTCTTTTCCTCTACCAAAAAATTTCATCATCTTCGCTCAGATCCTCCGTTCAATTGATTTTCTCTCTAATTTCTCTTCGCCTTTTTTTTACTTTGGTTTTTAATTTTAGAATCTTTTGGGGGCTTTGTTTTTGCACCGTTTTATTGGTTTTTCCACACTACTGAACGAGAGGTTTAAAAATGGGGTGGGAAAAGAAAGATGAAGCGAACAAGACCTTTGGGCTTTGTTATAGGATACTGAGGATGGAGGTGTAAAATTACGCTGATATACGTGGTTCTTTTGGTTATTGTGGGCGTAGAGAAAGGGTTTTTTCGTCTTTTTAAACTATTTGGTCTCATATCCAGAACGACAGCGTGATAATAAAGCTACTTCGCCGAATTGTTTTTAATTTTTTTAATTATTTTATTTTATTTCTTGCTCACTTTATCACTTTATATTAGGCCTTTATGTAAGAAAATATTTGTAAAAAAGAATTCCAAAATTATTATTTTTATTCTAAAGTTTTTTTTAGACATTAACGTTATGTTTGATATGAAGGAAGGGAAAAAAGTTAAGAAAAAAAAAATTATTATATTTGGTATGAATGATGAAAAATTAAAAAAAAAAAAAAGGTGTTTTTTTACATTTAAAAATATTAAATTTAAAAATCCTAAATTTACTCATTTTCTTTTTTTTTTCTTATTTCTCTTCTGAAAAAAATAGAAAGCAATTTTTTCTACCACGTTCTTTCCTTCCCTTTCCTTTTCTTCCTATCAAAGATAATGCCAAAAAAAAAAAAGTGAAATCCTATTTTTTTTAATGTTTTTATGCTTTTATTTTAACAAATTTCCCTCATATTTTCTACAATAAACCAAATTTGGCCAAATGAATTTGAATTTTCATGTCAAAACAAATTGATTATATACCAAAAATATCACCATGTACTGTCTGATTTGGCTAGTAAAATAAAACCTCTTGGTACTCGCACCCAAAATTTTAAGATTCATTTAAAAAAAAAAAAGAATTAGAGGTTCACTTTAATGGAACATATACAGATTTTTCTTATATATTGATAATTCATTATAAAGAAACAAGAAAAAAAAACAAATAACATGATATTAGATTTGAGAGCAACGTGGGATCATAGTCTTCCAGCCATGTTCAGTTGTCATTTGAAAGTTGAAACATAAACGAAATCTTTCATTCAACGAAAATCACACAGTTCATTAATTACCTCTCCTGAAGCATTGGAGAACGCTTCTCTTTCTTTCACTACTAATAAGTATATATCTTTGCGTCTCTTTGTTGTAGCAAAGCAAATCGAACATAATTATTATTGTTGGTGTAACAACAAGAATAATTCTTTGTTTGGTATTGGTAATGGAACCCTCAGCCTCGGGACTGTTGTGATTAGTAAAGAAATAAAGAATGTTTGACAGACGAGGATAGTATGAATTAGAACTGTGAGAAGAGGTGGGCCGGAGAAGAAATTTCAAAAACTGATGCGTTGACATTGTTACTTGAAGTGGAAGCGGCCTTCAATATTTCCTCTGGTTTTGATAGCATTATTTCATCCAAATTTCCAACAGAAAGTACCCTTTCAATGGATTTGAGCACTTCTCTGAAATTAGAATCAATGGTTGTTTGAGAGTTGGAAGTGGGAGTTGAGAGTGAGTAATCTGGAGAGCCTCCTTGGAACTCCATTTGTCCCTTTTCATGAGCCATCTGGTACTGATCTGCAGGTGGCTGATGCATAATATTGCCTTGGGGAATGGTGTAATTCTGTATTATCATCTCTTGACCTTGTAAGCACCCACGAGCCAATGGAGGGGAACAGCTAGAACTGCTATCACAGTGTCTTCCTCCTATTTGTTGAGGAACCTTGCTTTTCTGCCGGAATCGGCACAGAACCCAATCATCCAACTAATTAAAACAAGAAGATATATGGAGAAGAGATTAAAGTCAGACTCACTGATGAAAGTTTGAAATGTTAATTGTCATAATTGTGTAAGCCTATTTAAAGAAATTAACTTACCCGCATCGATTCTTTAGGCCTTCGAGATGGAAAGTAATCATCGAGAAGCCTATATTCACTCATCATCCACTCTGTTTTTACACCTTTCGGAGGACGCCCTGTATAAAATACAAGAGCTTTCTTCATTCCAAGACATTGTGATCCAACAGAAGTGATGATTGGTTTATCAGTCCCAGTGGCTTTCCAGTAGCCAGATGCAGCTGCTCTGTTCGGACGTGTTCCGTTTGGATACTTCCTATCTCTTGGACTAAAGAAAAACCACTCATCCTCCCCAAAAAAAGCCTTATCTGTAAAATATAAGCAAAACAAACAGGAAACAAAATTAAATGACATGAATGAACAAAAAATTTATAAGGATACTCTCTTTGACTCATTGTGAAAGCACATGCACCATGCACATAAACACACTCAAACATGCATATACCAAGCCACAGATGTATATGAAATAAGATATAAAGATCAGATGACAAGAAAAGGACTACCGGGCAATTCCCACGGATTGAACTTGTAGATATTGACATCAGCTATCATTGAGAGTAACGGATTTGAGGAAGTCGAGGCCTTCGGCACTAGATAATGAATGATAAGCTCTTCATCTGTAGGATGGAATCTGAAGCCTGGTGGGAGAGTAGCACTTGACCTGTTCGTTCCAAACATTTCGTGGGATGGTGGGAAGATATTTCGAATCACTTTCTTGGTATTTATATTAGAATTTGTACAAGGAAATAAATAAATTTGTGGAAATCTTGGAGAGACCACCATATATAATAGTAATAATAATAAATAATTGTCGCCGCTATCTAATAATTGGATTTCGATGTGTTGTTTTGTATTTGGTTTACATGCATGGTTACTAATCTTTCATGCAGTTGAAAAGGATATGGTTATTTTCTCTCTTATGCAACTTTTATCACAAAATGATGCCGCTTTCTTTGTTGGTTGCCGTGCAATTTGTTTCTGCAGAGGGATAATACGGGTTTAATTTAAAAAATATTAGGTTCAGAAGCTTCGCTGCATGAAATAAGACAGTGTATAAGGAAAGCTTTTACCAATGAGCCATCTGCTATAGCTAGAATGCGTCTTCAACCAAAATTCATGGGTGAATCTTCTGGTAACATCCTCGCACTGATTGGTTGCAACTATTAAAATAATGGTTTTTCCAGCTTTCTTAGTTCTTGTCATAACTTTCAATTAACATTTTACAGATTTCGAGACCGAAGCAATGTTGCATTGACCTGTCATTAATGAACACAAAAATTAAGAATCCCCCTTTTTTGCCAATGCATGGTTTGATTTTGATAGATGCATGACGACTTTAACATTATGGACTGAGGGATATGTATCATAATCCTGCAGCTTATTGGGGGGAAAGCGTCTTGAAACGATTCTTACAAGGATGACGGCCATAATAGGAAAAAGAAGAGAAGGCATTGAGATCTATGACCCAATTGATTTTGTATGAAAAAACAAAAGTCTGCTTTTCATTTTTATCTTCCTTGAAATTGCAAAGTAAACTCTGCTTGTCAAAGAATTGGATTTTCTTCTAACTGGACTTTCAATATTTTTCATTGTAATTCTCACTGTAATAATATCTTAGAAAGTCAAGTAATAGATACAGGCTTACAGCAGATGCCAGCGAATATCCTCAAGAAGTACTTGCAATGTAAGCAATTCTGGTTTCAGTGAAAATGACCTGATCATAATGGGAACGTATATCTTTTCAATCTGGTTTCGACGGTAAGAAAGGATTATATGAAGTTATGCATGGCATTGCATGTATTCAATAATAATATTATTTAAGTACTCCCTGAATCCTGATTCATTGGATGTCGGCATCCATGCAAGCTGTTGACAAGTTGGCATAGAAGCATATTTCCCTTGGCCGTATGGAAAAATCAGATACAATTTGGAAACTAAGTCGAAACAAGAACAAAGGCTGATTATTGATTACTTTATTTCAAGCTCAGCTTGAAACAAATCATTGCAGGAGTGTTATCAGCAAATTATCAGATTTGGTGAAGGAAAAGAAATATCTTTGTAGGTAATTAATAGTAACTTTTTGTTTCGTACAAGCACAATTAATTATCTGAATACAGGTAAAAAAATTCTGTAAAAATTTGGTTTGTCATGTCTGGAGTGGAAAAAGACACGAAGGACCACTGGTGTTGATTCCAAGAAAATAACTTTCATCAATATATTACTCTTCTTACAGTGTAGTTAAGGCAACAGACTTCGTATTTATCAAATATCTCCACAACCCTTTGAACCCTTTTGAGGGCTCAATGGAATGTCCTCGACAGATTGTGTTTTTGGTCTTACAGATTGTCTTCATTATAAGATATAATCTAATCATATATATATATATATATATATATGTCAATGATATTCATATGATCCTAACTTATTCCTAATAATAATTTGTTGCTAACAATTTAATGTGCATTTTTTATATATGCAAGCTGTTGACCATTGCATATCAAATCCTCCCGTTGCTTCAGCCAAGATTATTTAAGCATGCTATTGAGAAACTTCATTGAAGGGTTTCTGACAAAACAATGGAGTTTTATAAACTATACCATTATCTTCATCTTTTCACAAAATGGAAGTCGTAGCATGAGGATAAAAGAAAGAATTACAAAGGTCGCGATTTGATATTAAACCATTAAGTTTCTCGTTCAAATTTACTTGAACTTATTCCAAGAGTTGTCTTGCCCTGCTCGAATTAATATTAAAGGAAAAAAAAAAAACACACGTAAGATATAAAAGTTTTGCTTTCTTCTTATTTTTGTTTCTTCTTTGCGCTCGCGCCTCTTGTTTGCAGAGACCAAGTAGAGTCTGGAGCCAAAAATCCGAATCCTAGGCCTGCATATTTGACATTATGATATACTCTTTCAATTGGCTTGTTTTACCGTCATAGAAATGAGCAATAACATTAACAGCCTCATTGAAAATTACATTTGGTTGAATTGATTGGCTTCTTGCTGCGAAATCGTTGATCAAAGAAGATACAAAAAAACAAAAGACAAAAGCAATGCCATTTAATCAGAAAACGACATCTTTCTGGAATCTCTTCAGTTTAAAATAATCAAAGTACTAACATTTTACCCAAATGAATGATTTTGCTTTACCATTCTAAAATGCAGAAGCTAATGTAAAAGTTCTTAAAGTTGATTTCAAACTCATGCATATTGGCAGAGAAGCCGCCATTTTTTTTTCTTGTCGAAACAAAAAAATCGTCTGATCATATAGATTGGCAGAGATTCAAAATTGCTGATACATTTGTAAAGGAAAAAACTAGTGGAAGAGACAGAAGGCTAAGCTGTGTAACTGATGAACAAGAAACATTTTTGCTTTTGCCACTGAATGAACCAGCAATCAATTCCTAGGCGGCTCCGAATATTGTCAGGGCCTGATTCAAGATGCTTATTCTTAATATAATGAGAATCACGTGGGATGGGATGCTTACAGATTAAGGCTATTCGTTCCATTTACTATTAACATCAAAACTCTGAACAGATCCCTAAGTGAAGATTCGGGAATAACTTTCTTGGTAGCATATATTTCTCGAGAAAAGATTCTACTGACAGCAAAAAGCTGACTTATCTCGGTAATATGTTTACAGATCATCATCATCCTACTTGTATCTTTCGTTAAATCAAATTCCATCCTACTTTTGAACGGCTCTTTGTCGTGAATCTTAGTTTTAGTGATCAAGATTCATCTTTAATGGTTCAAATCGCTTGAAAAATGTTTGTAACCAATTGCAGAGAAATGTAGTCCTGTATGGGTCAGGTTCTATGATCCAGCAGAGTGTTTTCCTAGTGAATTCTAGTCATGAGAACGCAAAAATACATAAAATACAATGAAAATGCTCCCATGCATCATGCTTCAAATGCAGCATGGAGCTGAGTGAATTATGTGTATGGTGGTCCTAAATCCTAATGGAAATTATTCAAAAGGATTGCACAAACAAGATTTTAAGCTAACACGTGTAATTATTGTGGACCAAATTAATGGCAGAAACAAAGCTTCCATCCATATCCAGATGTACTCCACCATTTTTGTTTATGTTTGGGGAATGATTGGGCGATCATTATTAAATATGCTTAGAACATATTTAATGCATAGATAGAATAGAAATATATAAGATTATAAATAAGATTAGATTAAATGATATTATTATTTCTTATATTTGATATGTACAAAAATTAAGAGTATCATAAAATTAATGATTTTTATCTTTGATTATAATTGTTATGTATAAAATTAAAAGTAAGATAAAACAAATTTTTTAGTCAAAATGATTCTTCATTTAAATAAATATAATTTTCTTTTATGATTTTTTTATATAAATGTAGTTAAAAAAAATTTTTAACTAAAAATAGATATTTTACGATAATTTTTTTTAGATAAGAGTTAAATTTATTTTTTCCCTAAAATTTATCTTTTAATAAATAATCAATCATTTTAAAAAGTTAAATTATTTTTTAAAAAACTTTTTTCAAAATTTAACTTTTGTCAAAATTATTTTTTTATTTTCTTTCTTTTTTCTTTTGTTTTCTCGCTTTTTATAATTTAAATTTAAAATAATTTATATGATTGAGAGCTAAAATTATTTTTAAAAATTTATTTTTCCAAAAAAGTAATTTAATTTTTTTAAAAATATATTTTTATCTATTTTTTCTTTTTATTTTTTTCTCATTTTCTTTTATTCTCCCTCTCGACAAGAGGGAAAAATTTTGTTTTTTAAAAAGAAAAAAGGAAAAACGAGAGAAAACAAAAATGGAAAATGAAAAAAAAAGAAAAAATACTGTTTAAATTTAATAATTCAAAATTAATTAACTGAAAAATATTTAATTTAGAATAATATTTATCGTTAACACTTAAATTTATTTTTAAAAACTAAGTTAAAAACTAGTTATTTCCAAAAAAAAAGTAAATTAATTTTTCAAAAAATTCAAAATTAGTTTTTATCAAAACTATATTTTTTATTTACTTAAAAAAAAAGAAAAAGTGGAAAAAAGTTTTAAAAAAAAAAGAAAGAATAGGATGGAAAAACAAAAAGAAAAATAAGAAAAAGTAAAACAGGAAAAAAGAAAAATAAGGGAAAGTAAAAAATAATTTGGATTAATCAATTAATTATAATGACATATGTTAACTTATTAAATGTTTTAGTGAATTTGTAAATATAAATTTTAAGAATAAAATAGATAATTTATAAGTTTCTAATATCTAATCTCATAGGATTAGAAATAATTCTTCTCATTTGGAAATGATTAAGCTATTCTATACTTGAGAGTAACTAATCTTCTACGCAATTCAATCGTCACCTTTACGTGTAACCAAACATAAGATAGATCATCATATTCTATTTATAATTTTATGCATCAAATATTTTTTTAGTGAAAAAGAATTATCCATTTTTTATTTTTATATATCTAGAAACCCTTAATTACTATTAAATTTATTTCGTAGTATTTGGGGATTGTTTAACATTTGGTCATGACTAACGTGTGGCCTTATTGGATAATTTGATCAATATTATTAATTATTTTACACTATATTTGATATAAAAAAAAAGTAAAAAAAAAAAAATTACTTTCTTTCTATTTTTTCCTTACCCTTGGTAGAAGAAAAAAAAAAGAAAGAAGTCAAGAAAATGAATGAATTTGCATTTTTTTTCTTCAAATCCAATCCTTTTAAATGTAAAAAAAACACTTAAATTAATAATTTATTTATAATTTTATCCTTAACCTCTTTATTTCTTCATATTTTTAATTGTTCATACCAAATAGGATGAAAATAAATAATTTTCCTCTATTTCCTCACCCTTATTCTTTCTTTCTAGTTTCTTCCTTTCCTAGCTATCAAACATTGTGTTAAAAAAGCACCATATTCTGCCAGCTAAGGAAATTTAAGTGATGTGATTAAGTCTTGTCAATGTGAAATTAATTTGTTCAATGTATCCATCCTCAGCCTAACTATTAAATACAGAAATTAATCGCCAAACATTAAATTTTGGCCACAAAGGAAAAAGAAAAAAAAAAAGGAGAAAATGGGGAAAAAATAGACAAAGATGAACATTTCCTGCCAAAAAGAAAACAGATAAAGCCGAATTTGGTTGACCTGAAGCTTGGTGCAGATGCTATAATGCAAAACCTCCCTTTGCTTCGTGAAAAATAATTTTTACATTTTTAAGTGTTTATTTTTTAAAAAATTAATTGATCAATGAAAAATAATTTTTTGATCAATTAAAAATGAGATTATTTTTTTAAAAGTTGTCTTACGGATTTAAAAATAAAAAGATATTTTTTGAAAAAAAATTATCTATGAGTAAAATTATTTATCAATACTTTTGAACATAATTTTATTTTTAAATAATATTATAATATATTAATAAATAATATAATTTTATATTAATATAATATATTAATAAATAATATTATAATATTATAATATTATAATATATTAATAAATATTATTATAAATAAATATTAATTTAAAAAATATTATATTAATAAATAATATAATAATATTATTAATTTAATTAATAAATATTATAATAATACATTAATAAATAATATACTATTAATTAATATATTAATAAATATTATAAATAAATAATATTATAATGTCTTAATAAATAATATAAAGAATAATAAATAGTTTTATTTTAAGTTTTTTATATTAACGTAATATTTTAATATTAAATATTATTATTAAAATATAATTATTTTTTTAAATTTTAATAATTTTAATAATAAATAATTTTAATATATTTTAATAATAAATAATTTTAAATATTTTAATAGTTAATTAATATTATTTAAAAAAAATAAATGATCTAAAAAATAATTAAATAATAAAAAATATTTTTCATTAACTCATCTAAATAACTGAAAATCTCTTTCAATTAAAAAAATATAAATTATTTTTTACGAAATAAACATAGCCTAAAAGTCTTTAGCTTATAGTTCTGGCTCCCCCATGATTTCTTTTTAAAAAAAAAAAAATTTCCCTTCTAAGCACCTTATCAACATGATCATTTATCAAATTAAGCTCCAAAGTCCACTTTATGTGAAAGAAATTAAATCAATATTGATTGATTCAATGGAGATTTATTGTATTAATTTATTTTTTCCCTCACATCGTTGAACAAATTTATCTTTGTGATAATTAGTCTACTTACGGCAACATGAGTACTCGTATATACGATTCTGCATCATTATCATCTGAGGTCAATCATCGTATCTTTTTTTTTTTTTTTTTTGCGTAGGTAATAATTTTGCATACTTTGACAAACTTATGGTAGTTGAATTGTTTGATTTTACTTGTTATTGGTTGATTTCTTGAATTTTAAAGAACACCCTAATCCAGGTTTAGCGTGTGGAATCCATATCCATGATTCAAGCCTTCAGCTTCAAATTAACAGAGATTAAAAATGAAAAAAAAAAAACTACAGTTTTACTCTTATCTTCTCACTAATTTTTCAAAAGAAAAAGAACTTGGCATAGATCTTACATTCGATTTCAGTTCATTTGAAAGAAGTTTTATATGACAAACTATTCTAACTGTAAAGCAAAACCGATCTGCAAGTCCTGAACTGAAGCCCGGAAGAAGAAGAAGCAAGACATGAAACAGGTTTACAAGTCATAGCCATAAAGCCCCAGCATCTTTCAAAATAGGCACCAATTCACCTGAAATATGAGTAGACATAACCCTATCCAATCCCCCAAACAACTTCCCTCCAACGAAAACAGCTGGGAACTGAATCCCACCTCTCTCACCATTGATTATTGACAATTCATTGAGCACAGCCTCTTCCATCTCTTCCTCAACTTCGCAAACTGCCGGATTCACCCCAAGCCCTAGTAGCAACTTATTCACAACCTGGCACATGCAGCAACCACGTCTACCAAAAACTATCACCGCTTTCTCCACAACCAATTTCGTTACACTATTTTCAGTACCATTGGAACCATCAAAAAAGTTACGAAGCGGGGAGCGGCTGCCGGTGGCGGTGGAGGCCATGTATGATTTATAGGGGATTGCTTCTTGCATAGATTATATATATGGTTACAATTACATATATATGATTATGATGGTGCTAGTAGTTGAAGAGATTGGATCAAATGAGAGACTGGTTTTTGATGATGAGGCAGATGGGGTGGGGGGTTTATAAATGGGGAGAAGACTCTAACGTCAACGCCATTTACGCACAAAAGTACGTCAGGTAGACTGTGGACTATGGCCTGTGGGTGACGTTGCTGTACGTCGGATTCCCATATCTTGGTATTGTTAGGTCCCCAACTGAATGTGACCTTTCCTTTATCTTCTGCACTGTGTGTGTAGCAAAAAGCCGAAAGGATGACATCCTTTTTCCGATGGCTTCACAGTTTCTTTGGCTCAAATTGTGGAAAAATTCAACGTTAACGGACACGACTTTTCTCAGGTAATGGACAATATTAACCTACAAAATTCCCCATCCGCAGCAAGTGCCTTGAACAGATTAGGAAGCTTCTCTAGTGCTGCAGTGACAAAGCTCGGTATTTTACTGAGACCATTCCAAGAAAAGATTGAGGAAATTTTTAACGCACCACTATTGATTAAATTATTTTTGAACTGCTAGTGAATTTAATATTGCTCAAATTACTAGGCTAATGATTTTTTTTTAATTTAATAATCATGTTGGGGGTGGTTGTTCTGTCCCAAAAGAAATGCTATTTTTAGTCTTATTATTAATAAAAAAAAATGATAATAATATTTCAACATAGAGAGGTGGAGGTGTTTACTTTGGAAAATTGAGGTGGGTCGGTCCACTCAGAAAATAAGCGGTCATATCTTACCAAATAATGAAAAGAACATCGGTTTACATAGTAACAGTTCAAAGCTGCGGGCGCGTAATGATTAAGGGTTCGTATGAATTTTATAGTACTTTTTATATAATATGATTAAATTTATCGTATCATTAATTAAATTTAAATATTAATTTTAATAAAATTTATTTTTAAAAAAATTTATTAATTTATTAATTATAATTATAATAAATTTTATTATTATCTTTTATTTTATTACAATATCATTATCATCTAAACAGATCTTAAGCGAGAAAGAGAAATAATAAAAACCTACGGCAGAATGTGAAAAGCAGAGAAAAATGCTTTCAAAACTGCGGCTGTTTTTCTAACGTTGTTGTTGGTGTAGACTAACTCCTCCCATGGTTTTCCTTTTGTTTTGTCACTTTGTAGCTTAATTATGTTTCTTTTCTTTAATTTAGAACTTAATTCATTTTTTTAGTATAATTATTTTAAAAAATAATATTTTATAATTTTAAATTTTAATGTATGCAATTTTTTTCTACCCTTAAATTGTGTTCTTTTGTATAAAAAATTGTCTTTTTTTCCTAAGTGTTGTTATAATCCAAACCTAGCGAGTTTTAATTTTTGTCTGCAAAGAACAAGTTCTTGGCTGTCTCTCGACCGAAAAGCATGGGCCTAGTACGTTCAAATTTTATAGTAATAAAAAGAAAAAATGGATATCTTCTGTATGTTTGAAACATCAATTATATGATTGGTAGATTTGATAATTTAAAATATGATATAATTATATAATATAAATATAATATATTTATAAAATATAAAAATTATATAATTTAAGATTTTAATAATAATTATATTTAAATTTAATAAAATATATTTTATATTTTTATATTGATATAAATTATATCACGTAATTTTTATATAAAATATAATATAAATACATAAATTTTAATATTTTATATGATATAAATATATAAATCATCCGATCTAAACATCCGAACAAAAAATTCAAATTGGAATCCAATCAAGTGGAATTTTAAAAAAAAGGCACTTTTTATGAGAGTAAAGAAGTGTCCAGTGAAATTGGCCATCAAATGGACTTGGCCGGCAGGGCATTGACACCATAGAAGTAAATGTTTTTGCCGCATGGGCCCAGCTTGAAGCATCGCACCTATTGCCTAACCTCTTCTTCGTCTTCCCTAAGCTCACTTCACTTCCCATAACTTTTATGTAGTTGAAAAACAATCTAAATGCGAAACATATGTTTTATTTGTAGTGGCATTGGCTGAGCCAGAATTTTTCTTCTTGGATGTTGGAGTTTTCACCAGAATTTTCTAGTCCCGTTTTATTGTAAGATTGACAGAAATCAACTTCTTTTACCTCTACTTGAGCCAACTGCAAGAATGCCTCTAATAAATAATTTCCATTGCCAAATTAACTGATATGCCTTAGGGCCAAGCTCAGGGACCATCCCACCTGCCATAAACCATTAACCAGTTATTGGCATAGCAAATTAATAAGCGGCTGATGTGATGATTCAAAATGACTGCAGGCAACATTTATTTTCGCTATTCTTCCAGGCGTCAACGGTCGGCAGTGCTTGAATTGGGACGATCCCGTCATATTCGATTCCGGTTAACTGCAGGTTATTAACTTGTTCTGCATTTAATGTTTATCCGTACCCTTTTTTAAAATTGATACTGTTAGATTTGATTTCAACCTGATCATTGAAGTTGAAAAACCATGACTATTTTCAATGTAGCAGATTGGGTTCATCAACCAACCGAAATAGAATGGAACTGCATGGGGTTTGAATAGAATACAATCACAAGGGTTAACACATGGTCTTCTTATGATAGCCACAAGGCAGTTAAGATAAAATCAAGTCATTTCATAGAATAATTACAATTTTCCAATTTTAGGTCATCAGATAGATTCTTACAATCAAAACACACAAGCAACTAGAGCAACCATAGGCATCTTCCTGCCCAACATCAGCTGCTTCTGCGGCATCTTCATCAGTATATATCATAATTTTTGAGACAATGTCGAAGAATTCCCTGTAAAAAAAGTTAACCATTGATATCAGATTAACTTGAGAACCGGAAACATAGCCATTTTTGAAAAACAATCAGACCCCGATTCTGTGGAAATGCTGCGAAGCACTTCAAATCAAATGGCATACCACACGAATGAAACATTTTTCAAACCAACTACTCTCCAAGTTGTGTGACACCAGATAACATTCTCCATGCATCCCCAAGGCAGTCTAGAATGAATACTTTCAGGTTTGACACTAGCATGTACTTGCTCCCAAATCTAAGGATCACTCCTAATAGAAAATTAAAAAGCCAGCAGTTAATCTCCACAAACGACCATATCAAGAATCTTCCTTTTCTTTGTAAAATATTTTCATCATTTCTCCCCCAAAATAAGCTGCCTAATAAAAATTACAATTTTCCAATCACATCATCATAATCATCAAGCTCTAGCCATCCAAAACCCTGTATACAAAACTCTTTACCAGCTGACCTGCACCCTATTTCATGACTACACTACATGCAATATCAAAACGCATGTCTGACGGCATAGAGGTTGCTTACTTTGGTACAATTGCTTCGAACAGTGTTTGTCATTGCTGGAGGCTTTGGGTGAAACTGTTCTCCAATACGAGGTAGAAATGCTCCAGGAGCCAATGATGAGGTTGCTTGCACCATGTTGTCCTCCTTAGTAGCATCATGTCTTCCCTCAGTCAAGGAGAAACCAAAAAGTCTGCAGCTACTTTTACATGAGGAAGCTAATTCTTGAGTAGTCCTAAATGCTGGCTGAGCTGCCAGAGGGTGAGTATCACCAAGTTGAACAAAAGCAATTGAATGACCAAAAGAATCCACACTTCCAAGATCCCTCGGACGGGAATTGTATTCACCAGCAGAAGATGGCAATAACTTTCCCCCACAAGTCTCAGGAGCACGAAAAGAACCCCGCTTGTTAACTCCCTGCTCCTTTTCCTCGCTATTGAGGTTTGGAATTGGATTGCTTGCGTGTTGGAACATTAACACTGAAGATGGTGAGGACACTTGTGCAGATGGTAGTATACGACTATGAGCATTATGGCCCTGCATCAAAGAAGACCATCTACTTCGAGTTCCTGACAACTGACCAGCATCCGAGACACCAGGACCGTCATTTTCTCGATTCTCATCTGCAGTTGGGCCTCTTCTATATGAAGGGCTTACAAAAATTTCTTGACCTTGCAAGACCTTATGGAATTGGAAAGATTCCCCAAAGCCTACACCTTTATAGGAAATATCAGGATTCACGGGTGGGTCTCTACCAACATTTCCTATTGCAGCAATACCAGAACCATTAGAACCAGGAAAGCACCGCCTTATATCAGACTGATGCATATTTTGACTATCAGCACCATCATAAAGTGTGTTAAAACCCAAAATTTCTTGACCTTGCAAGACCTTTGGGAATCTTGAAGATTCCCCAAAGTTGGATGCTCCAATGCCATCTGTCAGAAGAATGAAGGACTAAGTCAAACAATGTTGCGTTGAAACAGGAAAGAAATATGGTTATGCAGAAGAACATACCAGTAACCACAAATTCAGGTTTTCCTGAAGGCAATCCAACCCTGCTCCTTTTTGAACCAGGAGTGAGCAAGATGTTAGAACTAGAAATTGAACCAGATGATTCGATTTCCCAGGGAGAAACCCTGCAATGCCTATTGGTGTCAATATCATCCCACCTTACCTGCAAGAATAAGCCAGAAAGAACTATAGCATTAACTCTAGTAATTTTTGATAAAATCACAAAACTAACGAGGATCTCCACTTAAGCAAGATTAGCAGCCATACCAGCAGGCATCTCCACTTAGAACCAGGCCATCTAACAGGATCCATATCACCAATTCCTGTTACTAATCCTGTATATCTGCAAAAAAGAAAATTTCAGTTAAGGCCTTGGTAGCATAGTTGAGTAAGTCTTCCCACCATTCTTGAGGCTAAAAACCATATAATTTAACCGAAGAGTTGCAGGTTCAATCAGGTCACACCTTCGTTCTACAGCATCTTCAGTTTCAAACCGCATTTTGAACCTCATTCCAATAGAAAAAGAATGATCAAGACTCTTCCAGAATTTATGCAATGGTATTATGAACTCTGATGAACTGGCTCTGCTAGATATCAACAAAATAATAGTTTTAGATCACATCAAGAAAATGACTGTAGAGAATGACCAAGAAAGCATGAGAATAAGTATAACATGCAATTATAGCAAACAAAAGCTTAAAAGTACAGTAAGCACAAATGAGTCACAAGGAATTAACCACCAATGATGACAGCAAGGACCAAGGGGCAAGCTTATGAAGATTTTCCCAAAATATTACTAGCTTGTACATATGACACCACATATCTAAACTAAAAGATAATTATCAGAATCTTCCTTTGTATTAGACATTATAAATTATTTTGGGATATTAAAAGGGTGTCCGAATAAGGTAAAAGGTAAAATGAGATTCAGGCTTTAAGTGACCAGAAAATTGAGGAAACAAGTGAAAAAATGCCAGCCCCACATCAACCACTTCAAAATAATTTTTTTTTTAGCACATCAAAGTAGACATAGCAGCAAAAAATAGGGAGCTACAAGCACAAAATTTAGCATTTAAACATTAACGCTTTACCGATCTCTCATTTCAAATTTATTTCACTCCCCAATGCCAACATTGTAAAAAAATCTAGAAGTTCACTCAAGAATTTTAAAATTGCATCCTCAGAATATTGCTTGTCAAATATCTGAATGGGGCAGCTACATACCTTGGATTGTAGTAAATGCTGAAAACACTTTTCATAGATATAGCATGGACCACATCTACAAAAGTGCTGCTGTTCAACTGCTGACTGCACAAGGATGGAAAAGAAGTGCCATTTTTAATTTGAGTAACTCTTCGGATTCCCAGCCTCAGTTCTCCATCCTCACCCCTGCCACGGACACTAAATCAGATTCCTATAGGATATTAATTAAAACTTCAGAAAAGGGGAAATTTGTAACCTAAGAAAAAGCACAGCATCTCCAGAGACAAGCTTCTTCTTATTTACAAAAGCACTCCATCCAGTAGTGAGCAAATGCCTCCGTGGTTGCCCTGCTCAAACCGAAATTATCTTAGCAGCAAATAGAGAAACAAACAGCTAATCAAGGCCCTGATCCACATGCCTTTGTTGCATAAGAGGAAATCCATCATTACGATATGTTACATTAAAATGCATCCAACATTAGCACATACCCCTATAAATGTGTCGAAATCTCCATTCCAAGCCATGCAGGTCTTTTGCAACAAGCTCTTGTGAGGGCCTCTGCTGATTATAATCCTACAATACCAATCTACTTAAACTCAATCGCTATACAGAAGAACGCTTTAAAAATACAGAAATAAACAATGAAAATATAAATCAAATAAGGGGAAAAGTGCAGAAGAATTACCAAGGGAGGGAAGCAGTCCTCAGCAGCTCGACGAGGTACAGAGAAGCCTCCATGTGTACTGGTATCAGAAGCCGTAAGGGTCTTGCAGAACATGTGAGGCGTGGTTGACTTGATATCAACTTCTGCATCCTCATCTTCACCAGCTGCCTCTGTCTTCCTCTCTTGCAACTTCTGCTCAATTTGCTACACAAGGCACAATTTATGCAAAATCAGACCCAAAAATTGGACGTAACCAGGGAAAAGCACTTTGAACGGAAACGATAAGACACAACTACATTAAGCAACAAAAATGACACACCAAAATTAAAAATTCAATTCAATTCATCATTGCACAATGATTTCTAATTCAGAATGATGTCATTGTCCTATCCGATCTCCATCCGTTTAAAGAAAATGAACACTTAAGCTAAAGCAACTTGGTTCATAATGATTATAATTTTCCCATGGTTGCTATTTTTATAAGCAATCTTTAACCAAACAAAACAAGAAACTTGAATATAGCCCACCTCACTTTCAGGAACTAGTGAAACTTGCGAGTAAACCTCATCCGTGGCACCCTCAGCCTGCCAACAGAAGCAAACAGTTCATAGCAAATTCAAATAAAAAAAAAAAACAACCTTGTTTGGAAAACAGATATAGAAAAAATATGGGTAATCTTCAAATACTTGCAACACCTAATTGCCCATGATAAAAAACTTAAAATTAACTTCACACGGCCTGTCAGATTTCCTTATAGAATTAGCTCTACATCAAACCCAATTCTCTTGAAACTAAATCACCCAGATGCAAAACCCAAAGAGCAAAAAAAATTTTGAAGAATTCAAACCCATAAAACCACAGCCATAATTCTATTTTCTCACAAAAAATCCAAACTTCAAAGCTCTCCGCTTTAAAACCTCAAAAACAAAAAAGAAAAAGAAAATTTTCCTAAAACCCAAAAGCTCAAGGAAACATTTGTTAGACAAAGAAAATTAATAGAACACACAAGATAAGAGTGGCAGTGTTTAAAACATGTATAGGTGGCTTACATGGAGCTTGACATCAACAACCCGACAAATCACGTGGGGAGGGAGATCATAAGCTGCAGCTACGCCGGAAAAATCGGACACTTGTTCCAAGTGCCCCTGAGGGAAGTACACCACTACACTTCCTCTCTTTGGCAAAGATATAAGTGGACCAGCACACGCATGCCAAAGCTCTAAACAAACTGAAGAACTAGAACTAGAACCAGAAGCAGCAGCACCAGAGACACTCAACACGGAAGCTGAAGACGAAGATGGAGATAAAGAACCAGATAACGGCGTTTCGTCGTCTTCTGTAGTGTTCAGATCGATTAAACCCCCCATTGGCTAGTCCAAAAAAAGCCTAGAAAGAAACGGTTTTTTGGAGAAGTTGAAGGAAAGTTTAGGTTTTTTTGACAGGAAGCAGTGAGTAACGAAGAAGAGGTATTACTATTTCATGAATGCACTTTAGAGAAAGGTTTTTCAAGATAAAAGAGCAAGTGCAACTTTGGCATTGCAAAAGGAAGTTGAATCAAGACCCTAAAAAAAAAAAGAAAAAAAAACCAAATTTCTTTTTTTTAGGGGGTGATGGGGTTTTAGTCAAATCAAGCTTTTGTGAGCTTTAATTAAATGATAATATTAATATTTATAGCAATAATTAGACATGTATATGTATATATATGGTAGTACATGGAGTAATATTTTTTTTGGATTATTATGGAAGGAAGGTGTTTTCGATGTTTTCTTTTTTGGCTTCTTGACTGCAAACTGAGCAGTAGCAGTGCTGCAACTGTTGCTGCTGCAATGCTGCGACTGCTCAGAGTGATGTGTGGCAGAAAGAGAGAGAGTAAAGAGAACTATGAGAACTTTAAAACGGGGGTTTTTACTTTGAAAGTTAAATCCAACTCCAATGCATATAAAATACCAACTGACTATTAAAAAGAGAGAGAAGGAGAAAAGTGAAAGCTGAGGGTTCCTGTACTGCTCCCAGTATTTCCGGGCGGATGTCTATTCTGTCCCCTTCTACTTACCCAAATCTCACTCATGTCCCTCCCCACTAAACCTCTCCTTTGTCAGTATTCTTTTGCACCTATTAAACATCATTTCTTGGATATTACAGCTTAAAACTTTTTTTTTCTCTTCTGTTACTTTCCTGGCATTTGACATTTTATTTTTTAAGAAAAGCAGGGATAGATTTTCTGTAAATTAGCCAAACCCTGATAGAGACCAGAGTTAGCTAACCTTTCTATTAGAGGGACAAACTTTTCCCAACTTCAAATCCAAGCCTATATTCTGTCTGGAAAGCCCCATACCCACAGCTTATTTGGTTGAGTTTGGCATTCATATTTGAACAACCATGATCTCCAACTTGCCAAGTTGTAAGCTTACATGCACATGTAAAGATTACGGTATTGATCTTTTCTCTTCCATGATTCCAGCTCCGCCAAAGTTTTGACTTTGATGCATGGTCTTGTTGGCCATTATGGTTTTGTTTTCTTGGGTAAAAAGCAATGAGAAGTGCAGGCCATTATGCCTGACCAATCATGGAAGGAATGACCCTTCTCATCTATGTCAATTTAAAAGCTGCTAAGTTGTAAAAATTTACTTGAAACTGTCATTTTATCTACAAACTTGACAGCCCCAATCAGAGTTAAACCCTTGTCTTGTTTTCAGCCAGAACTTCTAATAGATCGTCAATAACTTATATAAAACTATAATTTGGTGTGACGAGAATCAATCAATAAATGAAGAAAATTTAATGATTTTTTTATTATAGTTGAAAATTAAATAAAAATAAATCTTTTGAGGTTACATATTTCTGCCATATTCGCACATAAAATTTTTTGTAATGGTCTAAGATTTAATTAGGGGATAATCCCTTGATCAAACCCGTCTTAGAGACTACAAATTTTATTAGTGATTAAAATTTTAATTTTTATAATTATGATTCAAATTTTAATAAAATAAGGATTAGGTTAATGGGTTGTTAGCATCGTAATTAGAAAGCAAAGGGATCCATTAAAATCAGTAATTTGGAGAGGAAAAAAAAAAGGGTAGAAATGGGAATTGGGATTGTATGGATTAATGTGTGACAGTAAAGCAAAGAGGCACGTCTTTGTCAGAGCCATCAATTGCAAAGAACCCAACCAAGGCCTAAAGCCTAGCCGAGCGAGACGGCAGGCCGTAGGCAGATAACCCGGACAAAACGGGTTACAACTCAATGCCCAATTGGTTGTCACTGCTTTTACGCTGTTATCCTATAGAAGAAACCTTCCATTCCACTCGCCACCATGGAGCGTTTAAAGCTGTTTGAATCATTATTAGTGCTTTTGCTTTATAATTTTATCAATCAAAATTGATGGAATGATTAAAAAGCTCAAATAAATAAATAAAATTTTTTATATTTTTAATAAATTTATATTTTCGTTATATCCAATGCATGAACCTTTTAACAATTCAATCTTTTACTTACGAGAAAAAAAATAAAAATTAATTAGTATTTCTATCTATCACATTAAAATTAATTAAAATGTCAAAAAAACGGAACGTGGAAGAACGCGCGTTACGAAAGCGTGGGGCAAACATATTTTATATAACTTTCCCTTTTGCCTCACTTTAATCTTTTGCGTCAGTCCCACCAACCGCACTAAGATTGTTTCATTATTAGACTGGCTGTTGATTTGGGCGCCCATTTACTTTTGAAAAATGGGGCGCCTCTAATTCTTAGCAAGCGAAACCTGTAATCATGTTTAAAGAAGGGAGGGGGCCATGAATTAAAAAAAAAAAAAACAAACAGGAAGTGCCCCTAATAACTTCCTCTTTTACGGGTTTGTGGTATTTTTGACTAGTTTTGGAGTGAAATGCAATGTTGGGCAGTTACCCTGTTTGGAAAGCATAAACATTATTCATACCCTTTTAACTCCACCTGCATGCATTAATAAGGACTTGGTTAGGCATCGCCATTTTCTAGTCACAACCCTGATTTTTAGGGCATTCTATCCCTTTGATAGAAGGCAGATTGTCCTTGTCAAAAAAAAAAAAAAAGGTTTTTTTTTTTAATTATATGAAATAATTTTGTTAAATTAATTCATGACTTGTATAATTTTTTCGTTTCAAGGATAATTTAAAAAATAATTATTTGAATTCAAAATTTTCTCCAAACAATATACATTTATTATTTAAGAAAATATTTGAATGTATTTAGATTTGTATATGTTTAATTTCTTTAATAATTGTAAATGTGTTCTGTTAAGGTAAAGGCAAAATCCATGATGATGCTTAGAAAATGTGAGTAGCAGCTAGCAAAGTTTCGAAATCAAAATGAAATGGCAAAAGGAAAAGAGACCTAACCTAATCAAAAGCAAAGCCTTTTAGCAGTCACATATGAGTTAAAGAAAGAAATGATGATGCTCTGTCTCACGTGCACCCTATAATAAAAAAGAACCAGAAAAAAAAAAAAAAAAAGGATGAAACCGATAATGCTTGAGATATCATAATGTTTTGTTAATCAGGATTTATATTTAAATAAAACATATGATCTTATCTTAAAACAATCTTATAATGATGTCTTATAACAGATGTTTTAAGACAAGAATTGGTTAATTTTGTCGCATCTTATAAGGTTGGTAAAGGGTTCGTGGCATAAGAAAATCAAAATTATTACTTGTGCACGGGTTCCCTAAATTAATAATTTGCTTTTTGAAACAACAAGGGAAGTACCATAAAGTTATTCTTAGATTCACATTGAGACTCATCAAACCAATGTACTTCTACTTTGTTGAAATTAGCCAAACGAATAATGGCTTCCGGGCCCTACTTACATATTGAGCATCTTTTTTTTTTTTTTTTTGGGTACTATTTTAAAAATTTGTTTAGCTATTTACTCTAATTAGTACCCTCTTATGTGTTAATTATATCAAATTGAAAGAGAGAGAGAGAGAGAGGAAGCAAAGGTGGGTTTGCCAAAAATTAAGGAGAAGCAAAAGCAAAAAGCAAGATGTTTGTAGCTCATTTTGTCGTCTGATATAAAAATCATTTCCATGTTGAACTTTTTTTAAATAGGATTTTGAGATGCAATTCAACATTAAAATTAATTAAGTGTTTGATGGAAAAGAAGAAAGAATGTGAGGAGAGGAAAAAATAGTAGATTACATGCATAATTTTATCCTCCTTTTATATTTCATGTATATTATCGATGTGGTAATGTGACATGACGATTGTTAAAAGTGTAATGTACATATTTTTATTTTTTTTATTTATCAATTCAATGTATCTGACAATAAAAGGAAAAAAAAAATTGCAAGATTTCTGTTCGTTCAACAAATTTTGTTGGACCGTACAAAAATCATGTAAGGATCAGGAATGGACCTGGACCCAGCCCAAGCCCAAGCCAGATCATCATCGAAAAATAATAATACTAATAATGGCTATGGACTATTGAGTGCGCACTTTTCAAGTGAACAATCTCCTCCCCCAATCTACATGTCGACCATCGTGGCTAATGGTACGTCCTCTCACACGCAAGACCACCCCCTCAAATATCCACACTTGATATTTCATTCATCTCGTTCGATTTTGATGTCTGTTTTTGAGTACTTTTTAATACTAAAAAGAAGGCATACTACTGGTGCATGGTACATGATAAAAGGGTTTGATTCGAAATGACATATGAATCCACGTATCTTTAATTTAATTTCCTATACAATTTAGACTCAAGGACATAAAGCTTAGTTATTTAGGAACATGTGAATCCAGCTTTGTTGAATTGAACTCAAACTTGTTTAAAAAGCTTCAAAAAGTATATCAGTAAAAGTAAATTTTGTTAAAGTTGCAAAAGACAAAGGTACTTTTCTGAACCCCAAAAAACGACGAAGATATTAGTGTGATTTTGAAACTGAGAGGCTGCAGCACGGTCGATGGGGGCGCGTGGGATTGGGGTGAAATGGGATGTGATGCAGCGTTTCTGCAGAGAAAGGGGAAAAGTGTTGCCCCAAATGACTAAAGTTAGGCCTTTCTTTTTTTTTTTTTCCTGCAGAGAGAGAGACCGCTCGACTTTTACGGGGGTTGCTGCTCTGCCTTTCTCTCTGCATTTGTCTCAGCCTTTCATCGTACGTTTGGTCATGTCAATCATCCTCGAACGCGCCCCTATGCTTCTTTTGTGCCTACGCCCTTCCTTCAGCATCTGAGGGAGGGTAGTTTCGCCATTTCAGGTTGTGGTTTTTAACTTTAAGTCTTAACTACGTTTCGATATCCAACCTCTTTCTTTCTTCTTCCTCCTCGAGAATCCCCAACTTTCTCCTTCGCAGTTTAGTTTCTTTTTATAGTTTCACTTACACGTATCCCAAGATTCTGGCCAGAACACGTGGCGTAAGATATGTGGTCGGTAGGACCCACATGAGACTTGCCAAAAGGAACTAGATCGGTCTTTGTCTGAGCAGAATCTGTCGGCTATCAATTGAGGTTAACACATTTACTCTAACAATTCTATCGTACGGCCAAAATGCATATGAAAGCAGCCATCACACGGGACGGGACCGGCAGACTTAATTGCCCAAAACGGTGTCGCTCACTTGGATTCCTTGTATAATCCAAATACACTTATCAGTGTCTCTGAATCTAATTTATGTTAATATCAATCCAAAGAGAATGCTTTTTCTTTGATCCTTCAAAATTTTTATTTCCAAATTTCCAGCCCCAAAATAATCTATTTATTTAACAGAAGCAGCATGTGTTGTAAAAAAAAAAAAAAAAAACAGAAGTAACTCCTAAAAGTTGGATCGTAATTTAAACAGGAGACAACCGGAAAAATACATAAAATATGATATTATTTAAAATTAAAATTTTTTTTATATAAATACTGAAAATAAAAAATATAAATTATAATATTTAATTTTCATATAAAATACCATAAAAATATACAAATTATTAGGCATAATTATAATAACCTATTTGAATACTCAAGTTTCATTGGGCTTTAATACATTGTCCATTTTTTATGATCATGGGCCTATTTGAATTTGGGCCTGGAGAAGAGATTTTCCTTTTTCCCTCCAAGAGATGAGAAAACTTTTATCCTTATTGGTAAGATTGATATGGAAGGAAAAATCAAAAGGATTATTTACAAAATTAAAAAAAATTGTTCAATTAAATTGCTAATATAAGAAGTATAAATTAAATTGTCAGTGATTGGTTATTAACGTCATTTCGAATGTACGATCTATAATTATTTATTTTAAATTATAAGATATAGTACAATTATCTTGATTTAAATAATTGAATAATTTATTTATCTTAAATTTTATGTAAAAAAAATCATAAAAATAATTATGGTGCTCAACTGCACATAAAAATTTTCTAGCATGAATTAAAGTTAAAGATATTCATATATTAAGAGGAATCATTATAAATTTAAAAAAAAAAAGAAAAAAGGTAAAGAAACGTAGAATCTCAATTTGCAATAACGAAAGAAACTTTTGAGGTCCAGAATCAGCCAGGTGGTTTCAAATATTTATATTTCAGAGCAAGTCAAACAGAGTTTGGTTTATTATTTAGTACTACTTTAACATAATTGCAATGTTAATTTCCAAATCAATTTAATGTAGAATTAATTGCTAAAACGTTTAACTTTGCTTGCTAATGAAGGAACACTGCACATGATTGTGAGGGGTTCTAGTTGTTGATGAAAAAATTGCAACTTTTATCATCATTTATCAACAAATCAAACACAATCAATCAACAACTAACAAGTTATAATAACAAAAATTTTGTCCATTTCGAAACTAACAAATTTTAGCCATCGGCTGTCTCAATCCTTTGAAACTTCCATGATGTGCATTCCAAGTGGTTGCTTCAACTCTTATGCATGCTGCTCCCACTGCAATTGTAATTGCGTATGTAAAGGAGAACGTTGGATATATCTATATTTTTTGTTTTCAAATTCATTGAACTGAAAAATCAAACCTGCAGAACTAAACCACGACGATAACTTCTAGCGGAGACCTTTCTGGGTGGTTGTTTTTAGATGGGGATGCATTGGTTTGGTATTGGTATCAAGGTAATGGAGGATGAGTACCATGACTATTGAAGAAACAAACATTGGGATTGGACCAAAAAACCAGAGAAGCAAATCAAGAGCAAAATAAAGTGCTCTAAGCCCAAGTGACCAGCAATCACCTCCCCTGAGAACTGCTATTTTCACAGACTCGACTGGTACATCACTGTTTGGTGTGGTTATTAGATAGTTTGCATGAACAAAGTTCCTGGCTGATTGAACAAAGCAAGAAAAAGCAATGAGGAAACAGGTCAGAAGACAAATGTACTTGATGGACATGGCGGATGGCCTTGTATCTCCATAAATTAAATTGCTTTGAAAGAAATTATCTGAAGAGTTTACAAGCCAGGTTCCAATGAGGGAGCTTAGAGTCAAACAGACTGAGCACAGGGACGTTGCAGCCGATGTGTTGGATCCGATCACAGTCAATGCATTACTAATATCATCCTTGTCAGCCTGCAAACACCAATCAAACCATGTAATTAGACAAGAAAAGCCTGGTTGATCGATTTGGTTGCAAAAGAAAAGGAGAAACTAAGAAAAAGCCTTGCCTGCATAACTCTTTCAACCCAAGCTTCTTTGTCATTGTTTTCAAAGCCAATGACTGTGGTGTGAGGACGATGCAGGTATCTGTAGAAGAGGATTAGATGGTAAACAAACATGATCAGCAACCCAGCAGGGACCAAAATCAAATCAAGTTCCGCCTTTCTGAAAGACATTGCTTTTCAAATTTTCCCTGCCCGGAATCAACTGATTAAATGATAGTGGAGGAGTTGAAGGATTATATATCTTGAAATTTAGCTCGTAACTTGTTTTACAAGGAGCATTCATCATTAGCGTCCTGGAATTGTTTATTGATGAGATCCCGAGAAATTGTTGATATGAAATCCTTGACTTTCATATACAGGGATCTACAGGCAATTTGCAATATCATGTGGAACTGTTGGAAAAAAAAATTTTTTTTTGGTTGATCTAACTCACTGTACGCTTTAGGTAAATATTAGAAGAAAGAAGATTTCATAATGGAAAATAAAGGGGCACTGGAGACTGAAGATATATAACCAAGAACAAGTTTTGTGGTGAAAGAACTCAAGGAATAGCCTAAGTTTACATATTTGGTGAAGTTCACAAATTTTGTGTTAAAACTGGCAAATAAAATTAAAAAAAAAAAAGTAAATAGTTAAACCTAATAGAACTTAATTTGGGAATAATACAAACTAGAAAATTTTGCCGGCTATGCTTAGGGTTGCAAATTTCTTTTATTTTGATGAAATATAAATTATTTAATTTGGTTAACTTAATAATAAGTTAAAAATTAAATAATTTTTAGTGTTTTATTTTTAAAAAATATAATCTTTTAAAAATGAATTAAAAAATTAAAACTATAATTCAGTGACAAGGACAAGTGTTGATTTTTCTTTTAAATCTAGAAGACTACTTTAAATGGATTATATAAATTAAATCAAAATCCAACAATACATACATAATAATTCAATCCATTCATATAATATTTATTTATTATTAATATTGAGCAATTATCAAATTCAAACAATTTACCTTGCAGCCAAATCCCACTAATATCATCACTCAACTAACTTATTTTTTTAAGTAAAAAAAATTAATAAACTTAATCCAACACCAATCATTGAAAGGCAATTGTCAAGAACGTATGAAGTAATTAAAAAGTCACATGTCAAGCTAATATTAAATTGAGGAAGATTACCGTTAATTATAAGTTATAGATATGAAATTATTTAATGATTTTATTATAGTATTACCACATTTACTTACAATTAAATTTTTAAACTTCAAAAACATTAATAGGATGATATATATATTTTTGATAAATAATATATATATATTAAAAAATTACAACCACTTAATCTCATTTGAAATTAAAACACCATCGTTATCCAAATTTGATGACATCCTCTAAAATTATTCCTTTCAACATGGGTGTAAAATATTTGAAATATATATTTTTGTAAGACTTTGGATGTGTTTGTATATAAATTTATGATAAGATAAGATATGATGATATTATTAAAAAGATTAGATTAAATAATATCATATTATCTTATGTTTGATGTGCGCACAAATAAAAATAAAATAATTTATTTATTAATAAAAATTATTTATATAAATTAAATTATTGATATAATTTTTAAGAGTATAATAAAAAATATAAGTTTAATCCCATTAATTAAAAATAATTATCTTTATTTTAATAGGATTGAATCATCTTAGACCAAAAGGATGATAATCTTCTTTGTAATCTCATTTTTTTCTTTAAATATAAATCAAACATAATATAAAATGATTATCATTTTATCCTACTTATTATTTTATGCACCAAACATAAATTAAAATTACCTGCCACCTTGATGAGAAGAAATCAACCTTTGGTTTCTACAATTTAGTTATATATTATATTGTTTAAGTTTTAAATATAAAGTTGGATTAATTCTTGATAATCTAAAATAAAAAATTCACAAATAAAGTAAAGTAGTTTGATATATGGACAAAAGTAATTTAGAAAATATAGCATAACAAGTATTATTAATTAAACTCAAAACACGTGATTATGTTCAAGAGTGATATTCAATCACGCTTTAACACATGATTTATTTCTGCAGACATAAAATGATAAACAACATCTATGATTTTTGGGCCAACTTAAGGGTAGACCTCGATGAGGGACCTCAAACCAAATAAGGGAGTGATTTTGTAGTCACTGAAACCGGCTGCAATGAATAGTTTTTCCCATTCTTGTTCAGTTCTCTCTCTTCCAGTAGCTGCAACCATCATCGTCAAGTCGAAGAAGAGCTTTGCTTCAGTTAATTCACGTTCATCTTTCTCCTCATTTATCACAATTTCTATGATAATCACCTTTCCACCCTGTGTTGGGATGGCTTCTCTGCATCTCTTCAGTACGTTTATGCAATCCTCGTCGCCGAAGGCATGTAAAACAAGCTGCAAAATAACTTCTTTTCAACATAATTCAAAGCTGATTTCTAAGTACTATATATCATCGTGTCATGATCAGAAATTTTTGCCTACCTTCATTAGAATGGCATCTGCAGAAGGGATATACTGAAGCATATCACCTGCAACAAAATTCAAGTTCCCACTAGCTGTAGCTGGCAAGTTAGCCACAACGTGTGGGAGGTCGAACACTGTGCATTTCAAATGGGGATAAGCTTCTGAAATAACCCTGGCTAGCGTTCCCGTACCACCCCCTACATCAGCCAAAGAACCCAGGCCCTCGAAAACAGGCTTGCAGTCTTTAACAATCAAATTCATCAATTGAGAATCACTTTGCATTGCATCATGGAAAAGGTTTCTGAATTCTGGGTCCTGGTCCATATACTTCCAAAATGTTTTCCCATTTGCACTCTCAAATGGCCCCTGCTGCTTGGTTCCTTGTATCCAGTCTGCTAAGAATTGCCATGGATTCAAAACATTAGGATCAAGCATTACCATAACAAGGGGTGATGAGCAAATGATATTGTCTTTGACAAGTATCTTGGAAAAAGGTGTGAGAGCATAAGCTTCCTTTTCTTGATTTTTATCCACTTTTATTGTAGCAAAGAAGCCCGAGAGCACCAGCACCCGCATCAGCCGGTATATGCAACTAGTTTTGGTTGGATCAATGCGAAGAGCCGAGACCAATTCAGAAAGAGTGATAGGTTCGCCATGGTTGTGGATTATATCTGGTATTCCAAGCTGAACAGCAGACTTGAGTGACGTTGAACTGACATAATTTAATATATGCTTATACAAATAAGCTTGAGCTTGATAGGATTCAGTGGCTTCTTGATCCATGACTCAAAAGATCAGTTTGCTTCTCAGAAAGATCAGCCTGTTTTGATGTTTCTGGGATGAAAAATTATTCTGCTTTGCACAACTAGTAGAAAATGAGTAATGATTGAGATTTGAGAGGAAATCAAGAAGTGAGGCGTTTATCTAAACAATGAAGAGGACACTTATTTATAGCCTGTTCGGATGAAGGAGTATAACACCTGTAATAATATAATTATAGATCATAATTTAAAAGTATACAAAATTTATTTAAATTTTATATGATAATGAACCCAAAATTTTATTTTAATTAAATAATTATAATTACAAAACCTGGCTGCATACCGTTTGGCCAGGTACAAACTCCTGCATCCAAATGGCTCTTAATTTTATAGAGTGGAATTTTCCTGGAAAAGGACAAATAAACTCTTAACTATTGAAATGTATATATTTTCTTTTCTTTTTAACCATGGATCATTATAGACATTTAGCTTTTTTATTCTTCGAAAATGAATGGAATTATAAAAAACATAAGAAATCAACTTTGAACAATTCCTTTTAATTTTATGAGAGATTAAGGTGTAATTTGCTGCTATAATGTAATTCGAATTTGAAATTTAGCATTGTATCTCAATTTTATTGAATTAAAGAGTTATTTACGATTTTGAGACTAAATTTGTTAGAATTACATTAGGAATAATTAATCCTAAGGATGTTTTGGTTAACTAAAAGTATGATTTCTTTTGGGAAAATGATTCCCCTTGTCGCCTAACTTGAAAATTTTTGGAGAATGGATGACTCTTGCATTTGGTTTGATATAAAAAAATGTAAGATTTTTATATTTCGTTAAGAGATTATAAAATTACTTAATCACATCTTTTATTGTATTATTTTTTATGATATATGAATAATATATGATAGAGAATAAAATATTTAACTATTTAATATTTAATACATAAATTAACTTAAAAATATTTAAATTATTAATTAATTATTTATTTATAAATTGTTTATATTATGAAAAAACAAACACGCACAACACCCTAACATGTAAATAATATAACAAACTCAAAACAAAAATAAAATCAGACAAACATACTTGGTTCGATTCAATTTTAAGTGACTTATTCCGAACTTAATTTATTAACAAATAAATTTTTAAAAAAATGAGACTTTTAAAATAAAAAAAATTACTAAAAACCTTTTACTCAAAATCTAACCTAAAATTTAATTACATTTTTTTAATAGTCAACTTACTTAGATATTCTTTCGATATCTAAGTATCTGAAATTATTCTACTAAAATCAAAATATTTTATATTTTATTTATAAGAGTGAACCCGTTTATAACTTTATTAAACTTTTTACGTAAATTCAAAATAAATTCTCAATTTTTATAATTCTGCTCAATTTTTAATATGAAAATAAGATATTCAAAGTAAATTTTCAACAGTTTATATATTATTTAACATATAAACTTTTTTTTTAATTTAATATGCCTAGTATAATACAACATTATTCATTAAATCATTCTAAAAATCCAAAAAGATTACTGTTTTTTGTCAAAACCTAATATTTTATAAAAACAATTATCCAAAAACAAGAAAGCATTACGATTTTAATCAATAACAACGGTCTTTTAAGTATAGATTAGATTTAAATTAATAATTAATAATCATAGCTTCTATCATTAATAATCTACTGAGTCTTAAAACGTCATGGCTGAGCTCTGTTGTTTTACTTCCGGTAACAAATTATTCCAATAAAATGGAGAGACTATTTCAAATGATTAAATTATAAATGATGATGGATGAACACCAAAACGTCAAAAGCAGCATGAATTCAAATGTTCTAGAAAAGTAAACAAAAATTTTCCAAACCTAACACCTTAATCCGCCAATCACATGGAAAATATTTTTAATCTTAATAAAACTATGTTTACCGTTCTCTCTTAAAAAAAAAAAAAAAAACTTTGTTTAGCAACAGAACAGTATGAGATCCAATTCCAATGTTTTATTTAATCAAATCCCACTAACTAAAATAAACAGAAAATCTTTGAAACCGTCACTTTGATTCGATATGGCCCTGTTTTTCAAGAGAAATTTCAGCAGAGAAGAAAACAGAGTTGCATATTGACTCTTTTAACCCGGTAAGAAAAACAGACCCATGGTCAATTTGGTACGGCAACGTGGGGATGAAGGGAATTCTTCATCAGAATTTTCTAAGTCAAGATAAAGGCAAAGAAACTAAAGTTTTTTTTTTTAGTTACGGATTTTCACATATAATTTTAAGAGAATCAATTCATAATGTATAATATATATTATTTTATTTTTTAAGATGTATTTTATCATATTTATTAATATATATGTAAATAATATATTAATAAAACATGATAAGCGTATAAAATTATAAAATAAAAATATTACTATGATTACATTATATTTTTAATAATAATATGATTTGTAATTAATTGTTAAATTATTAATTACATAAAATTTTTTGATTTTTTTGACAAATTAAAAGAGAAATAAAAAATATAAATAAAAAAATCATTAAACGTTTTATTAAAATAAGAAAATAAATATACTTTTAAAATAATAAAAATGAAATTTGAGACTGAAAATTTGACTTTTTTTTCTATCATTTTGTAAAGTAGTTCCATATGATATTTTTATTTTGAAAAAAATAATTGCAACAACATGTGATAGAGATTTAAAGTAAAAATAAAAAAAATATATTTGGCACGTTGTTGAAAACTTGAATTTTTTTGAATAAGTTAAAAGGTTAAATTGACTTTTCTTAAGATCGGTCGTGATTTAAAATTTTTGACAAATCTAATAATTTTAAAAATTTACAAGAAATAATTGTTAGATAATAATAAATAAACAAATATAAATATAATTTGAATTTTTCTTAAATTACAATACATAAATTTAATTTATAAAATACAAAACATAACAAAATTAATATTTTTTGGTTAGAGGGCCAATTTAAATATATATACTTGCTTAAGGAGGTTTAAAAATTTTGGGGGCCAAGGCCATGGCCCCTCAGGTTTCCATTATTAATTTATTGATTAAATAATAAAATAAAAAAATAATTATAAATTTTAATTATCGAATTATTTTTTTTTTTACCGAACATACCTTAGGAGCAGCCGATCAAACATGAAAACCTAAACTAAACAAAAGAATAACTAAAAGAACAGAGAATCAGAAGAGCACCTAAACGAAACGGAGGGGTTTAACGAAAAGAAGGAGAATTGAATGGAAAATGCTGGAGTTCGAGGAAATTTATTAGAGGAGGACTTGACCTCTACTGTTATCTGTTTTGTTTTAGAAAGACTTCGGTTTTCCATTAGACGAAGGTTTTTTTTTTTTTTTTTTTTTTGGGTGCAAATTAGACTAGGGTTCTTTGATAAAACGTAATTTTTTTTTCTTTTAGATTTTTTTTTTTACTTTATAATACATTGGATTTTATTTTATTTTATTTTTATTAATAAAAAACAAAAATTTTATTTTATAATTTAAAAATTTGTAAAATATTGTGAAGTAAAGTGTGGATATACACAAATTAACATTTTTTTCAAAATTATATTCAAGTTTTCAAAATTTATAACATATTCTGTTATAATTTTCAATTAAAATTTTTAAGCAAGTAACTATGATTTTTTTTTATCTAAACATAACATTTATTTTTTTTATAATAAGATAAAATTAAATTCTTAAACAGGCGAACATCAATTAAAAGCAAAATAAGAATGATGCAACTATGGTGGTGGATATAAATAGGCATAGCTCACACTAATTCAAGATCTGAGCTTTGAAAAAACAACTTTAAAGAAAAAAAAAAGAGAGAGAAAAGTGAACAAAATTAAAAATAATATTTTTTTCTCAAATCTAATTAATAATTATAATTTATTAAAAAATAAAATAAAATTTTAAGATAAAATTATACAAGAAATTATGTTTGATAACATGCATATATCTTTCTACATGAAAGATATATAGTCACATCGATATATATCCAATTTCAAAAAAATAATTTAGTGTCACATTTATTTGAAATATAAATTTAATAATTTTATTGAAAATAAACTATAATATTTTAATTTATAATATATTGTTAAATGATGAATCAAGACATTAAAAAAAAATTGGCATAATTTTGATTAATTACTAAATAAAATACAAAAAAAAAAGTTAAGAAACGTGTGTCAAAGAAAAAAAAGTTATAGAGATTAAAAAATAAAAAATAATATACCTTTAAACGAACATTTGTAAATTGAAAAAAAAAAGGGAATAATGTAGGATATTCTATTTATGGACTTAAAATGATAATTCTTTGATAACAATTATGATGAATAGATAAATTTTAATTATTAAAATTTTAAAGCTGTCTAAAATTTAAAATGTTGTAAAAATCCTATAAAATTTTAAATATGGTAAATATTTGACAACGATAAGTTGGGAAATAAATTTTGTTTGATTTAAATACAATAAAATATATGAGTTAAAAGATTTTAAAAAATTAATCTTTATAAATTTTAAATATTGAAAATTGATTAGATAAGATTATTTGAAAAATAATATAAGTTTAAGAATTATTTATATGATACCATGTGTAAAAATTAGGTTTATTAATTTAAAATATATATTGTGATACAATATAAAAATAATATAAACAAAAAATATAAAATTGATATGATTTAAAATTTTAATAAAAATCATATATAAGTTAAATAAAATAAAAAATATTTAATTTACTTGTATTGAAATAAATTTTAATTTATTATTTTTATGCAAAATATGATATAAATATATAAAATATTTATATTTTATATTACATAAATATATAAAAAATATAAATTATTCATGTAAAAATATATGTACGATTTTCTCAAGAATGTACTTTATATTATAATAAATGTTAGTTCTGTTAAATATTGTTAAAATTATTATTTTAATCAATATGCACATGTTAAGTATCACATGTCGATACTCAATTTTTAGGTCTGAATGATTTTAGGATCTGAAAATACATTTATTCGATATTTTTGATCAATTTACTTATTATAGTTCACATATTTATGATGTATTATTCGTTCTGATCCCTTTGATCTCACGATTTTATCTCAAAAAAATGATTTCACAATGAAAGTAACGTATGAACTTTTATATTCCATGATTAATTTTAATACACAATCGATATGAAATTTAAGACTCTTTTTTAAATTTGTGACATCTTTTTGTACTCTAACAAAGGCCCATCGTCTTCAATAATATATTATTAGTTCCTCAAGAGCTAATTTTGATATCACTTGTCAAGGGTTCAAACTTAACCTTCAGGTCTGTACGATTTCAAGATCTAAGTATACACTCATTCGATATTTTAAATCAATTTATCTATCATAATTTATATTTTTATGATATATTATTTATTTTAATATTTTTAATTTTATAATTTTATCTCATAAAAAATATATTATAATAAAAAAATATGTAAATTTTTATATCTCGTAACTAATTTTAGTACACAATTAATGTTGGATTTAAGAATCCTCCGTAGTTCCGGTATAATAAGCATTAATTAGCAATATGTTGTTGTTGACTTTTCAAAGTTTTAATATGTATTTCGCTCTCATTGTCAGATCGTTGTACTTAAAAATCAAAAGCCGATAATGATCATTGGAGTATCCTTAACCCTTTTACAGTCCAAGAAAAAAAAAAAAAGGAATATCTTTAACCATTTAAAGTCATTTGGCCCAAAATTACGAAAACAATGACTCCTTCAAACACTACTAGGCCTCAAATGGTGGGAAACCCACAAAACAGAAGAAGGCGAGGAATTGACAAACCAGACAGCCCATAAATGAAAAACATGGCAGGAGCTCGGATTCCAAAATCATGAATCTTTCATCTGCTCTGTTTTAGGGCTTACAATTATTTTACCCTCCCAAACTGTGGAAACATCGATTTTCCTGACTGGGGTTTTCTACGGTCGGTGGCAAAGGTAAGGAACCATGTAAAAGTTGATGCTTTTTTTTTAACCTGAATTATCGCTAAAGAAATTTTTTTTTTTTTGAATGTTTACAGGATATAAGTTACTTCCATTACTTAACAAGATGTCTAAAGCTCAAGATCCATTTTATATTGTCAAAGAAGAGATTCAAGAATCTGTAAGTTGGGTTTTTTCTTTTCTTTTTCTACACCCTGTTGGAGAAAAAAGATTGCATGGTTTCCTCGGTAGTTGTCTTATTGGTCTTTTTATTTTGGATTTTCAATTAGATGACGTTTTGGGTGTTTTGTTTGTTGGCTTAGATTGATAAATTGCAATCAAGTTTTCACCAATGGGAAAGGTTTCCTCCTGACACTGGAGAGCAAGTACATCTCGCAAAAGAGCTACTTGCTAATTGTGAGAGCGTTCAATGGCAGGTACTCAAATTAAGTTTTCCTTCTTTAATTGGATTGGATCCTTAAAATGGGCAAAATTCTATGTTGGGATGATGTGTTTTACATTATGTTTATGGGTTAATTGAACAATTTTAATCCGATTTGCAACTGCTGAAAATACTTCTTTTTTGATTGCAAGGTGGATGAATTGGACAAAGCAATTTCTGTGGCAGCTAGAGATCCTTCTTGGTACGGCATTGATGAAGCAGAACTTGTAAAGCGGAGGAGATGGACCAGCACTGCCCGTACTCAGGTATCATCTTATGGATTTTAAATTTTATCAAAGAGTGAAGATATCAGTAATGTTTATTTGCTAAGTGGCGCAGTGCAGGCTTTTTTCCTGTTATTATAGTTGATGGAATTTGTGATTCATGCAAAATTTGGATTATGTAACACATGGTAAATCTTAGTCTTCTACATTTTCAGTTAGGGATCCGCATTAAGGATCATTTTGTTTGATCAGGTGGGAAATGTGAAGAAAGCTGTAGTAGCTGGAAAAAATGGTAATTGTGCAAGTGTGATGCATCGAGAATTAATGAGACTGCCAAATTTACACCAGCCAGATAGGTCCAACCTGTATACTGCAGAAGATAATGATGACTTTATAGCATCAGAATCAGATAGACAAATGCTTCTTATTAAGTAGAGTGTTCTTGAATTCGGCTTCCTGTTTCTATTATTACTCCTCCATGTGCATGTGTCATCAACATGCTACCTTGTCCAATTTTACTAGTTTTTGATTGTTTATTTATTGGTGGTTACAGGCAGCAGGATGAGGAGTTGGATGAGCTCAGTGCAAGTGTTGAGAGAATAGGAGGTGTTGGGCTTACTATACATGAAGAACTTCTTGCACAGGTGAGTACTTACTGGTGATCTTCCCTGTAATGCATCCACTATAATCTCTCTAGTTTACCTGATCTTAATGCTTTAAGCACACATTTTTTTTATCTTTACCTATTCTTGAATGAATTGCTACTGTAGTCAATGTGTTCTGTTCACTGTCAGTATAGGATCAATATTGACTATTTCACATGCTAATATTTGAATCCCTTGGTGTTTCAGGAGAAGATAATAGATGAGTTGGGTACTGAAATGGACAGCACAACAAACCGACTGGATTTTGTTCAGGTGATTCTCTCAATTTGGTATTGTGGATATAAAACAATCGTTTCCATGATCTGAAAATTAAATGGTTGGCCCTTTGTGCTTATCTGCCAACTTGAGCTGAACTGCTGCTCATTAATTACGTAGCTTGTCTTGAATTAGTTCTTTGATGAAAATTTCCTCATTTTTCCGTGCAGAAAAAAGTGGCTATGATTATGAAGAAGGCCAGCGCTAAGGGCCAGATTATGATGATATTAGTTTTGCTAGTTTTGTTCATTATTATTTTTATTCTGGTCTTCTTCACTTAGGCTGGAGAGAAGGCCTAGTCTTATGATGTTCATACACGAAATTGAATCTGATATTTGGAAATAACCATGGGAGTTATGGAATACATAGGAATTGGTTGGTGTGATCTCTATTGTTGAAAAAACTCTGATCTGAAAAAGAATGAAGAAATTTTTGTGTCTTCTTGGTTTTCAAAAATTGTCGAACTTGATTAGGACCATCTAAGATAGGCGCATATTGTTAGTATTTGATTCTCCTTTGCAATTTTGTGTTTCTTCTGTAGTTGCCATGGCTAGTTATTAAAGACTTGCAATATATGGGTTTGCATCGAGTTCTTCTGCTTGCATTTGTGCACAATGAGCTTACAATCCATCAGAGGCGCATTCTTTTGTTTGGCTGTACGGTCTTATTAACATTTTCACGAAGAACTATTCTTCTGGCGCAATGATATAATTGAAGCATACTTGTTAAAATGGTGTGGTTGCATTTGCCATGACTCTTGGAAGCACCAGAATGGTTAATTCAGGATTTGAGCATTGTAAAAGCAGCGCGAGACATGTAAAAAGAAATCACTTGTACAGTCATATGCTGGTGAAAGATCTAGGCTTGAATCTTACCATACTTTGAAGTATTCATAAAGAGAAAGGAACTCTCGCTTAAGGATTATCAGATGAGTCATGTGTCGCTGAAGGATTATCAGATGAATCATATACGACCCATATTGAAACCCATATGGAATTAATTTCCTCGGCCATAAAAACACTTTTGACCGCCCCATTATCCCAAAGGTATCAGATTCTTCCATTTTTATTCGGGTTGATCCAAATCTAATAACCTTTATATCTGTAATTTCCATGGTAAATCCTCTCATTTCCTAATAAAACCAAAAACTTAAGTACAAGGAAAAAGAAAGAAGAACATAGAGGTGAGGAGCATCTCTTCTTTTAGCATTTTGTCTATGGCCTGAATGAACTGTGGACGTTTGTGTTTTATCGAATATTTACTTTCTCTCTTTCTTGCCATTTCCCTGCACTTTCTTTCTCTATTTCTCTCACTCTACTTTTGTCTCGGAGGAAAGTGGAGGAGCTCCTGAGTCTTTGATCTCTCTCTGGTTAGCTTTCTAAGATAACTATTTCCAACCCTTTTCAACTTATAATTTGTCTTCGATCTCATGCTGCTTTCATTTTATCTCTGTTTTAAGGTTTTTGGAAAACTGGGTTACTTTTCCTTTTACATATAATTCAGATTTTGGTATGCTTTTTAATTAATTTTATGATTTTTCCCTGTTTATGAGACTTTTGTTTTATGGGTTTGATGTAAATTTAGTAACCATGATTTCAATAATATTTTCTAGCTTGGTTTCTTTTTAACGGGAGTTAGATAACTGTGGGAGTTAGATAACTGTGGCAATCTCAGTTTCTTTGATTTGAAAGTGTGGAGTTTAATTTGTTATAAGCCTTATGGATTTTCCCCCACTATTATTAGTTGTAAGCTGATATTTAGTTACAAATTTTAAGAATTACAGTAGTGATTATTGGATTGAATTTTCGTCTGGGTTGGTCTTAAATTGTGTTTTATTGCGCTTTGGATTGCAGGGTTTTGGTGGGAATCGTTGAGGACTGTTTATTTTAATGGGGAAAGGTTCAAAAAGCAACTGTAAGTCAGCATCCCACAAACTCTTCAAGGACAGGGCAAAAAACCGTGTGGATGACCTGCAGGGAATGTTCTTGGATCTGCAGTTTGCCAGGAAGGAGAGCCGTAGCATTGATGTTGCAGTCCTTGAGGAACAAGTCCATCAGATGCTCCGTGAATGGAAAGCCGAGCTCAACGAACCTTCTCCAGCTTCTTCATTGCAACAAGTTATCACTGCACATATAAATTTCATTTGAATGACTTGTATAAATTTATCAGTGTGAGTTTGTGTGGATGTGTGTTTTAATAGGTTGTATGTGGTTTGTAGGGTTTGGTCTGGCGGTTACAGAATGTAACTAAGATAAATGCTTATCAGTTTTAATCTCAAGGGACTGAAAATACTGTCTACAATGTGTGATAGTGAATTGTGATCTTCATGGTGATTTACAGGGTGGGAGTCTTGGTTCATTTTCGTCGGACATTTATCAGCTTTTGCAGCTTTGCGAGGAGGAAGATGATGCAACTAGTGTACTTGCTGCACCAAAGCCTGAGCCTAATGATCAAAACCTGCAAGTAGGAGATACTGCTGCTTTTCAAGAGGTGATTTCTCTTTGTCCTTGGATCCTTTGCTTTTCATTTTCTTTTGGAATTTGCATGATGGTTGGACTGAAAACAAGTCTGTTGAGTATGCTTAGGCCTACATGAACTTCAAGTTAAGTTGTCCATCCTGAGGAATGAGATTTTTTTATTGCTGGAGCCTGGAAGGCGTTTGGTTGCATTCTTTTGTAAATACAGAATTTGGAACTGTATATGTTTAAATTTTATGTTCATGATTGTTTTTTAGTTTCTAGAATGTGGTAAATGAGATAAACAATTAAAAATTATGTTGCGTATGATTGTTTCTAATTTGCTTCTTTCCTGGAATGGTGCTACAGAGTAGAGAAGGCTACTATAATATGATTGCAATTCTCTTCTAGTTGGGCTTTAATGAGAGTTGTGATAAATAAGGTTTGGTTATCTTGAACTGGTTTCCTTAAGATTAAGTGGGTGTTGCTGTGAAAGATAGGATAGGATATATGATATTTTTCAAGAGGCCAGAGCATTAAATATTTTCGTTCATTGCACACTCAATGGATAGGAAGACAGGCATAGCTAGTATATTTCATTCTAAGATTTCTCACAGCACCAATAATTGCTTATCTTATTTTCTGTTTAATGAACACTTCTCCTTTGTATCCTTCTTTTTAACAATTTAGTTTGCAAGTCATGTCAGTGTAACTGAGGTAAATTATCATTCCTTTAAAATTGCCATCTAGAATCTAAATTGAGCTAATTAAGATGTTGACAATATTGTATATTAGTATTATAGGCACCTATCAAATCAATTGCTTTGCTGCCATCTTACTTTATCGGGCAAAGGTGATAAGACTGAGCCTGGCAAGGTAGTCATGTGGAATGGGGGGTTCAGTACAGAATTATCATGTGTGCAGATAAGGGGGACCAAACTTCTGTCTAAAAGGGCCCGAATGCTTAGAGTGTGCTTCTGGGCTGTGCAGGTGGCAAGGTTGAGAAGTTTCATTAATTTTTCCTTATGTTGTTAGAAGGGATAGCGTAACTAATTGCTAATGTGTACTTTCCTCTTCAGCTTTATGCGTATTTTTGTACTTAGATCATGATTTGAGCTTACCGGGGCTTTAAATTTACCTTTTCTTGTTGTGCTTTTGCATTAAACGTTATCTTTCCCGAGAGCATAAGTTCGTATCCTTTGTTTTTTCTCTTAATTATATTTCATGAATGTTTTGTAGTTAACAGTTTCCACTTTTCTTTGGCATCTTATTATGTTGAAAAAGACATTCACTGTCAAGTTTTATAATCAATATGTCCTTACAGGGTTATGGAGTGAATCAGGGGCAGCATGAACGTGTGTTTCCATTAGTTGATCATTGCAAAGGCTCGCCTTTAGGACTTCCTGCCATGTCAATTAACAATTTGCGAGCGGCTACTCAATTGGAATACAATCAGTTTGATTTGCATCAAGATTTTGAGCACTTCTACACAGGTTTTAACAGTGCAGGTTTTTGTGAGGAGGATGCCATGCCTAATACTTGTAGCTATATTGCAAGTATGTGCCCCCCACCATCTGCATTCTTAGGACCAAAGTGTGCACTTTGGGATTGTCTAAGGCCTGTTCAAGCATTGGACTGGTGTCAGGACTACTGTAGTAGCTTTCATGCTGCTTTAGCAATGAATGAAGGTTCACCTGGAATGGGCCCGATTCTGCGACCTTGTGGCATAGGCCTCAAGGACGGTCTGCTCTTTGCTGCTCTCAGTGCTAAGGCAGAAGGAAAAGATGTGGGTATACCGGAATGTGAGGGAGCTGCAACTGCCAAGTCTCCATGGAATGCTCCTGGTATGTCTTATCAATCTTGCTTTGCTCAGTTCTAGTGGCGACTTTTATGAGTGGGAACAGAATATATTCTCTAATCATTCACAATGTTCTTTATGATTTTTGGGAAATTAATTAATTTTCTCCCGTGATTGCAGAGTTCTTTGATCTTTCGGTTCTTGACGGTGAATCAATTAGGGAGTGGCTGTTTTTTGATAAGCCTAGAAGAGCATTTGAAAGTGGGAACAGAAAGCAGAGGTCTTTGCCAGATTATAGTGGGCGTGGCTGGCATGAGTCAAGAAAGCAAATCATGAATGAATTTGGAGGACTGAAGAGATCATACTACATGGATCCACAGCCACTAAACCCTTTCGAGTGGCACCTTTATGAATATGAAATCAACATGTGTGATGTTTGTGCCTTGTATAGGTTGGAATTGAAGCTTGTTGATGGTAAGAAAAGTGCAAAGGGGCAATCAGCGAATGATACGGTTGCTTATCTGCAGAAGCAGATGGGAAGGCTTACTGCAGAGTTCCCTTCTGATAACAAGCTCTATGTCAAAGGAAGGGCCAAGATTAGCGCGAAGTTTTGTGTTGGAAATCTTTATTCCACTCCAAATGTGGTGGCAACAAGTGAGAAGTTGAATTATGGGCTTGGTGTGCAGTACAACTATCTTGTTGACAATTTAAGTGGTTATTATCTAACATAGTCGAAGAAAGTTGGATAAAAGCTGAAGTAGCTTCATCCATTCATCTACTAGTTATATATCTGCTGAATTATTTAGAAGTGGTGGGATATTCTGCATTTTTACTAGTCTGTTCTGTAGGTTTTCATGATTAGAAAACCAAGTCAAGCTCTTATATTTTATGGCCAAAAACTTGTACAGTTCATTTGCACACAGATGTTCTGCATTAGTCTTTTAGACAATCAACGACGCCAGAGACGGTTACAGGCAAGAGAAATGGCTGTTTTTCATCAGCCCTCTTTGATACTACCTAATAAGACATGGTATACAATAGAAGCTAATTATTTTCCAGGGTTTCAACAGTTTGAGCTAAATATTCCAGTCGCTCATTAAAGATGTCACGTTCTGTAACCGGATATATAATCAAATACATTTCTTAAGTCTATATTGCTTGATCTATGCTTGAGAACTTGTAAATGATTTTGGATTCAGCTAACTCATACCAGATTTTCGGCTGTTTTCTTGTGGGGCAGGTTTGATACAGAGGATAGGGCACTGGAAAATATGATATTCAATAAAAAATGATTTGAACATCGCCTGCCATTGAAAATCCTCTCGTCTTTCAGCATTCCTCGAAGATAACACTGTATAACTTTGCACAATCATGAGCGGCAGCATGCAAACAATTTCTATTTTTAATTTTAACCCTTTAAAATTAGGAAATTTTCTCATCAGTGATCAGCCCATGGCCTATCCAATTAAATCTGGAAAGCATCATTCATATTGCATTACATCAACATAAATTTGTTCATACAACTTGAAACAATAGCTAATAGCCCTTACCATACAATCGATCACTTGAGCCATTCATCATAAGATGCTGTTAAAATGTGCATGCTGGCACATCACAGATTCCCTGTGGGAACTATCATAATTACAGGCTTATGAAGTTCTAGAGCATTCCTGGCTATTGCTAATCCCACTCAGACGTTGAAACCCGTTTTCTAGGCATCAAACCTTCATCCTGATCTCCATCATCTTCAAGGTTGTTAACCCGTTCACATTCATCGATCCATTCACTGTATCTGGAAAGTCACAAGAAGAATAAATATACAAGAGAGATCACGTGTGAGAGACAGAGAGAATAAACACCAGATTGATAGCACTTACATGTCTATTGGTTCAGTCAAAGCTGCAAATACAGAGACAAAAGAAACACAGATGAGTTAATAAATGACTGTCAACTTAGTTTTCATCACAACCACAAAAAAATTTCAACTTCACCAGCCAAAAGTTAACAGCATCATAAGTACCTGTTATAACAGTGCTGAAACTTTCCTGGCATATCCTGCAAGAGGCTTCGCCAATCAAGTTCTTCATATCACTGGAACAGATAAACACCAACTTAAAACTTAGCAAAACACAACTATAACATCTTAGATAACTTCTTATGATACAGGACATTAATTTTAACATAATACATGTTTTCTCTTTTATCTTCATCAAAGATAAAAAGATAATCTGGTTTTAGCTAGAGGGCAATCTATGTATTTCAATGTTCTTACATAAACACCAACGCTTTCCTTTGCCAACCATTGAATAGAAAGAATTGCCTCAAAATTATATCAGTTATTAAGTCCAATAAGGGTAAAATTTCTCATAAACAGATATAAGAAGTTTACACTTACAGGCGGCATTCAACACTGGTGCCATGGTTACAAAAGGGACAACTGAAAACGGTGTCAAGCTTATCCATTCGCTTCTTAGGAGCAGGCTTTGCTCTTGATTTCCTCTTTCCCATACTTCAATTCCTAAAACATGTCAATTCACAACCAAAGTGAGCATAACAATTTCAGATTTACTACAAACTTAAAGAATTTCTTACCAAAACTCAGATTCTTCACTTCAAACCCTAACTAATTATTTCAGGCTTAAATTTTTTTTTTTTTGGGATAAAACAATTAGGTTAAGCGGAAAATCAAATCTATTTTCTCTTTTCTCAAATTCCTCACAAAAGTTTAAACCTTTCTTTAATTTTCTTTTCTTCTTAAGAATAATAAACATAAAAAATTAAAATTATGGCGGATTTCAAAGGCTAATCAACCCGATCGATGAAAATATCCACCAAATTTATCCAAGAAGAAAAACATTATAATTTTATTTGAAAACTGAAGGATAACAAAATTTAAACTTCATAGACGAGGAAAATAAATTGAATAATTGAACTTACCAGAGTATGATTGCGATTCGCGTGAAGAGTGCAAACCCTAACTTTTTCGATGCTTTTCGAAGGAGAAATAGAGGATTTATCTTGTTTTATTTATAGTATTCTAAGGCGGTCTGCTTACGTTAGAAAAACGACGGCGTTTTTGTGATAAAGGTTGAAGCCCAGAAACGTGCATTTGTTCCGAACCCCTAAACCAAAAACCCAACAAGCCCAAAAGAGTCCACGTGTCCATTTTGCTAACATGCGCCTGCCCTCAACTGTCAAAAATGAAAAACCCTCCCAAAATCTCAACTCACTCGGTATTAATTTTGAAAGTGAAAAGTGCAGCCCACAACGTTTCACATCCACCAGCACCGTCGGATCATTCTCCCTGTATAAGTACTCCTCAGATTCGCATAACGGACAATCACAAATAGAGGGTTTTTTTTTTCACCAGTATAGAAAAAGAAGGGTTCCTATACGATCAGTCGCACAGAAGAAAACCCAACGCCACTAAAAGCAACTGCACGGGTTGAGAAGACTAGGGTTCTTCGAATCAGCGACTCCAAGGGATAAAAGGAAATAAAATAAATATCAAAACTTTATGTTTTTTTCCTCTTGGGAAAATTATTCTAAAGATTAGAAAAGCTACCGTTCGTGTTCGTTTGGCGATTATCTTTGTCTCTGTTATTAACAATGGGAAGAGGAAAATTCAAGGCAAAGCCCACTGGGCAACGCCACTTCTCCACTCCAGAAGAGATGCGTAAGAATTCTTCTTCTAAAATTTTCTATTTTTATGTTTGTTTCGATTTATTTTCCCAAGAAAATTTGAGGAAAAGTAGAATTTTCAAATCTTTTAATGATTTTATTTGAAATTGTGGAAGTATACGCCTTTAATTTAATGCTTGACAAAGACAGTGGAATTTGCAAAACTGTTACTTCAATTTGAGAAAATTTGATCAGCTTGAGCATTTTTTCCCGTGGTTTATTGAATAAAACGAGGCTGAAAAAAGGTAGAACAGTTTTTTTTTTTTTTTAATTCATGTTGTCTGCTTCGAGTAAAATTTAGGTTAATTCTTGCTAGTAAAGATTGAATTTGCTGATGATAATGAAACATTGTTGAGTTAGGGTTAGGGTTAACTGATGCTCTTTATTCTTAAATCAATTTTGTGAGCACACTGCCTGAATGGAACCTTGTTTCGTTTCTGATTTTGTGTTTGCAGTTGCTGGTACCTCTTCTCGTCCTCGCACATTTAAGCGGGTGCTCTCTCTTACAGACGTGCTCAATGGACACTTTGTATGAGCATAGGTGTTTTAACAGCATAAGAACTGATTCTTTACTCTTTAATTTTGTTAACAAGAAGCTGAATATAGAGAGGAGGAAGAATCTGAGGAATGTGGTCAGGAGTCTGGAGAAGAATCTGATGGTGAAACTGAAGTAAGTATATAGTTGATTGGGTTTTATATATTGCATGCCAATCGTTTTTGCATATGGGTTGGGTTATTTTTGTGAATGACTAATGAAATCTGTATTTATTTCTCATTGCCAACCAATAGCAAAAGCACAAGGTAACTCAAGGTATTATCGAGATCAACAATCCTAATCTGGTGAAGCCAAAGAACTTGAAAGCTAGAGATGCTGATGTAAGTTTCATGACATCTTCTATAAATTGTTTCAGTGATTGTATGTTTTATAACTGGTGCTTTATTTTATGTTTGATTTTTTTTTCCTCTCTGTCATGTGCAGACTGGGAAAACCAATGAACTATCAAGGCGTGAAAGGTTTGTAAATGGTCCTATCATTTTCCTTTTAAATTCTACTTTGGATACCTTTTACTCATTGTTTGTTGTTTGGATCCATTATTCTGTCTTTAGCTAAAACTTTGTATGTTTTTGTATGTTTCTTGTGTGAATGCTTTCATCTTATACCTCTCTTTGTTTGTAGGGAGGAATTAGAAAAGCAGAGAGCCCATGAACGATATATCAGGCTGCAAGAGCAAGGTAAAACAGAACAAGCAAGGAAGGATTTGGGTAAGCTAATTAATATCACTATACCTCATGTCAAACATACCTGCATTACTTACTTCTCCTATCAGATTTCAATAAAAAATGGTCTAAGCTGCAGAACCTCTGTGGCTATACTATTTTGAACATTTAAGGTGGTAAGCATAACTACACATACTTCAGATTACTTCTTGACATATATAAAAAGAATTTACTTATGATCGAAATCATCATTTTATCTTGCAACTGATGATTCCCTGCCTCTACCTACTTCAGTTTAGGGCTTACTCGACTTTTGTTTTGTCTCTTTGGTAACATTTTAGGGAACTGTTCCTGTGGGTTAAAAGTCCTAAAGGGCTGCAATGATTGTACATTAGACTCAGGAGATATATTTGCCTGTGATAGAATGGACAAGCTGAATGCTTTTAAAATCTTAATCATGCCAGGTCGCTTTGTGCATCCTAACTTACAAGCACAATGGTCTATATATACCTAACCACCACTGTTCACTGGAAAATTTTTATAACACAATCTTGTGATCCTGCTTTGTATGATGGTTAGAGACATTATTTTATAACTCAATCTTGTTGATTCTGCTTTGTATACTGCCATTTTTCCCTTCAAATGAAAAACAAAAGAAAGAGAGTTATTTTGAATTTTACTGTGATACAGAGCGTCTATCCCTTACACGTCAACAGCGAGAAGAAGCTGCTAGAAAACGAGAAGAGGAAAAAGCTGGTAAGATTTTGGAGCCGCCATGATTATTTGTTAACTTGTTTTCTGGTATTAGACACTTAGAAATTGATGAACATTCATATTTAATTGTTTCAGCCAGGGAGCAGAAGAAGGTTGAAGCTCGTAAATGACTTTCCAACAAAGCTTCATACACAACAAGTGTTTCCTTTAGTAGAAGAAATATGTGCTCTCTACAGTTTATCTAATATATGGTTTTCATTAAAAGATTTGTTATTTTCAAAGTGTTGCTTATTACACAGACATAATTTTTTCCCATTTGGTGGCACATAATTTGATAATTCCGTTGTGGTTTTTGAATTAAATAGATTAATTATGCTCTGCTAATTTTACCGGCTGTTATGGGATATTCATTGTCAAAGTAGAAACTCAGGGATTGGGGAAAGGCAGGGAACACTCTTTATCCTGCCTTGAACTGGAGGGAAGTGTTGCTGCTCTGAGTCTGAACTTGTTGGCATTTTAATGTGGCTGGATTTTCTATTTTAATAAGAGAAAACGAAAATGGGGGCCTCAATGCTCAAGCCTGCAAGGAGAAACAGATTTGGCTTGAAGTGTATTGAAGAAAAGATTGTGCATTTCCTCTGGGCGAGCTGACAATTAAAATCACCAAAAATATTGTTCTCTTTATTATGATACCGAAACGAATAAAAAAAAATGAAAAGAAAAGGAAGAAAAGGTTCTAGTAAAGGGAATCGTCTGCGTATCGCCACGTTTGCCCAAATATACAGCTTACATTGTAAACGTCGAACTGTTAGAAAAGTCTTTCTTGAGCCTTTCTTGTTTCAAACAAAGATTTGCTCTTGAACTCGAAGTTCAGCGGCCGTAAGTACTAATAAAGTGTCAGAGCACAAAAAGCCCGAACCTCCTCAAAACCTGCCTCCTCCTCCTTCTTCCTTTTCTAAATCAATCCCAGAAGTCGGCAATAACATGGCCTCTGGTTTGTCTGGTCAAGAAAAGGTCCGTTACCCGAACCCACCCGACCTAACAAACCCGGACCCGGGTACACTGAGAGATCAATGGAGGTATGCCATCACGCAATACAGTAAATGGTACTCTCACGCGTGGGGCACGGCAATTCTGGCTGGGGTATCGTTTTTTGCCCTTGGTTGGAGCATCACGGGCTCTAATCCTCTTCCCTCTTTCAGGTCTGATCCTGACAAAAAATGATAATAAATAGTGATCTTCGATGCTTCATCAAATTTTCGGTCAGTTTTAGTTTACTTGATATCTCTTTTCGCGTTGGGTGTTTGATTTGATAATTGCAGCGCTTGAATTAGATTTCTTTTCTATTTTTGTTTGAACTCTGAATATAATTGATTTATTCACGCTCATGGGATTCCTTTTTATAGTTTTTAAATTGGAATTAGAATGCAGAATTCCTTTTTATATCATTTATTGAATAAGAATTAGCATTTCAAACTTCAAGAATGCAGAACTTGCAAAAAAATTCAGCCTGCTTTCGTTTTGATAGTATTATATGCTTCCACTACTGTTTTGCTGCAATGATATTTGGTTTATTTCAGAGATAATCCACCTAAAAATTGGTCAAAACTCAAAAGCAATATTTTGTGACTTTGCTAAAAGAACATGCATTTTACTGCTGTGTTGTCCGTACTATAATTGTTCATAGTTCTGAAATTTGCCTAGTTGTTTCTTTCTAGACAGTGGATAGATATGCTTCTTTTTTCGACTGTTGATCCAGAATGAACTTCCTGTTGGAGAGGCCATGTTGACCTGGAAGAAAAGCCGCTAAAAGCTGCTGTTCTGATTCACTTACGCTAAGTGTGACCGCATCTTAAAGAAAAATGGAGTCCTTAGAATTTGTTTTCTTTAAGCCACTCGTCTTGTTCACAGTTGCTCTATTATCTTACGGAGTATGGTATAAATTTTTCTAAAGATATTTATCTGTTCTCTTGCCGCCGGCCTGCCAACCTCACCGTTTTGAACTGGTTTTTTTTTTCATGGTGTCTTTCTTCTCATTCCTTTTTTAAGAGAAAAAGATCGACCATGCAGAGAAAAGGGTCTGTTTAATTTCTGCGGAGTTTATAGTCAAGAACGATGTTACCTACTTCCCTGTTGAAAAACAAAAATGTCTTAACAAAACTTCAAGCCAAGTCTTCAAAACAACGCCCTTCTTCAGAGGGCTATGCCTCCTCAACATGCCCTGTAATTGGTTCAAGCAAATCAGCCGTGTGGCTAAACCAGGAGATCAACCGGTTTCATTTCTTGTGAAACTATGGCAAATAATATGATAGGAATCATCATCATATGCATCCAAAAATGTCAAAGGAGCCTAGTTTTAATCAATCACGAAGATGAATAAGAGTAACTGGCATGTAACGATCAAACAAGATACTATATGAGGAGCTTTGATTTCCAATATCATATAAAACGCCTACCATCAAACGCTCTAAGCATGTTATTTTGGCGTTCCATCAAAAGCCAATCATCAGGAAATGATTCGAAACAAACTGAACTTCATATAAAACTAAGATGGTTTAGCACTTAAACCAATGAACAAAGAGGGAAACAAAAGCAAAATGTTTGAAATTAACAAAGAAAAACAACACAAAACCATTAATCTCTAGTCCTTGAGTTCAAGCTAACATAGATGAGTTGTGTTTAGCATGATCCAAAGCACAAAGTCAACTGGTTAATACATTGTTGATGTTCGCCTTTTTGTGCTGTCAGGGAAACTTCTATGTAGCTATGAACAAAGGCATAAATTTCAAAGAAAAATATCTTTAGATTCCTCCAGGATTAAGCTGAACAACATCCAACTTGCTTAACGGCTGATACATCGTCTTTAGATCCAACACTGATCGTCTGGCCTTTGGGCAAAGCTGCTGGGTCATCACCAATATCAAGAGCTTTCCTGCTTACAACATGATAAATCTGGGTCAGAACTTCCGTGAAGGCATTCTCAACATTCAGAGACTCCAATGCAGATGTTTCCATGAAAAAGGTGTTCTCTCGTTCAGCAAAAGCTTTGGCATCTTCAGTGGAAACTGCTCGCAAGTGACGCAGGTCTGCCTTGTTCCCAACTAGCATAATCACAATGTTGGCATCGGTGTGATCTCTAAGTTCCTTCAACCACCTTTCTACATTTTCAAACGTAACATGACGGGTGACATCGTAGACTAGTAAAGCACCAACAGCACCACGGTAATACGCACTGGTTATTGCACGATATCTTTGGCAAAACAGAGTTGACAGAGAGATTAGATGAACAGCCTTAAAACTTCATGATTTGCAACAAATTCAGAAAAAAAAAATCTTGAAGATAATTGTAAAAGGGTGATTCAAAAAAGAAAAACCAGTCATATCATACTGCAGGGAATTGTATAAAAATGCTCTCTTTTCTGTCTTCTTTGGTAAGCCAGGATTAATACATTAAAGGTCACTCTCCAACACTTGTAAGTATAAATTCAACTTTCAAGAGTAAAGGCAGCTGATTAAGGCACAGAGAAAGAAAATTAGGAATCATAGAATCTCTCTTCCATCCTTCTTAACCCCCATAGCAGTAATAGTTGGTCTTATTTATGAACATTATGCTGTCAGAATTTTCATTATAGATCATAATTAAAATGAAAGAAAAAACAAGAAGAAAGTTCCTTCTATATTTGATATAGAACAATATGCATTATAGACCATAATTAATATGAGAAAAAAAGGCCAAATTGAAACAAAATTTAAATGCCAATTTCACTAAGTATCACTCCAGCAATGAAACAAAGAAGTGGCTCTCAATACACAACATAAAGCAGGCAACCACATTACAATAGAAGGACCAGTTTCCTATTATGGGTGACATAGACATTACAAATCCACAATTCAAGCAAATACAGTGTGCTAGCCAAGTTCTATTCCACCAAAATTCAATACGATGACAAGAATGAATAGACAAGCAAGCAATTTTGTTTAACAAAGCAATCTATTATTTCCAATTGAAATCCCATAAGTGTAGAATTACCAAAAACAGTAAATAATTTAATCATTTGCAGGAACTGAATCTCATAAATTTCCAATTTTGTGAAATACCAACATTCAGATAACACCAAAAAAGAATACGAACCCTCAAATTAAGCAAAAATAAAGCGTAAATCATAAAACCCAGATCAAGATCTGCACCCCAGAAAAGAATGGCAAACAACAAATACCTTTCCTGTCCAGCAGTGTCCCAAATCTGAGCTTTAACAACCTTATCATCAACATGAATGCTACGGGTGGCAAACTCAACCCCAATAGTAGACTTAGATTCAAGGCTAAACTCGTTTCTTGTAAATCTAGACAAAAGGTTGGATTTTCCAACACCAGAGTCACCGATCAGGACAACCTTAAACAAGTAATCGTAGTCATCATCCGCCCTGTAAGCTCCCATTTCTCTCCTAATCTTGTTTCTTTCTTTCCTTTCTCTTCTTGTCTTGTTCTTGTTCTTTGTCGTCCGATGTTGTCTTTGATTTGCTTCAAATTACGTAAAAAGGAAAATAAAAACAAAAAAGAAACGCGTTTTTCTTTTTTTTTTTTTTCTTGTTATTTGGGTAGCATTGGTTTTGGTTCTGGGTTTGGGATGGTCTGAAGAAAAAAAAGAAACGGCTAAAAGCTTCAAGTCTTTTAGTTGGCAAATGGCTATGATTATATTGGCTGGTGGTCGGTTAACCACAATTAACCTCTTTTCACGAGATTTTGGAAAAAAAGTTTGTTTGGGTAACGGGTTTCTCATAATTTCACATTAAAAAAGAGTATGGTACATGTACACGAAATTAATTAAGAATATATTTGAATGTAGGTTTGGTAATAGATCGGGTTTGAACGAATTTTTATTCATATTAAATTTGATCTAATTTTATAATCATAAAATTTGAATTCGATTTGGTTTAAAATTTTTTTTAATTTTTTATACTCGAACGCAATCTGATTCGACTCGATATTTGTATAAATCATACCCGACTCGATATGATCTAAAATTAATAAAATATTATTTTTTAAAATATAAAATATTATTATTTTAAATATAAATATATAATTATATAATTATATATAAATTAAAAATTAAAAAATAATTTTTAATATAATATTAGGTTGGGTTAGGTTGGATTTAATTGGATTTATTTAAAACTCGAACTAAACCTGACTTGATTTTTTTTTAATAATATCCGATCTAATCCGAAACCCGATTTAAAAAAAAAAATTGATCTTATGAGGTTGGATTGGATTGGAACAATCGGACTTGAATTGGGTTGTCAATCCTATTTGAATAGATATTATGATTAATTTTGATAAAAATAAAAATAATTATAATTATAATTAAAAAATTATAAAAATAATTATATTGAATGAATCTCATCAAAATTGATATATAAATTCAATTAGCATACTAGCATTGTGGGATTTGGAACAATGTCAAACTATGTAAAAGGATTTAAAAATTAAAAAAAAAAAAAGAAAAATTTTGGAATTGTATGACATTATATGTATATTTATATATTAAAAAATTTGTTGGTTTCTTAAATGGTTTAGATATTTTTGTTATAACTAACTGCCTTTCTGTAAAATCATGAAAGAGTAAGGAATGGGAAAAGGAAAAGAAACAAATCAAGATCCAACTTTGGTGGCATGAATTAATTATCATCAATTCCACTAAACATAGGAAGCAGCCATAGTGAATGATTGCAACAACAACATACCTAATAATGTCCTAAAATTTTTTTTCTTCCTTGTGAACATAAATTGTTTAATATCGAATGAAAAAAATGATTGATATTTATAATACATTTAGGATTTATTTGAATAGACAATGAAATTAGTTTCGATAAAAATAAAAATAGTAATAAAAATTATTATAATTATAATTAAAAAAATTATTGTAATTGTAATTAAAAAAATTATAAAAAAATTTATTGAATGAATCTTACTGCTATTAACATTTAAATTAATTGATAATATAATAAATTCAATTAAATTACATTAAAATTACGATGAAATCCAAAATCCCATTTAATCAAATATATAAGACAAAAAGGAGTAACCCCACATGCAAGATTGGGTGGTCTGTAATGTACTGCCAAATGCAATCGTGTTAAGCCCAATGGGCCATCGAAAGAATTAGGCCATAACCAAAATCAAACAAGCTATTTTTTTAAATGCTTTAATTTGAAGAATCGTTACTGCAAATGTTATGATGAAAACAAATAAATAAATTTTTTTTTTTAGATTTTGATGAAAAAGAAACTCATTTCTAAGTTCCAACTTTCTTATTTGTTAATCTATAAATCAGAACACATGCATGGATGACCCTGATTAATAAATATCATAGAATAAATGAATTTTTCTTTCGTTTTCTACCAAAAATTTTTGAATCTGCCATTTATCAAAGAAAGAAAACTTGAATCATCTTGAAGACTTGGACAGAGAAAAAGTTTTTCATGATTGAGAACTGCAATCTAATCTTTGTCTTATATGCAAGCTGAAACGTCATGTTTTGTGACCCATTACGTACTTTTCATGGCGAATGGAGAGCCTGCCTAGCTTAGCAGCAGCGTACCGATCTTTGTTTTGTTTCCACTTTGCAATGTGCTTGGACAAAATTAAGTCCTCTGCTCAAAACGGCAGAACTATCCAATCAAACCTACTGTTGACACACCAATTCCCTCGTGTGGCCATGTATGGAAAAACCTGACCACTCCGCTTACGCCACGTGTCATGTTCATGACAGATCTCCCATTTCTCAGCCCCTGGAACCTCCAGGTAAAAGCCATTGTCTCTTTCTCCATATTCCACTTTGGAATCCAAGTTATTTTGATTTTTGGGGTCGGGAGGTGTCATGATTATCATTGGTGATGGTTCATGCAAAAAAGACAGTGACTTTTTTGAAATGTGACATAGCGGGGTGGAAGGAGCTGGAAAAGGAGAGGAATTTCCCTTTTGACATATCCAATTCGCTTTGTCAAATCGAAAGTGTGGGGGCTAAAGAGAGGGAATCATACACTGTTCTCACCAGAGTGCACGTCAAAAATCTGAACCACTCAACACCAATATTGACTCCCTCCTTTAACCACTCATCAGGATTCAGATCATAGCCATAGCTCATAGTTGCAATACGAAAAACAACAGGAAATGTTTGCAGACCTGGCCGACCAACCATTTTTGGGTGGCAGGGTTTCAGTCCTTCAGAATCGTGTGAGAAAATGGTTTGAAACAATGAATTTCGTCGCTCTAACATAACAGATGGGCTTTGAATGGGTTGTTTGATGTTGGGTGAATCCTAAGTAAAACCCTATTTCTGAATTACATGTGGACAAAGTGGAAAGGTCTTTTGCAAACTTTATCGTGTACAAGTAAGACAAATTTAGAGGCCTATAGAACATAGAGACAAAATATTTGATTACTTATCAATATCATTGATTCTCTCAATCTATTTCCTCTTTGAACATCTTTTTCTAAAGTTAATATCGAATTTTCAAAGCCTCCTTCATAAATTAAACTCAATCGTCACTGCATAATTAATTAATAGGCCTTGTTGATCAGTAATTAATCAATGTTTCAAATTTCAATTTTCAAATAATATATATAGCACTGAACAGTCTTGCATGCATGAAATGAAATACAGCTGCCCTCCATTGACATTTTCTTGCCGAGTGGTATATCTTGGAAAAGAAAAACCCAAATTGGTTCATTTTAGATCGGAAAAGTACTCTAACCCTAAATATAGTAAATTAAAACGTTATAAATCATCACTCGAAAATCCAACTTCAATTGTTTGAGCTATTAAGGCGGCTAAATTTCTGACTGTCAAATATATAATATGAAAAAAAAAAAAAAAGAGTTTTAGCTTCAGTTTCTTAAAAAATAATCAGAAAGTAAAATGCAAAACGGCATGTGCTTATGATGTTTACGAGAGAATGACTTCACAATTCACATAGTTGAATTAATGTAATATGCTTAATTATCCACACCAAAAAAATGATCATGAAATTATATTAGTTATATACAGTAGGGTTTTAATAAGTGTTTTTGTAGACAAGTTAATGTTTCTTGCACATATTAAAATTAGAATAGCATATTTCATATATTGCCTTAACAAGAGATTAGAGAACACGTTTTGGTCCAGAAAGTTTTCATACTATTACAAATCACAGCCGTACTAACTTAGTGTCCTGAGGACTACAGCTAAAGCTAGAGCTAAAGCTAAATTTCAACCTTGAGATCAGAGAGAAACGAGGAAGAGACCAGCGGTGTCAGCCTATGTCATCCATTTTCACATGTTTCTAACTCTGCAATTCAAGAAAAACACACTAATCAACAAATTTAATTGGTAAGCAATAAAAACTTCCAGTGTTTACACGAGAAGAAGGACCTTCATCTTCTTTGAATAACAAGCTGTCATACACATTATATACTATATATAAGTACATCTTTGAATTTTATAACAGTAAAAAAATTTTAGGGGAGGTTTTCCAAAGTTTGTCACCTTCATTATGCGGCGAAGGGGCTTAATGAGCGCACCAGATAGTAAAATCCACCATGCTGAAGAGACTGAAGGGTTACCCCCCACTCGTTCGTGAGAACAGGTTGACCAGCGGAGTTGATCAGGATTGCATCATCGCCAAAGGCCTCCCGCACGTTGAATGGCCCCACGGCCACCTCAAAGGCTACATCATTGATAAACACCGTCGATCTAGACGCACCTACAGGACCCACTGCACCAGATTCCACACCACCTGCCAACAGGGAATCACTCAACATATAAGTATATTTAACACCAATGCAGTAGTCAATTCCAGAGAGAACAAGCCATGCACACGTCCATCTACAGGCAATGATCAAAAATCCCCATCCTAAATGACACTTTTATCCTCATTTTCTACCACGAATGACCAAAATATTCTACCCTCGTGTGCAAAAATTTTGATACATCCATTAGCAGGCCCATGAAATGTTGGTGTATATATTCTTATATAACCTTTTCTATTAATAAAGACAAATCAGCTAATAACATCCCTAATATTAGAAGAATAAAGAAAATTATTGAAATTTTTTACCTTGAATGTGGTGATTTAATGGAACAGTAATTGTAGCACTGGTGGAAGCATTAGGAGGAGCAATAGTGTGAGTACTGGGAGCAGTGGTGACAGTGTAACTAAGCTGAAGCTGCATCTTCATCTTTTCTTCATGTTCTTTCCTTGAAGACCCATGGCTCAATATCTCACTCAACAATAGATTTGTACAGGGTCCAACTGGTTGTTCAGGAACTTGAATAACATTGGTTAGCTCAGAGAAGCCCAACCCTTGTGTAAATCCGGCTCCTGCAGTGGCCTGTTGCGCAGGAAAGAAAAAAGGTTCGTTCAAGAACTCGTTTTGAGGCTGATGAAAGTAGGTCTGGTTCATAGAAGCAGTTGGAGAGTTGGAAACATCGATGACATTTGGAGAACTCAAAGAGAGAGTACTCCTTTTAGCTCCTTTTGGTGAAGATTTCTCGGATGAGGATGATGAAGAGGAAGGTGCAGTGATAGTGGTAATATTGGTGATTGGAGGAGTTTCCTGGGCTTGTTGATTTTGTAGGGACTGTTGTTTAGAGTTTTCAATGTTGCGCAGCTTGTGTTTGCTTCTTGATTTTCTGTTTTGGAACCAGTAAAACACATTGGCATCACCTACTTGGCCATACTCCTGCAATTGAGCTCTGATTTTCCTTATCTCATCCCTTGGTGGGTTAACCATTCCGGAGTTGAATATGGCTTCCAGTATGCGAATTTGTTCAGGTTTCGGGTTCCATCTTGGTTTAGGCTCAGGACTACGCTCTTCACATCCTGCAACTGTTGCAGATGAAATTATCATACAATTGAAAAGAATTCAAACAACACATTATAATAATCCATTGCTTTCTTAATTAGGGTCATGCCATTCAACATAAAATTATCAAGTAATACTGTAAAAGATTATCAGTTTAAAGGAGCAAATTAATGAGATAAGTGACGACTTATTTATATGGGAACTTACAAATTCGAGATGCCTAAAGTATGAAGGAGTTCAGGTGAGCTAGATGACTATAGCTGGCCCTTATTCAAGCATGAAAATGGTTCTGGCAACCATTGAGTATAGAAGAGAACAAGAACACAGAATAAATGTTCTCATTGCTACTGATAATTGTATCATTTACCTGAGGTGTAAGGGGCTCTTGACATGAGAGATGGGTTGATGTCACTCTGCCATTGGTGGTGAGTGTTGCAAGGCTTGGATTTGAACATGCTAGGCCAGTGTCTGTTTGACGAAGCCATGATGATGAAGATGCTGATGATAGTGGCCAAAATCTAAGTTAGATATCTCTAATCTAAAATAGCCAGCAACCAAAAGAGAAACAAGAAATACAACTGCCCTTTTGTTATTCTAGTTTTTGGTACTGCTTTGCACTAGGCAAACGTAACATCTCTTCTTATGGCCTCCTCAACTACCCTTGTGATAATTTTCTCTTAATTAAATGAACAGTCATTCCCATTTCCCAAAGAAAATATAAAAATGATATTTTTGATAAATAACTATAGAGCAGGCAAAATCCACAACAGGAATCCCCTGCTGAAAGACAAACAAAAATGGAATTTAAATAAATGAAAAGGGGAAGACTGAAAGTACTCGCCCAACCTTTCCTTACAATTTTACACTAAAACTGAAATACGTCTTTTCTACTCAAAGTACAAGTCAATTCCCCCAGACTAGAAGCAAAGGAAACATGGGTAAGAATACTTGCTGGTGTTTAATTAGAATCTTCATCAGAGGTGACAGAGAAAGCTCTTCATGCAAACGAGAAGTGAAGTGAGTAAGGTTTGTAACTCCAAAGAGTGGACAGAGAAAAGAGGTTTTGTTTTTTGCTTTAGAGAAATGGGTTGTTCTGATCACCTTGTCTCTATTTTCTTTTTCAGTTGTCTATGGAGAGAGGGGATTCTATTGCTCTCTTCGGTTTTATCTTGCAATGTATTAATGGAAGGGTGTAGGGGCAGATATAAGTGTCGGATTATTCTAATGGAAAAGGTTGTTGCAAGAATAAATAGGGGGCGTGGGGTGTTTGAAAGTCGAGAAGGGCATGTAGGGTTTGATACTTTGATAATGGGAATCAATTGGTGGGATAGTAATTGCAACTTCACAAGGTCTGCTTTATTTTGGGCAAAGTAAGTGGGGCTTGGATTGACTCGAGGGCCTTGTTTATTGTTTATTCGCATAGTTTTCTTTTTTTTTTTTTTTTTCTGTTGAATTGAAGTGAATTTATTTGTCCATTCATATTGAATTAAATTGAGCAGTTCCAAAATTATACTGTAAACAGGGCAAAACATTTGTGCACTTATGCAAAGGACATTGCATTCGCATGCACATAGGTTGATGTTGGTACGTACTAGTGATGGCTGGCTGTACTCAATTACCATCCTCGAAATTCTCGTTTTCTTAATCAGTATGAGATGTTAGCAGGATTGAAAGTCTTTCCAGAGTCATTGGTATTTTTATCAGATAGAATTTTACAACCTGGATAATTTGACTTATCTGTTGTTATGCCTTTAGTGAAAAGATTCATATATCAATTATCAATTCTCTCTGTATCAGAAAATCACAAAACCAGCACTTTTTTTTTTTTATGAATATATATTTATATTATTACCTTTATGTATTTGATAATCATAGATACAAAAATGTTGAAAGTTAAGTGATCAATTCATCACCAGCATTTCTCATTCCAAGAAAAATGTTAAAGAGTACTATTGGGCAAATTTTTTATGCTTGCAACAGAACATACCAGCCTCAGATTAATTATTTGAAAAAAAAATCTTAAAAAAACACATTTTTTTTGCTCCCATCTAGTGTATTGTTGAGTGAGACCAATATTATATAGTAAAATTATTAATTTGGTAGCTTATTAGACTATGTGAACAAAATCATTAAAACTGCTAAGCTCATTTTATATAGTATAATTAATAGACTGTAATATTAATGCCAAAACCCAACAAAACCATGATTGTAAAGATAGAAAATCATAACTAGTGTACGGTGCCGCCCATGCAATATCTTATGTGTCGGACTCACATGCTTATGGGACAATCCTTAAGCCTTATAAGAATACCTCTCTATATAAGATTTGAGGGAATTTATGGGACAATAATGGGAAGCAGACCATCCTGTTTTCTTGGCTACGAAAGAGGGCTAGCATCTTCATTTTTATTTTGTAGTTATGACTCGTAAAAAGATGACCAAAGCAACAAAGAAAAGTAGAAATACAGATATCCTCCGCTTCCCATGCAGAGACTGAGAGGGAGTTAAAGAGGGACAGAGGGTAGGATTAGTTGTCTGGAGATTTTGGGTCTACGCGGTGTCTGTCCCATTCCAACGTGAAAAATTTGCGGCAAGCTTCGGTGCTTGCGATCTCACCTCTCACTTTAAAACAATTCCAAGTTTTTTTTTTTTTTTTAATTTATTGGTTTTAAATTGAATTAATACCCTTCTTTAGTACATAATATCATAATTCTTATTTCCTAATGCTAGCATAAGCTATCAATTACAAATAACAGTGCTAGCACTACTTTCAGACCCATTATTGAGTAGATTCCAAAAATTCTAATGCTATAGATTATTAGGCTTAGAAAAGTGAAACTTATATATACATGCGATAAGAGTTGCAGAAGATAAAATCCCCCACTTGCAAGCTCTGACACAAGGAAGATATGGGACCATGGCCTGTTTGTATAAGAATAAGTCTTTCTTGCTCCCTGTTAGGGGGAGACAGACAAGAAGGCTTAAGAAATTGCAGAAGACGATTCCATCAAAGGTCTTTAGCAAAAAACTGAAGTAGAAGTAGACGAGTACTGTGCATGGGAAAGTATTAGTTTTGGCACTTTGGCCTTTATGTCGCTGCCTTTGCAAACGTACGTGTGTAGGGCTTTTGGCTTTGTTAATTATGATGATTGAATGAGAGTCATGCGAAAGTGAACCCTACCCTTTACGCAGTAGGCCTTTTCCTCCCTACCCATCCCTTCCCCTCCTTCTCTTTATAAATGATCTTTGCAGGACCATGGCCTCTGGGGATGGGAGGTGAGGGGATCTCTGCTGCAATTCCGTGCATTGCTAATTTGCTACTATTCATTTATTAGACTTATTTCTGTTTTTGTGTCACTTTCCCGTTCTGCTCATCTTTCATCTTTTCTGGTCCTACCAATTTTGATGAATTAAAATCCTTAATTTATTTCTGATACCCCTTTTCAACATGAATGCATCACAATAAATTAAAGAGCAAAACTCTGAACAAATTAATTTCAGTTAATTTTTAAATAAATAAAAAAGAGCAGAAGTTGGATGCACATGATTACAATAAATGTTGCTGGAATTTAATCAATCAAGGGCAAAGCAAAGGCAACATGAAAATGGGTATTTGTATATGTGTGTTTTAGCTAGAAATGCGCTAAAGAGAACAGTCACTTAATGCAAACGTGCTTGTAGTAAATACTCTACATGGATAAAGCTTAAATGCCTAAATTTGGGTGCACATGCAAACCATCATATAATATTCCAATACTGTTGAACAAAAATTTCAGACTGAGGCTCTTTCTGCTCTTATGAATTTATCTATGGCACAGAAAATTTGGGGGAGGATTTGAAAGTAATGTTATTGTTTGGAAATTATCCATTGGTGGACTGCTTCATTCTCTCATTAATTAAAAAAGACATACTACTAACATTTTGTTTTGGTATTTCTTCCTATATGAGATTTCTAGGTTGCTTGCTCATGAATTGCAATGATTTCAGGTGTTAGCTCTTTATTCATAAGCAAAACCTCTTTTAATTAAAACTTCATTGGCATTTGAATTCAAAAAAAAAAAAAGACAAGCTTTTAGAGGTTTTTTACTCGTGGACCTTTTATATATGATCTCTAAAATGAAATTTAATGGAACCAAACATACCCATACTATATATATGCAAACAACCTTTATTTTTTACAAAAGATTATAATTTAAGAATAAAAAAATAATATAAATATTGTAATTTGAACTTCAAATTTAGTGGATAAAACTTTTTAAAGATAATTATATAAACGAATTGAATTAAATTTTTTATTTCAAACAACTATTTTGTCTTAGATCAAATTTTTTTGAAAGATTATAAATGAGAGCTATGAATATCGTTTTCCCTTTCTTGGGAAGGCAATTTGATATTTGATTTTTCCATTCCCTGTTTTGCTTATCAATGACAAAGAAAATTAAACCTCTAAAACTGGTTATGGCTTAATTATATATAGTTTAATCCGTGAATCATGGATACATCCTTTTGGGAAATTAAGAAGTTCCCAAACTCCATTTCAGCTGGATTAGTTTTTCATTGACCCTACTAAATAATTAACCATGCACAAATATACACAATATGTTCATATCATAAATTAAATCATAACTCCAAAACTAGCTAGGAATGTCAAATGCTTGTGCCGAATTGAAAGAATAGATTTGGAATATTATTGTATTTCCTACGAAATGTTTTGTACTTGAAAATTAAAATATTTATTAGTGTTTAACATATATTCTTATTGAATAAAAGATCTTTCTTTGTACTTGTCTCATAAAAGGGAACATTGTAAAAAGATTTCTAAAGAACAGTTAATTTAAAAGTAATTAAAGTAATTGACCCACCTTTCCAAAGAGAGAAGGATGGAAAAGAGAGCCTATTAATTTTCAACTTCAACGGCTGTTGTTCACATGACATGGCACTTTTGTTCATGGCAACTTTGTACTGATCGCATTCAAAGTATAACTATCCTAGAGAAAAAAAGTCAATAGCAATGGCCTTTAAGAACTATGACTTTGATTAGTTCTGATGACTGTGCTTTAAACATATGGTTTTCCCCACTTTGACAATCTGGGGGAAAGGGTGGCGTGTCTACAACTGGATCATCAATAAATTGGTTTGAACTAATTCATTAGAAACTAGGATTTAACAGGGTCAAACATTTTTGGATTCTGAGAAGAAGAAATAAATATGTTTACACTTTAGACCAAGGGATATAGTTATTGGTGAATATGCGCAATTACCTGAACTCCTTGTTTACATATTCTGCAAATTTTGCATGGTTCAAAGGGCATGTTAGGCGGATCTCAAACTCTTTAACTTGAACGTCAAACTCAAATTTCTTGGTCATGCAGCAAAGAAGAGTGACATATTAATTAGGCTCCATATGGTTTTATTTAGCACAAATAGTTTTTTTTTTTTTATATATAAAAAATACCATAATCTAAAGATATAAAAAAAGGTTTCAGGTATTGAAATTTGAACTTTAAACATGTTGGATACTATCTCTTTAAGAGCGACAGCATGAACCAACTGAGTTAAGTTATAGATTCACAAATGGTTCACTTTTTAATCAACCAGATTAGGGATGTATTAGCGATTGTTGTAATATTAACATAGTGTCTTGGAAAAAAAACAAAGAATTTATTATCAAATAAAGTAACTTAACAAGCTTGAACATTGATTATCATGGTTGTTTAATTAGGAAAATTTTCAAGTGTATGGTTGGAGCTGAAATGATGTTGAGGTAGACCACCAACCGCTTGTAAACAGTTGGAGTACTCCATTGTGAAAGCAAGCAAATGTTCTTCCATTGAATTGCAATCTAAGCTATAACTCAGACAACTGTAAAGAGGCTCTCGCATTTGAAAAGCTAGCTATGACAAATAGGATTAAAATGAACCACCTTTATTGAAATTTATGGAAAAAAATATATATTAGAAAGTATAGCAGATAGCATTTATCGGCAGACAGTTTTTTATAAGTATTTTACTGTAGTTTAGTTTCAAAGGAAAGTACATGATCTTCTCTTCTGAGGCTTTCTCTTTGGTTTTGGTGGCCTCAGAGCTACTTTTATTGCAGCATCAAAAACAGCCTTCACATTCTGAAGAAACAGAACAAAGGAAAGTTAGTCTTTTAAACATTTGCAGTTCTAACAGTTAACTAGGAATGTTGTCTTGTTTAAAATCAAATCAAATATATATTAAGGCAGTGCATATCATTGAACAAATTTTGTAGCAAAACACTAAATTCTGCCATCAAGTGTAGCCTATAAAATGATTTTTAAGAGGATATTGGAAAAAATGGTAAATTCTATGATAAAGGCTGCATAGAAGTAGAGTACCTGTTGAGTTTTGGAACTGCATTCAATGTAAGTAACTGCTCCTATCATTTTCTTTAGTTCCTCTCCCTGCCCACCATGTTTTCATTGAAACAAACAATGAACTATCAGTATTAGTTGAACACTATTAAAGTATATTAGTATTATGAATGCTTTAATTGTTAACTTGCCTGAGAAGTTGTTATTGCTGTTGCTCCTGGGTGATCACTCAAGAACTGCTTGTCATCTCGCAAATCTACATTCAATTAGAGTCAAATATACAGGAGTGTACAAAATTGAAAGACAGAATTGACCGATACAGAGAATGATCTACTATTCTAACAGTACATTCCAAGATGTTTATGTGTAATCCAAGACCCTGAAATGCAGAGTTAGGTGCATAGGAATAAAAATGTAGTCTGTTTTCTTTCTAAACTTGGGGCTTTCTCAATTGTGCTTGAAGTGATTTAAAGATGGGGGTAGTTTACCTAGTTTGGTTCCAACAAGCACAATTGGCACGTTAGGAGCATAATGTCTAAGCTCCGGGATCCACTGTTAGCCATGAATTCAATATTTTTGTCAAAATCAAGGAACTTGAGGATGTTAAATTAAAGAAAGATATTATAGAAAACTGGAAACGAGAGTGTAGGTATGCCAGAAAAATTACCTTTTTGTAGATATTTTCATAACTGGGCTTGCTAACCAGGGAAAAGGCCAGCAAAAACACATCAGCTCCTCTATAACTTAAAGGCCTTAGCCTGTTGTAATCTTCCTGTCCTGAAATTCACAAATTTACTCAGAGGTCACAGCATTGATTTGAACGATCAGTAATTTCACAGAAATTATGGAAGCTAGGATTTTAAGGCTGCAGACTCATGAACTTACCGGCAGTATCCCATAGGCCTAGGTTCACTATGCTGCCATCCACCACCACATTGGCACTAAAGTTGTCAAATACTGTTGGAACATAATCCTGTATCAGAAAGAAAAACCAAAAGAAAAACAAAAAAAAAGCCATTGCATTATTGTCACTTTTCTCGTGATGTCATAATAATCGGCATGATCAAGTCCACCACATCCATGAAATATTCCATGATCCCATCATTACCGTTGGAAAAATATTGCTAGTATAGGAAATGAGCATGCAAGTCTTTCCCACCGCTCCATCCCCTACTGTAACGCACTTGATAAATCTTGCTGTGCTCATCTTCTCCCCTCCTTGCTGCTTCCTTCAATATATGATCCTAAATTTGATCGCAACTTATATGGTTATAAAAACTATGATCAACTATAATAAGAAAATGGAGGGAGATTGTGAAAGTATGAAAAGAAATGGAAGTTGAGGGTCGGCTTTTAACAACCTGCTACAATCCCATTACCCAACTTTAGCCGTTGCTGATCCAACATAGAATGATTGAAGGGTGGGATTTCTTTTCTTTAAGTGCAAGGACATGACTAGAAATAGGTGACTAAAGTATAGGTTTGGTGCTGGTGTTGGTTGGTTTAAATGTTGAGGAAGGGAGGTCATAGAACTAATGATGATAATAGTTTGATAAGAAAGAAGTTGCTTCATTAGCCAATACACCATGATGGAATTAATAACCAGTCCAAAACTTGTACTATCCTTCACAAAGTGCCATTTGAGCGACAGCATAATTATCATTTGGCGCTTATACGTGCAGATTAGCTTGCCTCTGTCCCCACCAATTTTTTGAAACTTAAAATCCAAGAAGTAACTCATCTTTACAATTAAGGTAACCTTTCTAATTATCCATTTAAGGGATGGTGTAACTTGTAAGAGAATGTCCTGATAACTCTATACATTTTTGGGTTAATAGTAAAAATTAAATGCCCTTTAGCACCATGTGCCGTAAATTGAGAAGCATCACTCATGAGTTAGTGAAAAAAAAAAAAAAAAGAATGCAGTGCGGTAGGGTGGGAATTGGAGCTGAGGAATTAATGTCGTTCCTCTTGCTTTTTCAATGAAGAAAAAGGGTAAAGAATTATTCATATTTATGTTTATAAGGTTTTAGGAAAAATCTTATGATTGATCAAAATGAAATCTATTTGTTATTATAATACATCTTATGGTTCCGAATCATTGATCTTTGCCATAGCTATTAAGATCGAGTTGCATATGGAATGGCAGACTCTATTATATGACTTTATTGTACGCCTAAGCCGCAAGTCGAAAGCTCACGGCTGGAGCAAGCATTTGGACCCAGAGTAAAAACGAACAAAACAACGTGCCCTGAATTAAATTGTAGAGGTCCTATGCAACCATGAACTTGAATCACAAAAACTAATATAAGGATGAAAATCTAGCTTTAGGCTACCGATGAGATTTTTAGTGCAAATTCTTGAGAGTTTTTCAGTAATTTATTACTACAGTTCAAGGGGATTCTAAATTTAATTCCTCTTTTGTTTGAAATAGTAAAAGAAACAAAAATTTCCTGTCATAACGTTCATCATATTCATATTTTCAGACATATTGTTCGTAAACTGTATATAACTTTTGATTAATAAAAGTTCGATGATCAATTTCTAAAAATTTTTAAACCACAATAGTAGAATTACAGCACCTAACTGAGTATCTATAATTTTTTTTTTTAAACTCGTGAAAATAAATCAATTTCAAAGTAATTATCCACTTGTCAAAATAGCATAAAAATGTTTTTCTTCAAGACATAATCTGCCATTGTTTTTTTTTTTTTTTAATATATATAAAACACTACACACTACCCTTTCAATTCTAAGCAAACTACAAAAAATTCAAGTTAAATTATGTGGGGTTTGATCATGCAGATATAAAACAAATTTTCTGTGGATGTTTATTTTGTTTTATCACCATAAAAACAATTTTTCTTAGGAGCTTATATTTTATTTATTTTAAATGACTTGTACATTGGATTTCACTAAACTCTTTAAATTAAACTTAATTAATGATGTAGTTTAGATGAGATGGTGGGTCGTGACTGATTCAATAAACATGAAAGTAGTTCATTCTTTTGGCTAGGATTTTCCCATAATAATACCTCTTATATTAGTTAAAACCTGCTATTAATTTAAGTACTATTAAAATAAAAATAAAAGTTATAAGGTCCATAAATCCAATGACTATAAGAGATTTATCTACATAATACTAATAATGAATACTTGCATGTAGTTAAGAATTTCATAAACATTATTAAAAGGCCAAAATTGAGTTTTAAAACTTTAATTTAATTATGATATATAAAACCTCGCTTAAGCCCTTGGAAAAAAAAAAAACCCTATGTTCTATCAAACAAACCTAATATTCTTCTTCCTAATATTCTTTGTCCATAGTAATAACATAATGTCAGCTGGAAACGCCGAAGAACCCCTAAATTCTCGCCATGCATGCGCAGCTTGCAAGCATCAAAGGAAAAAGTGCGAAAAGGATTGTGTTTTTGCTTCCCACTTCCCGGCAACTAGGGCAAATTATTTCCGAGAAGTTCACAAGATTTTTGGAGTAAAAAACGCGACAAGTATCTTGGAAAATCTTAGTCCCCATGACAGGAAAAGGGCTGTCGAATCCCTTGAATGGGAAGCGTTTGCTTGGAAGGAAGATCCAATTCAAGGGCCTTTAGGGCTTTTCAGGAAGCTGGAGAGAGAGCTTGAGTTGTTGAAAAATCAGCAGAATCCACAGCAGAATATTGTTGTGCCTTACCAGAGGTCTGGTTTGATTGGATTCAACAACAATTCTGCTGGAATTGTAGCTGATACCAACATCAATGCTACAAATTTTGGTTATGCTAATAACCCAAATTTAGGATTAGATGTAATCATGAATAATTACGCTGGATTATTGCAAAGAGCTGACAATATCGAAAACCCAGGACTAGATAATTATTTTCCAGGTATTCCTAATTACCACGCAATTCCGCAAGGGCAAGGGAGATCAGTAATATTGCAAGAAGGAGGTCTTGATGCTGTTGCTCATGAAACAACTGCTCTTTTACCAAAGCAAGACCTGCAGAGAAATCAAATCCCGGGTAATTCTGCCATGAGGCCGCCAGCTTCTTTTAATCAAGGACATCATCAGAGAGGAAGCAAATTAGGAAGACTCCATGCATATATTGATGGCTCTGTTAGTGGTTCTCAAGGGAGAGGTTTGCATTGAAAAGTATTGCAATATTCATAATGCTATTTATTCATCATAGTTAATTATGTGATCAGTTAGATTTTGATTATAGAGCACATTATATTAGTAGTATATTAGAAATACTTTTAGATATTACTATATATTGAAAGAGGTTTATCAATTTTCATCTTTTCCTTCTGTTAATTATCGATTTGGTATTTACATTTTATTCAACTAAAGTTAAACTCAATAAATTATGTCTTAAAACATCAGAGTTAAAATTTATTCATAAAATATTGAACTCTTAAATTTAGCGACAAAGATTCAAACAATCCTGCTAAAGTTTTTAAGTGAAGCAAAAAAATATGTGGAGAAGGAATCTGGGAACCCAATTTCTATTCATAAAAAACACATGAACACTAGAATTGGTTTTAATTTTGTTTTATTATTGTCTGTGTTAATCATGGCATATTATATGATTGAGGGATTGAGAGGTTTCTCTTTTCCCTACAAATTGAAGTGAATTTATATACTTAAGTGATTTTTTTTCCTTTGTAATGGGTATAGTCCATGAGAAAAGAGAGGGGGTTTTGGTTTCAAACTAATACCTCTATATACTTTAGTAGTATTTTTTTGGAGAAATTATTAAATATATTAACAGTAAAATTTTTTAATTTTTTAAATAAAATTAAAACAGTAATACATGTTTTTTAATGTATATTAAAAAATAAAAAAAATTCATTTAAAAAAAAGATATATATCACTATTTTAATTTCACTTCTAAAATTAAAAAATTTCACCCTTAATATATCAAATAATTTCTCCTTATCGGCTTTGGTTATTAGATGCCCATGTTGGTAGCTGATTTTAATTTTGTTAAGGATTTATAGCCCAATAATTGCAGACTTGCCTCATGGGCCATTTCTTAGTAATACCCTTGCGGCCTTCTCACAACATCTCCCCATGCCTCTGCTAATATATCAGTTGTTTCATTGACGAGCCCCTTGTTGGTATGGGTACGTTGATGCCTTTGATTCGATTTTTATTTACACATTTTTTTTTAATTATTATAATTTTAGTTGAAGAGCTGCGGTGAAATCTATTTTTTTTCAATATTTTATTTTGATTTTAAAAAACTTCAAAAGGGTGATAGATTATGCTTAATTAGAGTTTTTAGATCTTACAATGCAATACTTTCATGTGAAAATTTCATGCATCAAAGAATTTTTATCACATATGGTTTGATAAAATGTTGGGTCAAGAAACATATTAGGAGATATTAACAAATAATTACCATTTTCCAATGAAAAACATACACAATGAATGTATCATATGGCAAGATGCGAAATTACTAAATCACAAATGTATACAAAATGAATTTGCTAATTCACAAATTTAAATTAATTTATACAATAAATTTTAAGATCCAACATCTGTAAAATGATGTTATAAATAACCTTTAATTTCGTTTCCCCCATTTTCATTTCGTCATTCATTCAAAGTCACGTGTGCTGTGGTTTAGTCTTCTCTTTGGACCATCCTTGGAAAAAGAATTACAAATAGATCAATTTAGTTCTTTTTTTCTTTCTTTTGACTTTCAAAGTTTTATGGTATATGCTTTTATGATTTATAAATGAATAGAGTTGTGCTTTTCATCTTTTGTATTTTCATTGTGCGCTTAAACCTCAATTGTTAGAAAAGTCAAGATGGTGATTGATTTGCAACATTTTATTCCAAAGCCCCCCCCTCGTGATCTAGAAAGAACTATGACGACCCTGATGAGCTCAAAAGCTTCTGTTTCCATGAATTGCCAAACCATTTGCGTCATCCATTGCATCCTGATAGTAGCAAAGGTCATCCTGGATGACTTCACCTTTAATAAAGCGAAAAAGACTAGACCCTCAGCTTTATATATTAATACATTTGCCACAACTTAACAATCAATTGCAAAATTGTCCCATCATTTTTATTACTTCCATTTTTCATAAGCTTTTTTCCATCCCCTAATTCATTATCCAGCTGTAAAATGTGGTGATTGTTAAGTTATTATCTATGTATTAGTATCACGAACTTAAGGAAGAGTCTTGAATTTTATATCGAATATAATAAGAGAATCCCTGAGGTATAAAATGGTTTACATCATTTTCGCCTTGTGAGATGCTATTTGTAGGATAAAATTATGAGATCAAGAGATCAGAGCAGACAATACCTCACAAGGGTATGAATCGTGACAGAAAGACTGATCTGAGACGTCGAAAAGATGAATATCCAGATATCGGAGACGCATAAATTCGAAGCTTAAATTTCGACTCGTGACACTAAAATATGTTTTCATAATCCTTCTAAGAAATCAAAGATAATACCGGTATTCTATGTTCAACAAAATGATGTGTTCAAAATTGACATGAAACCCAACTTTGGCTTCATCTAATTTTCATGATAATTGATGAATCCGAATTTATCCAAAGAAGAACATCTGTCCCTTTCTGAGTCTCAGACAAACCCCAAAAGTTTTCAGCTTTTCAAAACCCACCTCAGCAAAGGTGTTGTTCTTATCTAAATCTGCAATGGTCCATAAGACAAACATCACATCCTTCCTGAAATTTCTCCATGTCTTTTTTATAATTCACGTATCTAAGACAAGAGGAGCCTAGCTAAAGAAACAAATATATTTGGGAGAAAAGAAATGTGTCCCTGTAATGACTAGAAAAATACGGGGGCAAATTTAATTTCGTGTAAGCACCTGTGAAGAATTAAATTAAAGTAGAATAGACCAAGGAAGAGCAAAATCTTGTCCATTCGCTGATTCCTCGCACCTTCCTTTGGTCTAAAATTCCAAGGAAGGACCCTACATGCACCCACGATTCTTCTTTCTTAAATTCTAGTCTAGAGCCACTTTGTACAAACTTCAGGCCTCATCAAACACTATCCCGTCAAGACTCCAGAAACCAACATGTCATCCCATAGAGAAGAAAGGGCCTGGAAGGAATCCATGGTTCGAGTCTCACAGTCCCAGAATGATCATCAGCTGCCGTTTAATGAGAATGACTCTCAAGACATGTTCATCTACCAAGTCTTGAACGAAGCGAACTCTCATGCCCTGGCAATCAATAACTTTCATCAGTTTCATGTACCCGCAAGGAACCAAACTGCCGTAACAAACGTGCTTGACCCAGCCAGGACCATCGCCAAGAAGCACTACAGGGGTGTCAGGCGTCGCCCGTGGGGCAAATACGCCGCAGAGATCCGTGACTCCACTCGAAATGGTGCACGCGTGTGGCTAGGCACATTCAAAACAGCTGAAGAAGCTGCTTTGGCTTATGACAGTGCAGCTTTCAGGATGCGTGGTTCCAAGGCGTTGCTCAATTTTCCAGCTGAAGTTGTGGCTGCGTCGTCGGTCCAAATATTAAGGCCAAACTTAAGCTCAACAAGCTTAGAAAAAACTAATCTGGATTTAGGTAGTAGCTCCAGCACGCTTTCAGTTGGGCCATCAAAATCAGAATCAGAAAGCAGCACAACTGGGGAGTCCCATAATAAGGGTCAAAATCAGATCACTTGGACAAGTCCTTGAAAGTTTTCTAAGACAGGCCTCGAGGAATCAGAATCTACCATTCACCCGGGACCAAAAGTCCCAAAAAAACACTAGGATTCAGATGTGTGAAAGTTTTCATTTTCCCTTTGATGCTTCATTTGTGGGGTTACATTTTCCCTTTTGATTTTCTGTTTTCCTAATGGTGTCCTTACCATTTTTGTATATAAAGGAAATAGTTAGATCGTCGGTGTCCAATGCAGATTGCAACAAGTGCACAAATGCTATTTGAAAACGAGTATTTCAATCTTATTGTTTTACAACAGGTTTGTCAGTAAGGCGAAAGATGTAATTAGAATGGTGAAGAAAGAGTTGAATGGAATTATTGGAATATGATTGAAAAAAAATTTATATGAAATAAATTTTATTAAAATTGATATTTAAATTTAATTAATGATATCATAAGATCAATTACATCATACTAAAGCTGTGATAGAATCCAAACTCACTAAATATGAGTTTTTTCTTCTCTTTACAACATATCTGCTTCATGCACGACGAAATTGACTTTAGCTCTGCATTTTTTTTTCTCTTTCTTTTCCCGAAAAAGATCGTATTGTTTTCTCACAATGAGAATGCTAAATTTTTATTAGATCCATTGCATCTGAACAAGTTGAATAGTATTAAATTGGACCTTTTGGTTTCCTAGCACAAGTGCATCAATTTGATTTCTTTTTGACCATAAAAAAAATATTAATAAAAGTAAAACAATAGCAATTTGCAACAAAAGACTTTTATTAAAATAAAATCTTCCCCATTTAATCTATGCATGTGACAATTTACCTACCTAGTTTGCTTGTCAAAGGATCCAAGAGAGAATAGTTGGTGGTATTGTTGGGATCGAATTTGACAAAAGTTTGTATAAAAATCAAATAATGAAAGTATCAAGAGCTTGTATAAAAATCCCACCTACTCCCATGTTTAAACGGTCAAACCTAGAAGAATTTTATACTTTTATTTTCAAGTGGGATAAAAGGAGAAAGCAAATTCAGAATTTGGTTCACAATTATGGGCGGCGAAAGAGAGTCAGCCACGCAACTGCACCTTTAATGAAACGTAATTAAATTTTAATTATTATCAATTAAATTTAAATATTAAATTTAATAAATTTTTTAAATTATAATTATAATAATATATATTTTTTAAATTTCATCATTTTTCCGAATAAATTAAAAAAAAATGATCGATAGCGTGACGTGAATTGCGATCTTTGTGTTTTTAGCCCAATAGATAAGATTGCTTTTGTACGTTTCTTAATTTCAGAATTAAATTCTTAGTTATGTCAATAATTAATTAATTAAAATAGAATAAAACAATATCAAGTATCAATCAAATCATTTCGTTTTCATTTTTTTTTTTTTTGGAGTATAACTAAGGTCTAAATTGTATATCTACTTACAATTTTATTTTTTTTTTGAATTCAAATAATAATAAAAAAAAGCCCTTTTGCTTTTTAAACTAACATGAAACTCCAATTAACCCACTTGTTTTTGGACAAAGTCCTAAACTATAGGTTTAAATCACCGAAAAATTTTTAAATGGTTATGCATCTTCTCGTTTAAAAAATGTTTACTCCATTTTTGGTAGCTTGGGAAAAATGGTTAGGTCTGTACGGTGTCGTTAGCTGGGCTTTGGGAAAGAAAATATAAGTTGAGCAGAATGGGCTGCAAATGGCTGACATAAGAAAATAGACCAATTCCTGTTTTAGCCCAAAAAATTAATTGTGCCCAGATCGAACCCAAAAACAATTTTACAAGAAATTTGCTTCATGTATGTTGTCAAGCAGATCTTGTCCCTTCTACCAATGAAAGAAAATGATATGAATTACAAGTAGGACTGAGCCAGGCACTGGTTCAGCAATCAGCATCCCGTTTTACAGGCTTTTTTAGAGACTTGAAGGAGGAGATTATGTTGCATTTCATCGATTTGTTTCTGTTAAGGCAACATTTTCTCTGTTCATAGCCACTCAATCATTGAATCCATGAGAAAACTAGAATAATATTTGAATGTAGCACATACACAAAATTCTGAAGATTTGATAGTTAGATTTAGATTGTCGAGTTAGTTTTGGTTTGAAGAAGGTTTCAAGGTTCTTAATTATTTTCATTTGACAATTGTTTAAAGCAAAGTTGTATAAAATTTCAATCTCGATGTACAGTTGTAATCTTTCAATTGTATCCCTTCGACTCTTTCAGTTTTCCGAATTCTGTCAAAAAGAAGACAGCAAACTATCCAAATAATCACTCCCCAAATCCTGAAACTCAAATACATCAGATCCATCCTCAAGCACTTGTTCAACAATTGCCATTCTCTTTACTGTTTGCTGTTCAACCATCACAAACTCAGTGTTTTCTTCCCAATCTCTAGACTCTCTTTTTCGGTGATTTGTGAAATTTTCATCGCAGCGGAGACCTGTGAAAGCAGAGTCGTTACCTTGACAAGTTGCAGACCAACAACAGTTGGGGTCAGTTTTTGTGTAGTCAATTCCCATAGCCTTAGCAACTGTCTCTATTGGGAAGTTAAGATATGCCTTGGGGCCTCTAATTCTCAGGGCAGCCTTGTCGTAAGCCATAGCTGCTTCCTCAGCTGTGCCAAAAGTCCCAAGCCAAACTCGAGCTCCTTTCCTCGACGAGTCCCTTATCTCTGCTGCATACTTTCCCCAAGGCCGCCTCCTCACTCCCCGGTAGTGTCTTTTTGCCACTTTCTCTACTCTCACAGAATTCACTTTAAGCCCTCGACTGCTTGTGTCTTTGCTTGTATTATCATTACAGGATTGCTCTATTTTTCCAGAAGGAATATTTCCATCAAGAAGATCCTCCCAGGCGCCAGCTCCCATTGATATCCACCTCCCAAGACTTGGTAGCCTTTGTAAAGTCTCCATGGATCCGTCTCTCCCATCAAAGCTAGGCAGTTCTTCCCATGATTTGGACGATGATTTTGTTGCATTGCTAGTTGTTTTATCAGCTTCTTCTCCTCCAATGAAGTTCGCCCATACATTCTCTAGTATTGACTGATCATATGCTGCATGTTGACTGCTTTCTACAGCCATCTTGCTATCTACAAATTTCAATCTCCCAGAGTCACCAGATATAGAGTAGAGACCAGAGGGGTTTCAGAATTGAGAAATATAAAGCTATAAATACACGTAATTTGAACCTTTATCCTCCTCCATGACAAATTCCAGTTAGAAACTTGTCATTTAATCAACTGACCCGCTTAATTCATGGAAAGGAATTAGACTTCAAACAATAAAGAAATAAGTGGATTTTGAGTATTTTAAGAAGCTAATGTTGACTTATGTGGTTGGTCTAATCATTTGGAGGCTTAATTTGTGCAGATACCTGCACTTTGTATATATATTATATAGTTTTTTCTGAAATCTTTCATGTAATTCATGGTCAATCTCATAAGAAACAGCGGAAAGAGGGGAAAGGAAAGCTGGCTAAAGAATCAATCGACTTTTATAATGTTCAACTACTGCATTTTGGCATTTTATAGTATTCCACTGGTAGCACTTTCTACATATGTTATCACCTAAACAAAACCTTCCCATCATTTGTTTTACACATTCCTTCAAAGAAATATATTGCCTCGATTTGGTATGAAGCATTAATTTCTCAGATGATAGGAGGCTTACCCCTTTAACCTCTAACCCAAGTTGCTGAAATATCAAGGATAATGACTATGTACGTTTGAAAAAGAGTTGAGAGGGAAACCTAAAGAATTCTGAGTTGTTTCTTTGTATATTCATCTCATAATGTAGCTTTTTAAAATGATTGTTTCCGTTGAGATTCCCTACCAATCTTTCCTTTCACAGGCGAAGGCAAGAAATTGATAGAAGGAGAAGCCAAGCAATAATTTCAAAAAAGAAGAGGGGACAAAAGTAATAATTTATTATATAATAAGGGAGGCAAAAAATTTTTGGGGGCCATGGCCCTGCTTGCCCTCCTCTAACTCCGCCCTTATTCCTTTCCATCCTAGTTGTTGCTGAAGATATCTGGTTATGATATATTTTATTCTGCTCTCTTAGTATCAGTACAGGTTTTGGCCAATAATATATGTTTTTTTTTTTTTAAAAAGAGTTCGTATTAAAATTATAATTTTAAATTTGTTTAATGTAATTTTTTAAAAATAATTATATAAATTAATTGAATTAAATTTAATATTCTAACAATAATATATATTATGTTAAATGATTTTATGCCAGTTGTTCCTATAATTAACCAACTCAAATTCTAAATGGAATTGAATTTGAATTTCAATGAAATTTAATTAGTTAGAGAATTGTTTAGTAATTAATTTTATTTTAAAAAATATATTTTTAATTGATAAAAATTCTTAATAAACAAAAATTTTTGGTGATCAAGAATGAGGTTTTATAAATACGAAATGAGTCTTAGCCTTTAAAATTATAAGAAAGAATTATAATTACGTGATCTGTATATGAAAAATAAGTTTATAAGTTTGTGAAAATAAGTTTGTTAAAAAAAAAATCAATTGTACGAAAAAAAATGATATTTCATAGGTTATATATTAAAATTGTTTTAAAGGTTTGAGATTAATGGCTTTTTTTATATTTTATATTATTTATAATCTTTATGTTTATAATAAATTTTTTTTCTTATTTGTGAATATAAAAAATTTAGATTGAACCACATTAAATATCATATTTTACACGTGATTTATTCCTTTTTTATCTAAAATTCCTTTTTGCTTAAAAAATCCCAAAAGAATTGCAGTGCACCAATTTAGTTGAAATCCTGTTTAGCTGTTTTCCCACTGTCTGATGTTTCAAAATTGTCTGTTTTGTGAATAAATGCGGTAGATGCCTCAATGCAAATCCAGTTTTCTTGGTATCCAAACAATGGCATCCTTAATCCAGGAATAAGATCAAACTCATTGCAAGGATAATTTTATAAGGCCACACGCTTCAACATTTAAATGAAAAATTCAACCGGGAAAGCAGGTGATTAAATGCTTGAGACCAAAGAAAATTGGAGGGTATTAAGCAAACGCGGCGGTTAGGATTCGATGTATCGAGGGAAGAAAACTTCAGAGACTAAATCAAGTAATCGGAACCAACGGATATGATTGGTTCAGGCTCAATCAAGAGTGTGCCAATTTGCCACTATGATTGACTCTTGCTCCTATGCCTCCATGGTACTCAGAAAATTTTTTTTCCTCACACCAAAATCAGCGCAAATATATATTAGCAAAAAAAGATATTTGATTGTCTTCAGCTACTTTAACTTAATAATTAAGATAATCTTAAAAAAGACGTCAAGATCGAGATTCGAATTTTTATCTCCTTCCCTCTCTCTTAATATAAAATTTTGTCCTCTCTTGAATGATAAAAAAAAAATGTTTGGTTTAACACACTAACTACTACCCATAATGAATTAATTATCAAATATTTAAATACGAATTATCAAATTTATTTCGACTTAAATATGATCTATCCAATTTAATTTTACGGAAGAGTACATTAGTTTTAGTTCAACTTTCATTTTAAGCAGATTTTTTTTTTTAATTTTGCAAAATGATTTTTTTTTACCTAAATGAAAGTATGGTATGTGTATTATTAGTGCAGAATTTGTTATTAATGTTTGAGGCACTAGCTCTTTGTTTTTGTGATTCTGATGACTGTAATAACACTCGAATAACATGAATTCCTACTTTCGTGGTCTGTTAATTAAGGATCGTTAATGGGCTTTCAAGTAAGTTGGAGGCTGGGTCCAACATTCAAAGAAAACGTACCCAAAAATTAAAAGTTTCAGTTTATGGTTGCTAATGGTGGTTCATGGGTCACCATTATCTTAGCTTTATATTTCCATTGAGGAAACATGCGATTTAGGCATCAAAGTCAATATAATTAGGGGTGGTAGATCAATTATTACAATTAGATTTGAAGAGCAAATGCAACTTAATGAAGCACATTGGTAGTTGATCACAATTCAGTCTCACGTCCATCTGTCTGATCATCCATGAAATTAAGTTCTTGAGCTGGAAATTAATTAAGTTCTTGCATCAGTAGCTTCCAAATGCGTTTTGTCATCAGTAATCTGGAAATGGCAATAATGTAAAGTAATTAAGCCAATTATGTGCCATGGCCATCTGTCTTTCTATACGTGCTGTATAAGTAATATGATTCAAGATAGTCGTACTATCATACTGTAATTTTTCTTTTTTCTCCTTTTTTTTTTTTTTTTGTTATTCATTTTTGAAAGCTTGATTTCCTCTATTCAAAGAACATCAATGGTGTGAGTTCTGGGTCCCAAACTCCCATTGATAAGGACTAATCTCATCTCACAGTGCTTTTAGATAATTGTACGGACTTTTATGATGATACTAATCGATTTAATGATCCATCTCTTTCGGTTTGAGATAAATAGACATGTTTCACCCATTGACCTTTCGGTACCTAATCATCTTCCACACACACGCAGACATAACAATTATTCAATGCCTACTCTGTTGCATGCAACGCAATTTGTCTTGACTAACTACTTATTCCCTCACCTTGTTGCTATCTTACTGTCCTTTTCCACACAGCTGGTTTTTCCTGCAGGGAGGAATTATAAATAAACGAATCAATTCTGAATGTAACTTTGAGAACGGATTGTAAAAGGAAAGATGGGACAACCACATTAATTTCTCCAATTGAATTGCTTTCAATGTAATGGCTTGCTTGAACAGGAGCCACCGGTCCGTATGCTATTATGGCAGCATACAGGAATCTGCTCCATTAGCCCCCACTGTGGCACTGTCTGGTAGCAGGTACCAGCCCCGGCCCCCCTGATGATAAATCAATTATAAAGGGAGAATCACTACTGCCTTCCATGCATTCATATGACGAATTAACCTCCATGGATCATAAATTTGCTTGCATTTATTAAATGATGATAAAGAGCTGATCGAGGACACAATTACTTTGTATGGAAGAATATTAAAAGCACAGAAAGAAACAAGTTCTTCACAGCTTTGATTAATTTGCTTTCATTTTCACAATATTGTAAACCATTAGCCTCAATTTGATTAGCAAAGTAGAATTCTGAAATCTACAGGGCATTATGTATGGTTATAATCTGTCAAGTAATTTCATTTGTTAATGAATAAGATTCAAGATAGATTCAACAAAAAGATCCAGCAGAGGTCAGATCAAGATCGTTTTACGAACATTTTCTCATAAAAAAGCTTCATTTTATAATCTGTCCTAGCTTACTGCATACAGACAAAGGTTAATATGTTTATGCAGCTTTAGCTTACTGCATACTGACAAAGATTATTATGTTTATGCAGCTTTATCCTCACTAAATCTCAACTGTTTTTATCTTCTGGTTTTTCCTCCTATTAACCGGATCCACGCCTCCATTATTATATAGTATATAATATAATTAAAAACACCCCTTTATTAATCAGTAACTACCACACCTTCTGATAATTAATGTACTGCATAGTAGTATTAACTTTTGTGGGAAATAAATCAGATTAGAATATTTACTCAAAAATTGTGGTTGAAAATTAAAAGTTGAAAGATAATTTAATTTGAACATGAAATTTAACCCAATTGTCCGTTGATTCAAATTCAAATATTTATAATTTCTTCTCAAAACATGACTTCATGATAAAAAGGAAAAAAAGAAACTATGTAATCTGTTTTATACTTCAATGTATTTGATCAATTAACTATCATGTATGACATGACAGTCTAATCTAACATTCATATAGTAAGATCATGTGATAATCTTGTTGGTATGGGTGTAAAGAAAATGAAACATCAAATTTCTAGCTGGAGCTTCTTACTTTCAAGTTTCAACATGTTCAATCACTCTCATCAAATGGGAAAAAAAGCATTTTCCATGATTACTATAAAAAAATTTTGGTCCGAAGATTAATTTCACTTACCAAATCAATTTTTTTTTTTTCAAAGGATACTGCAATCTATCTAATATTAAAAAAAAGCCTCTGACTAATGAATTTGGTAATATTTGCTCTGTAATTTCAAAATCTAATAGCTTTTCCTTGGCCAAGGTAGTTGAGAAGCTAAGACTGATTAAGCAGGAAATGTTTGGTTTCCAAACCACAGCAACCAAACTAAAATAGAAACAGTGATGAAACGCTGTACACACCACCGATGTTTTTGTTAAGAGAATTCAACTGGTGCGTGACCCATTTTTATTTTTGTGATAAAAAAAAAAAAAAAACAGGGAACTATAAAAAACATAAGCATATCGATCCCAGTGGCCAGTCTGCATTCAAAAATCAAATAGTCTACATATTGTTTAAGATCCCAAAATCAGTTAGCTGATTACATGGAATCTTGTCATAAATATTCTCTTCCTCTTATTGTTCTCTTTCTCTACATGTCATTCTTTTTCGTTGCTAAAGCTGATGCTTCAATAAAGCAAAGGCCCTTCAACAACAAGGTTTCGGCTGGTTTTGTCTTTGGAGATTCGACGGTAGATCCTGGAAACAATAACTATGTACAGACTTTCTTTAGGAGCAATTTTCCTCCTTATGGAAAGGATTTTAAAGACCAAACGCCCACCGGAAGGTTTACTAACGGGAAGCTCTCTACTGATCTCATTGGTAGGTTGATTCTATATATACATGCCCTTGTGGTGCAAATGTGACTTTATTTTACAGTTATGCTTAAATTTGTGTATGGGGGCAGTTTCATATATAGGCATAAAAGAATATTTGCCACCATATTTGGATCCAAGCCTTAGCATTGAGGAGCTGATGACAGGAGTTAGCTTCGCCTCTGCCGGCTCTGGATTTGATCCACTTACACCACAGATATCCGTTCGAATCTTTCCCTTTCCTTATTTCTCTTTGATATGTTATAGACTTTGTTTATGTTGAACGTGCAAAGTGACTAAAGTTTGATATCCTGTGTTTGTTCAAATCGCAGAGCGTGGTTTCGATACCAAATCAGCTAGAGTATTTTAAAGAGTACAAAAAAAGACTGCAATCTGCCGTTGGAAAGAAAAGGATGGAAGATACTATCGAGAAAGCTGTGTTCCTCATCAGTGCCGGTACCAACGACTTTGTAGTCAACTATTTCACCTTACCAATTCGACGACGGAACTATACTGTCTCAGCTTATCAACGCTTCATCTTGCAAAATGTGAAGCAGCTTCTACAGGTTTGGATGGAGAACTGTTACAATTATCAAAGAGTTCATGATAATTAATTTAATAAATCAAATGAGTAGATTGTTAATAACTAGAAATAATCTACACTATAGTTCATGATGAACAGTCCAAATTTCGACCATCTGAAATGTGAATAATTACCCCTACTTTGGGGACCAACAGTCAGTACACATAGTTGCTGGATAATTAAAGGTTGTATGGTCGTTGAGTCTAGAGTCTGAATCAAGATCCAGAAAAGATTGTAAGGGGTGCTTGGGGTCCAAACATTAATTACATGTTGATCATCTTGCTGGGTGGCATAGAGGGAACTTGAAAGTTTTGATTAATTAGTAGCTCATTATCACAGGATTTATGGGATGAAGGAGCTCGGAGAATCGCAGTCACCGGGCTGCCTCCAATGGGTTGTTTACCGGTTGTTATCACTCTCAACTCTGAAAACGCCATCCTCGAGCGTGATTGCATAGAAAAATATTCTCGGGTTGGAATGGAATATAACCAAATGCTCCAAAATGAAGTGAATTCCATGCGTGGTAGATTAACTCATCTTGGTGCAAAAGTCTATTACGTTGACATTTTCACACCATTGGTTGACATGATCCAAGGCCTTGGAAAACTTGGTAAGCATAAAATTAACTTCTAATATATTCTAGAAACAAAGTCGTTAGTAGTTATATCACATATCACCCTTTTTTTCATCTTCCTTTTTTTCGTTTACTTTTTCTCTGTAGATTTTGACGAGGTTAGCGACGGCTGCTGTGGGAGTGGTTACTTGGAAGCAGGATTTTTGTGTAATCCAGGATCGTATGTGTGCGATGATGCATCTAAATATGTATTTTTTGATTCAATTCACCCAACCGTGAAGGCATACACCAAGTTGTTTATTGTTAATCGTCCTGTCATCGATTCAATGATCCAGGATTGATATTCGAATGGTTGAGTGATAAAAAAAAATATTCATGCTAGTGTTAATTTATTTTTATTATTTCTTGTATGGAGATTAAACGTATGTGTAGGTGAAGTATTGATAATGCTTTACCACATGTAAATTTAATGCAACAGGGATCACTGGAATTATTATGTGACTTTTTCATAACTAGAGCTATGTATACAATTTTTCAGCGGTTAGTTTGACAGAAGAAAATTTTGTATCATAAAATGTCTTCTTGTTGAAGTTGAGATATTTGGTAATTTTTTAATTTATTTTGTAAGGTTAAAAAATTTTACTATATATAAAAATTCCCTTCTGCATCTTTGATGTTAAGATAAAAAAATAAAAACCTCAAGCATAGGTAACAGGAAGTTATATTAGCTTGGGACAATAATTATGGCAACTAACCGGCAAGTCTCCTAGGTTCTTTCAGGATTAAACTCTATAAACATTCACAAAAGCCTCATCTATAAGACAACAATAAATCCCACAGGACCCACATTGTCAAAGCCAATAAATAAAAGAAAAAGCCTAGAACCCAACAAAATGAAGAAATCTACAAGGGAAAAACCGAAATAGAGGGAAGCAACAAGATTCAGATGCGCATACTACAATCTTTCCGTTTCTCTCCATGTGTTCTTCCCCTTTGGGCACCAATTGAGCCCATTTTATCCATGGCGGCAGAGAACGCCTGGAAGAACTTTGCCTTGTCCTGACCAAGAGATTGGACCAGAGGCTTGGTACTTGGGTCCAAAAATAGACCTTGGTCTGAAGCTAACAAACCCAATTTGCCCTCCAAATTTGCATAATAAGCATGGTCGAATAAGAAAGGGGTGGTAACATCGAATGGAGCGACAATGTCAGCATTGCCACCAATATGTGGACATGACATTTTTAGGGCCTTTAGGAGTCTTGGATCAATGGAGGGGTCAGGCTGCTTAGTGCCCTTATAATCATAAAGTCGGCCCACAAAGTGCTCGCAGTGGGCAAAGCCGATAGTGTGGGCACCTGAGAGTACAACCAGGTCTTGGACAGTCAACCCTTTTGAGATGAAGAGTTTGATCATTCGATCGACGGTTGAATTTGCACGTGGGAGGTTGTTGGGGACCCTGGTTGCCATTGATATTTTCCCATCCCACCTGCCTTTCTTCACTTGGTAATAAGGTCCCCCTGTCTGGAAACATTAATTTTCAAAATCGGAAGCAAATCGACACTAATAAAAGGAAAGAAGGAGAAATTATAAGCACTAACCAAATGGACAAAATCTCTGGCTGCAATTGCTAGAATATCAGCACAAGAAACAACGCCAGGGCATTTGCTCTCGACCAAAGTCTTGGCTCTCATTATTGTATCAAACCCTTCAGTTCTCAGGTTCTTGTTGTCCTCAGCATCCTTCTCAGCTAATATCTTACTTCCAGGCTTTGTTTCTAGAAGGATAGACGCATCACAGCCCTACATTACAACAATGATCCATGCAAAAATTTGATTAATCAACTGCTAAAACTTTCACGGTTGGATGCATGCGTGTAGAACTAATCAACGGAATATAATCTGTATTACTTCTACAAAGCAGTCATGGAAGAAGAGACGAATGGTGGCCGGTGCAGAGACAGGGGCTTCTTTGAATTGTTGAGAGGTGATGGAGCCGATGAGTTGTTCAACTTGAGGGCAAGATTTTGCATAGTAATTGACAGAAAGTTGGTGTGGGGGAAGTGCGGCATTGGATTTGATGGCTACACAATTGAAGGAGCTTATAGTTAGAAAGAAAATGATAAGCAAGCAAGTGAAAAAGGAGGAAGAGGAGGAGGAGGAGGAAGAAGAAGAAGATGGATAAAGGACAGCCATGATTGTACAGTCTATAGTGGGCAGCTTAGGACAAAGTGAGCAATAGTAGTGCAGAATATAAAAGTGTTAGAAAAGGTGCAAAAGTTTGTATTGGGACAGATTGCCGCAATCAAAGAAGATCATAATCAACTCCCGTGAAACCAATCGTACAAGAGAGGGAAAGAGAGTGTTCAAGTCATTAACATTGGGGTAAGGAATGGAGGAACTCTGAAACCCTGAAGCAAAGACAATCAGTGTGTATGAATAACATATTGCCCTTCGACACTAGGATCTGCTTAATCATATCCATGTTAGAAAACAATAATCTTTTATCATATAAACATTAACCTGTTTATATGAAAAAAAGAAAAAGAAAATGGAGTAGTTAGTTTTTAATGCCGATGGTATCTTGGTAGTTAATTAAGCAACAGCAAGGAAGCAAACAGTCAATATTGTGGCTGACTACAAAAACAGAAGGCTCGGCAAAAGCTGACATCAGTCAAACCCACTTGCCAACCAAACTTGAGTTCTTAAATGCGATGCATGTGCAAACATGGGAAATCACCATATCGTAGCTCTTTTGACAAACAGACTAATCAGAGCCATTTGCTTTACTTGCCCTTTTCAGTAATGTTTTAAGTGGAGGTAAGCTTTCCCTTGTGAGCATAGCAAAAGCTGCGAGGACTATCTCACGCTCAAATTCCTTTTTTTAACTTTTGATACCACTAGATTTGTAGACAGAAAAAGGGGCATATTGGAGGAGTCAGGAATAGGCAGTAGTTTGCTGTGGTATCCCCCTTTTGAATAGAGAAATCTCACGTAAGCTTTTGGATTACTGTATTCAGTTTGCTCGACTCAGTGCTGGGTTTGGTGGACATTTTCCCACTCAAATTTGGCCCCAACTCCCAATCAGGTTTTAATAGACACATTCTCTCTCTCTCTCTCTCTCTCTCTCTCTCTCTCTCTTTTTGGAATTTGGTGAAACTACAAGATAAATCAGGTGTGTGATTGTGGCTCTCATGTGTGGGCATTATACTTGTATATGGTTTGTGCCATTTTAAAGCCTGATGACATGCCTTAAATAATTATTTCATTGTTATATTTTTCTTATTATATTATATAATATAATTTTAACATGAATATTTCTTTGGGCCAAAATATATAGCATTTGAGTTCCAAAAGGTAGGTCCAAGCTAGCCCAATTCCTAATTCTTTTTCAGTGGGCTAGAGCCTGAATCCAGCCCAAGATTTGTTTTTGGGTCAAACAAATTGGATCCCAAGATCCAGGTTATCTTTTATTCACAATTTAAGCCAGACTTTCCCAAACGCTGCGTTTTCTTCTATGGGCGCGTATCTGTCTCCGGTTTCACCAATAAGTAGCACCTGCACGAAGAGCGTTTGATAAAATCACCGAACAAATCGAGTTGGACCTGAGTTGACACCGGACTTCAAAACTCGAATACTAATATACAATGCAAAGCTTAACATCAAGAATCACCAGAACCGCAAAACCTTCCGAGTCACTGATAGGGATCCTCTTCAATGAAGCACCATCTTCTTCTTCTTGGCTTCCAAAGCGCAGCTTCTCTGCTTTCTGCTTTCTCTTTGCAGCAACAATATGGCCAAATCCCGCAAAAAGAACTATCCCAGGACGTTTCTTGAAATGGGGTTCGCTTGGTTATTGCAGGACTTCGAGGTTTGCAACTGGGTTCACGCCTTTACAACCCAAGCCATTGGATTCCATCATGGATTTGGACACAGCAAAGAACCGTTTACCTGAGGACCTTGCGTCATTACTCAACTTTTTTATCCCTTTCATTTTCATGTTACTAATATAAGAGAACAAATTGGTTAAGAATTTTTTTTAAACGTTCAGTATCACTTGGGAAGAGGTCATATTGGGTTGACTAAGAAGGCAAAACTTTACTTTCTGTTGTTACAAACTCATTATTTGGTTCCATAATCGTTGCTTGTCTTACTTCTATCTGTCTTGGCAACTCCTTTGTGGAGAGGAAGTGGTTACAGAACAATGTTTTCTCAAGGTTTGTTCAATGTTCATTAGTCTTTGAATTTTGTAATATTGCTTTTATTTGAAAGCTGATTTCTTTTTGTGTTGGTTGAATTCTTAGGTCTATGAGCTATATAACCCTTGACCCAAATAAGGGAAAGTATTTTGCATTCAACGATGCTCATAATCACGTTATGAGTTATTGACTCGTGCATGTGGTAGCTATTAAGTTCAGCAATACGTGTATTATCAATCAAGATAATACCAGTTTCCCGTTGTAATTATTCACATGTTTGTCATTCTCTTCTTTAACGTAGTGTATGATACTATTAGACAAAGCATCATAGCTGTTATGGCTTCTGCAGTTGAAAATAGCCTTTGAAAATGCCTTGGCTGCAGGAGTTTCAATCTATTGGCTGTTCTTGGTGCGTGCTTGGATGATGAATCAAAGAAATGTAACTGACTTTTTGGCTGTTGACTTCCAAAATATTTGTGATGAATGCTTAGGGATGCAATTAGGGTTATTAAATACTAATTATGTCATGCATTAGCCTCCCCCATTAGGGTATTTAGATGGCAGATGCCAGTGAAGTAGACAAACAAGTTCTATATCCATCCATGAAGTTGTTAGTTTGCTCGAGCGTTTATTCACAATTTTCTTGCAGTGCAGTTGCCACACATGCTTTTCACCCGTCCTGAAGATTACAAAGCAAGAGGAACTCAATCGGCTCCTTACTTCACTGCATCCTTTTACACAGAATTTACAGAAAGCAAGGACTTGGTACTTATTCGAGGAGATATCATTTTTACCAGCTAAGTTTAGTAACGAGAAAGCTAACCCCAGAGTTATGGGATATAAAACTTAGTTTATTGTTGTTTTTGTAAGCTTAGTGACGAGGAAGCGAAGTGGCTCCTGGAAACCACTCTATCTTTTTATCTGAATGATTCCAGGTACAAGCTGGTTGAACGTTTCAATAAAGAAACACACGATTTTGAGTTCAAGGATGTGTGACAAAGCCTTGGACATGCCCAATCTATAGCTTCTTTTAATGACATTTGCTGAACTGCAATGCTGCTTTGTGAAGAAGTCTGAAGCAGTAATGTTTCCACTGAGGCAAATATGTTATGTTTCTAACAGAGGTCATGCTCGACCCTGCTTGTTTCGTATGTAATGAGTGCTCATAAAAGAAATGATGAACGTGAAGAACTTACATTCCAATTGCAATTGAATAAGGTTTTTATTTCCTTTATTTCTTTTTGAACAATTATTTTTTATATTTTTTATTGCAAATATAATCATTAGCAAACAAATAATTCATATAATAATAATGGATCCGACGACTCGGGTCGGGTCGGTACGTTGAAACGAAATCTCCTAATTCCATTCTTTTGTTTTTTTATCTCAGTTTCCCAGTTACCAAACGGAGAACAAAAAAACCTAGAAAAACCCACTCCAAGTATATATTTTTAATTTCTCTCTCTCTCTCAAATTAATAATATAAATTTTCAGTTGAATTCTTTTTTTTTATTGTTATGTTAATATTGTTGAATTTTCAGTCTCTTAGTTCCTTAAATCCACCAAATGGCTGACGCTGCCGAGGAAGCCAAGCAAATCGAGAAGCTCTACGAATTCGGCGAACGCCTCAACGAGGCCAAGGATAAGTCTCAGGTTGGCCCCTCCTCCCTCTCTATACCTAGGGTTTTTCTTTTCTATCTGTAACTTGTTTAATCTCTGGTACAGAGTGTCAGAGACTACGAAGGAATCATCGATGCCACGAAAACAAGCTTAAAGGCGAAGCAATTGGCTGCGCAGCTAATTCCTCGCTTCTTCAAGTTCTTCCCCAACCTCTCCAGCCGTGCTCTCAATGCGCACTTCGATTTGATTGAAGAAGAAGATTTGGCGGTTAGTTCATATATAATCTACGCTCTTTTCACCGCTATACAAGTATTCTTTACATTTATTTTCGTTTTTACTATATCTGGGTACTGACAAATTGGGTAATTAAAGTGGAATTTTTAGTAACTGTCTTCAATTTAATTAAATTTAAACTTTTTATAGGTTCGGGTGCAAGCGATTCGGGGCCTTCCTTTATTTTGCAAGGATACAAAGGAGTATATTTCTAAAATAGTAGACATTTTAGGGCAACTCCTTACTGCTGGTAAAAATATAATTCCTTTTAATAGTTTGTACAGTTACTATGTCAAATTATGTGTTTTTTGTTGTGTATTTAACCTTGTCTTTGCTTTACTTTGTTTGTTCTAGAGGAGATTGTGGAGCGTGATGCTGTTCATAAAGCCCTAATGTCTGTGTTGAGGCAGGATGTGAAAGGTAATGTTGCATTCTCATGAAATCTGGTAATTTATGCTTTAATTTTATTGTAATGGTGAAATTTGACTCTAAGTTATTGGTAATATTACATGTTTGAGTTATTAGACCAAATTTGTTAGAATTTGAGTTTGGTTATATTGATACTTTGAGTTGATACCATTCTTTATCGGCCAAGGCAGATTTCATGTCTTTTAATGTCTCCAAAATCCATGATATTTGGTCACTGTGCTTTTTATAAGTGCTTCTTTTAATGTGGCTTTTTCACTAGGGTTTTGTCACTAAATTTGTGGGTCTTATGGTTCATATTGCCTTTATTCATTTCCTCTTCAATGGGCAAGAAGATGTTTGGGTTGTTTATGTAGGTCAAGAGCTTTGTGAATAAAAGAACTTTGGGCATCTACTTAATGAAATACTAAGTTAGATTGCAATGGTTAAATTGATAAGTGTAATCAACCACTTTTTTATGCTGTAATATCCTTGTAAATTTGGCACCAATCAATTATGTGAACACTTCATTTTCTGGAATTTTTGTTTCTCGTTTTATCCTTGATGACTAGATTTTCTTGTGAATGCAGAGTCCTTGACTGCATTGTTCAAGAACATTTGGAATGTTGAGGACCCAAGTCAAGATGACACTATACGCGACAAGGTTTTGTGCTTTATACGAGATAAGGTTAAGACTGCTTCTTTGTTTACCCGTTATTGCTATTCTAGTGCATTGTTTTGTGTGATAATTGGGGGAAATCAACTATGTTTGTAGGTTTTTCCTCTTAAAGTTGAACTCTTGAGACCTCAGGAGGAAATGGAAAAGCATGTAACTGATTTAATTAAAAAGGTACTATTTTGATTTTACTCTAAGCATTCATCATTTTTTCTAGTCTCTCCTTCTTCCACCAGAATTGCAAACTTTCAATTTTGAACTTGGACTGGAAGACGCTGGATTGATTTTATTTAATTCCATTGCAGAGTTTAGGAGATGTAACTGGAGCTGAATTCAGAATGTTTATGGACTTTCTAAAAAGTTTAAGCATATTTGGGGAGAAAGCTCCTCCTGAGCACTTGACTGAACTTATTGGAATAATTGAAGGGCAGGCTGATTTAGATGCACAATTTGATGTGAGTGCTTGTTTGCTGAATATTGGTTTAAAATCTTTTCTTTATGATGCCTGACTTGATTCTATATGATGTATTACATATACCAAGTCACCTCTTTGCATAAGTTAATGTAATACTCATTAGAGAGGATGTCGCACCTTAAAATTTAAAAATAGTTGTACCAGTCAACATTGTCTCATTCAGGTTCATCATTGCACTGTCATTTTGTGAAATTACTTTGTAACTATTCAAATGGCTTTTGGATGCAGGTTTCAGATGCAGATCATATAGATAGGTTGATATCATGCCTGTTCATGGCTCTTCCATTTTTTGTGGTAAGAATTGCTTTTGATATTACTAAATATCTGCTTTTCTCCCGTTAAATATTCTTCTGATATATGAAATTTCTTATCTGTCTATTACCTCTAAATCATTTTACAGAGGGGTGCATCTGGGAGCAAATTCCTCAACTACTTAAACAAGCACATTATACCTGTTTTTGATAAGGTGAAATACTATTTTGTGACCTCAACTACTGCAACACGTGTAATCTAAGCTCATTTTGCATGAATCCTGGTATTATTGCAGTAAATATACATTCATTCTAGTTAGTTCCTTCTTCTTTACTGTTAGCACTGTTATTTTGATACTTAATGAAAAGTGCTTATGATTATTTTTCTAGTCTCTAGTGATTATGAAGATTTGCATTTTGTCATAGATGTGGATGGATCTTTTAAGTTTTTCTCTGAGCTCCAGAGCTTGGGCATTTATTTTTTTCTATTTGAAGTTTTTGAATTCCTTTATTCGCTTGGTACCTTTTAGTTAATAATCAGAGCTTCTGAAATTAGGATTGATCTGATCCAACAATATGTTTATTTTAGTCTATTTACCTTCTTGTTGGTGGGAAATCTGGAGGGCATGGAAGTGTTAATGCAAAAGTTTCATGTCATATGGTTCAGGCTATATTCTGAATGGCAACGGAGTTTGCTGGAAAGTAGCTAGTGGCCAATAATATCAGTGTCATTTATAAAATTTAGCATGCCTTAACATATATTAACATCCATTTGGTAGAAAAATTTGAAATGGTAATGCCTTAAAAGCCCTAGAAAAGTTTCTAAAATATGATGAGGTGTCTCTTGGTCATTTTTATACATCTGAATGTTCCCTGAAAATGGGAATTACTTTGTACTAGAAATTCTTGAGGAACTCTGTTTTGTGAAGACTCTTGCATGACCCTCAATTGTTTTACTGAGTTGGTAGCACTGTGGTAAGGAATACATTCTAAAATATTTGTGTCTTACAGCTTCCAGAGGAACGAAAGCTAGATTTGCTCAAAGCTTTAGCAGAAATTTCTCCTCACACCACACCACAGGATTCACGCCAGATTCTTCCTTCTGTTGTTCAGCTTTTAAAGGTATGAGTGCGCATTTTCTTATCATATCTTGTTGAGTTCTTGGAGTTTTGTGATAATAATTGTCTCACACATGTTTATAGTTATATCAACTCTATTATCTATAAATCTTTTTTTTTTCTTTCTCAGAAGTACATGCCTCGGAGGAAGATTGGAGAAGAAACAAACTTTACCTATGTTGAATGCTTGTTGTTTTCATTTCACCATTTAGCTCACAAGGTTGTTTTTTTTTTTTTTTTTTCCTCCAAAAACTTTTTAAAAACAAAATTTTCTTACCCACATAAATTATGCAATTCTTATTCGATTATTATTGTTACATAGGCTCCCAATGCCACAAATAATCTATGTGGTTACAAGATTGTGACTGGTCAACCGTCAGATAGGCTTGGGGAGGACTTCTTAGAGTATTATAAGGACTTCACTGAGAGGTAACCTTGACTCTCTTCTACCCTATGCTATAAAATTTTAAAATATAAAAAATAACTGATTCTTTTCGTCTTACTGTATCTTGATGAAGCTTTCTCTGTTTATAACAGTCATAATTTATTTGTGTTTATTTGTGTAAGTACATATCAATAAGTTCATTTTGTTGAAGACATTATTTGTATCGTTTTATCTTAAAAATTCTTGCGGAAGTAGTGAATAGAAGTTGAGCAACAGGGATCTTATAGCAATAAAATCTGATGTGAGTTATTTAGGTATCACTAGATGAAGTATGTTAGACAGACATCTGTTAATGACCTGTTTCTTTCTTACTCCCATTTTGTTCCCAGTTTTTAACAAGTGCTTAAACTGATATATATGTTGAATCTGTGAATTAATTGAGATATTTACCAATGACTTCTATTTTTAAAGAAAAAACAAAAGATACAATCTATCAAACAGACTTACACAATTTGTTGAGGAACAAACAATTGCTCTAGGGTTGTTTAAGGTGGGGCTGTAATCCATTGTTTAAATTCAACATAGAGGTCCAGGTTGGCTGCAAGCTAACTACACAAATCAATCTAGAATGCTCCGATGGAAAGAAAATTTGAAGTGCCCTCAAACCAATAATCCTCAGTTGAATTGTTGTCATCATTTTTGATAATGCTTCTTGTGTGCTATTCATACTAACTTTTTAATGAATGGTGATCCAGATTGAGTAGTGTTGAAGACCTAACTAGGGCCACCATGAAGAAATTAACTCAGGGAATGGCTGGGCACAACAAAGCAATGGCAGCTGCTAAATCCGATGAAGCGAAGGATATCATTGTGAGTTTATTCTTAAAAACCTGCATATTATATTTTCTGTTTCCTTTTTGACTTTATCCTGCATTTTCTGCTTGCAGAAAACTCAAAAGCAGAATACTACAACTGGATTGCGTACCTGCAATAACATTTTAGCTATGACAAAGGTAAAAGGGAGTAAAATTTGTCTTCTAAGCTTGTGCCATGTGTGCCTAAACTCTCAGCAGCTTATCTATTATTATTTACCTTTTCAGCCCTTACATTCAAAAACACCTGTATTTATTGGAGATAAGAGTGTCAACCTTTCTTGGAAAGAAGCTATAAAACCTTCTGTGCCCTCCAGTGCAACTGCAACTGGGTAAGTTACCTGTTTGATCTTTAACCGTTGTTGTTTTCTGCTCGATGTTAGATTTCTTTCTACCCTTCATGTATTTTTGGCTTTACTGAGAATCAGACCGCATGATTAAAACCTGATGCAGGGGTTTATGAGCTGCATAACTTTAATAGAATAAAACCAAATAAAATTAAATTCGTTTTCATACATGTATCAAGTTGACTCTTGCTACAGTGTGCCCCTGAAAGAGAACAATTTCTATGTTGCATAATTGTTGTGCAGGTTGAAGCGACCTGCTACTGCAGCTAATGGGTCAAATAATTTGGTGACAAAGAAGGGCCGTGGAGCTGGTGGCATGCAAAACCAGCTTGTTAATAGAGCATTGGAAGGCATATCATATGGTGGGAGGGGTGGTGGAAGAGGCAGGGGGAGGGGGAGGGGTTGGGCAGGACGCGGAAGAGGAAGAGGCTACCGGTAGTTTGATGCATGAAACAGAGTACAATGATGATCAAAATTTGGAGAATCTGTTTGTACCTGAAGAATACAAAGAGAAGTCATTGATTTGTTAAAACCTACCATCATTTCGTGACAAGTTTTGTTTGATTCAGGATGCTGATGAGTTTTAAGACTCATCGGGATCTAACAACAGCCATTCTAGTCCTCTGGAGATTGATTTAAAGTTGAAGGGATAGCATTAGGAATTTGAGTATCCTATTCAAGTTTAATTGTAGTTGAGCAACCATTGCATACTTCTTAGAATGTGTGGAAGGCTGTATCTGAAAGACAATTTCATAAGTATGATTATGTAGAACGTGACCCAGTTTGTTAAAGTTGATTGTGAACTTAAATAAGCATTCCATTTTGTTTTTTTAATTTTAAAAATAAACTAGAATTAGTCCCCGCGCTCACACTCCTTTTTTTTATATCTACTTTTTAAAAGACCGTTATCTTAAATGTTTAATTTCCAATTTCCAAATGAATTGTGTTTAATTAATAATCGGTTTAACTATAATAATATCATTAATTTATAACTAATTATATTGCGTTTTTTAATTTGATATTTTAAAGGAAAAACTTGTTTGCTCAATTTATTGTGGTTAAAATGATTATAGAAAACCCCCCCAAAAAAATCAATAGCTTGGGGGCAACACTTCAATTAATAGTCGAAGACAAAGCATTTAAAAGCCCAAAGTTGTTTTCTTAACGGTACAATCCCTTCATCCACTGACTGCCTTGAGAATTGCTGGACAAGTGCAGCAGGGAGTCAATGTGATGGTAACCTTCTTATCCTTCGAAGAATGTGATACTTGTTTTGTTTATTTGTTCTTAGATTATTGAAGGGATGTTCCTCTTCAAGTGATTTCTTCTTCACCTTAATGTTCTTCTAATTGGCAGTTCATCCGTTTTACCGCACTGAGGTTTTGATTATAAATTTTCTTCCAAAAGAAAGTGTGCAATGCTAACTTCATGTCAACATATCTCACATACATATATTTTTATCCCCTGTTGTCTATCTTTGTGACAATTGGACACTGTTATGTCCACTTCGTTCTTGCCATGATTCCAATAGAAAGAGTTGGGCATCTCTGGTGATTCTAATATAAATGAAACAGAATTTGTTAGAGGAGTCTCAAATTGGCTAAACAAGGCAAATAATGATGCAAATGATCTTGCTCAGGGAGAGAGCAGACGGTTTTCACATTAGTGCAAATTCAAGGGCATAAATAAATCAATCAATACGGTAGGATTTTGTTCAAAAGTGGAAAATCATGTTGTCATGAACGTTTACTTGCAAATGCAGAAAAACAATAATGAAGAGGAGCAAAGTTTGTTGCCTTCCAAGAAAGGGAGTGAAGAGAGAAGGGATACTGATAAACCATGGTGGAATCACTCCAAGGCTGCTTTTCTCATCACTCTGGGAACTGCTATTACAATTCTGCTAAAAAATCCCCTCATGACAACACATATATATAGAGTATGGACTTCCCTACTTCCGCAAACATTCCCTCATTCTTGGACTCATATGTGGTAATACCCTTGGCCTTGAGCTTCAAACTAGCATTGATGACAATAACTTCAGCAAAACAGAAAACAAAAATGGCCGTATCTCTTTGACAATTTCAGAGGTTATTTCTCTCTGACTTGTATATATGCTTTGTGTTTTGAATGAATTTTGAAATCGAGCCATATGCATTTGTTACTAATATTTTAAAAGGGATGGGGGAGCTTTATGGTGTGGTGTTCATGAACAATGTGATGGTTTGGTAATCTTCTTGGGGCTTGTATACATAAGAGATATTTCATCCATTAAAAGCAAATATATGTTATTCACAAGATCATTTAATATCCATAAAACAAAACCAGTCTATTGTAGATAGCATGCCCCTTAATCTAAACTTGTTTGGAACTACATTCTCTAATTAAAGAGGGCATGCACCGATTTAGAGCTTTAGGTTAAGATCAATGGAGGAGTCTCCTGTTTTTTCAGTACAAAATTTCTCATTTTTTAAGCTTAGAGTAGCTTCGGCTGCACCCTTTTGGTCTTCTGGTGATAATAAGAATCTAAAGAAATTCTTGTTGTGAACTGATACTTCTGATCCTGATGATGACCTTTGGAGCAACCCCTCAGTGTTTTCCTTCATTTCCTGAAAATGAAAAAAGACAAACAAAAGTAAAGCACAATGAAAATCATGCAAGCAAAACACACTTTTCAAACCAAGCAAAATGAAAACAGATTCCCTTTTAAAGTTCAATATCTTACTTGGAAAGGGAATCGCTTGATGAATTTGGAGATGTCTGGTTGACAATTTTGAGTTGATGGCAAAGGAGTTGTTGGAGAGCCTAATGGGGGGCCACTGCCATTGCTACTAGGGTTCCCATGATAATTGACACATGTTTTTACTTTCAGCTCCGAAGGGCTACTCGGCATTGGGTCTCTGATAATTTCAAAAGCCCCAAAAAAGATAAATATAGCCAAAATCACTTAAAATTATGAGCTGGTGAGGATGTGGAACCTCATGTATTTACATATATTAATGAAAATATCAGGTGAGGAGGCTAACCTGGATGCTGTTCCGAGATTGAACCCACCATGGTTGCTGGACGAAGATGAAGGATCAAGCCTGGAAATCTGAAGGTGGAAAGGGGGGAGTTGACATGGCATATGAGGAGGAGCTGGTGGCCAGTTGTCGACAGGGAAATTAGGCCTTGGCCGCTTGGCGCCGATCATCTAATTAAAATAAGTAAATTTGGCATTAGGAAGGACTCCATATTCGCAGTTGATCCTTCTCAATCAATAAAACAAGTCAGATTAAAGGCCTATATATAGAATTTTTAGATAAAGAATCGAATTCACATGCAGTTACACTCACTAAGTTCTAGTTTCATCGACTGTGTTGAGAACCGATGATAATATATTTAGAATATGTTGTGAAATGTTGGTTTAGTTATCATCTTCTCTTACATTTTTAATTAAAGCATCCTTAAAGAGAAGCAAAGAACTGAATCCACATTGAAATGGGTGAAGAAAAACAGCACAAAAAACGTGAGCATTCAAATTAAAGAATTATATTTATATATTTAGCCAAAAAAAAAAAAAAAAAGGAAAGAAACCCATGTAGCAGATTTTCTGATTTATTAAAAGAATCAAGAGAACTATATATATAATTAAGACAAACATAAATAAAATATACAGCATTTAAATTTGCACATGCCTTGTCTTCCTCAGGCAATGTAGTTGTGTAGTTGTGACAAGATTTTTGGTTTGAAGGGGGCTCAATATGATGATACATCCCTGCAGATGATGATGATGGGGTTGATGAAGACGATATTGTTGACGGCGGAAAAAGATTCATCTGCTTGAATTCATGATGACCAATCTTGAAATTAGAAAGAGTAGAAATAATCACAAATTTAATTAAAAAATTGCATAAACTTGACAATTTCTTGATTTTTACCATTGGAGGATGGCAAGGGCCATGGTTCTTTTGCAACATGGGAGGAGAAAAAATTTTGTTATGATCAGATCTGTTTGAAACAAGTATAGGAAATGAAAATTCAGTAGCCGTTTTAGAACTTTCCTCGCCTTTTCTTGTCTCAGGGGAGCCCCACGTTATTGGCAATAACGTTTGTTCAGGCAAAAATATGCCTGATCCGCCAATATAGACTCCTTTACTACGACCATTACCATCCATACTGCCCCACTGTGAATTACCCTTAAGATCACAACTACCATTAACATGGAGGGTCGTCACTGGAGGAAGAAGTGGAGTACTAGGAGTACTGTTGCAGAGATGATTATGATCAGGAAGGAAAGGAACAATTTGTGGTAAAGAATTTGAGGAGGAGGCAAAGGAAGAACAAGGAGGAGGAAAAGTATTGGGAAGAGAGGGAACTAAGGACGAAGAGATCCCTCCAATTATCTCTCCTTTCTCTACTTGACCATCTTTTTTCTCTTGTTCTCGCAATATCTTTTCTAGTTCAGCCACTCCAGGCCCTCTTTTGGGGATTCTTTGTTTCTTTCCCTTCCTTAAACTAGAACTTTCATAGTCGTCATGATCACCCACCACACCACTGGCATTGGTAACCCCACGAACACCAGCGTTGTTGCCTGTATTGTTGCTGCACATTGGTCTGGTTTTCCTGCACGAACACCAATGTAATAAGGCATTAAAAGACCATCAATCTAAACATTTAAATAACAAAGACGAAGCAATGAAAGTGGTAAGAAATCCCTATTTTCAAGATCGCAAATCTAAAAGAAGAAACAAAAATCACTCAAAAAACCGAGATACAAGAAAATGAAATCTCGAAAGATGTATAGAGTTGAAAGAGGCTACTTATGCGTAATGAAGAAGTGGCACTAAGGAAAGTCTACCCCTGTTTTAAGCGGATAAAAGATCTTATAAAGAGAAAAAAACGATGTTATAAATTTGAACTTAGCTATCATCGAAATCCCTTTGTCAGTAGTGAGTATATAAGAAGATGAAACTGTCCAAGAGAGTTGCTGCTTTGCTAGTGCCTTTGTTCATGAAGGTCCATAGCAGTATGTGTCTCAAAATCTCTGAAAATCTTTGCCATTTTCATAAGCAGTTGGGAGTTTTTAAATGCCACTGCCCACTTTAGAGTAACACATTTTCATGGAATTTAAGGAGTTTGTTTTGGGCCCCACTTAGAATAATAAGACATTAATTGGTGCTAATTTTGGTTAGTAGTTCGGAAGTAGACCCCAATTTTGCCAAGCATTAACGTTTGCATGAATGAAAAGCCTTATTAATTCAAGGTAATTTTAAAATAGATTATGAACATGGTTTAAAATTTTAATAAAAATTATAAATGAATTTAATAAAAAAAATATATTTTTAAATCGACATAAATTATAACGTATAAAATATAATATAAATACATAAATTATTAATATTTTATATAATAAAAAAATATTAATTGACAAATCTATTTGAGAACTCAAGTAGAGGGGTTCTTATTATATTGGAAAGTGCATTGGATTTAAAATGCACTATTTATGCGGTGAAAATTTTTTTAATTGGATTTTCAAGTAAACCCTCAACAATGAATAGATCATATAAATTAAAAAAAAAAAACATAAATTTAGTTTTTATAAATAAAAATATAGTACTTGAATATTCAATTTCTCAATCTTGAAAAATTAATTAGATAACTATATTTATGTTATAAAATCGTATAAGAAACTTTTGTTAAAAATAATTTCATTAAATAATTAATGAATTAATAATTAATTACCATAAAGAATAATCATATACGAAAAAGGAATTAAGGAAAGCTTCACTAATAATGGGAAAACATTGGTAAATTATGGTAATAAATGAAAGAGGGAAAAAAAAATCCCCAGGTGAAAAGGCATCTTTGATATTAAAAACATACTAAAATTTCACAACTAGATTCAAACCTTACTGCCTGTTAAAGCAAATCTTTGTTCGGGAATCAATGTAAATTTAGTATGTTTGCCCTAAAAATTTTTTTTTCCCTTTTCTTGTTTTTATCATTAATTTACCTGTGCAATAATAGGGTGGCTGGTTGAAAATTTTGGCAAGCAACAAAATTGTTGGTCACATGGGTTAGGTAAGGATGGCATCGGGTCGAATTCGAGTCGGATTTTGCTTGTCTCGAACCTGATCCGATTTTATGTTTTATTAAATTCGAATCTGAATATGATTCCAATTTTTTAATACTCGAATCCGACAATATGTAAATCGTACACGATTCGATCCGACCCGAAATTAATAAAAATATTATTTTTAAAATATAAAATATTATTTTTTAAATATAAATATTTAAAAATATCCTTATATAAATATATATATAAATAATTAATTAATTAATTAAAAAATAATTTTTTAATAATGTCGGGTCGGGTTTTAGGCATACCTGAACTCGATCCCGACCCGAAACTCGAAATTAAAAAAAAAAAAAATCCAACCCTATAGGATCGGGTCGGGCCGAAATCCGTCGGGGACGAGCTTGATTGCCGTCCCTAGTTAGAAGAGATGATCATCTTATGTCGTTATAAAAAGCATCTTCAAATCATGATTAAGTCTTTTAATTGAATATATATATATATATATATATATGAAGAAAAATTAATTTATATTATATAAAATTAAAAAAATTTTACTTTGTATAAGTTGATCTATCATGTATATATATTTATGAATCTAAAGGTGCAAACAAGGGCACAATTTTAGGTTTTGAAATTAATTAAATAAAAATTCCATTTATGAGAATTCTTATTTTAAATTGGACTATTGATTTAGCCTGAAGCTAATAGCATTGATGCTTCCATCAGCAAATTTCTTTACATGGTTAATTTGAAGCTCTAGAAAATGATTGTATGACAAATGCCTATAACTAGTTTGAAAGCATTCAAATTTCAATTCAATCCTAACTCTTATTGATTAGTTTATAGAGATTTAAGCCTTAATTCTTTTGCCAGATTAATTTCTTTTTCTTACAACAAGATCTCCTAAATTAATTGATAATTACTTCACCCAGTTAGTATCAAAAGATATATACAATATGTACCAAAAAGAACAGACTTATACCAAAGATTTGCATTTAGTTTTGGAAAGTAATTTTTTTAAAAAAATATATGAAAAAGAATAATGAGCTTTGAATTAATCTCTCCATAAAAGATTGTAAAAATAAAATCAAAAGAAAAAGAAACGATTAATTAAGGTATAAACTATAAACCCCTTGTCCACATTTAGCACAAAGTTTTTATCTTTTTTTTTTTTTTTTTTTGTAATTTGTTCATTGCTTCATTATTTATCAAGATAAATCTCTTTGTATCTTGGAATCAAGATATATAAATATATATACTCCCTTCTTACATAATATTTCTTAAGAATATTGAGCAGCTGGTTTCAAACGAATGTACATAGACTACTAATACATGTAGAAATAATAATTAAGTAATAACCCTACATTAAAAAAAAAAAAAAAACTAAGTAATATCCCTAAAAAAGACAATATTTTCTAGAAAAATTAATAAAATGATTTTACCCATCACTGGCTCTCTAAATCTTGACTATGGCTCCTACTTGATGATCTCTCCTTACCAAGCATCCTTCTAAAGGAAGCAAATCGTGATCCTGACCCTGATGGTCCACCTTCCTTTTCCATTTGGGCTGCACTATCAGACGCGTTTTCCTCTATAGGAGGAGCCGTGGGATGAACCCTGCTGCCAAGCCCCTTGTCCTCTGGCACCTGGAACGTCGGTTCAGCCACGGTGCGACATATGGGGCAAGTTGTATTTGATCCAAGCCACGAATCTATACACTCCACATGAAATATGTGCTTACAATTTGGCAAAAGCCTGACCATGGATTCCTCCGTGATGGTTCCCAAACAAACCGAGCATTCCGTGGGCTCATAATGATCAACCTCGCTGGTGGTTAGGTTGTATGTGAACTTCGGCAATGAGGCTATGACCAAAGGGTCGAGCCCTGACATGGGTGCCTCGTTGATGGAACTTCCACCGATCGTTTCAATTTGAGTTCTCAGGGAATACAGGGCGGCACGTCGTCTCCTTTCTTCGCGTCTCAGAAGATACCTTCCATAGAGATGAAGCAATATCATGAGCATCACAACTCCAAGTAAAGAGGCAATTGCCGCGACCATGATCGTGCGGCTGAAACCAAATTTTCTAACATCGTCATCTTTCGGACCCATAGTTGGCCTAATTTCTCTTCAACGGAAGCCAATATTAGAGGTATATATATAACAAATTCTATGAGAAGAATCTTCTTTGGTTTTAGCTTTGTAATGTGAATTGTAAGAAATGCTGTGCGCAGGGCATTGAATAATAAACTTTTAGAGCAGGATATATATTGTTGAAGCTAGCTACCCAACCTTTCATTTCCTGCCATGAGTTTGACTTTACAATACTCCTAACATTGTTTACCAATCTATGTCTATATAATAGTGCGTTCGCTGAAGAATTAAGAAAAATGAATATTGATTGAAAGAGAAACTTAGTTTCCAAGTCTACGGCGTACATAAAAAATTTCCAACGATATCTGGTGTAAAATCTTCAACCATAGGTAATGCCGCTTGATTTACGTAACCTATTGTCAATTACATGTTGACATTATCTTTCCGTAAGCAGACTGAAATATTAATAGTTTAATACCATTAAACAATTAACTTAAAAGGGTGACTATCATCTTCCATGGTCAAGTCCTAATTTGAGCTACAAATTTCCTCTTTCCCGAATGACTTTGCTCTCCTTTACTTGTAACTTCTATATATTTTGACGCCTTTTACATTTTTTAATGAGAATATTGTTAATTTTAATTTATTAACCTTATCAAATATAAGGTTAAGAAGCTTTCGATTCTTATATATGCAATAATTTCGAAGAAAAATATTAAATTTGATGTAAAAAAAAAGGAGAAATTTGGTTCAATAAAAAATAGTATAGTATAAGAAAGGTGTACGAAAATAATCAAGTGGTCCCGTAGCTCAGTTGGTTAGAGCGTTGGTCTTATGAGCCGAAGGTCGCGGGTTCGAGCCCCGCCGGGACCATCTTTTGTATATTGGCTCGTCAGTCACGCGAATCAATCAACCCACCCGTTAACCGGTAAACAACGTTGACCAGTTTAAAATCAGATCATTCATTTTACAAGAAACAAACGGTCAAGATTCCACAAAGATAATAGCTGTCATAAACCCATACACCATGAAGTTCCCTAACCAAAACAATAATCACATGAAAAACATCCATTTTGCTTCCATCCTCTTCCAATCCAACACTATTGAAAAATGACCACTTGATTCCATCTGACAATTCTAAAAATTCATATTCCATGCTACTAATGCAGTAATTTATGTACAAATAAAATCTGCAGTTGAATTTATAGATAGGCAGCCTATCTACCTTAGAATGTCATTGTTTGTAGTCCTGTCTTTGTTGTTAGCCCATCTCCCTTGAGTTGAACTTTCTCAAAAAGAAAAACCCAGCCAACACCCACTAAGACAAACTCCCCCAGCTCTTCATATCAGTTGTTGAGCCCCTGATTGATGAGAGGGAGATATCAAAAACATCTTTTTAATATAATTTCTCTTTTTCTTTTCTTGTAGACCAGCTTTTTTATTCTTTTTGAGACCAAAACAAAAAACAAACAGAAGGAAAATAAATAACAAGAGTGAGGAAAAGCTGGTAATGGGCCATGACAATCCACATTCCACACCTCCCCTTCTCTTATTTTTTTTCTTTGATTTCCGGCTTTCCTTCTTTTTTACTACAACTTGTACTATTGGTGTCACCAACTTTTCCTTTTTTTAGCCCTCCCAAAATCTTTGCTTTGAGTGTCTTCCTTCCTCTGAAAGCACCTCCTTTTTGGTTTTTTGACAGCTTTGTTGGTAAGTCATTGGTAACCCATATTTTTGGTTTGGTTTCTTATTGCTTCTGGTTTTGTTTGCTTTCATAAGGGAAACAAATGTCATTTTGGTGATACCCATGATTGGGAGGGATGGATGGGATCTGGGTTCTGGATGTTATTAGTATTATTAAGCGAATTTGCATGGAGTCAAAATTTGAAACTAATTTTTCCTCTAAAAATATAATGTTTGGTTATCTAATATGATGGGGTTTATGTTGCTGCCGCATTTTTCCGCTTCTTGCAATACTGTCTTGTTTCTGTTAGTAGATAGGTGGGTGACTGGGATAGTTGCCTATTTGTTCATTTGGTGAAAAGTTTGCTGATTGAGTTTTAGGAATTGGGAGTTACTTTCCATGAATAAATGTTCCAACTTTCAAATCAAATCATGTTTATAGCATAAAAAATCCTAACTTTTAAACTTTCTGGCATGTTCTTGTACGGAACTGAATTATTTGTGTTCCAAATTTCCAGTTTCTGATTATTTTTGCATTGAAAAATACCACCAGGTTGATGCTAAGTTGGATACAGATACTTACAATCAACAATGGGTTCTGGAAATTTGTTGAAGACAATGATAAAGAAGGTGAAAGATGACGGCTCAAAGCAAGTGAAGGTATTTACCAGCTTACAAAGGCTTTTACTTAACAATCATAAATTAAGCTATGCAAATGTTTCTGTTTTCTAGTTATAAATAAATCTGAGTTTGCTTCTCAGATAATTTATTTGCAATTTGAATCTTTTGGATTAATGTTATCCTTCAGCCAAACCTTTTGTAAGGTTAATCTTATTTACCATTGGAATGATATTTTTGAAGCTTTTAATTACTTTGATCTCTCACGAACACCAAGCTCATATTAAGCCATAAGTGTGAATACCACCTTCCTTGATACCATTTGCTTCATTCACTTTATCATTTATTTGATCTCCTTATTGAGGTAAACTTGACCTTGTAACTGGTCTCATCTGTTTGGCACAGGGATCTTCAGCTTCTACAAAATCCAATGGCTTCAAATGGAAGAAACGCCAGCAAAAGGCATCCAGTAAAACGAGTTTAACTAGTGGAAATTCCAACACTCTTGGCATGCCAATTGAGGATTTAGCTGCAACTCAGATCCAAACTGCATTCCGGTCCTATAGAGTATGTTGATGTGCTAGTTCTATAAATTAACATCATAATATGTGAGCACATGTGCTTACGTGTATGCATTTACTCATCTATATGCATGTGTCCCATTGCATTCGTGGTTGTGTCTCAATGATGTTTTTGTCACTGAGTAATCAAGAAACTCTTCCAATTGTTGTTATATATTATTGTTAGAGAATTGCAAGTTGACATATCTTGAATATGTAAGGTATTGCCATATTGCTGAAAAGATTTTCTTTCTTCTAGGAAATTTTAGTGTATGCCATTGTTCTCTGTGCCTTGTTTATGAGGTGAATAGTAGGCACTGAATATATTATACTATAAAGAAGCATGTTTGACTATCATACTGGATGTCATGAACCTGACAACAGATGGTTTGCTTGCTATGGAGTTATTTTGTCATAGCATCATGCCAATAAGAATCTTCTTGCTCTCTGTTTTTGCTTACCCAAAGAGTCTAGTTGTCAGATTCAACCTGATTTTACTTATTTACTTTTGGTGATAGAACTATCTAGTATTTCAACATTGTAGCTTCAACACATTTAATTGTATTCTGCTTGTTAATGCATCATTCTCAGCTCATTGAATCACCAAATTGGAGTGACTGGTATTTGATAATTTATTGAGTGCATTTGTGCAAATCTTTCTAGTAGAGAAGCAATATAGGCACATGATATTGTATAATTAATTGATATGGAGACCATGCGTCTAAGTATCTCCCCTGTTTCTAAATTCAATTATATGTTGAAAATGCAAGTGTGGCTTTTGTTCTCCTCTTTCGCCCTTTAATCCACTTGAAGGTATCTTATAAATATAAGATACATGTTCAACATTGAGTAGGTAGAATGGTTTAATAATTTCTTTTCTCATGATTCAGGGTAGAAAACGTTTACGTAGATTGAAAGGTATAGTAAGATTAAAGGCTCAAACCCAAACTTATTCCATCAAAAGGCAAGCTACAACAACATTAAATTATCTTCATTCATGGAGCAACATACAGGCTCAGATAAGAGCTCGTCGACTCTGTATGGTAACTGAAGGTCGTCTTAGACAGAAGAAAATAGCAAATCAGCTAAAGCTTGAGGCAAAACTGCATGACTTAGAGGTTAGATCAACAGCCCTAGCTCATGTTGACAGCATGCTTGTTAAGGCTATTCATCTTAAACATGTGAATTCATCTATGATTGCTATTTTAAGCATCTTACTATTGTGGATAATTAGCATCACATTATTTTCCGTGGGATCATGTTTTACATTTAATAATCAGTACAATTTAAGAGCTTGCCAGGATTCAAGTGGGAGAAGGTTTGATGTCTGGATAACAGTAGGAATGGTCATTTGGCATGCATATTCTATTTTATTGTCTATTGGTAGTTTTTGTTCATTCCAAGTCACCTTTCCATTTTCTTAATGAAGTATGTGTTATGATTTGATATACTAAATTGCAACAAATCACTGTAAACAGAAATCAGAAGACAAATTGTTGAGGTTTAAATCTATGATAGCCTAGAATCTTGTTTTTAATTCTCTTAAGTTGTTGCTTATATAGTTATTTATTTATTTTTTTGCATCACATTTCCTGTATTCCATCTTTACCTATCCGTATCTAAGGGGACATTTGTCTTTTATCAGCTTTCCTGATATGAATTCTACTTTAAAAGTAAATCATCCTATAGACTGCAATTCCTGTATATTGCAAACTTATTTGATGCTCCTGAGTCAATAATGGTATGAGTAGTCTTTAACAGTTCATGATACAAGGTGATGTCTGAATCCTAACGGGTGGAATTATTGGATGAAGACTCGCTCTGATCCAGAGACCTTTTGATCCCTTTAGACTGGTCTTAGAAATTAGAATAGCAAAGTTTATGTCCTACTGTCTACAATTTTATTAGCATTTTTTAGTTTAAGATGTTTGATATTTTATTTGTTGGCAATGTGTAAAATATTGGCTTCATTTGTCAAATCAAATAATCCCAGGTGCTCCTAGTTCCTGTTGAAAGGCTCCAGATATCTTTGTTCTTCTATTTCCTCTTAAACTACCCGCTGTAGGCCCGCCTATTCAGCTCTCTCTTAATAACGGTTTAAATGAATGACAGGTGGAATGGTCTGGTGGCCATGAAACAATGGAGGAAATTCTAACAAAAATACATCTGAGAGAAGAAGCAGCTGTTAAGAGAGAGCGGACTATGGCATATGCCTTTTCCCATCAGGTATGCCATTCTCATGAGCTGTCATTTTTGTTATTTTAGTGAAAGTTATACACGCAATCACCGTGAGTTATGCATGATTTGCAGTGGAGGGCCCCCAACTCTAACAATAATGGGCTTGGTAATTATGAGCTTGCTAAAGCTAATTGGGGTTGGAGCTGGGTGAAACGCTGGATTGCTGTTCGCCCATGGGAAAGCCGCCTCCCTACTCAGTCCATTACCCCTAAGAAAGCGCAGAATAGGCTGGTAAAAACTCAAATTCACCGAAACCAAAAGCATCAGTTTCAGTTAAACCCCATGTCCAATGGAAAGGGAACCATGAAGCCTAGGAGGTTGTCGTACCCTGGTGCTGATAAACCAGCTGCACGTCAAGAAAGTACTAAAGCTGAAGAAGCAAACGGCCAAAAAAGAAGAGATAGCGACTTAGCAGCAAGCCGAAGATATAGTTAGAGTGACCATTTAGTTTTCAAAAATTCGTGTTGCGGAGAACTTATCAGCTATGAGTGAGCACATTCCATTTTCTTTTATTTTGGTGTGGAAATATATATGTATTTATACGATGTTTCTAGCTTGTATATGAAGTGGTGAGAGTATGCATTGCATGAGAACAGAAATTAAAGAACGGCTTGGTTTTGGGGCAGTAATGGTGATTCTTTCTAGTTGTTGCTTTTGTTTTCTTTTCGTTTATCTTCTGTTTCGTATATCATGAAATTTGTACTGCAATATCGCGATTCAAATTCCACTGTTTAATTCTGATACCATCTTCCCCTTCCATTAACAAAGGAACTTTACAAATTTGTTAGCAGAACTTCAACTACCTTTGCCCGCTTATTGGTATCAAGATTGGAGATTCACATTCAATGCAGACATCAAAATTAGATCCGAATGGAGTGAAGTTTTATGCTTGGAGCAGGCCTTTTAAAGACTGTCTCTATTTGCAGCCTTTTCTATAGGTAATCGCCAGATTTTTTTCTTCTAGTTGAACTACTATAATGAAACTCCAGCTCTATCCTTTAATTGATTCTTGACAGAAAACAACCAGCTTCCTTGATGCCCCTTGATGATGGCCCCTTGTTCTCGTAGCTTTGACTGCCGAGCAGATGGAGGCTCTACAAGTAATCACCAGAAAAGGAGAACAGGCCCTCTCTCTCTAGTATTGGGGGTAGTTTTGTTGCTTATCCATCCCTGGAAACGTTTATCAAGGTTTTCCTCTTCGACTCTTTCTGTATCGTTTTACCCTTTTTAAAACAGTGTATGAATTGCTTGGCTCAGAATTAAAATGGAATGGATGGGAGAGAAGTATCTTCTTCACTTCTTTGACTATGAGATTGAGAATAAGAAGTCAACCTTCTCCAAATCTATATAACATATTTATTTATATAGAATATGAGTTCAATGGGGATTCTAAGTACAATTTTAGGGCAGCTCAACCTTTTTGTGTTCTTTCTTGAAGAAAACCGGGGAGAGAAAGAGAGCATGGAGGTAGAGCAAGAGAGATTGGACCACTGGCAGGGTCCGATCATTGATGGTGGCCAGGGACAGTGAAAGTGAGGATAAAAATAAAACGAGGCCCACAAAGGAAAGACAGAAAAGAATTATTACTTCATAGTTGAAAAAAATAAATTTTGAAATGTATATTACTGCACGGTTAATTCAATTAATTGCAAAAACATGTGAAGTAATAATATGATTAATATTAAAAAAATAAAAAAAAATGAATAATGTTAATTTATAACATAATAAATAAAAACAAAATTAATATATTAACTATTTGAGCAATTTGTAAATTTTTTTGTTCAATTTTCCCAAAGTCTAAATAATTCTAAAAAAAAAAACAAATAAGGGATTAATGCATTATTAATAAGTTATGATTAGCTTCCATTATAAAAATAGTTGGTACAGTTAATAATGAACATTAATTCATTTATTAGTGGAAAAAACAGATTATATAATTGATATAGTTTGTTAGGTATTGAATTTTAATTACCATAATAATTAAGGTCAAGGAAGGCAACTGTCAAAGCATAAATGGACGTCCTGGATGATCCGGATCAGACAAAGTCAAAACAATAGTTGAGAAGCAGAGAAAAATCTCAAAACTCAAGCTCATGGGTTCGTACAACAATCCCAGATTAAGATCTGATGCACTCGAAAACTTGGCTCAACGGCTTCGCCTTTATAAACCGCCTCTTCTTCATCAAATCCCAGAATCAGTTTCTCATGAAATACAATGTTCCATTGGAAAATCTGTCAGCAACATCCCAGAATCAGATTACCACCATCCTGAAAAGCTCAAAAGAGCTGCCGTTCTTGTCTGTATCTTTCAAGGAAACAATGATGATCTCCGTGTAATACTGACCAAACGTTCATCAACTCTGTCTTCTCACTCTGGTACTACCTTGATATATATCTTGTCTCATGATGTCTTGATGTTTTTTGGGTGTTAAAAGAGTAAGTGGGGTGTGGTTGGTTTTAGGTGAAGTTGCATTGCCTGGAGGGAAAAGAGAGGAAACTGATGCTGATGATGTAGAGACTGCATTGAGGGAGGCAAAAGAAGAGATTGGCTTGGACCCTTCGCTTGTCAATGTTGTTACTGTCCTTGAACCAATTTTCACCAAGGTCAATCACTGTACCTTGAATTCGGCAATCTGGTTTCAAAATTCTATTTGTAGAAATATAATTTTGCAAGGAATTTGATTGCTTCATCTGATTAATTTTAATGCCGTCATTTGTGACAGTACTTCAGAAATCTAGTATGTTAAATGTGAAGACGCTCCATGGCTAACCTGTTTTTTTCACTATGCCATGGAAGGAATTCATAATTTAGATTTAAGTATCCTATTTTGGCGAAAAAGGTTGGTGGTTGCTTGAAAAACCTGGGATCTATACCCTAAACTGATCACCCCACCATCAGCGATCTTTGGCTTTAAGAGATGAGGTAGCTAGGTTGCTAGATTGATGTTGCAGATGTGCTATAGGTTATAGCCATGAGAAACTGTTCTTTTTATTGCCCTTCTTAATGTTGGATTTCGCAAGTGTTTCTCCTAGCATGTTATTCCACCGGCTGTTTTAATTTGAGGTCCTTCAGCATCATTAGGTTGCCTGAAAATGGAAATGATAACTTCAATTGTATAACATTGCTGTTTCTAGGCATACTTAACTTTTAATCTGGAACTTGTTTCTGTTCACAGCGTCGCATGATGGTCGTCCCTGTGGTGGGTATACTGTCAGATGCAAAGGCATTCAGTCCATCTCCATGTGCGGATGAAGTGGAAGCAATATTTGATTCTCCTTTGGAAATGTTTCTCAAGGTATTATTCTATTTCCGTTGTTGCTCCTTGGCTTCATTACTGGTTGACAAAAAGGAATCTTATTACATTACATTGCCTTGATTTGTGGTTTATCTCATTGTGCTGAACACAGGATGAAAACCGGTGGGCAGAAGAGAGAGAATGGATGGGAGAAAAGTATTTGCTCCAGTACTTTGACTATGAAGCAGAAAATAAAAAGTACGTGATCTGGGCATTGACGGCTGGAATCTTGATCAAGGTTGCATCAATAGTTTACCAGCGGCCACCTGCTTTTCTAGAGCTGAGACCGAAGTTCTGGGATATGGCCATAAGTAGGGTCATCCCTAAGCTGTGAATTCAGCATTTTCATGGTTTCATATAGGACATTGTGTTTAGGATAACCTTTCTACCAGCCTTCTTTACAATCATATCATTGAAGATTACAAGTGCATTGTCATGAAGCAATCCAAGTGCCACCAATTAATCATGAATTATTTTTTAAAAACAGATCCTCTGGTCTTGATTGCATTTACATATGCTTGATAACTTAGGATGTATATTTTTGCAAACAGTAGCTAGTAGGCTAGTTGCACTAAGTTCAACCATGAGTTCATGCCTGCTCATATAATGTATGCTGAGTGCTTGGTTTTGAGCTAAAGTTCTAACATCGTGTCTTAAAGGGATGATATGGTCTGGCAAGCACTATTACTGCAGCTGACAATATCATCGAATTCAAAGCAGTAAAATACCACCAATTGATGACAGTATAATGGGCTAAAAGAAGGAAAGAAACGAAGAAACCAAATCAAAGGGACTGAGAAACTAAACTATTTAACTCTGAGAGGAAAGAGCATATAATCAACTATGATGCATTATAGGAAACAATTTAGTAAAAGAAACCTATGCATCATAGGCATCCAGAAAGTGGCCAGCAGAAATTCTAAACAGAGTATTCATTCATAGCAATCTTCCCTTCGTTTTACTCTTCCTTCACATGACAGACCAAGAATCTAGTTTGATTTGAATGTCCCACAATATTGGATTGTATCAAAAGAAAGGCTAACAAAATCAACGAAGGAACAAAACTAAGAAAACAATTTGGAAGCAGATAAAAACATTAGAAAAAGGACTTTCTTATGCATCTCTCAGACAAAAACCTCATAGAATTTCTCAAGGACAAGTAAACCAGAGTCAATTGACTCCAAAGGATCCTTACGAAGACGGTGCCGCAAGCAATTGGCAATGACAGTGGCAATATCTTCTGCAGTGACTTTATCTCTTCCCTTTAGAGCAGCAAGAGCTTTTGCAGCTCTATTAGTCACAATATCTCCTCTCAATCCATCGACATTCAACTCAGCACAAACCTTGGATATTTTAACCTTTAGATCATGATCAATCTGAACAGAAGAAAGAGAACTCCTAGCCGAGGCAATCTGTTGTTGGAGCTTCTCTTGCTCTGCCTTGTAAGAATCACGGAATTCTTTGGGGTTTTTGTCAAACCTAGCTCTCTCCTCTACAATCTTCACTCTAAGTTCAGCATCCCTCACAGTCCCCACTTGAGCATGCATTCCAAACCGATCAAGAAGCTGTGGTCTAAGCTCCCCTTCCTCTGGATTACCTGAGCCAATCAGAATAAACCGTGCAGGATGTGAGATGGAAATACCTTCTCTCTCAACTGTATTCCATCCTGAGGCAGCAGAATCCAAAAGAACATCCACCAAGTGGTCATCTAAAAGATTAACTTCATCCACGTAAAGAATCCCTCGATTGGCTTTAGCAAGAAGCCCAGGCTCAAATGCCTTTACACCCTCAGTGAGGGCTTTCTCAATGTCAATGGTTCCACAGACCCTATCTTCAGTAGCACCCAATGGCAAATCGACCATGTTGATTTTACTCATTGTAATTGTCAGTTCCTCTCCTTTTGTAATCTTCTCTCTGACTTCTATACCCATTGATTCTGGATCTTCCGGGTCTGAGTTATAAGGGTCACCAAACACTACCTTGATTTCGGGCAATAAATCAACCAAGGACCTAACAGCTGTGGATTTCCCAGTTCCCCTATCACCCATGATCATAACACCTCCAATCTTGGGATCAATCACATTCAACAGAAGACACAATTTCATCTCATCCTGTCCTACTATAGCAGCAAATGGATACACTGGTCTCTGACTTTCTTTAGCAGCAAGCTTCTGAGCCTGAAAATCATTAAGTTCACAAGCTTCATTCACATAAATTCAAAAGCTATCATTTACAGTTCTGCTATGCTCTATATCCTCCTGTCCAATAGCGTTTTCTTCAAACACCCAACTCTTCAGGTGCTATTATAAATATAAAAAAATTAAAAAAAAAAAAACAATTTCTTCAAATACAAAACAGAATTACACAACTCTCCAAGATGCCACTTTTATTTCTAAAGATTCTAAACAACCAAATAAATGTTTGATCTCAAAATGGCATGAAATAAAAGAAGAGAACAAAGTTAATTAAATACCTGTTCAACAGAGTTAATCTCAGTGGCAACATTAGCTACTGCGATATGAAACTGTGGCCTTCCCTTCCTTCCCTGAATCCCAATCCCTCCGTAAAACTTTCTTCCAGAACTCTGCCCTGAACCACCACAAAAAATGTCAAATCTGAGCCCATGGAAAATACCCAAAGCCTAAATCTTACATTAATTTGGTTTCATACTATCAGAACTGGAATGCGAAGAAGATAAAGTGAAGTGCATAGTTAAGTTAGTTTGATAGAGGAATGTACCTGAGTTAATGGAGATAGAGGGAATGGCAAGCTTTGAGGAAGCAGAAACGAGAGACCGAGAAGCTAAGATTGCGGTTGATGAAGTTCCTAGTACGGCAGCCATACCACTCCCTGCCTTTTTTCTTCTCTTTTTCAGTGAGTGGTGTAAATCTGTCACAGTTTATAAGATTACTTGACTCTCGCGGCTGGACATGGTTTCTTATTGGTTTGTTGGGTTGCGGATAAGAAGATAGATTTCATTCTTTCTTTGCCTTTGCCTTTGTCATCTTGTCACAACTCATAATGTCATATATTAATTGCTATAAATCTTAGAAATATAAACCCCATAAAGCAGCTTAATGGTGCATAGAGCCTAGAAACTTTGTAGTAGTATATTTTATTTTTTTTGGGTACTGACCAAATAAAACAAAGTTTGAAATATAAAATTGATAAATTTAAAATTTAATTTTGTTGATTTATATAAATTTGATGTATAAAATTTAAAATGTATAATTTATTCTCGTATTTATGACTTTTTATAAAAAATAAAAAATAAAATTTGTTAGTTTAATTTCGGTTTTATTATATAGGGACCGCTTAGTATTTTTTTTCTAAAAAAATGAACTGCTATAAATCTCACATTTTCTGGTGCACAATATAATTGCCTTTTTTTTTTTTTTTTTTTTCTTTTAATTGTTAAAAACGTGGCCTGGAATTGCCTTTAGAGACAGGGAACCAAAGAAATCACCGTTCTTTAATGCTCTTTATCGCTTTACCCTCTTTTTGTGCAATTAAACAAATTACCTAATAATTGTCTATTTTTTTAAATATTTTCTATTTCATGAGATAAGATTTTTCACAAGAATTGGTACTAATTTATTATTAAATTGAGCATTAAACATTAGTAGGCATCTCATCATCATCTTGATGGGATTCAAAAGCCAAATACAGGACTCGAAATTGACGGCTGAATAGCTGAGAGCTCAATAAAACAGGCAATAGAGAATTTATTAGCCAAATTCACCACAAATAAAAAGCAAGACAAAGCTCTGGTGTCAGTTTTGCCTAGCGTCAGATATAAATACAATGCGGCAACAAGACAAATCGCTATCAGGATTCAGGACACAGCTCAAATGTCAAATTCTTCCCTACTAAAATTTTCCATCTCTTACCTGAAAGCAGGCATGGCACTCTCACGCAAGCTCACCAAGACTTTAAACCCTTTAGTCTTGCCCTTATTGGATGAAAGAAAAAGCATCGCTCCATTCTCCCATGGAAATTGGTTGAAAGTGGCAACACAGTTACAGGACCTCCCCAACCAAAATCTACTGCTGAATGGCCCAAGTGTCTCCAATCTGTGAACCCACTCACTCCTTTTCCAGCTGTGAAAACTTCTTCGTAGCGCAGCTCTTGTAAGTCAATAAAAGAACGCACGTGCTCATCACTGGCATTGCTTTTGCTCTTGTTGATCAGCTCTGCCGTTTTCCACAGAGGCTGCTCAATTAGATCCTTGGCGCTGAGCTTTGCATACATTGCAACGCAACAGCTGCCAAGTATCCAGCAGGTAATGGTGGTTTTACTAGTTTGCGGATGTTCATTAAATAAGCAAACTTCACTGTCTCATCACCTGGAATCTTAGCGGCTTTCATCCTGTTTATATCAACAATGAAAATCACCGGTCATAAATTCCATTGAGCTGGTCTAAGCATTCATCCTCCACATTAAAACACTCCCTCACAACACGTCCAACATCCTGTTTTTTAGGGTTGAACTCTTTCTCCAAGCTCAGAAACTCCCGAACTGGGCCTTCGACTTTTGGCGGTTTTCTTGGACACAGAAGAGCAGCTCGGACCCAAACAGGCTCAAATTTTACCTGGGTCCACTCCACGTGCCAAATCAACCTCCATACAGAAAAACTGGGTTGCACCAAGCCCATCACACAAAGCATTATGATTGGCCGCCCCAACATTTGAACACCGTTACTTGTAAAATACAGGGGTTGACCAACGTTTCTTCCGGGCTCGGGTCAGGAACCAACTGTTCAACTGAATTCCTATCAGGGACATCAAGGTAATTTATTGAATCCAATGTGCAGTCCACGCTGGCATTGACAAGTGGTAGGCATTGATCCACCTCACAAAAAAGCTCACACCCACCGTTGCTGGCACGGCAGAGAGAGCCTGCCAGAGGGTAGAAGTGGTGGAGGGCGGTGGAGTTGGCTGAGGAGATGACCTGGCTCCTGGCGTGCTGGTAATAAAGAATACATTTCTTAATAATTTCTTTATCCCTAGACATTTTTAAATAGCTGTTGAGGAATGGTTGTGTAATGTGGTCAAGGTCAGAAACTGAGCGAAATTGTGAAGTTTCTAATCAAAATAGAATAAAATAGTTTTGCTTTTCTCATTCCAAATCGGGTCTGGATACTGGAAAACTAATCCAAACAAAGTCCAACTTGCTTTAGGTAAAGGGCTTTAGCCCATATCAGAGGTTCGTGTCAATCAGAAGAAACGGTAACTTAAAACGCTTCGTATTCACTGCCTCAGTCCCGCTTCTTCAACTTCAGAGCTATAAATACGGAGCACATTTGAACAGAAAACTCATCATCCAAAAACCTATAGTTTCTTCTCCTCCTCAAAGATTTCCTTGACCAATTTTCTTTCCTTCCAAACAGTCTCGTTTCTCACATTCTCTCACAAAGATTAAGGAGGCAAGTCTCCTCTCTTTCTCTCCCTAGCATTCAAGTCCTAAACCTTGTAAAATCAAAGATACCGAGTAACACCAACTGCAGGTTTTCTTTTTATACCTTTGATTGAAAATTTGAAACATCTATGGTTTTGAATTTTGAATTGATTTATTGAGCTTTTTTTTATTGTATCCGAGGATCGATTTGGAATTGACCTTCGATTTTTTTTTTTATTATATCAGATCGGTTTCGGTGATCGATTCTTTTGGCGAATTAACTCCCGGTTTTTGAATTTGTAACTGTGTTAGGCATTGGATCAGTTTGATTTCATCTTTAACTCTCTGTAATAATCACACGATTTCTTTGATGTGCATTGTCTTTATATTTCTTTCTACTGAATGTGCTTTCAGCTTTGTTGAAAGATTCTTTGCGTGTACTTCTTTGTTACTAATTTGATCTAGAAATTTTTGTTGATCAGGTTAGGTCTATTGAGTTGACAATCATGTTGTGTTCGAGTTTGATCCCTGATGTTTTACTAGTAAAGTGTTTTGGAGATATGCATATATTCGATACACATTGCTATTGCATGCATTAGAACTCGTGGTTGATATATTTCATATTCAATTTGATTTTGAAAGGGTGCATGTTGATGTTTTACATACCTGCTTTACATCGAATTATGAAATATGCTATCTGATGTGAATAAGCAAAGGAACCTCATCGGTAATGCATTACTCCATAAACACTAAGCATTTGGTTTGCTAACATCTGATGAGCGACATCACATGATTCAAATTTGGTCCACTACTCCATGACCTAATGGGTAGTCCATTGATCCGGTCGATTGGTAATCTGATGAGCAGCATCACATGATTCAAATTTGTTCGATTCGGTTTTCTAACATGTGACTTTTAAGCTCATTGATATTGTACTTACCTATAGGAACTGGATCAGTATTATTCGCCACAGGCATTTGGAGGAACTTGTTGTCACTTGTCGCTTTTTTTCTCATTATATTTGCACTTGTCACTGTTGCTTTGATCCTTGAGTCTTCAATATGTTGCTGGAACACCATTTTATTTTCCTTTTATTCCTATTGTAATTAATAGTGACAGTCTTTTGGATGGCTGCAGTTGAGAATAAGTTTTATTTATGTTGCCTGCAGATGGCAGAGCCAGAGAAGACAAGTTCTTCAGCTGTTGATTCAAAAGCAAAGGAGAAAAGATCAGTACTAGGTATTCCTGTGGCTGTCCTTACGCGTGGCATGTATTAAGAAATTCAACTTAATGTTTTTTTTTCTGTACCCTTGTCCTGGAGAAGATAGTAGCATGATAAAATTAGGGTCATCTTCTAATTTTACATTCCAACTCCCAACTAATTGGCAATGTCTTGACCCTAGTGGTTGTGCTAGAAAGTTCTAGTATCTATAAGAAAGACGTAAAAAAATGCTTTAGACAAAAACGCAAAATGCACAGTAGGTTGCAGCTATATAGTGGATGTCCTTAATAAAGACACTGTTAGAAACAATATCAGCATCTTGTAATCTCATTTTGGAGTTGGCTAACCCTTAACCTTTTGTGATTGATTACTCTGGAAATCTCTAGGTGTTCGCTAGAATAGAAATGATTTGTCAATCAATTCTAAAGTCTGAGGATGATGGAAGTAATCTTTCTAGTGTTAGCTGTTTCAAAATTGAAATGAATTATGTACTGAGATCCTATATTCCACTCAAAACAGATGAGGAAATTGGAAGGGACTTCCTTAGCTCCTGGAAGTCTATGACGGTGACACAAGACGATGCTCTGGATTTTAGCTTTGAGACAATCTCAAAGGGCAAGAAAAAGCCATTTAACTTTGACAAGCTGTAAGTGCTGCCAATTCTTGGAGCTTTTAGTTTGCTATTGTAAAATGAGGGTCTCATTGTATCATATCAGAACCTAGCTTGGTTGGTCTCTTCCACGTATCATATCAGAACCTAGCTTGGTTGGTCTCATTCTGTTTCTTTTTATAGTGACTTCACTTTACCCTCGTTTTTGGTACACCATGTGTTCTTCAGTATAGATTCAACAATGTGCTTTATGCCATGCAACTTACTTTTAGGAGTAGGATAAAAAATTGAGATATGTATGAACCGTCCACTGCTATTTAAACTCTTATGAAGACATATTTTCTCCTCAGGGACATGGATTTTAATCTGGATGGTGATTTTGAAAAGTTATCATCATTCAAAATGGACATGCCCGATCTTGACTTCTCATCACCCTCCAAACAAAATGCAAAACCTAAGGAAAAATCTAAAGAGGAAACTAACAGCAGGAAGAAACAAGTGAAAAGAGATCGCTTTAGCTTCTCTTTTGATTTTAATGAGTGAGTGGAAAGCTTTTATGTTGAATCATCGCATTGTTTTAGCTTTCACTGTAAAATCTTTTATTAGCCATATAAATCAACTTCACATTCCAATTTTTTATTAGTTAGCTTGCATCTCTTGTCCACTGCAGGTTGGATGGTTTTGATTTTGATTCAAGCCCAACGAAAGAAGAGAAGACTTGTAAGAAAAGCCAGGACAGCGAAGCAGTTGCTTCTGAGAGTAGTGAAGTTCCTAAAATTGACCGGGCACTTGAGGATGATTGCATAACTGCAAAACTTCCAGCATCAAAGGATGGAACCAATTCAAAGGGTGAGACATCCAAAGGTGGGGTAGAGGCTTGCAATTCCGTAGATGATTCCTGTCCTTCAAAAGCAGTTCCTATTCAGAGGCTTGTGCCTGGAAATTTGGTTTCAGCACAAGGTTCAAGAATTTCTCCAGAGAAAACAGGGGATTCAAATGCCAAAGAAACATATAAATCAAGTCCCTTGTCAGAGAGGGCAGTTTCCTCAGAACTCTATGATCAGAAGTTCTTAAAAAGTTCACCCATGGATTCCCTCATTGGGAAGAATTCAAACCAAGAAACTGTTTCCTATATGCAGGCAGAAGTTTGTTCACAGGGAAGAAGAATAAATACCAGTTTAGCAGCAGAACACAATGTTTGTGACCAAATGATAACCGATGAGGTGTCCATTCATGAAAAATTGCACTGGAAGAACTCATTTGCGCTATCAGATAGTGATAGAGATGACAGAAAAGGGGCAGGTGGCAATATCCTTAAAGAAAGAGACGATGGTCGATTGGCGAAAGGTGGTATAATTCTGAAAGATATTTCCACTGCAAGTTTATCAAGAGAAATAGACCACACTGAAGCCAAGGAGGATATGCAGAATCCAACTCCCGAACTTCCTTTGGTTTCATCGGACAGGTCAGATAATCCACAAATCTTTTATAATGTGCCATCAATGCTTAATTATTGAAATGTTCTTTTGGCCACAAGATAGGAAAAGTATTGAAATGTTCTAATCATTGATTTTGTAGATGAATTATTGAATGAGAGAAATAGCTGATGATAAGTTAAATCCCATGTTATTAGTTATAGGTTTGAAGATAAGAAAGAAATAAAACTCCTGCTACTGAACTGCTTAAACGACACTGATCAACAAAGTGCTTGCTATTTTATGCTAACATGTTGCTATTACCTTTGATGCTAAGCATTATATGCAAGTTTCATATTGCTGCTAACTTTGATTTACTAGAAGCAGTGAACCAACAGTCACTGATGTGACAGCAAGAAAAGACAAAGAAGCTGGGGCTATTTGCTCGAGGTTTTTTAGAAGATCAGAAGAAACCAAATCTCAATTGCATCAACCATCACCAACTGGAAAAGAGGTTTCATCATTTAGCAGAAAAAAGATAGGTGACATGCATTTTTGTTCCTCAAATAAGAAAAGGTGTGCAATGCTTTCTCTAACAACTGTAATAGTGCTGTTCCAAGATAGATAGACTCTTTATACTCTTTTCATCTTCGACAGGGAGGATACTGATGGTAGCGAAGCACAAAATGGAAGAAAATTGGTTGGTTATTCAAAATTAAGTACCCAGGAATTGACAAAAGGGAGGCCTGTTTTGCTTCTAAGTGAAAAAAATGTTGGAAGTTCTAGTGATATCAGGTGAAAAATTAGTAAATTTCTGTAACAGTGTTATGAAATTTGCTAGTCCGTTTTGAGATGTGATTAGAAATTTTAACTTTAGAAAAAATAAATATGTAATATTTCACTTCTTATATGATATTATCTATGCAATGTTTAACAGGGATGGTTTCGATGCTGATGCTGTAGAAAATGGTGGCAGCAAATTAATTGGTAAATCAAGTGCGCAAGATACAGCAGCTGCTAAAGGAGAGCCTGCCCTTTTAAAAAGTGAAAAGAATGTTAGGTGAGGCATCATATTTGAGCTTATATTTATATTTGTCTGTCAATCTTAACTCCACAAACATGATTTTCTCATGCAATTTTTAGAATAAGCAAAGTAAGCACGGGTATACCTGGCATTTAACTCTGATACTTGGTCAAAGCTTCATCATTGTGTAAGTGAAAGGTCAAGATGTTCTTGTAACGCATCCAATTGGGGATTCTCATTCCTTGGCATGTTTCATTTATTCATAAATTATCATGGACAACTCACTTTATAAATGAATATCAAAATTACTCAGATGAGCTTTGATTTAGTTATTGATTTTTTTCCTCTTTTCAAAGATTATCTTCTTTCTTTGGGATATATATTGCTAACATTTCTTAAAACTTCTATACTTTTCTACTGTTTCTTGTTTTATCTTGTGAGTCTTTTATTTGCATAATTGTGAATTTTCGATAATTTGATCTTCATCTTCCATTAAAATGTTAAAACTTAATGTATATCATTTAGTGCCTTTAATCTTTCCATTGCTTAATCTGCTCATAATTTCTTTGGAACCTTTAGCAAATTGTTGACTAAGCTTTGCAAGCTTGTGTGGATTACTTGCAGTTTGCAAGCTAATCCTCCTAACTATGCTGAGAAGACAACTGAATGTGGTAGCCAGACATCCGTAAATCCCAAACCTCAGGTTCCAAAAATAGAATCCATTCAGAACTCAAAATTTCTTTCAGAAGTACTTAAAATTGCCAAGAAAGCACCTGGTCTCTCTAGCTATAAAAGCACAAGGTATGATGCTGATATAGCATCTCAATCTTCTTCAAGGCCTTTATATGAGGGCATGCTCTCTTAAATTTTCGTAATAAAGGCCGCCCATTCCTAATGTAGGACGATAGGACCAAACAAGGATAAAAAAAGCTCTAAGAGGGAAACCAATTCATTGAGAAACTTGGAGCAAAACAAGGATACGCCAGGAAATACATCTAAGATTGTCCTTCCCGTTGGAAATGCTGAGAAACTAACACCAAAGCTCCCATCCTTGAAGCGGAAAACATTTGAGGTCCCCTTTTATCTTTTGGATATGAGTTACTGCTTTCAATGTGCTATTATCTTTTATCTTTTTCATTAAAAAAATGCGGAATTATCTTTAAATACAATGTTATTACAATGGGTATTCTGTTCAAGCAGCTGTAAAGTGTGTGTTCATGTAATTAATATCATGTGCCACTAACATTTGTTCAAAGCCATTCCATAGGAATCAAAGGGAGACTTATTGGTGTTGAAACCCCTCAAAAGGCTTTCGCAATCAATCAGTGAAAGCAGGTGTTATTACTTTTGAACTCTACACATGACATGTTGTAACCAATTGCAGGCCTCTTCGCTAGAATAACAGGTGATTTTTTTAAACTAAATAAAACTGCAGGAATTTTAAAGAATCTTCTGAAAGTGTTGCAGATAAAGAGGTATCTTACCAACCAAACTCATACATCTCTGCATGAACAAAGGCAGGAAATCCTTGTGCAAATCAGTTGTATGTGCTACATTCTGACTTTAATTACTTCAAACATTTATGCTAGGTTCAAAATCAGCAGATTCACATGGAGGATTTAACAAAGGATATTCTCTGTGACCATCTAACCTCTGGATCTGAAGTTCCTCAGGAGGTGAATACGGCAGAACTGGAATTTCCTTCAGTCATGGAAACTGATGGAAACGTGGAAAAGGCTGAAGCTTATGGAAAGGAGCTTGAAGATGTAAGTAAAACAAATCAAATAAAGTGTGATGCTTTGAAGTTCAGATTGTCACTTACCTATTTCACTTCAAAAGAAAAAAAATCAGTAATATTTATACAGTTTGAGTGAATTTAAATTTGATTTATAGTCCATTTAAGATATGAAAAGTTGAAAACTATCTGTGCACCAGAGGCGGATGTTTGGTAAATGTTCTGTTTTCTTTGCAGATATGCAGCATGCTAAAAAAGAAACATGCGGAAGCCAAAGAAATATTGGTTCGAGCTGTCGTGAACAACAACAATTTACTGATGCTTAACCTTCCCATCTTTAAAGAGAAGATATCCTTTACATTTTGTACTACTATTTCTTGTCATAAAACTTTCCGTTCTAACTTACATTGCACATTCCTTCACGATAAAAAAAACGTTCGTATGGTTCAGAAATTTGCTGAACTATTGATATCCAAGGAAATGCCAACTTGATCATTAGCGAAGACGGCGCATATATAAGGTCTCTCTCTCTTTCTCTCATACATAGAGACATGTAATTTGACTTCTTCCCCATTTTAGTTGATAAGTTCTTGTTCCATGCGAATCTCAGGATTAGGATGCATGTTCTCCGTTCCCGGGAAGTTAGGACCGATGGCTCTTTCACATGCAGAGTTAAACAACATGGTTAGAAACTTTGCAGTATAAATGGTGATTGCATACAGTTGTGTTTTCCAGCTCTCTTCTTGCATTTATCTCATTGCTTACTCCTGCTTAACTCTTGACTCATTGAAAGCTGGTACTTGAACCAAATCTTTTATGATGCAATAAGTTGGTACTAAACAACGATCAACTTCCTTAAAAATCATCTAGATAGTTGAAAATGATCTACAATTTACATAATTTCTCCTCATTTTCATTGGTTGTAATATCTTGAAGGCAAGAACCCTAAATAAACATTCGAAATTCTTGTCCAACCAATGATTTATTAGCAGGCATAGAGAATTGAAGACTCCAAAAGCCCCAAACCCTGCCTTTAATTGTGTAAAACACTGCAAAAGTACGGAGTTGAATTTTCAGTCATAAAATAAATTTAATTAACATATTCATATTTTATGTATTATAATAAAAAATTTTAAAATTTAAATACAAATTAAATATTTTATTATAATTTAAAATCTTTCGTAACATTAACTCAAGTAAAATTTTAGTTTTCCCTCTCCGTGCCCCAATTTGTACAGCAGCAAAAATGTGCGCCTTCTCCATCCAGCATGCTTTGACCTTCAGATTCATTCAAACCTATAAAAAAAAAGCATAAAAAATGTTTCCGCCTTCACCTTCCCCCCATAGAATCAAAATTAAAAAAAAAAAAAAAAATCATCCCAAACCAAAACCATTTTTTTCTCCCTTCCAAAATTCCCTCCATGAAACTTAAAGTCTAAACTAAAACAAATCTAAACACCCGAAAACAACTTGAATTGAAATCTTTCCCTTCCTCCCCTCCAAAACCCACCATTACTTATGTCTCCTCTTCCTCTCCTCCGCATCATCAGTGCCTCCCATCCTTTCTTTCCTCCTCCTTTCTCTCAATCAAAACAAAATGGCTGTTCTCTCCCTTTGTGAAAATGACAAGAAAGAGAACATCCCTCCTTTCTCCTCCAAAAAGCCTGTATCTGTTCTCACAAAATCTTCACCTCCCACCAGTCAGAAAGGAAGAATAAGGAAACCCCTTGAAGACATTACCAGTCTCGTTGTTCCACAAATCTATCCAACTCTGGATCAATCCAACACAACACTTCCGGTTTCTTCCCAATCTTTGGTTTACCAACCGAAATGCAGAAAGAGGAGACCTGAAGATGGACTCGAGTCAATCTCCAAGAAAACTCAATTGGTGTATATGAGTACAAAATTCAGATAGTTTAAACATCAAACCCACAGTGCAGAGGGGTGGTTCTTTTGTCAACCACTCTAAATCTGCTGATTGAAAATTTTCTTTCATTTGTGAGTGTTAAAGCACTTTAAATTATACGTTTACTCAAAGATTTCATGTTATGGTATGTCTCAAAATCAAAATACTATGACCTTTATATTATACTAATAAAATCATTGGATTTTCCCCTCTTTCATGTTTTAGAATCTGCTGAGTGATTGGATATTTGGATTGACAGCGCAACAAATTACTTTAAATTAGCTAACGGAGTTGGAGGAACAAACATTTGGATCCTATTTAAATTTGCTTCAGATAAATGTATATATTAATCTAAGCCTAATCTGGCCAAAAATAAAGCTAAGCCTCAAAAGAACTCCTAGTAAGTACTGTCAGTGTCTGTCTCTGTGCTCTTTTCAGGTTTATTGCTTGTATTTTATCCTATCCACGATTAGAAAATAGACTTGTTTTTTCGCAATCAGGTTATCAGACAAATGTGATCATTTTCATAACCTAATGCAAACTTATCTCTTCTATGTTCATGGGTTGGTGGTCCAATAAAACCCGTAAGCTTGGCTTGTTTTGGAATGGGCTTGAAAATTTGTGAATCTATGATTTTTCAAACCCAAATTAGGGCCTAGCCTAAATTAATAGTACTGGTTTATTAGTACATTTTATTTAAGACTTTACCATATTCAAACCCAACTTGGGCCTAGTGAAATCTGAGTATGTGGGTGGTTTAGCCTTGTTTTTAAGATTTGGATATGAAGTTAAGTTCAACCAATGGACATGTCTTTGGGGAGCCAATATTTTGGCCCTTAAGACTGACAGAAATAAAGAAAAACAAATAAACAATTCAGAGAAGTGATTGAGCATCTTTCCAATGGTTATCAGTATCACATCTTTACACTTTCGTATCTTTAGGAATAAAAGAGTGACTCTATACATAATTTTTAATTTGATCAAATCTCAAAGAAATACTATCTGATCTATTCTCCAATAAAGTCCATCGTGAACGGAACAAACTTGGCCTACCTTAACATCAGTTGACTGTTAGTTTCACAAGGTTTTTCAACCTATGAATTGATGGATCTTCATAATCATTTCCCATAGCAAGAGCATAATGATGAAGAACTCAAGAATTCAAGCAAAGCAAAAATGGTTTTGTCAGCAGACCACTTTGATTTAGTGGATTTGACATGTGTTTTAAGGTTGTAATAATAAAAAAAAATCTTAGATGAGATAAGATCGATTCCTAATAAAGACAAAATTAATTATTATTTCCGTTCGTGCCATTATTTTTAACTCTGCTTGAGTCTTTAAGAGAAGTCGAGAAGACGTGACTCTTCCATGCTCAAAAGTGGATAATGAGAAAAGTTGAATTTGAGGAAGGCTAGTCAGCGGCCGGCTTTTTTTGAATGCGTGAATCAAAGTCCTCCAACGCTGAAAATTACATGTACCATAGACATTTATACATCAATCTGCGAATATGAATCAGGGGTCAACTACACTTAATGATAATCATTTCATGCTTTTGTGGGTCTTTTTCATTGGTATTGTCATGGAGAGTAACGTTTCTGTGGCCTATATATATACTTCCTATTCAAGCATGGATCCGTACAACAAGACTGCAGTATCTAAAACCACTACAAGAAAATGGCTTGTTGGCGGTTTCTTGCATGCCTGATACTGATATTGTATTCAGTTTCAAGGTCTGAATGTCGCCTTCTAAATCAAAAATTTGAGGGGGAAAATCCAACCAGATCTTTTAGAATCCTGTCCCTTGCTACTAGGTCAGGAAGGTGTACCGGTTTAATATAGAGATCAGAGATGAGTACACAAACAAAAACTTGTACGAGTCAAAGCGTCCAAGTCCTGGGGATCCGGATCCGAAACATCACTGATTTGCAAATCAATAGCAATGAGTTTCATGAGAGCCAGATACAGTTATCAGCATATATCAGGCCAAAATGCAGCTAGTATCTTATGATGAAAGAAATAAATTTGTCATCAGAACTGGTTGTACTAACAAAATATGTTGCATGCAATGACAAATACAACTATGAAGTAATGAGATCGATGCATCTGGTTTATGTTGTTCGAATACAATTCGGGTAAGATCTTTGGTTTACATTCTATCTATTTGATATAAATAGTATAGTTTTAAGGATGTGCATGATGATTTAGAGAAAAACTTTTAACTTGGACAGAAAAAATTGACCCCGGCCCAAAGTGAATTTCTTTGATTTGGCAATCACGCACAAGGAAAGCTAAATCTGGGTGTTTGTGCACCTGGATTATACATTACGCACATTTATCATATGTTCGATCGCACTTCTAAATGATCCTTTTATAGTAAAGTGATTAAGTTTTCTCCTCTTCCATATGATTTTCCAAATCTGCTCAGTGATTGTATTGATGGCTCAAATACTTTGATCGATGAATAAAATAAAAAGTTTGGGATAAGATACAAATTAATTAAGTTGGCTTCAGAAGCCAAAAAATGCTACCACTCTGCTTCTTTCAGATCTGTTCACCCACAATCAGAAAATAGACTTCAATTTAATTCAAATTTATTGGTGGGGAGCCTGTGTTTTGGCCCCTGCAAAAGACAGAATGCAGGAAGAAAAAAAAGGAAAACACCAGAGTGGATCTATTCATATTGTATAATATCACAATGTAAACTTACCAAAGCAAAACTATCTGATCTCAGAATAAGATGAAATGGACCAAACTTGGCCTAAATGAGTTGACTTAGTTTTACAATAATTTTCAACCTATGACGAACTTGGTTATAGAGCACTAAAGAATCGACCAAGGTGAAAGATTATTTTTTCAACACACCACTTTGATGTAGTGGGTTTGTCTAAAAGCTTCTCCGAACTTGAAAGACGTGACTCTTCGATATTCCCCATTGGATAAGGAGAAAAGCTAACCTACTCGGCATTCTCAAATGCCTAGAAGATTTAGTCTCACAGTAATCAAAGACAGATTGAACCATACAGAAATGCTGAAAATTTATATGCACCACACAAATTTGCAACAATCTGCGAGTATGAATCAAGCATATTGGATGCTTTTGGAGGTTCATTTCTCCAATTTGATTGGTTAATTAAAAGTAACATTTCTCGGGTCTATATATACCACCTCTTCCAATCTTGGACCTGCACAAGATAAAGACCACATATGGCTAGCCTGCGACTTTGTGCATGCATGATACTGATATTGTATGCAGTTTCATGGTCTGAAAGTCGCCTTCTTAATCCATACGCTGAGGGAAGGAACCCAACTAGGTCTTTTCGAGCATTGTCCATTACTGCTGGTTCAGGGAAAGTGTATCAGTTTAGCATTCCACTCAGAGATGAATACTCGAAGAAGAACCTGCACGAGTCAAAACGTCTGAGTCCTGGAGGTCCGGATCCAAAACACCACTGATCAGCAAATTGTTAGTAGTGGAGATTTTCATAGTGCTAGATATAGCACTTATCAGAATCATGGCACAAAATAGCTAGTGCTGTACCTGATGATAGGAATTAAATTAATTGTCAAATGCAATAAGTGCCAAATTAATATGTTGTATCTATTCAATTTTTATTGAATAGAATTTGTGTAATAGATTATCTCTGAATAACTAATTGTTCAATTATTAAGAATATGCAATGGTTTATGAAATTTAGCACTCCTGTTCTTGGCAGTCTCTGTTAGTAGTATTCTCACTCTCTTGAAGGACTCCTGCTCCTCTTTTTGTCAAATTTCCTGGAAAATGGAATGCTTACATAAATTTGTTTGAGAGAGAAGTTTTCTCCCCAATGTTAACTTCTTTAGTTTGGCAAATGTTCTCTTGCACCTTTATCAATATGTATATGTTCACTTCTGCACAATGGAGATTGAGTGCCATCAGTGAGCTCATATTGAATTTCTTTTGCAGTTCTTTTAAGTGTAAAGCAAGTTTGCCAGAGAAAGTGCCAGGGACAAATTTAATGTTAAACTTTTTACTCTTTCTGGTTCAATTCTGTTCCCTCGTAGATTAATGTTCTGATCAAATTGCAAAGGTTTTTATTTTGGATATGATTATATAAGGAATGAAATTTTGTTGAATTTTAAAACTGTTCTCATAAATCAATTTGGTGTCCAAAAGATTTTCTGAAAATCAATTCCTGTCCTCTTTCATACATATCCACTAGTGATCTGGTTGTTCCACTCTGTTGAGGTTGGATTAGGTCATGTCACATCAGAAATCCAGCTATGCAGTTTATAACTTAATACTTAAAACGATTTCCAAGTGCAATAATTACCTAATAATTAAACCACAAAGTACAACCAGAAAATTTGTTAGGTCTTTTAGCTTAGTTTAGCTTTACAATGCAACATTCAATTAGCAACTCTCACAAGAATAGGGTTTTTCATTTTTTTTTTTGGTCTGCATATAAGCTAGATAGATGGCCAGAGGTGGTTGAGAAGGATTTGAATAGTGAATACTCTAACCAGCTTACAGATCATACTTCATAATGTTACGAGAAAATGAAGAGATATAAAGCTTGATTGAACGTGGAAAAGAAAAGAGAGAGGTTGGAGCAACTCAACATTGAATGGAGAAGCCTTTCTATAGTGTACTATTTTTTCTTTTTCCACTCTAATGATGATGGGAAGAAAAGTAGCCATTTAAAATGGTAGACCTTTGCTGCCTTTTCAAACCAAGAAAGGTGATGTCATCTCAATCAATAATATGCGTAGAGATATATATTTTATTCGTTCATAACAGCTCATTGGTCAAGGCCAACTAATTTAGGTAAATGAGGGTCTGTCAAATAATTTTATCCATAAACATGATGGAATAATATAAAAAATAAAATTAATATAAATTATATATAAATTTAATAAAATTCAAAAAATATATTCATATTTAACATGTTAATATAAATTATAACATGATAATTTTTATATTTAATAAAAAATAAATATACAAATTACTAAACCTAAATGAAAGTAACATTTTATAAACAATTGTGATTTAGAAAATCCACATACTATAAGTGAAGGTCATTAATATGTATATATATATATATAAATTAGAATATATAAACAATTTTAAAAATAAATTTTTTTTTAAATATCTAGGAATTCAGTCATCTTAATTTCAATAAACGATTATCAATAAAATTCAAACTCAAGACCTCTTCATCGAAGAGAATAACATTAACTAATTAAACTAACAACTTATTAATGTTCTAAAAGTAAGTTATAACTATGATCAAGTTAATAAAGTTTATTTATTATTTTATAAATATAATGTAAATAATTATTTATAAATTCTTAAATCTTTTTACGAAATTAAAAAAAAAACGATCATCATCAACAAATTAAATAATAATTCATTAAACTAATGCCTTTAATATATATGGATAAACTAAATTTCATGGGGTTTAAATATTTCATAAGATTATCTGCCATTGATTTTAGTGTGAAATAACATTAAATTTTTTGGTTTGATAATTTTTGTATTTAATTTCTTCTTTTGAAAGCATACACGTGGGGGATATATATTTTTTTGCCAGGACAAGTTGGGGATTGTTTAATTATAATTATAATTTATTTATACGATTAATTTTGTAAAATAAATTTAAACAATATTCCACATTTTCAGGGGTTCCCTTGAAAGATCTAATCCTGAATAACGCATCTCTTTCATGCCCTCTACAATGAAAAAGATTTCAATAAGAAACACAAATACATATTATTTTCTTTTGATTTTCTTTGGCAGAAATTAAAAATAAATAAATAAATAAACCCTGAAAGAGCTCTTTCCGTTGCCAATTCGACATTAACTAAATTCTAGTATTCCCTCATTGTATGCCAATGTCCATTAGCCAATTAGGATTTAGGAACACAAAAAAAAAATGGAGTTCGAAGTTCATTTCATACTTTGCTCATAAGTCATTAACTTCAGTTTGTCTCGAGATCATTGATCAGAATCATGGTAAACCCTGCCTGTTGGTTACAATTTAGTCTCCCTTGAAAGCAAATTTAGTAAACGATGGTTCATAATTCTCAAGCTAATTATCAAATATGGTTTCCAATGACCCATTCATATTTAGGATCATTAATTATTCATCCTTCCAACAATGCTTGTTGGGCATCTTAATTTGTCTAAATAAACATTTGAAAAGTTGACCTGTTTTGAGAAGATTATTGTTTTCTGCACAATCAACAACCAAGTTCAGCTATCTAATATGCTTTCAATCTTCTAGAGAAGAGCATATGAAGTACTCATTATCTATGAGGAAGAGGGACGGCATCGCCGGCCCACTACATTGCTCAGTGGATTCATCCTAAGTTCACAATTGAATATATATTGAAGAGAGAATGAAAAGCATCTAGGGAAAAAAAAAGGTGTTGGAGTTCCACAAAGAATACCGAATGCAGACAACAGAAAATTGGAAGTTTCTTAAACAGTGGTACAAAAAATATGTTTAAGTGCGGATGGGACTTAGGGGTGCTCTAGAAGAAGCCAAATGTCAGTATGTCAAGCCAATCAGAGAATGAGAAATTTCATATGGAGCTGAGAGCTCCTCCAATTCAAGGGCACTTTGCCATCAGCATTTCCTGCCTCTAACCACATGATTCGCATGTTGACATTCATCACCTGCAACAAAAAAGTTCAATGGAAAGAAAAGATTGGATATTGAGAAGCTTTTAGTTCTTGCACCTTCATTCGATCAATCATAAGTTTTTTCTCTTGCTGACAAAATTTGTTCCACCTATATGGTTCTTCTGTGGTCGGAATTGTTTTATATGATTAACGAAAGGGATCGTTAGAGTAAATAGGAAAATGAGAAACGAACAAATAACAACAAAACAGTCCCATTATGTTCTCAGGGCCCATTTCACCCACTTCAATTAAAAAACAAAATGTGATAGTTTTTAACTATGGAATCCTCGGCTCGAATTCCTGCAAGACCAACATAACTAGAGCTGTATTCTCTTTCTTTGGAGGAGGGCATGTGGCTAAAGTGTTGTAGTACTATAGTTTTTTTAATAAAGAGGGCATGTGGCCCTCTCTGAGATAGTGGAGGGAAAAAGGACCTCTTTAACTTGTTTAAGTCATTAGCTTCCAAACATAAAAAGGTATTGCTTTGATCATGAAGCTTAAAGTGCACAGAAAGAAAATCTGTTAGCTCCTTTAATATATAGATTAGAAAACACCACCGAAACTAGCTTTAATAACTGATAACCACTATTTACTGGTGCTCAACGCCTCGATTAATTGGGATCTTGAAGTGACCATGATCCATGGAAAGATAAACAAGACTATAATATCCTGCTGTATATCCTATTAGTTGGGTTGGATTCCTCTTCACTGCTGAAATCTTCAGAGTGATATTATAAAATGAAGCATTGATACCTCAGGAAAGGAGAGTTATATGTTCATTTCCGATTTCAATTCAGAAAAAAAAAGGTACCAGGAACCTTTATCATACATTGTTGAGTTCTTGTCAATCATAGAATTAATTTCAAAGTATAAGGCTTGTAAAATCCCATCGTCAACACCTCCAAAGCTGAATCAGAGGTCTCAATTTATCTAAAGCAACGAAAACTTGTCTCTCTTCCTCCTTCCCTTCTGTAAACGAAAAACCGTCCTTCTTCCCTTTAGAAAAAAATGGATAATTCATGCTTGAAGTACCTTTATAAACAGCTAAGCTACTTTGAAAGTCAAAATGAATAGAAAAAGCAACTATATATGCTTGCTCTAGCATTGAAGCAAAACTCCCCTTTGGCACTTTTTAACTCGTAAGCAGATTAAAGTATAGGTTTTTCTGCACCAAGTAGTATGTATGCATCTGCCTGGGTGGAAGAGAAGAACTTTATTTCTCTTCTCTCACGATCCTTCGTTCAACCTTACAATACGATTGGAGGGGACATCAAAACTCTGATTCTTTTTTTTCTTTCTGATACAAGAGGGGAGCTCCAAGAATTTGAATCTAGAATTTTTATTCAAACTCCCACCATCCAACCATTTAATGCATAAAGTAAGCTATAACAGCCCTGAGGTCTACTTATATGCAAATTATTATTAATGCATAAAGTAAACAGCCCGGGTCAAGTTAATGATCTGAAGCCTGTGTTTAATCTGTTCCAATCTTTGTTGTGTCATCAATGACAGCAAAATAGAAAGATGGTGATGTTGATCTTATCTTGCATTGCAAATCAGACAGAAAGATGGTAAAATTAAAGGCAAAATCCTTGATTTTCCAAAAGGATGTTCTCTCTATTAATTTAAGGCCTGGCTTATCCTTGTGAGGTCCTTACCAATAAAGATAAACAGGTGGCAGATGAAGGGCTTTCTACTTTTAACTCAACGAGTTGGTTTAATGTAATGTTTTTCTCAAATTTTTATTATCAAAACTGTCACAGGTCGGTTTGGTTTATCCTCTTATCCTCTATGGCATACGAATGGCAATGCCTCACACTGACGTATTCTTGAGTTATCCAAGTGTGAAGTTGTGAATCTTATAAATGATCAACCAGTATCAGTAATAGGCTAAAAGGAGTATAATACTCCACAAACTCACAATAATAGATGTTGGCTTGGGGCTGTTTGACGTCTTATTGGCAAAAGCTTTGTCAGAATGATCTCAGGCCAAACCTTTGTATTTTTACATTAGTTCTGCCAACGGGAAAAACGGTCTTTCCGTGTCAGATTACAATTTACAGTCTAGCGATTGATTTAAAATTCCTCATTCACTTTGTAAAAAGGTTGATTACGAAGTATATAAATATGCAAAGCCTCTCAACTACCATGTCAAAGCACAAGGTTTTCACTTAATCACCTTACCACAATGTCTGTCTCTAGGTATCTGGTATGCCTTACCTTGGTCTTACTACTTTTGTCTGCAGGCTCAGAGAGTCGCCCTCTGATAGAGAAGAGGAATCTAAGCCAAACTATGAAGGCCTTGAGACGGTGCCTGAACAAAGAAGCTACGAAATACCAGTATGAACATGCGGATAGAACAAGTCCCAGCGGACCTGACCAACATCATCACTTCATCAATAACCAGTATATATTTTTGTAGTGGGAGGTGGTATCTTCTCTAACGGGTACAACCGAACCCACATCTTCTTCTTCTTCTTCTTAAAGTGGACTTTACGTTGTTGATATATAACTCCTTCTTTCTCTCTCTTGAATATGGAGGAAAAAAGCATCAAAATGGATTTCACTTAAAAAGAAGGGACAAGACACCAATGTTACATATGAAAAATTATCTTCTCATGGGCCTTTTGTAGGTTTACATATGCTTGTATACTATCTTTGACAGAAGTAAATGAACGTTTCACTTTTCAATTTTTATGTTCTCATCAGCTATTCCGAATAATTTGCAGATAATACGAGTTTGATAAATCTATCTTCATCCTCAAGTGAGTATTTAATAGTTATAGATAATTCTTGTGCCTATAACTCCTTTAAAAGAATAAAAAATAAAAAATAAAATTTATCTTTTTACTTTTATCTTGTATATTTAAATAATTTTTTATAAACATATATAATATATTTTTTAATAAAATTATATTAATTTTAATTAATTTAAAATAATAATTTATATTATTTAAAAAAGTTTATTTACTAAATATATATAAAATATATGTAAAGTATGGATACATAATGAATGTTATATTATCTGTATTTATCTTTATACTCAATAAAAATTTAAAATCATACTCATCTCTATTTTTATATCCACAATATAATATCTATTTCCATCTTCATTTGAGTAAGAAATCGAATTTCTTGTTAAATATAAATAAGATTAGCATCCCTAACCTTAAGCAACCATTTAAGTTAAAAGTTCAAACTCCACATTCTCAATCTTCTGATTCTTGTTTAATATTGATTGCAGTATCCATCAGTTAAATTTTAATTAATAGCGGCCATACTTTTGTTTTTTTTTTTTAATTTAGAGTAGTCATACATTTCAAAGTGGAAAATGCATGCACAGGAGGAGATGTCTATCTTTCCTATAATCAAGCAGTTGAAAACCAATTGGATTTAGCAATGGATGATATACCATATAAATCAAGTTACATATAGCACTGACCTGATAATGACACGATATTTTCTTTAAGAATTCAAGGATTTCAAGCCTTCAGCCGTGTGTTAATTAGAAAGAACATACAGCATGCATGCACTGGCATCATACATCAGCATTCAGCAACTTTTCTTTTCTTTTTTTTTTGTGTTTTATTGGATGATTGAATTTATATATTCATTCATTCAACCCTATCAGTATCTTTACAAACAGTTTTATCTAATTACTAAATCATCAACTTCCTAGTGAACAAATTTCACAATTGACGTTCTGATCATTTGGTTATTACAAATGTTCCAAAGCAGATGCACCTCCTTAACTGCAACCCTCAACTTCGATGGTTCCAGCATTTTGATGTTGACATTAAGAAGTAGTTTAAGTGTTTAACAGGATTAAATGATACTGTTGCTTGCTGAGGCGAAGCAGTTTTCTATTCAAAATGAAAATGTATTTGCAATAAAATGGAGAGGACACTGATTGTGTTGCACCTGAAGCAATAATCACAATAATACAGAAGTAATAGACAACAATTAATAATAAAAAATACAGGAAAAATAAAGCACACCAAGATTTACGTGAAAAACTCTCCAGTGTAGAGGAAAAAAACCACGGACCACTAAAAAAATCTTCACTATCAAATAATAAGTATACAAAGTTCTTCTCTTGCTAAAACTAGATCTAATCAACAACTAGAGAAACAATTGGAGAAATTTCACCAAATAAGTGACTCAACAAATACACCTTGGATTTGTTCCTAGAGAGCTTTAAACCCGATCGTCACCGTTCAGAATGTAGAACTCTGAACCATAAACCTTCTGACAAGGTTTCAATTCAATCGGATCACGGATCGACTTCCGTTCAACTAACTCTCCCTTATCCTTTTTTTCTCTATTTTTTCTGGCTTTTCTTCTTTTCTTTACTTGGTTTTCGACACACACTTAAAACAACCCCACCTCTTTTTTATTAAGTAGCTAGGGCTCTGTGTAAAATGAAAGATCAAGGCCCATGGCCTTTACTTGGTCCAAAACCACTTACATGAGACTGGACCTCATTTTCCTAACAATTTCCCCCTCCAGCCTCATTGGAGGAGATTCATCACCATAGCAGTTTCATTTGGAACTTACCTTGGCCAGGAAACTCATTCCGGCCAAGTTACTGCAAAGCTCAAGCTTTTTCCTGAGAAGTATCTTAGTCAACATATCTGCTACATTCTTATCAGTATAGACTTTCTTCAACATCTGCTGTTCTTCAATACCTGAACGTAACCAATGCTATCTAACATCAATGTGCTTTGTTCTAGCATGGTACATGGTATTCTTACTCAAATCTAAAGCACTCTGGTTATCATAAAATATCACATACTCTTTCTGATTTAACCCCAATTCAAAAAAAAAATGTTAATCCAAAGCATTTCTTTACATGCTTCAGTTGTTGCAATATACCCAGCCTCTGTAGTTGACAAAGCAACACACTTCTGCAACTTAGATTGCCAAGATACAGCTCTTCCTGTAAAAGTGAACAAATACCTTGAAGTAGATTTTCTACCATCAAGATCGCCTGTCATGTCAGCATCCATAAACCCTTCTAGAATTGGTTGTGAAACTCCATAAGTCAAGCACATTTTTGAGCTACCCCTCAAATATCTAAAAATTCTTTTCACTGTTTCCCAGTGAATCTTCCCTGGATTAAAAAAAATTTGCTCACTACACCAACTGCATGAGCAATGTTAGGCCTTATACAAATCATAAGATACATTAAAGAACTGATTGTAGAAGAATAAGGAATACTAGACATAGCTAGTTGCTCTTTCTTAGACATTGGACAAGATTTCTTACTTAGATGAAAATGGTTGGCAAGCGAACTACTAACTGATTTAGCATGTTGCATATTGAATCTACCAAGCACTCGTTCAACATACTTTTCCTGTGACAACCATAACTTTTCAGATTTCTTATCCCGGATAATGTCTATACCAAAAATCTGCTTTGCTGGACCTAAATCCTTCATATCAAAAGACTTAGACAATTGTTCTTTCAACCTGCAAACCATACTAGCATCTTGTCCTACAGTCAACATATCATCAACATATAATAATAGGACATATTTTTCTTGTGACAACCATAGCTTTTCAGCTTTTCTATCCCGGATAATGTCCATACCAAAAATCTGTTTTGTTGGACCTAAATCCTTCATATCAAATGACTTAGACAATTATTCTTTCAACTTGTAAACTATACTAGCATATTGTCCTACAATCAACATATCATCAACATATAATAATAGGATAATGAAATTATCATTAGAGAATTGTTTAACATACACACAAGAATATGTTGCTGTTCTTTTTTAGCTATGACTCACCATAAAAGAATCAAACTTCTTACACCACTGTCACAGAGCTTTTTTCAAGCCATACAAGCTTTTTTTCAATTTACAAACTAAGTGCTCTTTTTCTTTCACTTCAAAACCCTCAGGCTAATTCATATAAATGTCCTCTTGTAAATCACCATGCAAAAATATAGTTTTAACATTAAGTTGCTCAAGCTCAAGATTCAAACTAGCTGTCAATCCCAATACCACTTGAATAGAACTCATCTTTACAACTGTAGCAAAAATCTCATCAAAATTGATGCCTGGTTTCTGAGAAAAACCTTTTACTATCAATCGAGCTTTGTACCTCACTAGTTTGTCACCATCCTTTTTCAACTTGAACACCCATTTATTCTTTAATGGCATCTTTCCTGTTGAAAGTTTAACAAAATCATAAGTACCATTCTTTCGTAATGACTCTATCTTTTTTTCATTACTTTTAATCAATGCTCTCTATCCGGAGTAACTTGCATATCTTGAAAGCTTTCTAACTCCCCTTCACTGGTAACTAAAATAAAATCTAAACTTGGATACCTGGTAGATTACCTGTGCTCTCTAGTAGATCTCCTGGGCTGAACTCTACATCATTTGATGCCGAAGGTAGCTCCCCCTGCTCAACACTTTCAGGTAGAGAGAATTGCTCCCCCTGCTCAAAACTAATAGCATCTGGCTCATCACCAACTGTGGTTGGCTCATTCATATCCCCAAGTTCTGTTTCTTGCTCATTTCTACCATCTGTGGCTCTTTTTTGTAGAATCCCTGTCGGTGTTGAAACATCACACTCAACAGTAACCCGTGTAGTCTTCTCATTTTTCTCAAAGTCTGTTATGGTTTTTTTTTCATGAAAGACCATATCTCTGCTTCTGATTGTCTTTCTCTTTACTGGATCCCATACCTTGTAGCTAAATTTTTCATCACCATATCCTACAAATACACACTATGTAACTTTACTGTCAAGCTTTGATATCTGCTCTTTCGGTATATGTATGAATGCTTTACACCCAAAAACTTTTAAGTGAGAGTATAAAGTATCTTTCCCTATCCACACTCTTTCTGGAATGTCAAAGCCCAAAGAAACTGATGGTGACCTGTTAAGTAAATAACAAGTTGTGTTGACTGCTTTACCCTAGAATGACTTTGGTAATTTTACCATCCTTAACATACATCTGACTTTTTTCACAATGGTGCGATTCATTCTTTCAGCTATACCATTATGCTGCGGTGTTTCAAGTTCTGTCATCTCATGCCTGATCTCATACTTTGAGCAATACTCTTCAAAGCCTTTAGATGTGTATTCTCCACCATTATCAGTTCGAATACACTTCAAGGGTAACCCTGTTATCCTTTCAACAATTGCATGAAATTTTTAAAAATATTACAATACCTGACTTTTGTATTTCAACATATACATCCAAGTCTTACGTGAAGCATCATCAATAAAAGTAACAAAATATCTGCTACCACCTAATGACTCAACATCAATGGGACCACGTACGTCAGAATAAATTAATTATAATATATTTTCTTTTCTCTGAGAACTTTTACGAAAAAAAACTCTATGATGCTTACCAAATAAACAATAATCACATGAATCGAGAGACATACCTTTGGTCAAGGGAATGAGAGACTGCCTTGCCAAAACCTGTAATCTTTTTTCACTTATGTGTGCCAGCCTCTTGTGCCACAAGTTTGCTGAAGCATCATTTTCAACGGTATTTACCTGGTTACCGTTCAATTGCATCCATATCTTATACATTGTACATTATAATTTTCTCCTTGTAACTATCATAGATCTTTTGAGAAGCTTTCACTGTCCATTCTTTTATCGGTTTTCATATCCCTCATTATCAACGACATTAATAGCAAGTAAGTTTATTCTCATATCTGAAATGTGTCTGACATCCTTCAAAGTCAACATGCAACTTGTACTAGTTTGTACAATAATATCACCAATCTCAATAATCTGTGACACACTCTTGTTTCCCATCTTGGTACAATCAAAGTCTCTTGCTTTGTAAGTTGTAAACAATTTTCTCTTAAGAACACAATGATATGCCGCTTCTGTGTCAACTATCCACTCAATGTCGGGATCACTAACATGATTACAATCACCATGTGTACAAATCAAAGTAACTGAATCACTATATGAATTCACTACTATAATATTACCATCATTTGAACTCTTGTCTTTCTCATCTTTTCGCTCTTGCTTCAAGATTCTACAGTTTCATTTTGTATGACCCGTCTTACCATAATAGAAACACTTCACTTTACCTCTAGACTTGGATCTATGTTTAGACTTATCACGACCTTTTGAGTCCTAACCTCTGTCGATGTTTCTACCCCTATTTTCTGTGACCAGAGCTTGATTTTCAAGGTCTACATCTTTTCACCTCGCTTTTTCATTAAGCATACTGTCATTTACCATCTCTAATGTCACCTTATAATTAGGAGCTGAATTAAGAATAGTCACAACTAGAGTATTTCAGCTGTCTGGCAATGAACCCAAAATAAATAACACATTCATTTCATCATCCATCTTAAGCTCCATAATAATCATCCGATTAAATATATCTTAAAAATCACTCAAGTGCTCTGTAACAGATCGTCCATCCCTGTACTATAAAGTTGCAAGCTTTTTAACAAGCATAACTTTATTCATACCTATTTTTCTCTCATATAATGCGATCAATTTTTTCTAAACAATGTGAGCATCTGACTCCTACGCTACATGATGGAATACGCTGATATCAACCTATTTTTTTATTGTAGCCAGCGTCTTTCTACCTAGCTTCTTCCAGCTTTCATCTTTCATATCTGTTGGTTTAGCCGAATCACTCAATACTAGCTCATATAAATCTTTGCAGTATAGATGATCCTCCATCATAGGCTTTCAAATTGAATAATTTGATGCTGTCAATTTTATCATGAAACCTGTATCACCTTCCATAATCTCAAACAGAATTTACTTTTATCCTGGGTTGCTTTTGTATCGATGTCTCAAAATAACACTCGCTCTGATACCACTTGTTGCGCCTGATGCAATAATCACAATAATACAGAAGCAATAGATAAAAATCAATTATAAAAGACGCAGAAAAAATAAAGCACACCAAGATTTACATGAAAAACCCTCAATGTAGAGGGAAAAAACCACGGACCACTAGAAAAATCTTCACTATCAAATAATAGGTATACAAAGTTCTTCTATAGCTAAAACTAGAGCTAATCAACAACTAGAGAAATAATTAGAGAAATAATTAGAGAAATCTCACTAAATAAATGACTCAACAAATACACACTGGATTTGTTCTTAGAGAGCTTTAAACCCGATCGTCACCGTTCAAATGTAGAACTCTAAACCATAAACCTCCTGACAAGGTTTCAACTCAATCGGACCATGGATCGACTTCCGTTCAACTAACTCTCCTTTTTTTTTTTTCTCTCTATTTTTTTTAGCTTTTCTTCTTTTCTCTACTTGGTTTTCGACACACACTTAAAACAACCTCACCTCTTTTTTATTAAGTAGCTAGGGCTCTGTGTAAAATGAAAGATCAAGGCCCATGGCCTTTACTTGGTCCAAAACTATTTACATGATATTGGACCCCATTTTCCTAATAGATTGAACTAATGGAGTGTTATTTTTTAATAAAATGAAAAACAAAAAATAAAAAATAAATTAAACACAAAAAACAAAAGAAGCTGAAGCATGAATCAAAAGAAGTGTTAAGTAATTGAAAAAAAAAAAAGAACAAACCCAAACAAAAGGTATATCTTGAATTTGATTCTGGCCATGGGGGGTTCGTACTCGGGTATTGTTTATATCATAATTTAAAGCATAACAAAGAAAATGGTCGACAGAAAATCAGGCGTACGGATCAAATGTATACTGACTTAACTTTTGCCTTCTGGTAGATTATATAAAAAAAATTCATATGTTCCTTTTTTTTATTAGGATTTTAAAAAATAATATGACAAAAACTGGCAACGTCTTTCGACCTCTGACGAAATGGCTTATAAAGTTCGAAGTTCTTTATGCAAGACAACGAGAAATACCAGACCCATTTTTCAATTGATTAGGGACGCAGTATATGTTACGAGTCAGCGTTGAGCCAAAAAAATAAAACATAAAAATGAAGTTGTGACACCTCACGTCTTCATAATTTATTATGATATTTAACTGAGATTTAAATTTAAACATATGAGTTATTTTTTATAAGGTAAAATCATAAAATTTTTAAATTATTATGGATAATGTTTTTTAAATTAAGTATGAATGTTTATAAATAATATTAAAATAGTTACAATCAGACGTGAATTAAATGTTACATCGTGAAAATTATTTTTAAAATTTTATTAGAATGCATTAAGTGTTATATCATAAGAATCATTTTTAAAATTTTATAAAAGTTAAATGTTACATGATGAGAATCACTTTTAAAATTTTAATGTCTTGTGTGATCTTGTAACTTTGAGTGTTAATATTTAAGTAAAGCCTAAACCTAAACTTACGAGAAACTTTTTGTAAGATTTGTTATAACATGCTTTCACTGTAAAATCTTTTATTAGCCATATAAGTGAACTTCGCAATCAAATTTTTTATTAGTTAGCTTGCATCTCTTGTCCACTGCAGGTTGGATGGTTTTGATTTTGATTCAAGCCCAACGAAAGAAGAGAAGACTTGTAAGAAAAGCCAGGACAGCGAAGCAGTTGCTTCTGAGAGTAGTGAAGTTCCTAAAATTGACCGGGCACTTGAGGATGATTGCATAACTGCAAAACTTCCAGCATCAAAGGATGGAACCAATTCAAAGGGTGAGACATCCAAAGGTGGGGTAGAGGCTTGCAATTCCGTAGATGATTCCTGTCCTTCAAAAGCAGTTCCTATTCAGGGGCTTGTGCCTGGAAATTTGGTTTCAGCACAAGGTTTCAGAATTTCTCCAGAGAAAACAGTGGATTCAAATGCCAAAGAAACATATAAATCAAGTCCCTTGTCAGAGAGGGCAGTTTCCTCAGAACTCTATGATCAGAAGTTCTTACAAAGTTCACTTCTTATATGATATTATACATGCAATGTTTAACAGGGATGGTTTCGATGCTGATGCTGTACAAAATGGTGGCAGCAAATTAATTGGTAAATCAAGTGTGCAAGATACAGCAGCTACTAAAGGAGAGCCTGTCCTTTTAAAAAGTGAAAAGAATGTTAGGTGAGGCATCATATTTGAGCTTATATTTATATTTGTCTGTCAATCTTAACTCCACAAACATGATTTTCTCATGCAATTTTTAGAATAAGCAAAGTAAGCACGGGTGTACCTGGCATTTAACTCTGATACTTGGTCAAAGCTTCATCATTGTGCAAGTGAAAGGTCAAGATGTTCTTGTAACGCATCCAATTGGGGATTCTCATTCCTTGGCATGTTTCATTTATTCATAAATTATCATGGACAACTCACTTTATAAATGAATATCAAAATTCTCAGATGAGCTTTGATTTAGTTATTGATTTTTTTCCTCTTTTCAAAGATTATCTTCTTTCTTTGGGATATATATTGCTAACATTTCTTAAAACTTCTATACTTTTCTCCTGTTTCTTGTTTTATCTTGTGAGTCTTTTATTTGCATAATTGTGAAATTTCGATAATTTCATCTTCATCTTCTATTAAAATGTTAAAACTTAATGTATATCATTTAGTGCCTTTAATCTTTCCACTACTTAATCTGCTCATAATTTCTTTGGAACCCTTAGCAAATTGTTGACTAAGCTTTGCAAGCTTGTGTGGATTACTTGCAGTTTGCAAGCTAATCCTCCTAACTACGCTGAGAAGACAACTGAATGTGGTAGCCAGACATCCGTAAATCCCAAACCTCAGGTTCCAAAAATAGAATCCATTCAGAACTCAAAATTTCTTTCAGAAGTACTTAAAATTGCCAAGAAAGCACCTGGTCTCTCTAGCTATAAAAGCACAAAGTATGATGCTGATATAGCATCTCAATCTTCTTCAAGCCTTTTATATGAGGGCATGCTCTCTTAAATTTTCGTAATAAAGGCCGCCCATTCCTAATGTAGGACGATAGGACCAAACAAGGATAAAAAAAGCTCTAAGAGGGAAACCAATGCATTGAGAAACTTGGAGCAAAACAAGGATACGCCAGGAAATACATCTAAGATTGTCCTTCCTGTTGGAAATGCTGAGAAACTAACACCAAAGCTCCCATCCTTGAAGCGGAAAACATTTGAGGTCCCCTTTTATTTGGATATGAGTTACTGCTTTCAATGTGCTATTATCTTTTATCTTTTTCATTAAAAAAATGCGGAATTATCTTTAAATACAATGTTATTACAATGGGTATTCTGTTCAAGCAACTGTAAAGTGTGTGTTCATGTAATTAATATCATGTGCCACTAACATTTGTTCAAAGCCATTCCATAGGAATCAAAGGGAGACTTATTGGTGTTGAAACCCCTCAAAAGGCTTTCGCAATCAATTAGTGAAAGCAGGTGTTATTACTTTTGAACTCTCCACATGACATGTTGTAACCAATTGCAGGCCTCTTCACTAGAATAACAGGTGATTTTTTTAAACTAAATAAAACTGCAGGAATTTTAAAGAATCTTCTGAAAGTGTTGCTGATAAAGAGGTATCTTACCAGCCAAACTCATACATCTCTGCATGAACAAAGGCAGGAAATCCTTGTGCAAATCAGTTGTATTTGCTACATTCTGACTTTAATTACTTCAAACATTTATGCTAGGTTCAAAATCAGCAGATTCACATGGAGGATTCAACAAAGGATATTCTCTGTGACCATCTAACCTCTGGATCTGAAGTTCCTCAGGAGGTGAATACGGCAGAACTGGAATTTCCTTCAGGCATAGAAACAGATGGAAACGTGGAAAAGGCTGAAGCTTATGGAAAGGAGCTTGAAGATGTAAGTAAAACAAATAAAATAAAGTGTGATGCTTTGAAGTTCAGATTGTCACTTATCTATTTCACTTCAAAAGAAAAAAAAATCAGTAATATTTATACAGTTTGAGTGAATTTAAATTTGATTTATAGTCCATTTGAGATATGAAAAGTTGAAAACTATCTGTGCACCAGAGGCGGATATTTGGTAAATGTTCTGTTTTCTTTGCAGATATGCAGCATGCTAAAAAAGAAACATGAGGAAGCCAAAGAAATATTGGTTCGAGCTGTCGTGAACAACAACAATTTACTGATGCTTAACCTTCCCATCTTTAAAGACAAGATATCCTTTACATTTTGTACTACTATTTCTTGTCATAAAACTTTCCGTTCTAACTTACATTGCACATTCCTTCACGATAAAAAACGTTCATATGGTTCAGAAATTTGCTGAACTATTGATATCCAAGGAAATGCCAACTTGATCATTAGCGAAGACGGCGCATATATAAGGTCTCTCTCTCTTTCTCTCATACATGCAGACATGTAATTTGACTTCTTCCCCCTTTTAGTTGATAAGTTCTTGTTCCATGCGAATCTCAGGATTAGGATGCATGTTCTCCGTCCTCGGGAAGTTAGGACCGATGGCTCTTTCACATGCAGAGTTAAACAACATGGTTAGAAACTTTGCAGTATAAATGGTGATTGCATACAGTTGTGTTTTCCAGCTCTCTTCTTGCATTTATCTCATTGCTTACTCCTGCTTAACTCTTGACTCATTGAAAGTTGGTACTTGAACCAAATCTTTTATGATGCAATAAGTTGGTACTAAACAATGATCAACTTCCTTAAAAATCATGTAGATAGTTGAAAATGATCTACAATTTACATAATTTCTCCTCATTTTCATTGGTTGTAATATCTTAAAGGCAAGAACCCTAAATAAACATTCGAAATTCTTGTCCAACCAATGATTTATTAGCAGGCATAGAGAATTGAAGACTCCAAAAGCCCCAAACCCTGCCTTTAATTGTGTAAAACACTGCAAAAGTACGGAGTTGAATTTCAGTCATAAAATAAATTTAATTAACGTATTCATATTTTATGTATTATAATAAAATTTTTTAAAATTTAAATACAAATTAAATATTTTATTATAATTTAAAATCTTTCATAACATTAACACAAGTAAAATTTTAGTTTTCCCTCTCCGTGCCCCAATTTGTACAGTAGCAAAAATGTGCGCCTTCTCCATCCAGCATGCTTTGACCTTCAGATTCATTCGAACCAATAAAAAAAAAGCATAAAAAATGTTTACGCCTTCACCTTTCCTCCGTAGAATCAAAATTAAAAAAAAAAAAAAAATCATCCCGAACCAAAACCATTTTTTTCTCCCCTCCAAAATTCCCTCCATGAAACTTAAAGTCTCAAACTAAAACAAATCTAAATACCCGAAAACAACTTGAATTGGAATCTTTCCCTTCCTCCCCTCCAAAACCCACCATTACTTATGTCTCCTCTTCGTCTCCTCCATATCACCAGTGCCTCCTATCCTTTCTTTCCTCCTCCTTTCTCTCAATCAAAACAAAATGGCTGTTCTCTCCCTTTGTGAAAATGACAAGAAAGAGAACATCCCTCCTTTCTCCTCCAAAAAGCCTGCATCTGTTCTCACAAAATCTTCACCTCCCACCAGTCAGAAAGGAATAATAAGGAAACCCCTTGAAGACATTACCATTCTCGTTGTTCCACAAATCTATCCAACTCTGGATCAATCCAACACAACACTTCTGGTTTCTTCCCAATCTTTGGTTTACCAACCGAAATGCAGAAAGAGGAGACCTGAAGATGGACTCGAGTCAATCTCCAAGAAAACTCAATTGGTGTATATGAGTATAAAATTCAGATAGTTTAAACATCAAACCCACAGTGCAGAGGGGTGGTTCTTTTGTCAACCACTCTAAATCGGCTGATTGAGAATTTTCTTTCTTTTGTGAGTGTTAAAGCACTTTAAATTATACATTTAGACAAAGATTTCATGTTATGGTATGTCTCAAAATCAAAATACTATGACCTTTATATTATACTAATAAAATCATTGGATTTTCCCCTTTCATGTTTTAGAATCTGCTGAGTGATTGGATATTTGGATTGACTGCGCAACAAATTACTTTAAATTAGCTAACGGAGTTGGAGGAATAAACATTTTGGGGTACGATATAAATCCATAAAATTTGCTTCAGACAAATTTATATATTAATCTAACCCTAATCTGGCCAAAAAAAAGCTAAGCCTCAAAAGAACTCCTAGTTAGGTACTGTCAGTGTCTGTCTCTGTGCTCTTTTCAGGTTTATTGCTTGTATTTTATCCTATCCACAATTAGAAAATAGACTTGTTTTTTCGCAATCAGGTTATCAGACAAATGTGATCATTTTCATAACCTAATGCAAACTTATCTCTTCTATGTTCATGGGTTGGTGGTCCAACAAAACCCCATAAACTCGGCTTGTTTTGGAATGGGCTTGAATTGTGAATCTATGATTTTTCAAACGCAAATTAAGGCCCAGCCTAAATTAATAGTACTGGTTTATTAGTACATTTTATTTAAGACTTTACCATATTCAAACCCAACTTGGGCCTAGTCGAATCTGAGTATGTGGGTGGTTTAGCCTTGTTTTTAAGATTTGGATATGAAGTTAAGTTCAACCAATGGACATTTCTTTGGGGAGCCAATATTTTGGCCCATAAGACTGACAGAAATAAAGAAAAACAAATAAACAATCCAGAGAAGTGATTGAGCATCTTTCCAATGGTTATCAGTATCACATCTTTACACTTTCGTATCTTTAAGAATAAAAGAGTGACTCTATACATAATTTTTAATTTGATCAAATCTCAAAGAAATACTATCTGATCTATTCTCCAATAAAGTCCATCGTGAACGGAACAAACTTGGCCTACCTTAACATCAGCTGACTGTTAGTTTCACAAGGTTTTTCAACCTATGAATTGATGGATCTTCATAATCATTTCCCATAGCAAGAGGATAATGATGAAGAACTCAAGAAAGCAAAAATGGTTGTCAGCAGACCACTTTGATTTAGTGGATTTGACATGTGTTTTAAGGTTGTAATAATAATAAAAAATCTTAGATGAGATAAGATCGATTCCTAATAAAGACAAAATTAATTATTATGTCTGCTCGGGCCATTATTTTTAACTCTGCTTGAGTCTTTAAGAGAAGTCGAGAAGACGTGACTCTTCCATGCTCAAAAGTGGATAATGAGAAAAGTTGAATTTGAGGAAGGCTAGTCAGCGGCCAGCTTTTTTTGAATGCGTGAATCAAAGTCCTCCAACGCTGAAAATTACATGTACCATAGACATTTATACATCAATCTGCGAATATGAATCAGGGGTCAACTACACTTAATGATAATCATTTCATGCTTTTGTGGGTCCTTTTCATTGGTATTATCATGGAGAGTAACGTTTCTGTGGCCTATATATATACTTCCTATTCAAGCATGGATCCGTACAATAAGACTGCAGTATCTAAAACCACTACAAGAAAATGGCTTGTTGGCGGTTTCTTGCATGCCTGATACTGATATTGTATTCAGTTTCAAGGTCTGAATGTCGCCTTCTAAATCAAAAATTTGAGGGGGAAAATCCAACCAGATCTTTTAGAATCCTGTCCCTTGCTACTAGGTCAGGGAAGGTGTATCGGTTTAATATAGAGATCAGAGATGAGTACACAAACAAAAACTTGTACGAGTCAAAGCGTCCAAGTCCTGGGGATCCGGATCCGAAACATCACTGATTTGCAAATCAATAGCAATGAGTTTCATGAGAGCCAGATACAGTTATCAGCATATATCAGGCCAAAATGCAGCTAGTATCTTATGATGAAAGAAGTAAATTTGTCATCAGAACTGGTTGTACTAACAAAATATGTTGCATGCAATGACAAATACAACTATGAAGTAATGAGATCGATGCATCTGGTTTATGTTGTTCGAATACAATCCGGGTAAAATCTTTGGTTTACATTCTATCTATTTGATATAAATAGTATAGTTTTAAGAATGTGCATGATGATTTAGAGAAAAACTTTAACTTGGACAGCAAAAATTGACCCCGGCCCAAAGTGAATTTCTTTGGTTTGGCAATCATGCACAAGGAAAGCTAAATCTGGGTGTTTGTGCACCTGGATTATACATTACGCACATTTATCATATGTTCGATCGCACTTCTAAATGATCCTTTTATAGTAAAGTGATTAAGTTTTCTCCTCTTCCATATGATTTTCCAAATCTGCTCAGTGATTGTATTGATGGCTCAAATACTTTGATCGATGAATAAAATAAAAAGTTTGGGATAAGATACAAATTAATTAAGTTGGCTTCAGAAGCCAAAAAATGCTACCACTCTGCTTATTTCAGATCTGTTGTATCCACAATCAGAAAATCGACTTCAATTTAATTCAAATTTATTGGTGGGGAGCCTGTGTTTTGGCCCCTGTAAATGACAGAATGCAGGAAGAAAAAAAAGGAAAACACCAGAGTGGATCTATTCATATTGCATAATATCACAATGTAAACTGATCAAAGCAAAACTATCTGATCTCAGAATAAGATGAAATGGAACAAACTTGGCCTAAATGAGTTGACTTACTTTGACAATAATTTTCAACCTATGACGAACTTGGTTATAGAGCACTCAAGAATCGACCAAGGTGAAACATTATTTTTTCAACACACCACTTTGATGTAGTGGGTTTGTCTAAAAGCTTCTCCGAACTTGAAAGAAGTGACTCTTCGATATTCCCTATTGGATAAGGAGAAAAGCTAACCTACTCGGCATTCTCAAATGCCTAGAAGATTTAGTCTCACAGTAATCAAAGACAGATTGAACCATACAGAAATGCTGAAAATTTATATGCACCACACAAATTTGCAACAATCTGCGAGTATGAATCAAGCATATTGGATGCTTTTGGAGGTTCTTTTCTCCAATTTGATTGGTTAATTAAAAGCAACATTTCTCGGGTCTATATATACCACCTCTTCCAATCTTGGACCGGCACAAGATAAAGACCACATATGGCTAGCCTGCGACTTTGTGCATGCATGATACTGATATTGTATGCAGTTTCATGGTCTGAAAGTCGCCTTCTTAATCCATACGCTGAGGGAAGGAACCCAACTAGGTCTTTTCGAGCATTGTCCATTACTGCTGGTTCAGGGAAAGTGTATCAGTTTAGCATTCCACTCAGAGATGAATACTCGAAGAAGAACCTGCACGAGTCAAAACGTCTGAGTCCTGGAGGTCCGGATCCAAAACACCACTGATCAGCAAATTGTTAGTAGTGGAGATTTTCATAGTGCTAGATATAGCACTTATCAGAATCATGGCACAAAATAGCTAGTGCTGTACCTGATGATAGGAATTAAATTAATTGTCAAATGCAATAAGTGCCAAATTAATATGTTGTATCTATTCAATTTTTATTGAATAGAATTTGTGTGATAGATTATCTCTTAATAACTAATTGTTCAATTATTAAGAATATGCAATGGTTTTTGAAAATTTAGCACTCCTGTTCTTGGCAGTCTCTGTTAATAGTATTCTCAGTCTCTTGAAGGACTCCTGCTCCTCTTTTTGTCAAATTTCCTGGAAAATGGAATGCTTACATAAATTTGTTTGAGAGAGAAGTTTTCTCCCCAATGTTAACTTCTTTAGTTTGGCAAATGTTCTCTTGCACCTTTATCAATATGTATATGTACACTTCTGCACAATGGATATTGAGTGCCATCAGTGAGCTCATATTGAATTTCTTTTGCAGTTCTTTTAAGTGTAAAGCAAGTTTGCCAGAGAAAGTGCCAGGGACAAATTTAATGTTAAACTTTTTACTCTTTCTCGTTCAATTCTGTTCCCTCGTAGATTAATGTTCTGATTTATTTTGGATATGATTATATAAGGAATGAAATTTTGTTGAATTTTAAAACTGTTCTCATAAATCAATTTGGTGTCCAAAAGATTTTCTGAATATCAATTCCTGTCCTCTTTCATACATATCCACTAGTGATCTGGTTGTTCCACTCTGTTGAGGTTGGATTAGGTCATGTCCCATCAGAAATCCAGCTATGCTGTTTATAACTTAATACTTAAACGATTTCCAAGTGCAATAATTACCTAATAATTAAACCACAAAGTACAACCAGAAAATTTGTTAGGTCTTTTAGCTTAGTTTAGCTTTACAATGCAACATTCAATTAGCAACTCTCACAAGAATAGGGTTTTTCTTTTTTTTTTTTGGTCTGCATATAAGCTAGATAGATGGCCAGAGGTGGTTGAGAAGGATTTGAATAGTGAATCTCTAACCAGCTTACAGATCATACTTCATAATGTTATGAGAAAATGAAGAGATATAAAGCTTGATTGAACGTGGAAAAGAAAAGAGGGAGGTTGGAGCAACTCAACATTGAATGGAGAAGCCTTTCTATAGTGTACTATTTTTTCTTTTTCCACTCTAATGATGATGGGAAGAAAAGCAGCCATTTAAAATGGTAGTCCTTTGCTGCCTTTTCAAACCAAGAAAGGTGATGTCATCTCAATCAATAATATGCGTAGAGATATATATTTTATTCGCTCATAACAGCTCATTGGTCAAGGCCAACTAATTTAGGTAAATGAAGGTCTGTCAAACAATTTTATCCATAAACATGATGGAATGATATAAAAAATAAAATTAATATAAATTATATATAAATTTAATAAAATTCAAAAAATATATTCATATTTAACATGTTAATATAAATTATAACATGATAATTTTTATATTTAATAAAAAATAAATATACAAATTACTAAACCTAAATGAAAGTAACATTTTATAAATAATTGTGATTTAGAAAATCCACATGCTATAAGTGAAGGTCTTTAATATGTATATATATATATATATATAAACTAGAATATATAAACAATTCTAAAAATATATTTTTTTTTAAATATCTAAGAGTTCAATCCTCTTAATCCCAACAAACGGTTATCAATAAAATTCGAACTTAAGATCTTTTCGTCGAAGAGAATAATATTAACTAATTAAACTAATCACTTATTAATGTTCTAAAAGTAAGTTATAACTATGATCAGGTTACTGAAGTTTATTTATTATTTTTCAAATATATTGTAAATAATTACTTATAAATTCTTAAATCTTCTTACGAAATTAAAAGAAAAGCGATCATCAACGACAAATTAAATAATAATTCATTAAACTAATACCTTTAATATATATGGATAAACTAAATTTCATGACGTTTAAATATTTCATAAGATTATCTGTCATTGATTTTAGTGCGAAATAACATTAAATTTTTTGGTTTGATAATTTTTGTATTTAATTTCTTCTTTTGAAAGCATACACATGGGGGATATGTTTTTTTTTTTTGCTAATAATCAAATATTTGTTGCTAATAATCAAGTATTTGAATGTCAGTTCCCAATGACCCACCCATTCATATTTAGGATCATTAATTATTCATCCTTCCAATAATGCTTGTTGGGCATCTTAATTTGTCTAAATAAACATTTGAAAAGTTGACCTGTTTTGAGAAGATTATTGTTTTCTGCACAATCAACAACCAAGTTCAGCTATCTAGTATGCCTTCAATCTTCTAGAGAAAGAGCACATGAAGTACTCATTATCTATGAGGAAGAGGGACGGCATCGCCGGCCCACTACATTGCTCAGTGGATTCATCCTAAGTTCACAATTGAATATATATTGAAGAGAGCATAAAAAGCTTTTAGGGAAAAAAAAAAGGTGTTGGAGTTCCACAAAGAATACCGAATGCAGACAACAGAAAATTGGAAGTTTCTTAAACAGTGGTACAAAAATATGTTTAAGTGCGGTTGGGACTTAGGGGTGCTCTAGAAGAAGCCAAATGTCACTATGTCAAGCCAATCGGAGAATGAGAAATTTCATATGGAGCTGAGAGCTCCTCCAATTCGAGGGCACTTTGCCATCAGCATTTCCTGCCTCTAACCACATGATTCGCATGTTGACATTAATCATCCGCAACAAAAAAGTTCAATGGAAAGAAAAGATTGGATATTGAGAAGCTTTTAGTCCTTGCACCTTCATTCGATCGATCATAAGTTTTTTCTCTTGCTGACAAAATTTGTTCCACCTATATGGTTCTTCTATGGTCGGAATTGTTTAATATGATTAACGAAAGGGATCGTTAGAGTAAATAGGAAAATGAGAAACGAACAAATAACAACAAAACAGTCCCATTATGTTCTCAGGGCCCATTTCACCCACTTCAATTAAAAAACAAAATGTGATAGTTTTTAACTATGGAATCCTCCGGCTCGAATTCCTGCAAGACCAACATAACTAGAGCTGTATTCTCTTTCTTTGGAGGAGGGCATGTGGCTAAAGTGTTGTAGTACTATAGTTTTTTTAAAATTTAAAATAAAAAGAAGCCTATTGCAGTTTCTGAACTTTTTGTTAACCTTTTATTTGGACTGACTTGACTTAATGGTTTGTTTTCTGCTACAAAAATTCCTTGTGAAAGGTGCAGTTTAGTGACTAAAAGTGCAGTAAATTTTTCTTTTGTCATTCATAGGTTTACCGGCCCTCTTTGAGATAGTGGAGGGAAAAAGGACCTCTTTAACTTGTTTAAGTCATTAGCTTCCAAACATAAAAGGTATTGCTTTGATCATGAAGCTTAAAGTGCACAAAAAGAAAATCTGTTAGCTCCTTTAATATATAGATTAGAAAACACCACCGAAACTAGCTTTAATAACTGATAACCACTATTTACTGGTGCTCAACGCCTCGATTAATTGGGATCTTGAAGTGACCATGATCCATGGAAAGATAAACAAGACTATAATATCCTGCTGTATATCCTATTAGTTGGGTTGGATTCTTCTTCACTGCTGAAATCTTCAAAGTGATATTATAAAATGAAGCATTGATACCTCAGGAAAGGAGAATTATATGTTCATTTCCGATTTCAATTCAGAAAAAAAAAGGTACCAGGAACCTTTATCATACATTGTTGAGTTCTTGTCAATCATAGAATTAATTTCAAAGTATAAGGCTTGTAAAATCCCATCGTCAACACCTCCAAAGCTGAATCAGAGGTCTCAATTTATCTAAAGCAACGAAAACTTGTCTCTCTTCCTCCTTCCCTTCTGTAAACGAAGAACGTCCCTCTTCCCTTTAGAAAAAAATGGATAATTCATGCTTGAAGTACCTTTATAAACAGCTAAGCTGCTTTGAAAGTCAAAATGAATAGAAAACGCAACTATATATGCTTGCTCTAGCATTGAAGCAAAACTCCCCTTTGGCACTTTTAACTCGTAAGCAGATTAAAGTATAGGTTTTTCTGCACCAAGTAGTATGTATGCATCTGCCTGGGTGGAAGAGAAGAACTTTATTTCTCTTCTCTCACGATCCTTCGTTCAACCTTACAATACGATTAGAGGGGACATCAAAACTCTGATTCTTTTTTTTTTTTTCTTTCTGATACAAGAGGGGAGCTCCAAGAATTTGAATCTAGAATTTTTATTCAAACTCCCACCATCCAACCATTTAATGCATAAAGTAAGCTATAACAGCCCTGAGGTCTACTTATATGCAAATTATTATTAATGCATAAAGTAAACAGCCCGGGTCAAGTTAATGATCTGAAGCCTGTATTTAATCTGTTCCAATCTTTGTTGTGTCATCAATGACAGCAAAATAGAAAGATGGTGATGTTGATCTTATCTGCATTGCAAATCAGACAGAAAGATGGTAAAATTAAAGGCAACATCCTTGATTTTCCAAAAGGATGTTCTCTCTATTAATTTAAGGCCTGGCTTATCCTTGTGAGGTCCTTACCAATAAAGATAAACAGGTGGCAGATGAAGGGCTTTCTACTTTTAACTCAACGAGTTGGTTTAATGTAATGTTTTTCTCAAATTTTTATTATCAAAACTGTCACAGGTCGGTTTGGTTTATCCTCTTATCCTCTATGGCATACGAATGGCAATGCCTCACACTGACGTATTCTTGAGTTATCCAAGTGTGAAGTTGTGAGTCTTATAAATGATCAACCAGTATCAGTAATAGGCTAAAAGGAGTATAATACTCCACAAACTTACAATAATAGATGTTGGCTTGGGGCTGTTTGACGTCTTATTGGCAAAAGCTCAGAATGATCTCAGGCCAAACCTTTGTATTTTTACATTAGTTCTGCCAACGGGAAAAACGGTCTTTCCCTGTCAGATTACAATTTACAGTCTAGTGATTGATTTAAAATTCCTCATCCACTTTGTAAAAAGGTTGATTACGAAGTATATAAATATGCAAAGCCTCTCAACTACCATGTCAAAGCACAAGGTTTTCACTTAATCAGCTTAACCACAATGTCTGTCTCTAGGTATCTGGTATGCCTTACCTTGGTCTTACTACTTTTGTCTGCAGGCTCAGAGAGTCGCCCTCTGATAGAGAAGAGGAATCTAAGCCAAACTATGAAGGCCTTGAGACGGTGCCTGAACGAAGAAGCTACGAAATACCAGTATGAACATGCGGATAGAACAAGTCCCAGCGGACCTGACCAACATCATCACTTCATCAATAACCAGTATATATTTTTGTAGTGGGAGGTGGTATCTTCTCTAACGGCTACAACCGAACCCACATCTTCTTCTTCTTCTTCTTAAAGTGGACTTTACGTTGTTGATATATAACTCCTTCTTTCTCTCTCTTGAATATGGAGGAAAAAAGCATCAAAATGGATTTCATTTAAAAAGAAGGGACAAGACACCAATGTTACATATGAAAAATTATCTTCTCATGGGCCTTTTGTAGGTTTACATATGCTTGTATACTATCTTTGACAGAAGTAAATGAACGTTTCACTTTTCAATTTTTATGTTCTCATCAGTTATTTCGAGTAATTTGCAGATAATACGAGTTTGATAAACTTATCTTCATCCTCAAGTGATTGTATTTAATAGTTATAGATAATTCTTGTGCCCATAACTCCTTTAAAAAAATAAAAAATAAATTTTATTTTTTTATTTTTTTACTTTTATCTTGTATATTTAAATAATTTTTTATAAACATATATAATATATTTTTTAATAAAATTATATTAATTTTAATTAATTTAAAATAATAATTTATATTATTTAAAAAAATTTATTTGCTAACTATATATAAAATATATGTAAAGTATGGATACAGAATGAATGTTATATTATCTATAATTATCTTTATACTCAATAAAAATTTAAAATCATACTCATCTCTATTTTTATATCCACAATATAATATCTATTTTCATCTTCATTTGAGTAAGAAATCGAATTCCTTATTAAATATAAATAAGATTAGCATCCCTAACTTTAAGCAACCATTTAAGTTAAAAGTTCAAACTCTACATTCTCAATCTTCTGATTCTTGTTTAATATTGATTGCAGTATCCATCAGTTAAATTTTAATTAATAGCGGCCATACTTTTGTTTTTTTTTTTAAATTAGAGTAGTCATACATTTCAAAGTGGAAAATGCATGCACAGGAGGAAATGTCTAGCTTTGCTATAATCAAGCAGTTGAAAACCAATTGGATTTAGCAATGGATGATATACCATATAAATCAAGTTACATATAGCACTGACCTGATCATGACACGATATTTTCTTTAAGAATTCAAAGATTTCAGGGCTTCAGCCGTGTGTTAATTAGAAAGAACATAACAGCATGCATGCACTGGCATCATACATCAGCATTCAGCAGCTTTTCTTTTTTTTTTTTTTTTTGTGTTTTATTGGATGATTGAATTTATATATTCATTCATTCAACCCTATCAGTATCTTTACAAACAGTTTTATCTAATTACTAAATCATCAACTTCCTAGAGAACAAATTTCACAATTGACGTTCTGATCATTTGGTTATTACAAATGTTCCAAAGCAGATGCACCTCCTTAACTGCAACCCTCAACTTCGATGGTTCCAGCATTTTGATGTTGACATTAAGAAGTAGTTTTAAATGTTTAACAGGATTAAATGATACTGTTGCTTGCTGAGGCGAAGCAGTTTCTATTCAAAATGAAAATGTATTTGCAATAAAATGGAGAGGACACGGATTGTGTTGCGTCTGAAGCAATAATCACAACAATACAGAAGTAATAAACAACAATCAATAATCAAAGACGCAGGAAAAATAAAGCACACCAAGATTTACGTGAAAAATCCTCCAGTGTAGAGGAAAAAAATCACGGACCACTAGAAAAATCTTCACTATCAAATAATAGGTATACAAAGTTTTTCTCTAACTAAAACTAGAGCTAATAAACAACTAGAGAAACAATTAGAGAAATCTCATCAAATAAGTGACTCAACAAATACACCATGGATTTGTTCCTAGAGAGCTTCAAACCCGATCGTCACCGTTCAGAATGTAAAACTCTGAACCATAAACCTTCTGACAAGGTTTCAACTCAATCAGACCACAGATCGACTTTTTTTGAACCAACTCTCCCTTCTCTCTTTTTCTCTCTACTTTTTTTTACTTTTCTTTTTTTCTCTACTTGGTTTTCGACACACACTTAAAACAACCCCACCTCTTTTTTATTAAGTAGCTAGGGCTCTGTGTAAAATGAAAGATCAAGGCCCATGGCCTTTACTTGATCCAAAACCACTTACATGAGACTGGACCTCATTTTCCTAACAATCTCCCCTTTCAGCCTCATTAGGAGTAGATTCATCACCATAGCAGTTTCATTTGGAACTTACCTTGGTCAGGGAACTCATTCCAGCCAAGTTACTGTAAAGCTCAAGCTTTTTCCTGGGAAGTATCTTAGTTAAAATATCTGTTATATTCTTATCAGTATGGACTTTCTTCAACATCTGCTGTTTTTCAATCACTGAACGTAACCAATGATATCTAACATCAATGTGCTTTGTTCTAGTATGATACATGGTATTCTTACTCAAATCTAAAGCACTCTGGCTATCACAAAATATCACATACTCTTTCTGATTCAACCCCAATTCAAGAAAAAAATATTTCATCCAAAGCATTTCTTTACATGCTTCAGTTGCTACAATATACTCAACCTCTGTAGTTGACAAAGCAACACACTTCTGTAACTTAGATTACCAAGATACATCTCCTCTTGCAAAAGTGAACAAATATCCTGAAGTAGATTTCCTACCATCAAGATCGCCTATCATGTCAGCATCCGTAAACCCTTCTAGAATTGGTTGTGAAACTCCATAAGTCAAGCACATTTTTGAGCTACCCCTCAAATATCTAAAAATTCATTTCACTGCTTCCCAATAAACCTTCTTTGGATTAGAAAGAAATCTGCTCACTACACCAACTGCATGAGCAATGTCAGACATTGTACAAACCATAAGATATATTAAAGAACCGACTGCAGAAGAATAAGGAATACTAGACATAGCTAGTTGTTTTTCCTTAGACACTGGACAAGATTTTTTACTTAGATGAAAATGGTTGATAAGTAAACTACTAACTGATTTAGCATGTTGCATGTTGAATCTACCAAGCACTCTTTCAACATGTTTTTCCTATGACAACCATAGCTTTTCAGCTTTTCTATCTCAGATAATGTCCATACTAAGAATCTATTTTGCTGGACCTAAATCCTTCATATCAAAAGACTTAGACAATTGTTCTTTCAACCTGCAAACCATATTAGCATCTTGTTCTACAATCAATATATCATCAACATATAATAATAAGATAATGAAGTTATCATTAGAGAATTGTTTAACATACACACAAGAATTCGTTGCTATTTTTTTATAGCTATGACTCATCATAAAAGAATCAAACTTCTTGTACCACTGTCACGGAGCTTGTTTCAAGCCATACAAGCTTTTTTTCAATTTACAAACTAAAATGCTCTTTCCCTTTCACTTCAAAACCTTCAGGCTGATTCATATAAATGTCCTCTTGTAAATCACCATATAAAAATATAGTTTTAACATCAAGTTACTCAAGCTCAAGATTCAAACTAGTTATCAATCCCAGTACCACTCGAATAAAACTCATCTTTACAACTGGAGCAAAAATCTCATCAAAATCGATGCCTGGTTTCTGAGAAAAATCTTTTACTATCAATCGAGCTTTATACCTCACTAGTTTGTCACCATCTTTTTTCAACTTAAACACCCATTTATTCTTTAATGGCCTCTTCCTTATTGGAAGTTTAACAAGATCATAAGTACCATTCTTTCGTAATGACTTCATCTTTTTTTCATTGCTTTTAATCAGTGCTCTCTATTCAGAGTAGTCTGCACATCTTGAAAGCTTTCTGACTCTCCTTCACTGGTAACTAAAATAAAATCTGAACTTTGATACCTGGTAGATTGCCTGCGCTCTCTAGTAGATCTCATAGGCTGAGACTTTACATAACTTGATGCTGAAGGTAGCTCCCCTTGCTTAACACTCTCAAGTAGAGAGGATTGCTTCCCCTACTCAAAACTAATAGCATCTGGCTCATCACCAACTGTGGTTGGCTCATTCATATCCTCAAGTTCTGTTTCTTGTTCATTTCAATCATCTGTGGCTCTTTTCTGTGAAATTCCTGTCGGTGTTGAAACATCACACTCAACAGTAACCCGTGTAGTCTTTTCATTTTTTTCAAAGTCTGTTATGGTTTCTTTTTCATGAAAGACCACAGCTCTGCTTCTGACTGTCTTTTTCTTTACTGGATCTCATACCCTGTAGCTAAATTTCTCATCATCATATCCTACAAACACACACTGTGTAGCTTTACTGTCAAGCTTTGATCTCTACTCTTTTGGTACATGCATGAATGCTTTACACCCAAAAACTTTTAAGTGAGAGTATGAAGTATCTTTCTCTGTTCACATTCTTTTTGGAATGTCAAAGCCCAAAGAAACTAATGGTGACCTGTTAAGTAAATAACAACCTGTGTTGACTATTTTACCCCAGAATGGCTTTGATAATTTTACCATCCTCAACATACATCTGACTTTTTTTACAATGGTGCGATTCATTCTTTCAGCTATACCATTATGCTGTGGTGTTTCAGGTTTTGTCCTCTCATGCCTGATCCCATGCTTTGAGCAATACTCTTCAAAGCCTTTAGATGCGTATTCCCCATCATTATCAGTTGGAATACACTTTAAGGGTAACTCTGTTATCCTTTCAACCATTGTATGAAATTTTTAAAAATACTACAGTACTTGACTTTTGTATTTCAACATATACACCCAAGTCTTACGTGAAGCATCATCAATAAAAGTAACAAAATATCTGCTACCACCTAATTACTCAACCTCAATTGGACCACATACATCAGAATAAATTAATTCAAATATATTTTCTTTTCTCTGAGAATTTTTACGAAAAAGAACTCTATGATACTTACCAAATAAACAATAATCACATGAATCGAGAGACATACCTTTGGTCAAGAGAATGAGAGATTATCTTGTCAAAATCTGTAACCTTTTTTCATTCATGTGTGCCAGCCTTATGTGTCACAAGTTTGTTGAAGCATCATTTTTAATGTATTTACCTGGTTACTGTTCAATTGCATCCATGTCTTATACATTTGTGCAGCATAGTTTTCTCCTTGTAACTATCATAGATCCTTTGAGAAGCTTTCACTGTCCATTCTTTTGTCAGCTTTCATATCCCTCCTTATCAAGGACATTAATAGCAAGCAAGTTCATTCTCATATCTGGAATGTGTCTGACATCCCTCAAAATCAACATACAGCATGTACTAGTTTGTACAATAATATCATCAATCTCAATAATCTGTGACATACTCTTATTTTTTATCTTGATACAACCAAAGTCTCTTACTTTGTAAGTTGTAAACAACTCTCTCTTAGGAACACAATGATATGCCGCTCCTGTGTTAACTATCCACTCAATGTCGAGATCACTAACATGATTACAATCACCATGTGTATAAATCAAAGTAACTGAATCACTACCTGAATTCACTACTGTAACATTACCATCATCTAAACTCTTATCTTTCTCATCTTTTCGTTATTGCTTCAAGATTCTACAGTTTCATTTTATATGACCCGTCTTACCACAATAGAAACACTTCACTTTACCTCTAGACTTGGATCTATGTTTAGACTTACCATGACCTTTTAAGTCCTGACCTCTGTCGATGTTTCTACCCTTATTTTCTATGACCAGAGCTTGATTTTCAGGGTCTACATCTTTTCACCTCGCTTCTTCATTAAGCATACTGTCTTTTACCATCTCCAATGTCACCTTATAATTAGGAGCTAAATTAAGAACAGTCACAATTAGAGTATTTCAACTATCTGGCAATGAACCCAAAATAAATAACGCTTTCATTTCATCATCCATCTTAAGCTCCATAATAGTCATCCGATTAAATATATCTTGAAAATCACTCAAGTGCTCTGTAACAGATCGTCCATCCCTGTACTGTAAAGTTACAAGCTTTTTAACAAGCATAACTTTATTCATACCTAATTTTCTCTTATATAATGCTGTCAATTTTTTTCAAACAATGTGAGCATCTGACTCCTGCGCTACATGATGGAACACGCTGATATCAACTCATTTTTTTATTGTAACCAGCGTCTTTCTACCTAGCTTCTTTCAGCTTTCATATTTCATATCTGCTGGTTTAGCCGAATCACTCAATACTGACTCATACAAAGATGATCCTCCATCATAGGCTTTCAAATTGAATAATTCGATGCTGTCAATTTTATCATAGAATCTGTATTACCCTCCATGATCTCAAACAGAATTTACTTCTATCTTAGGTTGCTTCTGTATCGATGTCTCAAAATAACACTCGCTCTGATACCACTTGTTGCACCTGACGCAATAATCACAACAATACAGAAGAAATAGACAACAATCAATAATCAAAGACGCAGAAAAAATAAAGCACACCAAGATTTACGTAAAAAACCTTTCAGTGTAGAGGAAAAAAATCACAGACCACTAGAAAAATCTTCATTATCAAATAATAGGTATACAAAGTTCTTTTCTAGCTAAAACTAAAGCTAATCAACAACTAGAGAAACAATTGGAGAAATCTCACCAAATAAGTGACTCAAATACACCCTGAATTTGTTCCTAGAAAGCTTCAAACCCGATCGTCACCGTTTAGAATGTAGAACTCTGAACCATAAACCTTCTGACAATGTTTCAATTCAATCGGACCACGGATCGATTTCCGTTCAACCAACTCTCCTTTCTCATTTTTCTCTTTACTTTTTCTAGCTTTTCTTCTTTTCTCTACTTGATTTTCAACACACACTTAAAATAAATTCACTTCTTTTTTATTAAGTAGCTAGGGTTCTGTATAAAATGAAAGATGAAGGCCCATGGCCTTTACTTGGTCCAAAATCACTTACATGATATTGGACCCCATTTTCTTAACTGATTGAACTAATGGAGTGTTACTTTTTAATAAAATGAAAAACAAAAAATAAAAAATAAATTAAACACACAAAAAAAAAGCTGAAGCATGAATCAAAAGAAGTGTAAGTAATTGAAAAAAAAAAAAAAAACAAACCCAAACAAAAGGTATATCTTGAATTTGATTCTGGCCATGGGGGGTTTGTACTCAGGTATTGTTTATATCATAATTTAAAGCACAACAAAGAAAATGGTTGACAGAAAATCAGGCGTACAGATCAAGTGTATACTAACATAACTTTTGCCTTCTGGTAGATTATATAAAAAAAATTCGTATGTTATTTTTTTTTATTAGGATTTTAAAAAAATAATAAGACAAAAACTGGCAACGTCTTTCGACCTCTGACGAAATGGCTTATAAAGTTCGAAGTTCTTTATGCAAGACAACGAGAAATGCCAGACCCACTTTTCAATTGATTAGGGACGCAGTACAATGTTACGAGTTAAGGTTGAGCCAAAAAAATAAAAAATAAAAAACAAGTTGTGACAACTCACGTCCTCATAATTTATTATGATATTTAAGTGAGATTTAAATTTAAATATATGAATTATTTTTTATAAGATAAAATTATAAAATTTTTAAATTATAATAGATAATATTTTTAAAATTAAGTATGAATATTTATAAATAATATTAAAATAATTACAATCGGACGTTAATTAAATGTTACATCGTGAGAATTATTTTTAAAATTTTATTAAAATATGTTAAGTGTTATATCATAAGAGTCATTTTTAAAATTTTACAAATATTAAATGTTACATGATAAAAATCACTTTTAAAATTTTAACGTATGGTATGATCCTGTGATTTGAGTGTTAATATTTAAGTAAAGCTTAAACCTAATCTTATCAGAAACTTTTTGTAAGATTTGTTATAACATGCTTTCACTGTAAAATCTTTTATTAGCCATATAAGTCAACTTCACAATAAAATTTTTTATTAGTTAGCTTGCATCTCTTGTCCACTGCAGGTTGGATGGTTTTGATTTTGATTCAAGCCCAACGAAAGAAGAGAAGACTTGTAAGAAAAGCCAGGACAGCGAAGCAGTTGCTTCTGAGAGTAGTGAAGTTCCTAAAATTGACCGGGCACTTGAGGATGATTGCATAACTGCAAAACTTCCAGCATCAAAGGATGGAACCAATTCAAAGGGTGAGACATCCAAAGGTGGGGTAGAGGCTTGCAATTCCGTAGATGATTCCTGTCCTTCAAAAGCAGTTCCTATTCAGGGGCTTGTGCCTGGAAATTTGGTTTCAGCACAAGGTTTCAGAATTTCTCCAGAGAAAACAGTGGATTCAAATGCCAAAGAAACATATAAATCAAGTCCCTTGTCAGAGAGGGCAGTTTCCTCAGAACTCTATGATCAGAAGTTCTTACAAAGTTCACCCATGGATTCCCTCAGTGGGAAGAATTCAAACCAAGAAACTGTTTCCTATAAGCAGGCAGAACTTTGTTCACAGGGAAGAAGAATAAATACCAGTTTAGCAGCAGAATACAATGTTTGTGACCAAATGATAACCAATGAGGTGTCTATTCATGAAAAATTGGACTGGAAGAACTCATTTTCACTATCAGAGAGTGATAGAGATGACAGAAAAGGGACAGGTGGCAATATCCTTAAAGAAAGAGACAATAGTCGATTGGCGAAAGGTGGTATAATTCTGAAAGATATTTCCACTGCAAGTTTATCAAGAGAAATAGACCACACTGAAGCCAAGGAGGATATGCAGAATCCAACTCCCGAACTTCCTTTGGTTTCATCGGACAGGTCAGATAATCCACAAATCTTTTATAATGTGCCATCAATGTTTAATTATTGAAATGTTCTTTTGGCCACAAGATAGGAAAAGTATTGAAATGTTCTAATCATTGATTTTGTAGATGAATTATTGAATGAGAGAAATAGCTGATGATAAGTTAAATCCCATATTATTAGTTATAGGTTTGAAGATAAGAAAGAAATAAAACTCCTGCTACTGAACTGCTTAAACGACACTTATCAACAAAGTGCTTGCTATTTTATGCTAACATGTTGCTATCACCTTTGATGCTAAGCATTATATGCAAGTTTCATATTGCTGCTAACTTTGATTTACTGGAAGCAGTGAACCAACAGTCACTGATGTGACAGCAAGAAAAGACAAAGAAGCTGGGGCTATTTGCTAGAGGTTTTTTGGAAGATCAGAAGAAACCAAATCTCAATTGCATCAACCATCACCAACTGGAAAAGAGGTTTCATCATTTAGCAGAAAAAAGATAGGTGACATGCATTTTTGTTCCTCAAATAAGAAAAGGTGTGCAATGCTTTCTCTAACAACTGTAATAGTGCTGTTCCAAGATAGATAGACTCTTTATACTCTTCTCATCTTCGACAGGGAGGATACAGATGGTAGCAAAGCACAAAATGGAAGAAAATTGGTTGGTTATTCAAAATTAAGTACCCAGGAATTGACAAAAGGGAGGCCTGTTTTGCTTCTAAGTGAAAAAAATGTTGGAAGTTCTAGTGATATCAGGTGAAAAATTAGTAAATTTCTGTAACAGTGTTATGAAATTTGCTCGTCCGTTTTGAGATGTGATTAGAAATTTTAAGTTTAGAAAAAATAAATATGTAATATTTCACTTCTTATATGATATTATACATGCAATGTTTAACAGGGATGGTTTCGATGCTGATGCTGTACAAAATGGTGGCAGCAAATTAATTGGTAAATCAAGTGTGCAAGATACAGCAGCTACTAAAGGAGAGCCTGTCCTTTTAAAAAGTGAAAAGAATGTTAGGTGAGGCATCATATTTGAGCTTATATTTATATTTGTCTGTCAATCTTAACTCCACAAACATGATTGTCTCATGCAATTTTTAGAATAAGCAAAGTAAGCACGGGTGTACCTGGCATTTAACTCTGATACTTGGTCAAAGCTTCATCATTGTGCAAGTTAAAGGTCAAGATGTTCTTGTAACGCATCCAATTGGGGATTCTCATTCCTTGGCATGTTTCATTTATTCATAAATTATCATGGACAACTCACTTTATAAATGAATATCAAAATTACTCAGATGAGCTTTGATTTAGTTATTGATTTTTTTCATCTTTTCAAAGATTATCTTCTTTCTTTGGGATATATATTGCTAACATTTCTTAAAACTTCTATACTTTTCTCCTGTTTCTTGTTTTATCTTGTGAGTCTTTTATTTGCATAATTGTGAAATTTCGATAATTTGATCTTCATCTTCTATTAAAATGTTAAAACTTAATGTATATCATTTAGTGCCTTTAATCTTTCCATTACTTAATCTGCTCATAATTTCTTTGGAACCTTTAGCAAATTGTTGACTAAGCTTTGCAAGCTTGTGTGGATTACTTGCAGTTTGCAAGCTAATCCTCCCAACTATGCTGAGAAGACAACTGAATCTGGTAGCCAGACATCCGTAAGTCCCAAACCTCAGGTTCCAAAAATAGAATCCATTCAGAACTCAAAATTTCTTTCAGAAGTACTTAAAATTGCCAAGAAAGCACCTGGTCTCTCTAGCTATAAAAGCACAAGGTATGATGCTGATATAGCATCTCAATCTTCTTCAAGCCCTTTATATGAGGGCATGCTCTCTTAAATTTTCGCAATAAAGGCCGCCCATTCCTAATGTAGGACGATAGGACCAAACAAGGATAAAAAAAGCTCTAAGAGGGAAACCAATGCATTGAGAAACTTGGAGCAAAACAAGGATACGCCAGGAAATACATCTAAGATTGTCCTTCCCGTTGGAAATGCTGAGAAACTAACGCCAAAGCTCCCATCCTTGAAGCGGAAAACATTTGAGGTCCCCTTTTATCTTTTGGATATGAGTTACTACTTTCAATGTGCTATTATCTTTTATCTTTTCCATTAAAAAAATGCGGAATTATCTTTAAATACAATGCTATTACAATGGGTATTGTGTTCAAGCAGCTGTAAAGTGTGTGTGCATGTAATTAATATCATGTGCCACTAACATTTGTTCAAAGCCATTCCATAGGAATCAAAGGGAGACTTATTGGTGTTGAAACCCCTCAAAAGGCTTTCGCAATCAATTAGTGAAAGCAGGTGTTATTACTTTTGAACTCTCCACATGACATGTTGTAACCAATTGCAGGCCTCTTCACTAGAATAACAGGTGATTTTTTTAAACTAAATAAAACTGCAGGAATTTTAAAGAATCTTCTGAAAGTGTTGCAGATAAAGAGGTATCTTACCAACCAAACTCATACATCTCTGCATGAACAAAGGCAGGAAATCCTTGTGCAAATCAGTTGTATTTGCTACATTCTGACTTTAATTACTTCAAACATTTATGCTAGGTTCAAAATCAGCAGATTCACATGGAGGATTCAACAAAGGATATTCTCTGTGACCATCTAACCTCTGGATCTGAAGTTCCTCAGGAGGTGAATACGGCAGAACTGGAATTTCCTTCAGGCATAGAAACTGATGGAAACGTGGAAAAGGCTGAAGCTTATGGAAAGGAGCTTGAAGATGTAAGTAAAACAAATAAAATAAAGTGTGATGCTTTGAAGTTCAGATTGTCACTTATCTATTTCACTTCAAAAGGAAAAAAAATCCAGTAATATTTATACAGTTTGAGTGAATTTAAATTTGATTTATAGTCCATTTGAGATATGAAAAGTTGAAAACTATCTGTGCACCAGAGGCGGATATTTGGTAAATGTTCTGTTTTCTTTGCAGATATGCAGCATGCTAAAAAAGAAACATGAGGAAGCCAAAGAAATATTGGTTCGAGCTGTCGTGAACAACAACAATTTACTGATGCTTAACCTTCCCATCTTCAAAGACAAGATATCCTTTACATTTTGTACTACTATTTCTTGTCATAAAATTTTCCGTTCTAACTTACATTGCACATTCCTTACGATGAAAAGACGTTCATATGGTTCAGAAATTTGCTGAACTATTGATATCCAAGGAAATGCCAACTTGATCATTAGCGAAGACGGCGCATATATAAGGTCTCTCTCTCTTTCTCTCATACATACAGACATGTAATTTGACTTCTTCCCCCTTTTAGTTGATAAGTTCTTGTTCCATGCGAATCTCAGGATTAGGATGCATGTTCTCCGCTCCCGGGAAGTTAGGACCGATGGCTCTTTCACATGCAGAGTTAAACAACATGGTTAGAAACTTTGCAGTATAAATGGTGATTGCATACAGTTGTGTTTTCCAGCTCTCTTCTTGCATTTATCTCATTGCTTACTCCTGCTTAACTCTTGACTCATTGAAAGCTGGTACTTGAACCAAATCTTTTATGATGCAATAAGTTGGTACTAAACAATGATCAACTTCCTTAAAAATCATGTAGATAGTTGAAAATGATCTACAATTTACATAATTTCTCCTCATTTTCATTGGTTGTAATATCTTAAAGGCAAGAACCCTAAATAAACATTCGAAACTCTTGTCCAACCAATGATTTATTAGCAGGCATAGAGAATTGAAGACTCCAAAAGCCCCAAACCCTGCCTTTAATTGTGTAAAACACTGCAAAAGTACGGAGTTGAATTTTCAGTCGTAAAATAAAATTAATTAACATATTCATATTTTATGTATTATAATAAAAATTTTTTAAATTTAAATACAAATTAAATATTTTATTATAATTTAAAATCTTTCATAACATTAACTCAAGTAAAATTTTAGTTTTCCCTCTCCGTGCCCCAATATGTACAGCAGCAAAAATGTGCGCCTTCTCCATCCAGCATGCTTTGACCTTCAGATTCATTCGAACCAATAAAAAAAAAAGCATCAAAAATGTTTCCGCCTTCACCTTCCCTCCATAGAATCAAAATTAAAAAAAAAAAAAAAATCATCCCAAACCAAAACCATTTTTTTCTCCCCTCCAAAATTCCCTCCATGAAACTTAAAGTCTAAAACTAAAACAAATCTAAACACCCGAAAATTGAAATCTTTCCCTTCCTCCCCTCCAAACCCCACCATTACTTATGTCTCCTCTTCGTCTCCTCCATATCACCGGTGCCTCCTATCCTTTCTTTCCTCCTCCTTTCTCTCAATCAAAACAAAATGGCTGTTCTCTCCCTTTGTGAAAATGACAACAAAGAGAACATCCCTCCTTTCTCCTCCAAAAAGCCTGCATCTGTTCTCACAAAAACTTCACCTCCCACCAGTCAGAAAGGAAGAATAAGGAAACCCCTTGAAGACATTACCAATCTCGTTGTTCCACAAATCTATCCAACTCTGGATCAATCCAACACAACACTTCTGGTTTCTTCCCAATCTTTGGTTTACCAACCGAAATGCAGAAAGAGGAGACCTGAAGATGGACTCGAGTCAATCTCCAAGAAAACTCAATTGGTGTATATGAGTATAAAATTCAGATAGTTTAAACATCAAACCCACAGTGCAGAGGGGTGGTTCTTTTGTCAACCACTCTAAATCGGCTGATTGAGAATTTTCTTTCTTTTGTGAGTGTTAAAGCACTTTAAATTATACATTTAGACAAAGATTTCATGTTATGGTATGTCTCAAAATCAAAATACTATGACCTTTATATTATACTAATAAAATCATTGGATTTTCCCCTTTCATGTTTTAGAATCTGCTGAGTGATTGGATATTTGGATTGACTGCGCAACAAATTACTTTAAATTAGCTAACGGAGTTGGAGGAACAAACATTTGGATCCTATTTAAATTTGCTTCAGATAAATGTATATATTAATCTAAGCCTAATCTGGCCAAAAAAAAAGCTAAGCCTCAAAAGAACTCCTATTAAGTACTGTCAGTGTCTGTCTCTGTCTGTCTCTGTGCTCTTTTCAGGTTTATTGCTTGTATTTTATCCTATCCACCATTAGAAAATAGACTTGTTTTCTCGCAATCAGGTTATCAGACAAACGTGATCATTTTCATAACCTAATGCAAACTTATCTCTTCTATGTTCATGAGTTGGTGGTCCAATAAAACCCGTAAACTTGGCTTGTTTTGGAATGGGCTTGCATTGTGAATCTATGATTTTTCAAACCCAAATTAGGGCCCAGCCTAAATTAATAGTACTGGTTTATTAGTACATTTTATTTAAGACTTTACCATATTCAAACCCAACTTGGGCCTAGTCAAATCTAAGTATGTGGGTGGTTTAGCCTTGTTTTTAAGATTTGGATATGAAGTTAAGTTCAACCAATGGACATTTCTTTGGGGAGCCAATATTTTGGCCCTTAAGACTGACAGAAATAAAGAAAAACAAATAAACAATCCAGAGAAGTGATTGAGCATCTTTCCAATGGTTATCAGTATCACATCTTTACACTTTCGTATCTTTAGGAATAAAAGAGTGACTCTATACATAATTTTAATTTGATCAAATCTCAAAGAAATACTATCTGATCTATTCTCCAATAAAGTCCATCGTGAACGGAACAAACTTGGCCTACCTTAACATCAGTTGACTGTTAGTTTCACAAGGTTTTTCAACCTATGAATTGATGGATCTTCATAATCATTTCCCATAGCAAGAGCATAAAGAAGAAGAACTCAAGAATTCAAGCAAAGCAAAAATGGTTTTGTCAGCAGACCACTTTGATTTAGTGGATTTCACATGTGTTTTAAGGTTGTAATAATAAAAAAAAATCTTAGATGAGATAAGATCGATTCCTAATAAAGACAAAATTAATTATTATGTCCGTTCGTGCCATTATTTTAAACTCTGCTTGAGTCTTTAAGAGAAGTCGAGAAGACGTGACTCTTCCATGCTCAAAAATGGATAATGAGAAAAGTTGAATTTGAGGAAGGCTAGTCAGCGGCCGCCTTTTTTTGAATGCGTGAATCAAAGTCCTCCAACGCTGAAAATTACATGTACCATAGACATTTATACATCAATCTGCGAATATGAATCAGGGGTCAACTACACTTAATGATAATCATTTCATGCTTTTGTGGGTCTTTTTCATTGGTATTGTCATGGAGAGTAACGTTTCTGTGGCCTATATATATACTTCCTATTCAAGCATGGATCCGTACAACAAGACTGCAGTATCTAAAACCACTACAAGAAAATGGCTTGTTGGCGGTTTCTTGCATGCCTGATACTGATGTTGTATTCAGTTTCAAGGTCTGAATGTCGCCTTCTAAATCAAAAAATTGAGGGGGAAAATCCAACCAGATCTTTTAGAATCCTGTCCCTTGCTACTAGGTCAGGAAGGTGTATCGGTTTAATATAGAGATCAGAGATGAGTACACAAACAAAAACTTGTACGAGTCAAAGCGTCCAAGTCCTGGCGATCCGGATCCGAAACATCACTGATTTGCAAATCAATAGCAATGAGTTACATGAGAGCCAGATACAGTTATCAGCATATATCAGGCCAAAATGCAGCTAGTATCTTATGATGAAAGAAATAAATTTGTCATCAGAACTGGTTGTACTAACAAAATATGTTGCTTGCAATGACAAATACAACTATGAAGTAATGAGATCGATGCATCTGGTTTATGTTGTTCGAATACAATTCGGGTAAGATCTTTGGTTTACATTCTATCTATTTGATATAAATAGTATAGTTTTAAGAATGTGCATGATGATTTAGAGAAAAACTTTAACTTGGACAGAAAAAATTGACCCCGGCCCAAAGTGAATTTCTTTGGTTTGGCGATCACGCACAAGGAAAGCTAAATCTGGGTGTTTGTGCACCTGGATTATACATTACGCACATTTATCATATGTTCGATCGCACTTCTAAATGATCCTTTTATAGTAAAGTGATTAAGTTTTCTCCTCTTCCATATGATTTTCCAAATCTGCTCTGTGATTGTATTGATGGCTCAAATACTTTGATCGATGAATAAAATAAAAAGTTTGGGATAAGATACAAATTAATTAAGTTGGCTTCAGAAGCCAAAAAATGCTACCACTCTGCTTCTTTCAGATCTGTTCACCCACAATCAGAAAATAGACTTCAATTTAATTCAAATTTATTGGTGGGGAGCCTGTGTTTTGGCCCCTGCAAAAGACAGAATGCAGGAAGAAAAAAAAGGAAAACACCAGAGTGGATCTATTCATATTGTATAATATCACAATGTAAACTGACCAAAGCAAAACTATCTGATCTCAGAATAAGATGAAATGGACCAAACTTGGCCTAAATGAGTTGACTTAGTTTTACAATAATTTTCAACCTATGACGAACTTGGTTATAGAGCACTCAAGAATCGACCAAGGTGAAACATTATTTTTTCAACACACCACTTTGATGTAGTGGGTTTGTCTAAAAGCTTCTCCGAACTTGAAAGACGTGACTCTTCGATATTCCCCATTGGATAAGGAGAAAAGCTAACCTACTCGGCATTCTCAAATGCCTAGAAGATTTAGTCTCACAGTAATCAAAGACAGATTGAACCATACAGAAATGCTGAAAATTTCTATGCACCAGACAAATTTGCAACAATCTGCGAGTATGAATCAAGCATATTGGATGCTTTTGGAGGTTCTTTTCTCCAATTTGATTGGTTAATTAAAAGTAACATTTCTCGGGTCTATATATACCACCTCTTCCAATCTTGGACCTGCACAAGATAAAAACCACATATGGCTAGCCTGCGACTTTGTGCATGCATGATACTGATATTGTATGCAGTTTCATGGTCTGAAAGTCGCCTTCTTAATCCATACGCTGAGGGAAGGAACCCAACTAGGTCTTTTCGAGCATTGTCCATTACTGCTGGTTCAGGGAAAGTGTATCAGTTTAGCATTCCACTCAGAGATGAATACTCGAAGAAGAACCTGCACGAGTCAAAACGTCTGAGTCCTGGAGGTCCGGATCCAAAACACCACTGATCAGCAAATTGTTAGTAGTGGAGATTTTCATAGTGCTAGATATAGCACTTATCAGAATCATGGCACAAAATAGCTAGTGCTGTACCTGATGATAGGAATTAAATTAATTGTCAAATGCAATAAGTGCCAAATTAATATGTTGTATCTATTCAATTTTTATTGAATAGAATTTGTGTAATAGATTATCTCTGAATAACTAATTGTTCAATTATTAAGAATATGCAATGGTTTATGAAATTTAGCACTCCTGTTCTTGGCAGTCTCTGTTAGTAGTATTCTCAGTCTCTTGAAGGACTCCTGCTCCTCTTTTTGTCAAATTTCCTGGAAAATGGAATGCTTACATAAATTTGTTTGAGAGAGAAGTTTTCTCCCCAATGTTAACTTCTTTAGTTTGGCAAATGTTCTCTTGCACCTTTATCAATATGTATATGTACACTTCTGCACAATGGAGATTGAGTGCCATCAGTGAGCTCATATTGAATTTCTTTTGCAGTTCTTTTAAGTGTAAAGCAAGTTTGCCAGAGAAAGTGCCAGGGACAAATTTAATGTTAAACTTTTTACTCTTTCTGGTTCAATTCTGTTCCCTCGTAGATTAATGTTCTGATCAAATTGCAAAGGTTTTTATTTTGGATATGATTATATAAGGAATGAAATTTTGTTCAATTTTAAAACTGTTCTCATAAATCAATTTGGTGTCCAAAAGATTTTCTGAATATCAATTCCTGTCCTCTTTCATACATATCCACTAGTGATCTGGTTGTTCCACTCTGTTGAGGTTGGATTAGGTCATGTCCCATCAGAAATCCAGCTATGCAGTTTATAACTTAATACTTAAACGATTTCCAAGTACAATAATTACCTAATAATTAAACCACAAAGTACAACCAGAAAATTTGTTAGGTCTTTTAGCTTAGTTTAGCTTTACAATGCAACATTCAATTAGCAACTCTCACAAGAATAGGGTTTTTCATTTTTTTTTTTGGTCTGCATATAAGCTAGATAGATGGCCAGAGGTGGTTGAGAAGGATTTGAATAGTGAATACTCTAACCAGCTTACAGATCATACTTCATAATGTTACGAGAAAATGAAGAGATATAAAGCTTGATTGAACGTGGAAAAGAAAAGAGAGAGGTTGGAGCAACTCAACATTGAATGGAGAAGCCTTTCTATAGTGTACTATTTTTTCTTTTTCCACTCTAATGATGATGGGAAGAAAAGTAGCCATTTAAAATGGTAGACCTTTGCTGCCTTTTCAAACCAAGAAAGGTGATGTCATCTCAATCAATAATATGCGTAGAGATATATATTTTATTCGCTCATAACAGCTCATTGGTCAAGGCCAACTACTTTAGGTAAATGAAGGTCCGTCAAATAATTTTATCCATAAACATGACGGTATGATATAAAAAATAAAATTAATATAATTTAAAATTAATAAAAATTATATATAAATTTAATAAAATTCAAAAAATATATTCATATTTAACATGTTAATATAAATTATAATATGATAATTTTTATATTTAATAAAAAATAAATATACAATTTACTAAACCTAAATGAAAGTAACATTTTATAAACAATTGTGATTTAGAAAATTCACATGCTATAAGTGAAGGTCATTGATATATATATATATATATATATAAACTAGAATATATAAACAATTCTAAAAGTAAGTTTTTTTTTTTTTAAAATATCCTGGAGTTTAGTCCCTTTAATTCCACTAAATGATTATTAGTAAGATTTGAATTCAAGATCTCTTCGTCGAAGAGAACGGCATTAATCTATTGAACAACTACTTGTTAATATTTTAAAAATAAGTTATAATTATGATCAGGTTACTGAAATTTATTTATTATTTTACAAATATACTCTAAATAATTACTTATAAATTCTTAAATCTTCTTACGAAATTAAAAGAAAAGCGATCATCGAATAATAATTCATTAAACTAATGCCTTTAATATATATGGATAAACTAAATTTCATGGCGTTTAAATATTTCATAAGACTATCTGCAATTGATTTTAGTGCGAAATAATATTAAATTTTTTGGTTTGATAATTTTTGTATTTAATTTCTTCTTTTGAAAGCATACACATGGGGGATATGTTTTTTTTTTTGCTAATAATCAAGTATTTGTTGCTAATAATCAAGTATTTGAATGTCAGTTCCCAATGACCCACCCATTCATATTTAGGATCATTAATTATTCATCCTTCCAATAATGCTTGTTGGGCATCTTAATTTGTCTAAATAAACATTTGAAAAGTTGACCTGTTTTGAGAAGATTATTGTTTTCTGCACAATCAACAACCAAGTTCAGCTATCTAGTATGCCTTCAATCTTCTAGAGAAGAGCATATGAAGTACTCATTATCTATGAGGAAGAGGGACGGCATCGCCGGCCCACTACATTGCTCAGTGGATTCATCCTAAGTTCACAATTGAATATATATTGAAGAGAACACAAAAAGCTTTTAGGGAAAAAAAAAGGTGTTGGAGTTCCACAAAGAATACCGAATGCAGACAACAGAAAATTGGAAGTTTCTTAAACAGTGGTACAAAAAATATGTTTAAGTGCGGTTGGGACTTAGGGGTGCTCTAGAAGAAGCCAAATGTCACTATGTCAAGCCAATCGGAGAATGAGAAATTTCATATGGAGCTGAGAGCTCCTCCAATTCGAGGGCACTTTGCCATCAGCATTTCCTGCCTCTAACCACATGATTCGCATGTTGACATTCATCACCCGCAACAAAAAAGTTCAATGGAAAAAAAAGATTGGATATTGAGAAGCTTTAAGTCCTTGCATCTTCATTCGATCGATCATAAGTTTTTTCTCTTGCTGACAAAATTTGTTCCACCTATATGGTTCTTCTATGGTCGGAATTGTTTTATATGATTAACGAAAGGGATCGTTAGAGTAAATAGGAAAATGAGAAACGAACAAATAACAACAAAACAGTCCCATTATGTTCTCAGGGCCCATTTCACCCACTTCAATTAAAAAACAAAATGTGATAGTTTTTTACTATGGAATTCTCCGGCTCGAATTCCTGCAAGACGAGCGTACTATATTTTTCTGAAACCTTGTTAAGAAAATGGCAAGCTCGAGATTTTATGTGTACCTGTTACTATTACTGGTCTCCTTCTCATGGTCTGATGGTCGTCCTCTTGGTCCATACACAGAGGGACGAAACCTGATTAAGTGTATTCGAGCATTGGCTGCCAGGCAAGCATTTAAGAGTGGACAGGCAAATGAAAACAATAACAAGAACCTGTACGAGTCAAAACGAGTGAGTCCTGGCTGACCTGATCCCCAACATCACTCCATCCTTCATTAACAAAGTAGTGACACCCCAAAATTTTTGTGCTCCTACCCTCTAGTCTTCTTACTTGGAACGCTTTTAGTGTTAAAACTCTGACTCCACCCCTGTCAGAAACAACTTCTATGAGATGTTAAAGTATTAATAATTCGCCTGCGAGAAGGCTTTCATAATGCCTAGACACTTAAGTCAAAATGGGACTATACTGTTGTTATTTGTTCGTTTCTCATTTCCTTATTTACTCTATCGATCCCTTTCAGTAACCATATAAAACAATTACCGACTATAGAAGAACCATATAGGATGAACAAATTTTGCCAGCAAGAGAAGAAAATTGTGATATGATATTCCAAATGAGGAGAAACAAATTTTATGAATGCTGCTATTCCAAATGAGATGAATTTGTTGGAGGGAAGTCATATAGGAGTACAGAGTACCTAGCAGTGAGGAATCAAGAATGTAATATATATATATATATATATATATATATATATATATATATTTACAGTTTGGAGAAAAGAGACTAGAGCTGTATTCTCTTTCTTTGGAGGAGGGCATGTGGCTAAAGTGTTGTAGTACTATAGTTTTTTAAAAATTTAAAATAAAAAGAAGCCTATTGCAGTTTCTGAACTTTTTGTTAACCTTTTATTTGGACTGACTTGACTTAATGGTTTGTTTTCTGCTACAAAAATTCCTTGTGAAAGGTGCAGTTTAGTGACTAAAAGTGCAGTAAATTTTCCTTTTGTCATTCATAGGTTTACCGGCCCTCTTTGAGATAGTAGAGGGAAAAAGGACCTCTTTAACTTGTTTAAGTCATTAGCTTCCAAACATAAAAAGGTATTGCTTTGATCGTGAAGCTTAAAGTGCACAGAAAGAAAATCTGTTAGCTCATTTAATATATAGATTAGAAAACACCACCGAAACTAGCTTTAATGACTGACAACCACTATTTACTGGTGCTGAATACCTCGATTAATTGGGATCTTGAAGTGACCATGATCCATGGAAAGATAAACAAGACTATAATATCCTGCTGTATTTCCTATTAGTTGGGTTGGATTCTTCTTCACTGCTGAAATCTTCAGAGTGATATTATAAAATGAAGCATTGATACCTCAGGAAAGGAGAATTATATGTTCATTTCCGATTTCAATTCAGAAAAAAAAAAGGTACCAGGAACCTTTATCATACATTGTTGAGTTCTTGTCAATCATAGAATTAATTTCATAGTATAAGGCTTGTAAAATCCTATCGTCAACACCTCCAAAGCTGAATCAGAGGTCTCAATTTATCTAAAGCAACGAAAACTTGTCTCTCTTCCTCCTTCCCTTCTGTAAACGAAGAACAGTCCTTCTTCCCTTTAGAAAAAATGGATAATTCATGCTTGAAGTACCTTTATAAACAGCTAAGCTACTTTGAAAGTCAAAAGGAATAGAAAACGCAACTATATATGCTTGCTCTAGCATTGAAGCAAAACTCCCCTTTTGGCACTTTTTAACTCGTAAGCAGATTAAAATATAGGTTTTTCTGCACCAAGTAGTATGTATGCATCTGCCTGGGTGGAAGAGATGTACTTTATTTCTCTTCTCTCACGATCCTTCGTTCAACCTTACAATACGATTAGAGGGGACATCAAAACTCTGATTCTTTTTCTTTTTTTTTTTCTTTCTGATACAAGAGGGGAGCTCCTAGAATTTGAATCTAGAATTTTATTCAAACTCCCACCATCCAACCATTTAATGCATAAAGTAAGCTATAATAGCCCTGAGGTCTACTTATATGCAAATTATTATTAATGCATAAAGTAAACAGCCCGGGTCAAGTTAATGATCTGAAGCCTGTGTTTAATCTGTTCCAATCTTTGTTGTGTCATCAATGACAGCAAAATAGAAAGACGGTGATGTTGATCTTATCTTGCATTGCAAATCAGACAGAAAGATGGTAAAATTAAAGGCAAAATCTTTCATTTTCCAAAAGGATGTTCTCTCTATTAATTTAAGGCCTGGCTTATCCTTGTGAGGTCCTTACCAATAAAGATAAACAGGTGGCAGATGAAGGGCTTTCTACTTTTAACTCAACGAATTGGTTTAATGTAATGTTTTTCTCAAATTTTTATTATCAAAACTGTCACAGGTCGGTTTGGTTTATCCACTTATCCTCTATGGCATACGAATGGCAATGCCTCACACTGACCTATTCTTGAGTTATCCAAGTGTGAAGTTGTGAATCTTATAAATGATCAACCAGTATCAGTAATAGGCTAAAAGGAGTATAATACTCCACAAACTTACAATAATAGATGTTGGCTTGGGGCTGTTTGACGTCTTATTGGCAAAAGCTTTGTCAGAATGATCTCAGGCCAAACCTTTGTATTTTTACATTAGTTCTGCCAACGGGAAAAACGGTCTTTCCCTGTCAGATTACAATTTACAGTCTAGTGATTGATTTAAAATTCCTCATCCACTTTGTAAAAAGGTTGATTACGAAGTATATAAATATGCAAAGCCTCTCAGCTACCATGTCAAAGCACAAGGTTTTCACTTAATCACCTTAACCACAATGTCTGTCTCTAGGTATCTGGTATGCCTTACCTTGGTCTTACTACTTTTGTCTGCAGGCTCAGAGAGTCGCCCTCTGATAGAGAAGAAGAATCTAAACCAAACTATGAAGGCCTTGAGACGGTACCTGAACGAAGAAGCTACGAAATACCAGTATGAACATGCTGATAGAACAAGTCCCAGCGGACCTGACCAACATCATCACTTCATCAATAACTAGTTTATAATTTTGTAGTGGGAGGTGGTATCTTCTCTAACGGGTACAACCGAACCCACATCTTCTTCTTCTTCTTCTTAAAGTGGACTTTACGTTGTTGATATATAATCCTTCTTTCTCTCTCTTGAATATGGAGGAAAAAAGCATCAAAATGGATTTCGACAAGACACCAATGTTACATATGAAAAATTATCTTCTCATAGGGCCTTTTGTAGGTTTACATATGCTTGTATACTATCTTTGACAGAAGTAAATGAACGTTTCACTTTTCAATTTTTATGTTCTCATCAGTTATTCCAAGTAATTTGCAGATAATACGAGTTTGATAAATCTATCTTCATCCTCAACATTGTGAGTATTTAATAGTTATAGATAATTCTCATGTCCAGAACTTCTTTAAAAAAATAAAAACCAAAATTTATTTTTTTATTTTTATCTTGTATATTTAAATAATTTTTTATAAACATATATAATATATTTTTTAATAAAATTATATTAATTTTAATTAATTTAAAATAATAATTTATATTATTTTAAAAAATTTATTTACTAAATATATATAAAATATATGTAAAGTATGGATACAAAATGAATGTTATATTATTTGTATTTATCCTTATACTCAATAAAAATTTAAAATCATACTCATCTCTATTTTCATATCCATAATATAATATCTATTCTCATCTTCATTTGAGTAAGAAATCGAATTCCTTGTTAAATATAAATAAGATTAGCATCCCTAACCTTAAGCGACCATTTTTAAGTTAAAAGTTCAAACTCCACATTCTCAATCTTCTGATTCTTGTTTAATATTGATTGCAGTATCCATCAGTTAAATTTTAATTAATAGTGGCCATACTTTTGTTTTTTTTTTAAATTAGAGTAGTCATACATTTCAAAGTGGAAAATGCATGCACAGGAGGAGATGTCTAGCTTTCCTATAATCAAGCAGTTGAAAACCAATTGGATTTAGCAATGGATGATATACCATATAAATCAAGTTACATATAGCACTGACCTGATCAGGACACAATATTTTCTTTAAGAATTCAAGGATTTCAGGCCTTCAGCCGTGTGTTAATTAGAAGAACATACAGCATGCATGCACTGGCATCATACATCAGCATTCAGCAGCTTTTCTTTTCTTTTTTTTGTGTTTTTTTGGATGATTGAATTTATATATTCATTCATTCAACCCTATCAGTATCTTTACAAACAGTTTTATCTAATTACTAAATCATCAACTTCCTAGAGAACAAATTTCACAATTGACGTTCTGATCATTTGGTTATTACAAATGTTCCAAAGCAGATGCACCTCCTTAACTGCAACCCTCAACTTCGATGGTTCCAGCATTTTGATGTTGACATTAAGAAGTAGTTTAAGTGTTTAACAGGATTAAATGATACTGTTGCTTGCTGAGGCGAAGCAGTTTTCTATTCAAAATGAAAATGTATTTGCAATAAAATGGAGAGGACACTGATTGAACTAATGGAGTGTTATTTTTTAATAAAATGAAAAAAAAAAAAAAAAAAAAAAAGCTGAAGCGTGAATCAAAAGAAGTGTAAGTAATTGAAAAAAAAAAAAAAAAACCCAAACAAAAGGGATATCTTGAATTTGATTCTGGCCATGGGGGTTCGTACTCAGGTATTGTTTATATCATAGTTTAAAGCATAACAAAGAAAATGGTCGACAGAAAATCAGGCGTACAGATCAAGTGTATACTGACATAACTTTTGCCTTCTGGTAGATTATATAAAAAAAATTCATATGTTACTTTTTTTTATTAGGAGTTTAAAAAATAATAAGACAAAAACTGGCAACGTCCTTCGACCTCTGACAAAATGGCTTATAAAGTTCGAAAGTTCTTTATGCAAGACAACGAGAAATACCAGACCCACTTTTCAATTGATTAGGGACGCAGTATAATGTTACGAGTCACCGTTGAGCCAAAAAATAAAAAATAAAAAAAAATTTGTGACACCTCACGTCTTCATAATTTATTATGATATTTAATGGAGATTTAAATTTAAACATATGAGTTACTTTCTATAAGGTAAAATCATAAAATTTTTAAATCATAATAAATAATATTTTTTAGATTAAGTATAAATGTTTATAAATAATATTAAAATAGTTATCAGTCGGACGATAAGTGAATGTTACATCGTGAGAGTTACTTTTAAAATTTTATGAGTGCGCTAAGTACTATATCATAGAGTCATTTTTAAAATCTTACGAGAGCTAAATGTTACACAATGAGAGTCACTTTTAAAATTTTAACGTCTGGTGTAATCTTGTAATTTGAGTGTATTTTGTGTTATGTTTGATTCTGTGATTTATATGTATTTTATGTTGAGCTTGCCTAACATTTAGTGTGATTCAATAGATTTATATATTTTGCTCCCCGCCAAGCTTCAATGATTGGAATTTATGATACTTCAATCTTATATCAAAAGATTTTGAAGATTTGCTGTAATATTTAAGCAGAGCTTAAACTTAAACTTATGAAAAACTTTTTGTAGGATAAAATTATAAAAATTTTGGATCAAAATGAATAATATCTCGTAAATTAGATACAAATCTCTACAAAATAGTACAAACCCAAACTTATGACTCACCTTATGTGGGACAAAGAGTACGGGTCTGCATAAAAATAATATTGTTCTAAATTTGTGAGACATTTTTTATGAGATAAAATTAAAATTTTATAAATGTAAGTTGCAAATTAGAAAAGCAGACCTAATTAAAAAGAAAAAAAAAAGGTAAAAATTGCCAAATTGGGAATCAAATAGGTGCTGTGTGATATTAATAACCCCGTGGAAGAACACTGTCCTAACATGTAAAGTGGCAAAGACGCATTCTTTTTTCAGAGTCACTTTGTGATCAACAAGAGACAAAAACTAAACGCAACAATGACTTCAATGAAATTTGACCATGTTTGTCTCTTTCACGTCCTGTGGTTCAAGGATTTTATATCCTTTAACAATTTTATTTTCAGGGGTTGCTCAACTTTGTTCCTGTTATGTCTTTTAATGAGAAATGAATAACCAAGCCAAAGATGTGGGTATGCTCGTGTGGGGACCTTAGACAAATGCTTTGGCCTTTATGCAAGGGATAGTTAAAGTAAACAGGTAATGGTAGGAAAAATAATAAACCTTCTAGAAAACTAAAACAAATATCCCTACGGATTTGTCAACTTGCATACTCCACACCATTGTTTCCTGAGCTGTGAAATCTTGGACGTTTGCCATGAATTTCCAAATATATATGAGAATGAGATTTATGTTACCATAAAATGGCCATTTGCCATTGCCATCCATATCTATCTACTACTGATCAGTTTCCTTGGATTCGGTACATTCAGCTTAGAAATGCCTGCAACCATCACTGCAGGCTTCACTAGTCATATTACTCATTTTATCAGCAAATGCAATTAATATTGTCGAAGCAAAGAGTTATGCCAGGCATAAGACAATGCAGAAAAAGATTGATAGTCAAACCATCATCCATGCATTGGCAGGCTATGATTTGTGCGCAATGAAGCATGACATGAGAGTATTGACGGATGCAACAAGAATTTCAACAGGAGGGCCTGATCCTTAACATAACTAGCTACCTCCCATTTACTTGAGGATCAACCATACACCAGCATTGCCCTAGAGACAATGTGGTCGGGGTAGCTCTGTTTGTCACTTCCAATAATTTCTAGTAAGAATTGTGAAACTTCGATCATCGAGATGTGTACATACTTATCTCAGAGCATCTCGAATGCTAAGAATATAAAGCTTATAAAATAGCTACTTGACAAGCTATATATATTTAGTATTCAGTAGTTGTTTTCCGCATGCCAAATCATGAGGAGTGCGTCATTCTCACCCATCACCAGGCATTGAGATTGCAAATACCAAACGTCGAGGTTCCTTGACTCCTTCAGTGAGCCCTTGACTGAACTAATTCAATTAAGTTAATTAGTAATCTTCACAAACATGGATAATCTTCACATATGAATGATAACTGACAATGTAAAAACTGTTATTTGAAAATCAAAGTCAATCCTTGAGAAGTATCATTTAGGATATTCTTCTTATATTTGGCTTTCTGAAGGTAATCAAGTGACCAATAGGCTTGCCTTGCCTTGCAGCCCAAACTATCATGAAAGTAGATGAAGCCCATATTATAAGACTAATCCATTAGGCTTAGGTAGAAAGCACGTAACGGCAGGCCGAATTGTTCTTAGGCCTAGTTATGTCCTGCAAAAAGTTAATTGACCTCTTTAGTCCTAAAATATGCTTTTAATTTCATTATATAACATTAATATTTGAGATATAACCTAATCAGTAGTGATATTTTCTCTGAGATAAGAGGTTGAAGTGTTTTTATAATTTTTAGTTCAAATTTATCATTGTATTATAGATTTTTTTAATGAGAGATCGAAGAAATTAATCAAGAAAAGCAAGAAAACTGAAATAAAAAAAATGAACAAAGAGCAAAGAACAGGATTGAGAGTTATGAACAAGAAATATGTCTTGCTGTTGCTGCTGTGATGATTGTGAATGCAGGCCCTTAGGCTTCCTGTTGGATCTGCCCTTCTTCTTTTTATCCCTCCTTGTTGGCATCTGGATTGTAGGATGTTAATTGCTGCTTTTAATATGATTTAATGGGGTTGTTTTTGTGATGCCGTAGGTTGGTGTTGACTTGCATCTGCCCATTTTGCTTGTGCTTAACCACCGTAATTGAGTTTGCACTAGGTTTGATCAAGGCTCCCATCCTGGTCATCAAGTGGTTCACCTCTAAGATCCCTTGTTAGAAATATTGAATCGTACTTCATTTTAGAACATGAGTTCTTTTTCTTCTCTTTTCAACCTGGATTATTTCAATCAGGTATATGTCAGATTAACAATCACACAATCTCCAACTTAATCAGACAAATAATAAGATCAATTGGTCAACGTTGCAAAATAATTTTCGTTGCCTTGACCAATACAAAACATATGGCTGCCACTGTATAAAATCAACCCCAGTTCCACCATGGCACACCTTTGATTAGAAATAGAATAGAATATTCTACGTATATATGCGACTTGTAAAAAAATTTGGCTTTACAAATTCAACAAATAAATCTGACCTCTGACCTCTTTTTTTGGGGTAATGTCTATCAATCTACTTGTTCCCCAAGACTAGATGCACATGCGTCTTCTTTTTTAACCTTTGGTGGGCGAGGGAGAAAGGAAACAGTGGGCTAAAAAAAGGAAGAGCAAGTTATTTATTCATAGAATAATAGATAATCACTATGAACAGAATCCGTAAGCAGGTTCAATCGTTCAATGCTGATAGAGATGTAGAATAGAAATTCTGTTTTTCCTGATATAGAAAAAGTAAAAGAGAAGTATATTTGTTTCCATACCAAATGAATTTTCATTTTTACCCATTGGAAAAAAAAAAAAAAAAAACCATTTATAAGCTTCTGAAATGGAAAAGTTCAGTCAACATTCAAGCCTAAGACATTCAATAATTTCTCAAGACAAGAATTTTCAAGTTTTAGGACAATGTGCAATGTTTTTATTAATCTAAAAGAAGCCATGAATTGAGAAATTCAAGGGAGACAAATGTAATGTAAAACCAGACCAACTTGCTCCTGTTTTCCAATATAGTGGTCCCTTTCATCTCCTTCCTATATTTCCTGACATAAATCTTAAATATTCCCGCCTATAATCTTATAATAATCAAAATCACAGTTCGAAACCGACAACTACACCACAAATCAGGCAACAAAAAAAACTTAAAGTTTAGCAAACCACCAACTTTTAAAAAAGAGTTGATTATTTTTTTTATCAAATACATATTATTAAAATTGATATTTAAAAATTATTGATTCGAAAAAATTTATACATAAATGTCCTTTATAATTAAATAAATAATAAAATAAAAAATTTAAGGATAGTTTAAATAAAAAAAAAAAAAAACTAATCATGGTTTCCGCATAATCCTGTTTTTCCTTCAACTCTAAAACCAACCGAAGCCTAGCCATTGAACATAACTTTTCTAGCGGATAGCGGTCCCGTGTCTTTTTCCGTGACACCAGCCCATTGTAAATCAAACCCACCTTCTCTTCGCAAAACTTATATTAATACCTACTCCAAAACCTTTGAAAACTCACCAAATTACTTCATCTTCAACATTAACATCAATTATTTCATAAAGTTCCCTACCCTTGCTTTTTTTAATCATTTTGTTACAAAAAAGTCTACTGCATGGAAGCTGGTAACAAAATCGGTTCATCAGCATATCCCACTTCCTTACCCCCTCCGGTCCGTGGGGGTGGCTCGAGTGGCACCCTGGGATGCCACTTGGCAAGGCGGCTCGTGGAGATTGGTGTGAAGGATGTGTTCTCAGTTCCTGGTGACTTCAACTTGACCCTCTTGGATCACCTCATAGCAGAACCCGAGCTGAACCTGATCGGATGCTGCAACGAGCTTAACGCCGGATATGCTGCTGATGGCTATGCACGTGCTAAGGGCGTGGGGGCCTGTGTTGTGACTTTCACCGTTGGAGGCCTCAGTGTGCTTAACGCTATTGCTGGTGCTTATAGTGAGAATTTGCCGGTGATTTGCATAGTTGGAGGGCCTAATTCTAATGACTACGGGACCAACCGGATATTGCATCACACTATTGGGTTGCCTGATTTTAGCCAAGAACTAAGATGCTTTCAAACGGTCACCTGTGCCCAAGTAAGTTAAGGGAACCTTTTCAGTTAGTATTAATTTGCGTATATGATTGTAACTTTTTATGGTTGCTCTAAGTTACTTGATATTAGGGTAAGTTAATAAACTAATGATGCTGTGGCGGTGATCTGATATGATAGGCTGTGGTCAATAACTTGGATGATGCACATGAGCTTATAGATACTGCGATATCAACAGCTTTGAAGGAAAGCAAGCCGGTTTACATTAGTATCAGCTGCAATTTGCCTGGAATTCCTCATCCAACATTTGATAGAGAGCCAGTGCCCTTCTTTCTTGCTCCAAAGTATAGTTTTTCTCTAACTTCTTATTTTACTGTATTTAGGCATTAGCCATTTCGGTCAATCAGATTGATCTTTCCCTTAGTTATCATCAGTACGCTGCTAGTGGTATATTTTGAGGAATTTACTTCATTTAAATTATTGAGATTGGCAATTGGCAAATGGGTACTTTTTCTTCTATTCATCTAAATGAGGAACAATTCTTATGGTTGCAGAAAGTTGTTAAGTTGTGACTATTATAATCTATCTTTCTTGTATTGCTGATAATGATATATAGTTAACTTGGTGAATGGAGGCTTTTTGAAGCTAAGGAGCCAGGCCTAAACAAAAGAGAAATATTAGTTTACATAGATGAAATGGTTGAAACATTTTTAAATTTGAATAAAAAAACAGAGATATTATGTTTTTTGCAGTACTATTACAAAGGGCTTTTAATAGAAGATGCCCTGCCCTTGTTTACTGAGTGAACTTTTCATCCATTAGAATGGCATGTTAAATAGATATTTGTTTCAGATATGAATGAAACAAAGTTACATGCTCGTGATGCTCATTCTTTACAATTATGCAGGGTAAGCAATCAATTAGGATTAGAAGCAGCTGTGCAAGCTACTGCTGATTTTCTGAACAAAGCTGTGAAGCCTGTCCTAGTAGGTGGACCCAAATTAAGGGTTGCAAAGGCACAAGAAGCCTTTGTAGAGCTTGCAGATGCCAGTGGGTATCCAATTGCTGTAATGCCCTCGGCCAAGGGATTGGTGCCAGAACACCATCCACACTTTATTGGAACATATTGGGGTGCTGTTAGCACCAGCTTTTGCGCGGAGATAGTGGAATCTGCTGATGCCTATGTTTTTGTTGGCCCGATCTTCAACGATTACAGCTCTGTAGGTTACTCTTTACTGATCAGGAAGGAGAAAGCAATCATGGTGGAGCCTAATCGTGTGACTATAGGCAATGGTCCTTCTTTGGGCTGGGTTTTCATGACTGACTTCTTAAGTGCATTAGCCAAGAAGCTGAAGAGAAACAGCACTGCTGTGGAGAACTATAGGCGAATCTTTATCCCTCCAGGCATGCCTCTGAAGCATGGGGATGATGAGCCTCTGAGAGTCAATGTTCTCTTTAAGCACATTCAGGTAGGCACTAAGGTCATGATTTGAAATTATCCTCTACACTATTTGGAGTTTAGAATATAGATTTACTAAAGGAATGAGCATATGAGATTTATTGGCCCTTTAGGAGGCCTTCATATGGAATAATTAATATGGTTAACAAACAAATACAGTTAAGTGCGTAAGACATGCCTTTTGGCCCTTTCTGCTTTAATTTCGGTTTCTTGGAAGGTGGAAACATTTGCTTTAGTTTATAATGTGAATCATTTAGACGTAACAATGCAAAACCAGATTTGGGCACTTCATTTGATTCTTGTTTCTTTCATTTACCTTTTTTGTCTAATTTATTGTTTGACCTTGTTTAACAGGAGATGCTAAGTGGAGACACTGCAGTTATTGCTGAAACAGGAGACTCATGGTTCAACTGTCAGAAGCTCCGTCTTCCAGAGAACTGCGGGTAAGCCAGATCATCTCAAATGGTACATTTCTTTGAGTTTCGAAAAAGACTCGTGTATGTTTATTTTGCAGCAGGGTAAATGTTTACTTTTATTGCTTGCAGTTATGAATTCCAGATGCAGTATGGATCCATTGGTTGGTCAGTTGGTGCCACACTTGGATATGCTCAGGCTGCTAAAGACAAGCGTATAATTGCTTGCATTGGTGATGGTAGTTTCCAGGTGAGCGAGATAATTTTCATTTAGAACTTCAATGACACGTTTAAGGGTAACCACAAGCATTTGATATAACACTGATATAGAAAAGGAATTTAGTGGTAGAAGGTGGAAGTTTCTAATAATGCAAGTAATTTTTACTGTTTCAATTCATTGACATGGTTGTGAAGCAACTGAATTAGTGCTTTTCAAGAAACAGTTGCTCCATATATATGATAATAAACATAAGAGAAGATGAATCTTGGCTAGAATGGTCATATACTGCAATATTTGCTTGGAAGTTGGAAGTAACAAATAGCGTCTATATTTGGATAAGGTAAAGAATTTGGTCATTTAATGGTTTTTTCTTTCAATTGTTCAGGTGACAGCTCAAGATATTTCAACAATGATCCAATGTGGACAAAGAAACATTATATTTCTTATCAATAATGGAGGCTATACAATTGAAGTTGAGATTCATGATGGCCCTTACAATGTTATCAAGAACTGGAATTACAGTGGCCTTGTTGATGCCATCCAAAATGGTGAAGGCAAATGCTGGACAACCAAGGTTTGTAACTTAGCATAAATAGTTAAAGGCCTAACAAGCCATAGCTTAATCAAGAGAATACAAAACATTAAACATCATCATTAGTTCTTCCCTACTTCCATTGGGCTATAGTTCTCAGTTTATCTCCTTCATAGCAAAAAAAGATTCTGTTGTTGTTTTTGGGATATTTCAATAGGTTTCTGGGCCTATTACGAAAGCATGCATATGTTGATCAGAAATTCCAAATCCAAAGTTTACATATGGTGGTTTTATTTTTCAAATGATTAGATGCATCCACAGTTAATGCAGAGTACCTCATTGGTAGGCATAGACTTAATACTTTAATTGTTAAATGTAGGTGCGAACAGAGGATGAACTGAAAGAAGCAATCGCCACAGCAACAGGAGAAAAAAAGGATTCATTATGTTTCATTGAAGTTTTTGCACACAAAGATGACACTAGCAAAGAGCTGCTGGAATGGGGATCCAGAGTTTCCTCTGCTAACAGCCGTCCTCCAAATCCTCAGTAGAGGCAAATTTGAAGCACCATAAGCTTGAAATAAGATAGAAGGACAGAATTACTTGACCTGGATAATATTTCTGTCAATCTTGTTACTGCATTATACTTTGTAAATTGTAGCAATTGATTCTAATTACTATGTGTTGACATGTTAAGCCGTTTCTGTTTCTTTTACATGATCGTCATGAAGCTGCTGTAGGAAGGGATACAAATAATAAAGCTTGAATGCCTTAACTAGGTCCAGTGTTTTGGAGGTCTCTTGAAATTAACCGACTGTTACTTTGCAACGATGAAAGAACCCGGCGAAAACTTATTTCTACTATTAAGTGGAAAGCTCAGAAACATGTTTTCAGTGTTTCAACCCAAGCCAAGCCATCTTTTTGGAATGGCTTTCAGCAAGTTCCTATGAATAGCAGAAAGAAACGAGGATTTTGTCATTGTACTGCCAACAATAATGGCTCTTGAAATTCTCAACAACACTAGGAAATCTGATTTGCGTATGCTCTTTATGGGATTTCCAGGAAACATGTCTCTGCATTGTGTTTTCCAATTTTAACATTACAACTTGAAACTGCAAGTGAATCGTTGTTGTATCGTTCAAAACTTGAAGCTGTTGCATTTGCGTGAGAATAGTACAACGAACAATACAAGCAAGGGAAGCAGAGAAAATGGCAACCAACCAAAATTTTGGCAACATTGTGTATGGTCTATTCTTGTAGTTGGCAAACTGTCATCTTCATCTTCTAGTGATTGTCTGTTTCATTTTGGAGTCCGATTTTTTTTCCCTGGTTTCAGACTTTCAGTCACTTTCTATCAGTGCATTTTGTTGCACACAGGATCATTAAACATTGGGTGCTGTCCTGGCTAGTCTCCCTCGTTCGCGGTACCCTCAGGAGACGACTAGAAATATAAAAAAGTTCTTTTAAGTATTTCCAGGATGAAAATAACCAATAAAAGAAAACTTTAAATAAGTTGTCCACATGTCAAAATTTCATTCGCAGCATCGAACCACTCTAAAACCACAACTTTTTTTTTTCCGTTTTTCTTTTCAATTTCTTCAGTGGTACTCTCCATTTTTTTTTTTGGTTACAGCCTCCATTTTCTCTGATCTCTTTACTACATTACTCCATTTTGTCTTCAAAACTTAAAAACTCCTACTCGCCCTCTCTTCTACCTCAAAATGAAGATTAGCATGTTGAGATGTGCAAGGGCTGCGTTAAAGAAGGTCACGGCAGTGTAACCGAGCCCATGTGCATTTACCCATCTCCTGAGTCGGTTCTACTACTCCACAGGATACCCTGAAAGGAAAGTTGCGATATTGGGAGCGGCGGGGTATTGGACAGCCATTGGCTCTGTTAATGAAGCTAAACCCATTTGTCTCTTCCCCTTCTCTTTATGATATAGCTAACACACCCGGTGTTGCCGCTGATGTCAGCCACATTAACTCTCCTGCTCAGGTCCTTTTTCTTCTGGTTTCTTTCTTACATCCCTTTCTTTTATATTTATGTTCAATCAGAAAGTAGCATTCTTTTTCTTTATATAAAAAATTCCTTTTACTATTACATATCATTTATGTAATTTTGGGACTGAAAAAGTTTTGTTCTCTTAAGTGGGGAATAAAGGGTTATGTTTTCTCAATTCAAGTTCTTGCTTTTAGGGAAGTTTTTCACTTTTGTTGTTTTTTTTTGGCTATTAGTTTACAGGCTATGTGGGTGAAGAACAGCTCGGTAAAGCATTGGAAGGATCTGACCTTGTGATTATTCCTTTGGGTGTTCCAAGGTAGCCTGGAATGACGTGATTATCTTTTCAACATAAATGCTGGAATAGTGAAACCCTTTTGCGTAGCCATTGCTAATTATTGTCCCAGCATGATTCCCTTTATCTCGCGTCCCGTGATTATGTCTTGCCTAATGCATATGCTCATGACTTTTGTACTTTTTTGGGTTAGGCTCTGGTCAATATAATAAGCAATCCAGTGACTTCAAGTGTCCCTATTGCTGCTGAGGTTTTTGAAAAAGCAGGAACCTATGATGAGGAAGTTGTTTGGTGTGACTACAGTTGATGTGGTCAGGGCTAAGTAAAACTTTCTATACTGGAAAGGCTGAAGTGACTGTGGCCGGTAGTATTTATCTTCTTACTTTGTGTACTCTATAAATTCGCTTTATTTATACTCTATTAGGTTGCCAATAAAATGCAAGAACACTTGGAAAGTTTACAACTTTCAGGAAAAACTGATTCCTGCTATTGGCCTTGTTTATTGCATATTGCAGATGTCGATGTACCAGTAATTGGTGGCAATGCTGGCATCAACATCCGCCCTTTTTCCCTCTGTGTGTGTCTGTTTTGTTTGTACTTTGGTTTTTCTACGTTTCAAATTGAATATTTTGTTCTTAAAGAGATCGTTTGGTCGTAAGATAAGTTTGAAAATAACGATGAAAATGAGATGAGATTGATTAATATATCCATAAGATTAAAATTAATAATTGAATATATATTTAAATTTAAAATTAATGGTGAGATAAATTGATTATTATAGATATTAAATTAAAATATGTATATACTTATAATTTTAAATTATTTAATATTTATAAATTTTGTTTATTATATAAAAATTACTAATAAATGAAATTTTTTATTTATGATATTAAATTAACAAAAAATATTTCAAATTTTTTAAATAAAAAATCAAAATAAATAATAAAAAATAAAAATATTTTTGATATAATAATATAATTCAAAAGATAAAATTAAAAAAAAAAAAAAAGTCAATGGCCTGTCATCAACTGGACATAAATACTAGTTGATGACTGGCATTTTATCCAGCAGATCATCGGATCATTTTAAAAAATAAGCTCCAATGGGCACAACTTTTCATAGGAATTGCACCTCACTGACGCTTCAGTGACCGGTTTTAGTATTTCAATTTTTTTTTTTTTTAACAATAACTAGGACTGATGTGACATAATGCTAATAGCAATCACTTTCTCAACGTTTGGTTGGCCGATGCGGAAGAAAGGAGATTGTCTAGAACAAACCATAATAAATTTGGAATCAAAGGAAAACTTGGAAAAATAATTTATTGTGCAGTGAGATCAGTTATAGAATTTAGGAGTCCCAGATGGGGCCGAAGGCTGGAATTCCTGCTCCCTTGCAAGCATTGACAACATCTCTGCTTCCTTCTGGATTGCTTGTAACAATGACCACTTCAGCTCCCCATCTCTTAGCAGCATCAACACTCAACTCAGACACGTTAGGACGGCCTAGCACAGCTGTATCATGGACAATCACCTTATCTTTAGGATGCCCGCTCATCATTTCTTTGATTTCTTTTCCGAAGTTTTGCTCAATACCTTTGGCCACCCAAAGCACACATACGTTAGCTGAGCATGGCTGAAAAAGGAATGACAAAAACACGCAGATTCCTGAACCTGTTGCCACCAGCAAAACCCTGTCATACATGTTGACTAGATAAGGCAAGCCAGCAAAGTGCATTTGTCTAACCCACAAATGGTTTGGTGGATTTGAGACCAAGGATTTTGTGAAGTCGCCAACTGCACCAGCAAGCATCATGTGCTCAGTTTTTCCATCCGAAATTATTCCAAAGGCATGCCATTCTGAAAAGGGTGATGGACTGATTCTGCCTAGTATACCTGACTTTATTCCGCCCTCAAACTTGATAATGGAGGCATGGCCAGAAGGAGCTGAGATCTTGACAGGCACGCGTCTTACTGTCAACCATGGGATAATAATTAGGATGGTGATGGCTACTGTGAACCAGAACTCTTGCCACTTGATCAACCTTGAACCAAGTTCTTTTGAGTAAGATTTGGTTATTGGGTCATAGGAGATTGTAAGGATGATAAAGGCCCATAGAAGAGCAAGAGCAGTCCAACCGGCGAATCTATGAATCCGTTCAAAGACGTTGTGATGGAGGTGGCGGACTAGAGGAAATGCGGCCATGCATGAGAGGCAGAGAAGGGAAAGAATAGTAGAGGCTACACCTATGATCTCAGAAGAAGTGTTATCTCTGTCTTTGAGAGTAAGAACTAAGGCATATATGAGCCATACAACCGAAGAAATTCCACAGCTACTGTGTATCCCACCAAGACTTTGAAGGAGGGATGTGGTAGCAGTCTTGATAGGGAGAGGTACCCAAGACCTTCCCAGCACCTTGACCGCAAGCCAAAAGACTATTCGCAGGAAGGCCTCGCTTCTGCAGAGTGTCAAAGCAAGAATATTGCTAATCGAGAAAAGGGGAGCTCTATTTCTTGCATATGGAAAGTGTCCAGTGGCAGCAAGCACCAAACCAATGATGTTCAGGGTTAAGCAGACCACAAAGAGTCTTTTGTATACAGTGAACAGCCCTTGGTCAAGCAAAATGACTGATAATCTTGATTCTTGCTTGCGAGCTGGCTTTGGTGTTTGTTCACGTTTGCTTGCAGATGGAAAATTTGGCTTCTCTTCTTTCTCCTGATCCTTGCCCTCTTCTAGTCCCTCTAATATGACATCATCTTCATTTTCATCTTCATCTTCATCAAGGTCAAGGTCACAGAAGTGACTGCTTGGTCGACTCACAGACCTTTGTATGGCAGAAGGGAACACCCTGGAATTGGATAAACCCCCTTGGTACCAAGGAAACCAAGATTTTTTGCTCCCGCTGCGAGTCTCATTTTGAGCTGGAGTAGGAACGGCAAATGGGTCTGCATGAGGTTGGATCTCGAAGGACACACCTCTGCAGCTCGAAAACCTCACTGTGTTTTGCATGTTTCTCTCTTAGAACAAAAAATATTGAAGAAGTTGTTACAAAAGAAGGGAATTACAAAAAGAGCTCTAGAAGGCTATTGAAGTTGTGTATGTCCTGTGCTCCCCATACAGAGCAAAGTTGGCTATTTATATGCCTTTCTCAACGGTCTTGGTTGAATTTGTCAAGTAGGCTGAAGTAACGTAATTTTTAAGTGAGAGCTAAATTGTTTGTGACGCCGATAATACAAGATGACAGTCTTTAACGATGTGGCAAGACGTACAAATCAAAGTAATGCCTATAAATTTACTATTTGATGATGAAACTTATAACCTTGGTCGAGGGTAACTTACGGTAGTATTTCTTGCTTCCATTTCTTTCCCCTGATTTTGTCAGATTGTTCACTTTATATCTTGGCTTAAGGCTATTCCGGTCGACTGAGTTTTTTTTTTTTTTTTTTTTTTTTTAAATCGCTTTATTAAACCAAAGCGGCAAACGGCGCAAGAACCATACAAGAAATATATGACAACGTCAAAATGAATAAAATTTATATGAAATTATTTAGGTAAAATTTATAAATTTTTTAAAAATAATTTAATATAAATTTCAATAAAAAATTTAAATTTATAAATTGATAGAATTTAATGTGAAGATTAATAATATGTAAAAAATTATTTAAAAAATTATTTATAATTTAATTCTGTTAATATTTTTATTAAAAATATTTATTTAATAAATTTTTACTCAAAAAATATTTATTTAATAAATATATCAAATATATTAAATTTTTTTAAAATTTTATACCCTTAGAATCTATGTGATGAAAATTTTCAATATATTGATTTTAATTTTTAATTTTATTTTTTATTTACTCATTTTTAATAAAATTTTTTTTATAAATTTCGCTTTGACAACTTCATATAAATTTTTTTCTACATCAAATGACTACTTAGCTGCTACAAGCAGTGGCCCAATCAAAATTACTCGCCTGTTAAGAATTTTTTGATCGGCAAAGTTTATTGATTTTAGGGATTTAGAAAAGATCCAAGAAAAGGGCATTAATAATTCTGAATGAATTTGTAGTAATAATTTCTCATATATATTTATATAACATAAATGCTTTAATCTCCCCTTTTTTTATGAAGTGGGATTCAAAGAACTTTAATTCTTCGGTAATTTTGGTTGTCCAAAAGGACCTGAGACTATCGCTAGACCTGTTACTGACTACAATGGGTGGTTTAATGGCGAACTTATGGCCATTCGAGCCATTAACAATTACCTAATTTGTTGGTAGAGAATTATATATATAAAAAAAGAACGTATGAGAATGACCATCGCTGTACACTTATTTGTACCAACCAATTACAAGCAAAAATATGGCTTCAAGTTCAACGACTCTAGCTGATGGAAACCAGTTAACCATATATAACTAGAATGCATGTGAATAGAATAACTCTCCTCAAATTCAGTTTTTTAGTACACTGAGTCTCTGGTTAACGGGAATAGAGTAATTGTCATTGTACATCAGGAGAAATGACCCGCAGCTGAACTGAACATGGAAAATAGTGGACAATATTACATCTCTCTCTTCAAAGCTGAAGTGGTCCTGCTAAAGATTAGATCAATTAAAGTGGTAGTTAATTTGGTTGTGGTCTTTTGCGGTCGTATATTTTCAATCATGATCTTCAAACCACGGTTATAGGGTTGTTTGACCTTCACCAGGTCAATTTCTTACCCCTTCGAACCCCAAAAGAAAGTATACATCTCAGCCAACGGACCGAAGCTAAAGGCAACAAGTTTACAAGTTGGGAATTGCATACAATAATCAGGCTAACTGTTCACAGAGTAATGTTTGAAGATGGATGTAGAAAGAGGCCAGACACCAGACTTGAAAAGGGAGGCTTCGGTTTTGTGCCCTTGTGACATGACATCTATAGATAAGTTCGATTAACGACAATAAAATCACCCATGGGGAAAATGCTGTGAATACTGTCTGGAAAGAATTTTGAATTAAGACTTTTGATTATAAGGAAATTATTTGAAGAAATTGAACGTCATGATACTAACATCTTCTCTTGAAAAATAGATTGCATCATATAGTGTTAACATAATAGAACTTAGAAAAGTCTACTTATGCATAATCATATTCTTTTCCTAGAAAAATAAAAGGTGAAACCTGTCTGACACCCTTCCTCTCGGGATAGAATAACTAGCCAGGAGCAATTTTTTTTTTCTCCATGGCCATGAGTCTTTGCTGCAGTTTCATGGAAGTTCTTCTTGTCGTTCACTTTCATGAATGATTAGCATCAACGACAGAAAATATCATCAAAATTTTTGGCTTGTTTACTAAATTTGGGATTTTCCATACTTTACTGGTCAATTTGAATTCTCTTATTTGAATAGCAAAGAAATAGACTGCTCAAATAACTCGTTATTGCAAATTTTTTCAAAACAGGAAAACAAAAAGGCAGCAAATTACAAGTAAAAAGTCTAAAATTCAAAATTATGGTCCTATTTTTTCCATTAAAGTGTGCGAGACCATGTCTGGGTGTGATGACAAATGCTTCATCTCATTAGAAATTCCATCTAAGAAGGAAATTGTATATGAACCCCTTTATTTGTCTTTTGAAGACAGACCATGTCAATTTAGACTATAAATAATTGAAATATGTCACCCTTATGCCAATCATGTCGAAGCTTGAATGAGCACGGTTTCATGTAACCAAAAAATTAATTCAGGTTAAGAATACAAAGGGGGCCAAAGCATATGTTGAAATCACATCCACGTCTACAAATGGGAATTTTTTTTAGTTGATCATTAAGTGATCTGCACTTGTATATTCTGTTTTCATATATTGAGAAAAGATTGATTGTTAGATCTGCTCTGAAGAAAGAAATGGAACTAGCCAAGATAATATAAGAAATGGGTTTAATGTATTGCCTGATCTAAACTGAATTCAACACGATTTTCTCGGGTAGACATTATATTTGACCAGCTTTTTATTTATGCGGCGAAAGAACTTAGGCAGTGTTGCACATGAATCAATAATTACAACAACATAAAAACAATAGACAACAATCAATAATAAAAAAATACAAAAAAAATAAAGCACACCAAGATTTACGTGAAAAATCTTTCAGTGTAGAGGAAAAAAATCACGGACTACCAGAAAATTTTTCGCTATCAAATAATAGGTATACAAAGTTCTTCTCTAGTTAAAACTAGAGCTAATCAACAACTAGAGAAATGATTGGAGAAATCTCACTAAATAAGTGATTCAACAAATATACTATGCATTTGTTCCTAAAGAGCTTTAAACCCGATTTTCACCGTTCAGAATGTAGAACTCTGAATCATAAACCTCTTGACAAGGTTCAAACTCAATTGAACCACGGATCGACTTCCGTTCAACCAACTCTTCTTTTTCTTTTTTCTCTATGCTTTTTCTGGGTTTTCTTCTTTTTCTACTTGGTTTTTGACACACACTTAAAACAACCCCACCTCTTTTTTATTAAGTAGCTAGGGCTCTGTGTAAAATGAAAGATCAAGGCCCATGACCTTTATTTGATCCAAAACCACTTACATGAGGTTGGACCTCATTTTCCTAACAATCTCCCCTTCCAGCCCCATTAAGAGGAGATTCATCACTATAGCAGTTTCATTTAGAACTTACCTTAGCCAAGGAACTCATTCTGGTCAAGTTACTACAAAGCTCAAGCTTTTTCCTAAAAAATATCTTAGTCAACATATCTGTTACATTCTTATCAACATAAACTTTTTTCAATAGCATCTGCTGTTCTTCAATTACTGAACGTAACCAATGATATCTAACATCAATGTGCTTTGTTCTAGCATGGTACATGGTATTCTTACTCAAATCTAAAACATTCTGGCTATCACAAAATGTCACATACTCTTTCTGATTCGACCTCAATTTAAGAAGAAAATATTTCATCCAAATCATTTTTTTACATGCTTCGGTTGCTGCAATATACTCAACCTCTATAGTTGATAAAGCAACACACTTCTGTAACTTAGATTACCAAGATACAGCTTTTCCTGTAAAAGTGAATAAATGTCCTGAAGTAAATTTTTTACCATCAAGATCGCCTGTCATGTCAGCATCTGTAAACTCTTTTAGAACTGGTTGTGAAACTCTATAAGTCAAGCACATTTTTTAGGTACCCCTCAAATATCTAAAAATTCATTTCACTGCTTCCCAATGAATCTTTCTCGGATTAAAAAAAAATATGCTCACTATACCAACTGCATGAGCAATGTCAGGCCTTGTACAAACCATAAGATATATTAAAGAATCGACTGCAGAAGAATAAAGAATATTAGACATAGCTAGTTGTTCTTCCTTAGACACTGGATAAGATTTCTTACTTAGATGAAAATGATTGACAAGTGGACTGCTAACTGATTTAGCATGTTACATGTTGAATTTACCAAACACTCGTTCAACATACTTTTCTTATGACAAGCATAGCTTTCCAGCTCTCCTATCCCAGATAACTTTCATACCAAAAATCTGTTTTGCTGGACCTAAATCTTTCATATCAAAGGATTTAGACAACTATTCTTTCAACCTGTAAATCATACTAGCATTTGGTCCTACAATCGACATATCATCAACATATAATAATAAGATAATGAAGTTACCATTAGGGAATTGTTTAACATACACACAAGAATTCTCTGTTATTTTTTTTATAAATATGACTCACCATAAAAGAATCAAACTTGTTGTACCATTATCGCGAAACTTGTTTCAAGCCATACAAGCTTTTCTTCAATTTATAAACTGAGTGCTCTTTTCTTTTTCACTTCAAAACCCTCAGGATGATTCATATAAATGTCTTCCTGTAAATCACCATGTAAAAATACAATTTTAACATCAAGTTACTTAAGCTCAAGATTCAAACTAGCTGCTAATCCCAGTGTCACTCGAATAGAACTCATCTTTACAACTGGAGCAAAAATCTCATCAAAATCGATGTCTGGTTCCTGAGAAAAACTTTTTACTATCAATCGAGCTTTGTACCTCACTAGTTTGTCACCATCTTTTTTCAACTTGAACACCTATTTATTCTTTAATGGCCTTTTCCTTGTTGAAAGTTTAGCAAGATCATAAGTACCATTCTTTCGCAATGACTCCGTCTCTTCTTTTATTACTTTTAACCAGTGCTCTCTATCCGAAATAGCCTGCATATCTTGGAAGTTTTTTGGCTCTCCTTTCACTGGTAACTAAAATAAAATCTGAACTTGGATACCTGGTAGATGGCTTGCGCTCTTTAGTAAATCTTTTAGGTTGAGACTCTACATCACTTGATGCCAAAGGTAGCTCTTTCTGCTTAACACTCTCAAGTAGAGAGGATTACTCCCACTGCTCAAAACTAATTGTATCTGGCTCATCACCAACTGTGGCTAACTCATTCATATTCTTAAGTTTTGTTTCTTGCTCATTTTCACCATCTGTGACTCTTTCCTGTGAAATCTCTGTTGATGTTAAAATATCATATTCAACAGTAACCCGTGTAGTCTTCTCATTTTTTTCAAAGTCTGTTATGGTTTTTTTTATGAAAGATAACATCTCTACTTCTGACTGTCTTTTTCTTTACTAGATCTCATATCCTGTAACCAAATTCTTCATCACCATATCCTACAAACACACACTGTGTGATTTTACTGTCAAGCTTTGATCTTTACTCTTTCGATACATGCATGAATACTTTATACCTAAAAACTTTCAAGGAGAGTATGAAGTATCTTTTCCTGTTCACACTCTTTTTGGAATGTCAAAGCCCAAAGAAACTGATGGTGATCTGTTAAGTAAATAACAAGCCGTGTTAACTGCTTCACCCTAGAATGATTTTGGTAATTTTGTCATCCTTAACATACATTTGACTTTTTCCATAATAGTATGATTCATTCTTTCAGCTATACCATTATGCTACGGTGTTTCAGGTTCTGTCATCTCATTCCTGATCTCATGTTTTGAACAATATTCTTCAAAGCTTTTAGATATGTATTCCCCATCATTATCAGTTCGAATACACTTCAAGGGTAACCCTGTCATCCTTTCAACTATGACATAAAATTTTTAAAAATACTGCAGTACCTGACTTTTGTATTTCAACATATACATTTAAATCTTACATGAAGCATCATCAATAAAAGTAACAAAATATATGTTATCACCTAATGACTCAACCTCAATGAGATCGCATATGTCAGAATAAATTAATTCTAATATATTTTCTTTTCTCTGAGAACTTTTACGAAAAGAAACTCTATAATGCTTACCAAACAAACAATAATCACATGAATTGAGAGACATACCTTTGGTCAAGGGAATAAGAGACTGCCTTGTCAAAACCTGTAACCCCTTTTCACTTATGTGTGCCAGCCTCCTGTGCCACAAGTTTGCTGAAGCATCATTTTCAATGATATTTACCTGGTTACCATTCAATTGTATCCATATCTTATACATTGTGTAGCATAGTTTTTCCCTTGTAACTACCATAGATCCTTTGAGAAGCTTTCACTGTTCATTCTTTTATCGACTTTCATATCCCTCCTTATCAAGGACATTAATAGCAAGCAAGTTCATTCTCATATCTGAAATGTATCTGACATCCCTTAAAGTCAACATGTAACTTGTATTAGTTTATACAATAATATCATCAATCCCAACAATCTACGACACACTCATGTTTCTCATCTTGGTACAACCAAAGTCTCTTACTTTGTAAGTTATAAACAACTCTCTTTTAGAAACACAATGATATGTCGCTCATGTGTCAATTATCCACTCAATACCGGGATCATTAACATGATTACAATCACCATGTGTATAAATCAAAATAATTGAATCACTATCTGAATTCACTACTACAATATTGCCATCATCTGAACTTTTACAGTTTCGTTCTATATGACTTACCTTACTATAATAGAAACACTTCACTTTATCTCTAGACTTGGATCTATGTTTAGACTTATCACGACCTTTTGAGTCTTGACCTCTGTCAATGTTTCTACCTCTATTCTCTATGACCAGAGCTTAATTCTCAGGGTTTATATCTTTTCGCCTTACTTTTTCATTAAGCATACTGTCTTTTATCATCTCCAATGTCACCTTATAATCATGAGCTAAATTAAGAACAGTCACAACTAAAGTATTCCAACTGTCTGGTAATGAACCCAAAAGAAATAACGATTTCATTTCATCATCCATCTTAAGCTTCATAGTAGTCATCCGATTAAATATATCTTGAAAATCACTCAAGTGCTCTGTAACAGATCATCCATCCCTGTACTGTAAAGTTGTAAGCTTTTTAATAAGCATAACTTTATTCATACATATTTTTTTCTCATACAATGCTGTCAATTTTTCTCAAACAATATGAGCATCTAACTCCTGCGTTACATGATGGAACACGCTGATATCAACTCATTTTTTTATTGTAGCCAGCGTCTTTCTACCTAGCTTCTTTCAGCTTTCATCTTTCATATCTGTTGGTTTAGTCGAATCACCCAATACTGACTCATACAAATCTTTACAGTATAGATGATCCTCCATCATAGGCTTCCAAATTGAATAATTCAATGCTGACAATTTTATCATGAACCTGTATCACCCTCCATGATCTCAAACAGAATTTACTTTTATCCTGGGTTGTTTCTGTACCGATGTCTCAAAATAACCCTCGCTCTGATACCACTTGTTGCACCTGAAACAATAATCACAATAATACAGAAGCAATAGACAACAATCAATAATTAAAAAACGTGGGAAAAATAAAGCACACCAAGATTTACGTGAAAAACCCTTCAGTGCAGAGGAAAAAAATCATGGACCACCAAAAAAATCTTCATTATCAAATAATAGGTATACAAAGTTTTTCTCTAGCTAAAACTAGAGCTAATCAACTAGAGAAATAATTGGAGAAATCTTATCAAATAAGTGACTCAATAAATACACCATGGATTTGTTCCTAGAGAGCTTCAAACCCGATCTTCACCGTTCAGAATGTAGAACTCTGAATCATAAACTTCCTGACAAGGTTCAAACTCAATCAGACCACAGATCGACTTCTGTTCAACCAACTCTCCTTTCTTTTTTTTCTCTCTACTTTTTTTTACTTTTTTTTTCTCTACTTAGTTTTTGATACACACTTAAAATAATCTCACATCTTTTTTATTAAGTAACTAAAACTCTATGTAAAATAAAAAATCCATGACCTTTACTTAACCTAAAATCAGTTGGATTTCATTTTCCTAACATGCAGATTCCTACTAGACAAGATCTGAACCTCGACCTTTGACAACTCACATTTCAGACACCTGATCTCCTTGTACTTATAGCTGGCTAATTTCCCTTCCAAGTTCCAGCTGTTCTTATCACTGTTATTAGTACTACTTTTTTTATAATAGTATCCCTTCTGACAATTCTATTTAATATTTGGATCGATGCAGATATAAATTACGTTAATTCAGATGTCTGTCCACAACCATTCCCACACAACCTTTGCCAATTGCCATTTTACAGGCCAGTGGAGTGGGAAAAGTGACGGTTTCAACCATTGTTTTTTTATTTTCCAAAAGATTCCTTTCTGGTTTTGATTCTCAAAACAAAGTCATACCCTCCACCCACTTGCAAAGCATGTGCAACTAACGCAATTCCATATCCCTGCTTCACCCTACGGAATACTTAACTTGCTAGAGAAATCAAAGCTTGGAGGTGTGACCTAGTCGACTGAGAATGATAATATATAAGTCCTTTCAGGCGCCATAATATATCTGAACCAACTATTTTTTTAACTATAATTTGAATAGTTAAGCTGCTAAAAGATAAAGCAGCAATCGCCAAAAGTCAGAACATGTTTGACGGTAAGTTAAGTAACTTGTGAAGTTCACTTGATGTTGATATGTTGGAGACCTAGTCCAATGACTCTGATACGTTTGGTCCTGATTTATATTCCATATTTGACGAAGTTATTTCTGTATGATTATTTTCTCTGTAATTTGTCGAAGTTAATATGATGCACCTACGGGCCAAAAAACACCTATATGTTGATGCACCTGCTTATAATAAGTTTGAAAAATAACATAGATGATGTAATTGTGGCGCAGATTGGTTTCAAATTCCAGGATAAAGTGAATATCAGGTAGCGTAGCAATCCAACTAATGACTTTTAAGTCGATTTATTACTTTGAAAGAAACTTGGAGTAGAGAGAAAGTAAAATATAGTGCGTCAGCCCTAACTTAGAGAAACATGGGAGGAACTAAACTAAAAGCATAAAACAAATTAACTTCTAGAAAATATGACTTTCAAAATCTCTGTCACGCCCCAAACACTCAACCATGCTTGTCATGATTGGCTTCATATCAACTGTTTTTTTATGGCGATCTTGATAACGTCCGATGACTTTGCCCAAGTCTACAATATAAACCCTTTGTGCCATCAGCCCAAATGCATGAACGAGTCAAGCTTTCATAAGTCCAGTGAGTAGTGACATATACGCATGCACCAGGCCAACTTAGGAACATGTTTAATTTATCCTTCTCTGCAATAAAAATTTAAAGTACATTCTTGATTCTTCCAATCTTAGGTGAAGGACAAAGACTGCGATTCTTTTTTTTTTTTTTCAAATTATGATACTCTTTCTAATATTAACTTACTAGAATTCAAGTGAAGAAAGAAAAAAAAAAAAAAAAACTCAATTAATAATGAAGAACAGAAAGAGTTGACGTTAGTAACTGGTTTTTAGAAATTATTATAATCGTTTTCTGGTTGATGTCAAAACTCAAATGATATCCTCAAACTTTAATCACAAGTTAATATAAATACAAATATATATATATATATATTAAACACAGTTGCCGAGGCAAAATGTGTGTAATTCAATGACTTACACGAAAAAATATGCAATAATATCCTTATCACATAGAAATAACGTGTTCTCGAGATAAATTTCCAGATTTTAAGTAGATTTGTTTGAGACAACACCATTTACTTGAGATGAACGTACTACAATTTGTATGTTATGGATGTAAATTAAAAACGCTATCAAAATCCCCTTAAATATTTCATGAACAACAACAATAAACAACCAACGAAAAGACCTCGGATGAAACTTGAATTTGAAATCTTATAGAAAAATATCATCGGCCTATTGAATAGCTTTAGTAAAGAAAAATAACAAGACAATACGACCGTTACCTGGACCCGCGTGCAGGGGTCTTTCGTCTTTGACAATTCACCGGCCTTTAGCCTAATTTCACCCGCTTCTTAAATTAACGAATGGTCCGCCGATTCCGATTTCCTGCAGGCCCACTTTTTTTTTTTAACTGGTATTTAGTCAACGAACGAACTTTGTTCAAAATTTTTTTTTCATTTCGGGCTTCAAATTTTGAAAAATTACAAACCGTATATAATATAATATCTTTTTTTTTAAACTTAATCGTTCGATTAATGGCATGCAAACGTAATAATACTATATTATATGTAAGGTATCATGTCGGTTCCTCATGTCATCTAACATGCCACGAGTCATTGTTAAAATAACATTATAAATTTTAAAAAATAAAATTTGTAAACTAAAATTAAAAGTAAGTTACACTTTTGATAACTAAAATCTAGATATTTTATATTTTGATAATTTAATTTTAAAAATTTTATAATTTGATCATTAATGTTTATAAAAATTATTAATACTTGGATATCGCTGTCAACATAGCTTTATAGCGATTTAATTGCCAAAGGTTTATGAAATTTGATATAATAAATTATTTTATTATTTTTGTTATTTATATTTTCTTTAATATTTTATTGCATGAAATAAAATATATGAACTTTCATTGTAATTAGAATCTTAACAATATGAATAAGTAATACTTGAATTTATTTAGATGAGCTAAATGACAAAGACTTGAAGTAACACTATTTAGTAATTTTATAAATTGAATAATATTCAACAATTTTTTTAAATTTAAATAGTATAATTACAATAAAATAAATAGATAATATCATTACTGATCTTTAAATTATATTGAAATATTTAATGTGGAACTTAAAATTTTAAAATTTTACATGAATTATAAATTTGTTAACTATGTAGTAATTTTATAAATTGAATAATATTCATCAATTTTTTAAAAATTTAAATAGTATAATTACAATAAAATAAATAGATAATATCATTACTAATTTTTAAATTATGCTAAAATATTCAATGTGGTACTTAAAATTTTACATGAATTATAAATCTGTTAATTAATGTAATCGTTAGAACATTGTTTGTCTGTCATATGTAATCATTTGAAGCTAATGATGTTAAAGATAATTATCACTTAACATATTTATAATTTAAGTATCACATTAAAAATTTTAAAATTTAAGTATCATATTAAACGTTTCATTATAATTGAGGGATTAGCAATGACATTAACCCTTAAATAAGAGTTAATAATTTAATTCCATGCTATAAAAATATTAAAATGCTTATTTTTAATTTTTTTATAAAATTTGAAAACTTATATAACTATTATCTTAATATATTTAATTCAATATAAGCAATTTATATAATAAAACAATTTATTATATTAAATTTTACAAATGTTGGTGATGAAGTCATTAGAAATCCATGACAATATTGAACCGTTGATAATGAAGATATGAAGATAAAAATAGTAATAAATTACACAAACAAATACGTTAGTGATCAAATTATGAAAATTTCAAAATTAAGTGATTAAAATAAAAATTTTTGAAAAGGTAAGTAGCAAAAAATATAATAACTTAGCTTTATTTTTAATTTCCAAAATTATCTTTAAAAAAATTTATAATATCATGTTAATAATATTATATGACATTATAATATCATGTGACATGGGAGATGACATTGTAATGCCATGCGGCATCTAGGCAACGTCAAGATATTGTTAGATACTAACAATTGAATGACTAAAAAGTAATACCATAAATGTTAGAGATCAAATTGTAATTTCTCAAAATTGAGTAAAAGAAAGAATAATTTGAAATTAGATGACTGAACGTGTAATTTATCCTTTTTTATTCTTAAATGGGCCCACACCAATGTTAATGGATCGAAATGGACTTTTTTCTTTGTTGAACCGGGAACCCAGGCTTTCAAACTCTCGAGCTTGATGTTTTCAGCTAGCTCCAAAATAGGATGAAATTGATTGAATTTAAAAATAGTAATGATAATAACTAATATTATATCTTAATTTCCCAAATAATAATCTTTCTGTGGTACAACTTTTTTTTTACCATATAATGTTTACCCAATATCAACCCATCCATCAGATAACATACCATTAAACTAATAAGAAAATATTAGTATTTATGTTTTCGACTAAACATAATATTTTTTTTATCAATAAAAGTTTATTTATTTTTCTCAATAAAATGCATCAACCAAAAAGAAAAACAAAAAGAAAGAAACAGGTTCAATAAAATTTCATTGTTCATGTTAACATTCTCATTAATTTGTTGTGTCAGTTGGACAAGACTATAGTTTTGCTTGATCTGCTTTGAGAAGGTAACACATTTGTTTTTATTGACAGTTTGCTGGAGGATTTGATGTTGGAATGATGAGGGCTTTCCAACAGCTGAGAGACAAAGCCAGATCGAGCCATGCACAGTGCCAAAACCAACAACAACAATTTATTTGCAGTTCTGCACCTTGCCAATCTCCTTAGCAAATTAACTCAGCTTCAATTTTAGTTGTAAAGATTGAAACATCATGTTTGTGAATTCACAACCTGCTGCTATTAATCCATCTACACAATATTCGATTTATTCCAATGCATAACTGATGTGAAATGGGACTGTTACCATTAAAACTTTCTCCTGTTCCTCATCTCACTCTATAGCTAAACTGCGATGCTGCCAGCTCTTACTCAGACGCCCGATTCAAACTGGAATTACAGCATCATCACCTAAACCAGCTTTAATAATATCTTTGTCGGATATAGAGAATTTTATTGTGTTATCTAAACCCAGCTGTTGTACTTGTGTTTTCTTAATCTCCATGCGCCTGGTGGTTGTATTGTAGCTTGAGTCAGGTAAGAAAAAAGAACACTGACTAACTAACTAATGCATCGAGGACTTGCTGTACGTTGGCATTTTACTGGTATCCTCCATAATTGTAGGATCTTGGTTTTGGGATTTAGGCACCTTGCCTAAGCCAACCAGGAATAATGGTGTGTAAAAACTGCTTTGATGGCTAGCGTTTTTATATAAATATTGAAGCCAACTGAAATGAGATTTGATTTCTCACCCTTTCTCAGTTTTCTGTTCTTTTGAATTTTGCCTAAACGTCGAAATTTCTTGTTGGATAAACATCTGCTTCATATATAGTCCACAAGAAAGAAATATAAATGCTGTTATATCAATGGTTAGGTGTCAGGAAAAAGGGCTTTGGATTTGAGAATGTGAGATGATCGATCAATGGGTTGGTCTTAAAACCATACATCCTTAAGATTTTCACGATTATTACAGGCTTGAGCTTGATTTGAGTGTATCGGATAAAGCCTGACAAGAAATGGGCCTGACCCCTCTATGTATTATTGGAGTAATTATTTTTCAAAACAATATTCATGTGCCCACATTTTTTTTTAATTTTATATTGATAAAATAAGTTTAATAACTAAAAGAAGTATATTTAAATGGAAATTTTGATGAATTTACTCAAATTTCCTAGTTTTGTTGGGGCAGAGGCAGAGAGGAGATGAGTATATGTGTCTGTTTGGTTTCAAAGTCGCCATTTTGTTCTTCCACTGAATCTCTCTCCACTCCCAAAACATACCCTTCACTTTCATTGAAGCCACCACTTTTCTCCTCTATCATCCGGCATCCTGCTCGTCCTAGGTTTCAACGCCCAATCAGCGCTACTGCAGCCATGGAAACAGATCAAAGTGTAGGCACAAGCACTACCGGCAACACCTCAAACCCACTCATGAAACTCCTGTTTGTGGAGATGGGTGTTGGTTATGATCAACATGGGTTCGTCTTCTTCGCTCTTCTAGGTTCTCTTTAGTATAAAAGAAAAAGCCTTTTTTTTGTTTTTTGCTTGTTTGGTTTAATCCGATAAAAAGAGTTTTGTTTGTGTTGGTTTTCTGAATTGTTGCTTGGAATCAGGCAAGATATTACATCAGCAGCAATGAGGGCATGCAGGGATGCTATTTCTTCTAATTCAATCCCTGCATTCAGGAGAGGCAAGTATTTGCTTTATATGCATTTGTTGTTCAACTTTTTGCAGTAGGATCAGAAAGATTTTGGATGTTATGTTGTTTCTCTTCAGTGTTCTTTAAACTCATGAAACCAACAATGGCCAAAAAAATTCTTAAAAAAAAATTCTAATTGTTAAATTCAGCTTATTGATAAAGATCTTCGCCATGTTTGTAACTTGTATGATATAAATTGTTCTGGGAATCGTGCTGGATTTAAGAACTCTTATGAATGCTGTTTCATTAGATATAATAAGACAAACTTGGCGCAGGATCCATACCTGGAGTCTCATTTGATCAGATGAAACTAATCATCAAGTTAGGGGTTCCTAATTCTCTCCAGCAGTCGTTGGATATTGAGAGGGTGAAGTCTGTTTTTCCTTAGTGAGTATCCACACCTCTGGAAGTTGGTGCCTTTGTTCTTGTAACCGTGATCTATTTTCTTTGTTTAAACAAAAGATATGCAGAAAAACATCTTTGTAAATTCTAACATCATGGTTCGCCTTCAGAAATTGCAGCTGTACTGGTTTAAGTATATATTCTTGTTAACCCTAGCATGGGTGTTAATTTTTTTAATAGCATTTAACATATAGTGACCAATATATTGCAAGCATGAAGTTATACAGTTAACAGCCCTTCTTTTCCCATGAGCTCAGTGACTAAATTGTATCACTTACTCTCTGAAATTAAACCTGTGACCAAACCCTTTCTCATCTTCTAATTACTACTATTATTTAAACATGCCTTTCTTCTATCCATCTTGTCCCTCCATCACAAACATGAAATTATACTTCTTTTCTCAATAAGCAGTTATTCTATTTGTCCATCATAATGCTTGTCTCCAATTTTAGTAGTTATTGAGTATCTTATTACTTCTTACATTACTTCATCTCATTGAGTTTGAAATTTAACATTTGGCAAATGCAGGGAGTTCAAATGAGTGTCTACGTGAAACAAACTAATTACAGACTCCTAGTGCTTTTTGCTAGATGTTTCTATCCTGTGACGGATTGATATAGAAACCATACGTTTCTAGATATTTTTGTGTGCATTAATATTTACAAAACTCTTAACTTCTCTTGTTTGTTTGTTTTTGTTTTTCCCATTGATTGCAGTGGAAAAATTTTGGACGTTGAAGTTGTGGATGGAGGACTAATATGCTCAAGTGGTGTGCATGTAGAAGAAATGGGAGATAAGAATGATGATTGTTACATAGTCAATGCTGCAGTTTATGTTGGCTACTAGTTGTATCCCATATGCCTTCTTGACAGTTTCTTTTAAGGTTAGTTTTCAGTCTTGCTTCTAATTGCCAGTTATGATGCAAAATCTGCTGTTGTTAATTCATGCCAGATGAACAGTAGTTTGATAATGCAGATTTAGCAGATACCATTTTTCTGTCAAGGGCTTTATTAAAGTAATAGACTGTAGTCTATTTGATTTGCTTCACGTGTTGTCTTGTCTATTTGTTATTCACAGAAAATTTTAGTTTGTGTTCTTGTTCATTGTATCCCTTTGCTTGAAATGTGACTAATTTGGTCATTCGGGAGACAGAATCTCTCGCCCAGTCATATCAAAGAAAACTCTTGCATTTTATTGAATTAGAGTTGGACCTTAGACAAGTTGGTATATGTTGATTTGAATGGTCTTAGTTGTTATATGTTGCAGGAGTCCTCGGATCATAGCAGCAGGTGGACTTCAGCCTTGAGTATGCAGAACGTGAAAGTTGGGATTCTTTTGTGAGATATTATTTGTAAAACTGCTGTCTTTGTAATCTGCTGCCTGAGCCGGAACATGGTGATTTTTTAAACACCCTAATTTTGCCAGAAAAACAAGTAATCTTCTTGTTGTACAAACTCTTTCAGACAATAATAATTTACCGCTCAACATGTCCTTTGAGTCTTTATTTGCTAAAGATTGTTGTTTTCCTAATTAATAATTCAACTGCCCTTTAATTGTGAGACTATGGGTCGTAGGTGATGGAGAGTTGGAAACATAGCTTATAGAGGTAAGGAGATACAGAGCATGGTGGAAAACTAACTTTATTTTTCCAAACCTTGATATGGAAATTTGATGTGACTGTTGAACAAGGGTCAAGATTCTTCGAAGATTAACATCTGTTTAGATTTTTTTTTCCACCTTGAAGCAATTATTTTTGGTTTAAAAAATCAATCACTTTACAGGTGATCTTTGCCCCCTCAATCCTCATTATCACCTACCGATCTTTGCTCCATCGTTACAGCTACCAAAAGTAGATGAGAACTTTCAGTACCGTCCTGAATGTACAATTGTATGAAGAAGAAGAAAAGAGATAAATTCTTTGTTGCCCAATGTGGACCTTCACATAACGAGAGCTGCATATAAAAGCTGGTTCCATGAATCAGGCAAGCCAGGAAGACACCAGTGGCTGCAGTCATTGCCCGAATGCTCACCACTATAGGTCGAGGGATGGGCATCTTTTCTCAATTGTGAGAGCGTTGTAATATCAAGCAAATAAACTGGTTTCTTCATCATCCTTAAAACTTTTTTCACAATAGCAGCAGCTGGAGGAGCACCTGCCGGGTATGTAGAGCCAGACAGTGGCTGTAGTTCACCATAACAGCTTTTTTTTGGTTGGTTCCACTCCCTGCCCCTGGTTTGATTAAAGAGGAAAAAAGGTAATTGACATTAGCTGTATCTTGGTTAACTTCTAGCATTTTTTGAAGAGCAAGGTTCTTTTTTACTCACTCGTAGTGGGTGGGAGATACGCCCTGGAAGAAGACTTTAGTCTTGGTGGTATCAACATTGCTGTCAACCCAGTTAGCCCAGGTTGTTAGCCCTTTGTTGTACGCCTGAAAACGGTTCATATCTTTGTATAATGCAGACCCATCTCTAATATAATCCCATCTACCATATGTAAAATAAGATTTATTATTATTATTATAACTATAATAATCAGGTTGATTTCCCTTATGATTTGAAGAAAAATAAACGAATAAAGATGAAAAGTCCTACGCTTGAGATTTTCCTTTGTGGGTCCACCAATGCCAACTGTTGAAAATCAGCACGTCCATCCCTTTCCATGCATTGCCACCATTGATGGAGCCTAGATTAAGCACTGCACCAACATTTTCTCTAACTATATCCACCAAGTATGGTGTTCGATACATATACAGAGTCACTCCATAATTCTGCATAGTACGATTTATCTTATTAATCATTGAAAGAAAATGAAAGATATTGATGCAAATGTCAACGATAACGGTAAGCAAAAATGTTTTAGTAATTAGATTAAATAATTACAGACAGACTGTGAATTATATGATTGTAGACGGCTGCTTTGAGTAATAATTCTTGAACAAAACAGGTTGGCAGGTCGTTTAAAACAGCTGTCAGTGGTGTCTGGTGAATGGTGATGGATGAGAATGACTCCGTACTAATGCTGCAACAAATTTAAGCTTCATTTTCTGTTCTTGAGAGTAGAGAATAAAGCCACGTGTGGGGTTTTTTTTTTTTTTGGCCTTTTTTCTACCTACTTTTTACTAGTTATAATTTATTTGGACTTACTACTGAGCTTCGAATTAAATAAATTATGAAGTATAATAAAACGCCAAAAAGCAGAGAACACTTTCCCTAGTTGTTCTTGCTCCTAACTCCTAAGACGAGCAAATAAATGAAGAAAGAAATGGATGGAAAGCATTAATGCCTGGACCATGAACAAAAAAATTCCACCTAAGCAGAGAAATACTAAACAAGGAATAGGGCTTACTGGGTTTATCAGTTTGCTCTAATTCTTTCAAAGAAAATACATACTCCTCTTTTAGAATCCTAAACATCTAAAGATCATGAATGGAAAATGAAAAGAAAATAAAAGAGCCAAGTCTATGTGAAATTTAGTTATGTGAAGGAGATGATGGATATGGGGAAACAAATTTGTAACAATAAAGGTCAACTTTCTCATAATTGCTTTGGCCACTCCCACAAAATGCTCCAAGCAAATTTTCTTGATTAATTCTGAGTTCTAAGGAAAATGATTACTATTACTATTACTACTATTGTTGTCCTGACAAAATCTTATGCATGGCTTCTGCCAAATAAAACCCCAAAATGAGCTCGCACAAACAATGTCCTAAACTACTTGATTTATTTCGGGAAACCATATTGTTAATCCTCATTCCTGGTAGACAGATTGAGAGTAAAAAAATACTAATTATTGGAAGGAGAAACTAGAAAAGTTTCTAAAAAGAAGGAGATGGAAATCGTGGAACAAGCGGAAGGAGGTTTGGAACTAGAATTTATGAAAAGAATAGCATTAATGAAAAAAGACACATTCAGTCCTGTGCAGAGTGTAAAACTAAGTTGATTTTTCAAAGACAAAAAGGCAAATACTCACCTCAAAAACAACAAAAGACAAAGGGTCCTTCCTAACATATGTGGTCTTGGAGTTGGGCACCGACGCATGAATCATACATGCCAGAGATTCCCACATGTTCAAACTCAGTGAGTCACCCACAAACATTATTTTCTTCCCCTTCCATTTTGCCAGAAAACTCACCCCATTAAATCTAACAGCAAAGGAAAAGAAGAAAAAGCAATCTTTCTCAGTGAAAGAGTCTACAATGAGGTTGACAGTTAAAAGAAAATAAAGAGGGAAAAAAAGGGTACCTTGGCAAGCTACAGGCATCAGGTTTCCAGGAGTACTTAAGATACTGCTTATCTGGCCTGCCATACTTAAGGCAGTCAAATTCAGGATCTATGAAGGGACATCCTGAAGAGTCATAGAAAGGATAAGAAGGATCAAATACCCATTTGCCTTGAAACAAATTGCATCCATTCACTTGCTTTCTACCGCTTAATCTAGTCACATTGTAGTAAGGTTGCCTTGCACTTGCTTCTTGCAAGAACACAAACCAAAATATGAGAAACAAACACAACAGGCATTCACACCTGAAACCCATCTGGGATTTTGTGTCCCTGATAAATTGCTCAAAGATAAACCAAGCTCCTGATATGAAACAAAGTTGTCTGTTGACCCAGGGTTTATATACAAGTGTGAGAGACTAAGAGTGAGGAACAGAGAGAGTAAGAAGGAGAGAGGAAAACCAGGGAAGAGCTGCTTGGTGGTTCAGATGAATAAACTAGAGACATTGATTTTTATTTTTACATAATTTGGGAGACAACTTGAGGAATTCGTTATAGTACAATGTGTAGGGAATCGTGGAGGTTGAATTTCTAATTTTGTTTTCATGGGGAAATCAAAATGTTAATTTTTTTATGGCATACGCTCTTCTAAACTTCTTTTACATTACATTTGGCTGCATGTGACATGCTAATAATGTACTACTGTCAACCAGCACACGGTTTTAACTTTTGTCTTTAATTTTTTAGTGGAGAAATTAATTACTAGGGCAAGATAATGGTAGTATAAAATATTAGTTGATGTAACCCTGACGATATTGATGATAGTCTATTTTTCTCCATTGCTTAAAAAAGCAAATTTCTAACTCAAGATATCATTATATACAGGGAAAGACTTAAAAGGTAAGTTCTTTTAATGAAATTCATGAAATTTTTTGTTAAAATTATTTAATAAAAATAAATTTTAAAATTGATAGATTAAAAAATTTTGTTATATAAATTAAGTTTGTAAAATTAGTAAATTTTGATATATTTTTCAGATATATATTTTAGTAAAAATTTTGACGTAATTTTTACTATTAAATAAGTACACAATAAATTTAAATTATAAATAATATTTTTAATATTTGTTATATGTTATTATTATTTTTATTAAACTTTATCAATTCATCAATTTTAATTTTCAATTTTAATTTTTATTGAATCATTTTTAATAAAAAAATTTCACAAAATTTACCAAACTTCGTATACGTCTCTTATATACGAGGCTTTGTATTATATTAGATCTACTCATCAAGAAATGTACTTTGCTTCACGAGAAGGAGAGCTAAAACGAAGAAACAGAGTAAATGCTTGACGGTTAGCTTGAGCTTTACACCTTTTTTATAGATGGATCTTTTATTTATTTATTTATATAACCTTAGAAAATAAGTTGAAGTGAAAGGAGATTATATTATTTCAAGTATGTTGTAAGTTTCCTCGAAATTTATATTAGATTTATAAATCATTTATCAAAGGAGACTATCAGCAATATGAATCAAACTTAAAAAGACTTGCGATGGAAGTTAAATTGGATATAATGGAACAGGCATCATATATCATTGACAATAGATAACCAATCATAAAGTTGCAAGTCATTGTCTTTTATCTATAACGAATTTGTGGAAGATACTTGGCATTTGATGGATTGGCTAAATTCAGGAGAGCTCAATTACAGATTATAAGTAATCATGCAACCAAAAATTCCCTTTCATAGTCGAGTACCGTATGGTCAATATGATGGCAACTCAAATAGGGAAACTTCAAAAAAGAAAATGTGAGACGCCAAGGTGGGATTGTGGGGCGATATAGTTGCATAGCTGTTGTTATCAAGGGGCTGTTTCGTTCTGGATTTCTTATCAAAAGCCCCAATATCATATCACTCTTTCCCTGCCATTACCGCAAGAGGCCAATTACTTTGGCGGTTGAGTTCTGGCTCTGAGCTTAACGACAATATGTTTAACAAACCTCACCAGGCCCAGGGGGACAACATTCGCCAAATCGGGGTCCTATCTTAAAAAGTGATCACATCCCATCAGTAAGGTTGGTCGTCAGTCTATTCTGGCATTGGAAGGCATTTGGACGCAAACCAACATTTCTAAATTTGGTGCTTTCACTGTTGCTTCAGACTTCAGGATTTCCTGGTTAAACTATACATGGGACCTATTCTTCATTTTTTTTTTAGTATAAAGAAGAAAATAGTATGAAGATTGAGGAAAATATTATAGGTATTGAAATTTAAATCTAAACTTTTTCGAAGATATCTCATAAAATAAATTATAATCAATGAATTGATTTAAGTCTTGTGAGCACTTATTCTTGAAATTAAAAATTAAAGCAAACACCAAAATTATTCATAAATCTTTGGACTAAAATATTTACTAAGAAATGTCATTTACAACAATCTTTAGCATATACTACCAATAGGTTAGGTAATGCTCCATTAATAGGATGTCTATCTTCAAAAGGAAAAGTGTGATGAACCTGATCAAAAGTTGCCAAGATTTTAAAACTCAACTTTCGATATAAAAATACTGATGAAATTGATAGGGATTAAAACAATGATAGCTATGATGATGCACTGCCTACGCCATTAGGCATTCGCAAATTCTCAACGTTTTTGGCATCTTTTATTTCTAAAATGAGAGGAGAGAAGCGCTTTCAAAGTTTCAGTTGTGGGATTGGAAGAAAGAGAGACTTTTCGAGCAACGTTGGGTTCCTCCCATTATATAGTAATAGAGGTCAAAAGGAGAAAGGAAACAAAATGATTGAAATAGAGGGATCTTTCTATTTTTCCTTCAATCCTAAACCACAAAAACAGCTCACTACTAATTTTAGCTAAATGCTTTTGTCCTTTAGAGGTCGATTCCACTTTCAAGGCTCCAACCTAAACTCTAATTTTATTGCAAAAAGAAGCATATGACTTATGACGCAATTGTGGTGGTGGTGGTGTCGTGTGTGTGTGTGTGTGTGTATTGCTCAGCAGAATGGTGGTATAATGATTGATGAGAATTTCTGATGAGCGGCTGGCTAGTAGATTATATCCTTATTTGCTTTGCCTTAAGCCCACACCTTCTGAACGAAAGTAGTGGAGTGTGGACCAACGATAACATCACCTCCTCATGCTTCTGTTTGTTGTTTATGATGGAGTTGGGAAAACTTTTAAGAGTCAAAGCTTGTTATCCAACATAAAAAAGTACTGGGTGGCCTACAGTTTGGCAAATGGCTGTATCCATAAAATGATTTACTACAAATTGCTTATTACTCAAGGAAGACATCACATCCCTTCTGCCCCATCTAACACATGGTTGAGGAAGAAAATGCGTCTTGATAACTCTCATTGCGCTCAGAACGGAGCTTCATGCTCAGCAATGAAGGTGAAGTCAATTAGGGAAGAGGTGGGCGAGTGATTGTTAGCTTAAACGATCCTAGTTTGTGATTGAGTTTGCCGATTATCAAAGTTGAACAACCAAACCCCACAGCTTTGACGTTGCGTTTTCAGCAAGCAAAAACCAAATGCGAAACCACACCACCAGCCTGTCTGGATAAACACAAGTCTTAAATGAGGCCAATAAGTTTTATGTCCTGGCCAAACCCAAACAACAGTGATAACAACAACACACTAAATCTTTTATCTCATACTCTCGTCCTGACCAAACAAGCAATGATAAAAACATTTTACAGATTCTCTAAGTGCCCACCACATCAATAAGTACTTTAGCGGCCTGAATATGTTAACTCCATGATTGCTTCGATATAATTTCTTAAAGTAACCAATATATATTTAGCCAATGACATGTAGGGTTGTGACTTGTAAGATCGAAATGGCAACTGATCATTCATTATCCATTATCCATGGGCCATGAGCTTTTACCTTTATTAGTACATAGGCAGTTGTTAAAAATTAATACATCATCCTTTTCCTAGATCAACTGGAGTGCTTTAGCATTACTTTATTGACAGAGAAATTGCATGTCTGGCAGCTCCACTTGCATCTGTTTTGATTGGAAAACCTTTCCTAGCTTGGATCCAGAAGCCAGCACAAATATAAAAACTTTAAATATTATTTAGATTTGTTAATTTATATTTTTAAGATACTTGTTATAGGTATTATTAACGATTGTTTTTAAGGCATTATTATTATATTAAGTAATAAATATATAGGCCCAAGGATGACAAACTTTTTCAATGAGTAGGTTTGGGCTCATTTAATTAAAATTGGCCGGTTTCCAAGTTCTTTGGGCTCAGTAAGAAGGTCAAACCCAACCTATCACATTCCATCTCGACCAATTCCCATTTGAGGTTGTGTAGCTCTGAAAGATTACCGGATAAGTGAGAAACAGGCACAATGTGCTAAAAAAATGGCTTCAATGTCAGTAATAACATCATCTCAGTGGCTTACTACTAAATCCATAAGAACCCAAATCCCTTCAGCCTCTTTCACTCTCTAAACGGCAAGTTCAAGAAGAAGAATGGCATTTCTTTTGAGTCACAGGGCATATAAAATGTGGCATGTTGACGCTATGCATTATAATTCTTGGCTCTTGATTGTTTGAAAAACAGATTCCTTTGTTATTAATCAAGCCAGATTTCCCAATGGATTTTTACCATTTTCAGGCAATGAAATTTATAATCATGGCAAGGAAAAAAAACACAATGTGCAGTAAAAGCTTAAAGCCGACCGCAATTACCAATTAACACAAAACAAAGTAAAGTTTCCGGTTTCCACCAATCCAACAGGTTGGATTTCCTCAAGCTTACTCGAGTGCCTAATTCTCTCCATCTCCATACATTTTAACCGAGGGAAATTCCAGTCTCATAATTTAAGAATGTTTGTCTACATTCTTATTATTTTATCTGCATAGCTAAGCCAAGGCCATAAAAAAGAAAACAAAGTAAAACTTGTCTATATAATCTCCCAATCCGATTCACAAAATTCCATGTCTTGTGATTCAGATTTGTTGGTTTGAATGGATGGTCCAACACCATTTCCTTTCTCCTTAGTCGATTCTGCATGCTGTTCATTAATCCGCTTTGCTAACCTTGACTTGGAAGAAAAAGCCTCCTGAAACTTTTTCTGTTCCTGAAAATAACATATAATATCAGATACGAATAACAAAATGTAGGAAAAGCTGGTCTCTTGCACAGGTGGAACACAAATTTACCAGAAGAATGAATTTGGTGGAAGGGAGAGAGTTTCGTACCATGTACGACCTATGTTCTCCTGCTTCATTAGAGAGGGAATGAAGCTCGTTACTGTATACTATAATGCAGCTTTCTTCGAGCTTTACCTCATCAAAAGATGGAACAAGAACAGCTTCTAGTTCCATTTCTGAAACAGATTTATCGCTAGCCTCTTCTGCAACAACTCATTTACTTTAAGTATAAGAATAAAAAGTATTACTTTAACTAAAACATGGTGATTTTCTTCCTATGATTTCAGAACTGGATGCGACTGATTAAGTTAACATGGAAACTACCCTGATTCTCAGATAGTGATTGCTTGCATGGTTTTAAGGGTTTCTAAAGCAACATATAAGGCATCAACAAAGAGTATTAAAGAAAATAAATGACACATGGATATATCATACAAATGAAATACTTACCCATTAACTCTAATGAGGTGTCAGCTAGAGTAGAATCAATGTACTGAAGTTCATTCTTGCAGGCTTGAGCCAACATTACAGAATCAGATGGTATGATGCCTGAACAATCTGCCAAGGCACTCTCATCCTCTGTACTTTGCTCCAAAGATAAACCAAAATATACATTCTCAATAGATTTGACAGAAGAGGAATTAATCAGTTCCTTCTGATAGTGATTTCCATCAACACTTATGTTCGAATCTTTATAGGCTGTGAGACCAGCATTTTGCACTAGAGATGAGTTAATCTCTTCCACCAAATTGGTAGGAGATGAAGGGAGCTCCTCTTGCATTAGTTCTGTGCAGAATTGTTTAGATTCGACAGAAGAGGAATTAATCAGCTCCTTCTGAGAGTGATCTTCATCAACACTTATATTTGAATCTTCATAGGCTGTAACACCGGCATTTTGCACCAGAGACAAGTTAATCTCTTCCACTGAATTGGTAGGAGATGAAGGGAGCTCCTCTTGCATTAGTTCTGCACAGAATTGTTTACAGCCGACGGAAGGGGAATTAATCAGTTCTTTCTGAGAGTGATCTTCATCAACACTTATGTTTGAATCTTCATAGGCTGTGAAACCGGCATTTTGCACCAGAGACAAGTTAATCTCTTCCACTGAATTGGTAGGAGATGAAGGGAGCATCTCTTGCATTAGTTCTGTGCACAATTGTTTAGATTCAACGGAAGAGGAATTAATCAGTTCCTTCTTGGAGTGATCTTCATCAACACTTACGTTTGAATCTTCATAGCCTGTGACACCCACATTTTGCACCAGAGACAAGTTAATCTCTTCCACTGAATTGGTAGGAGATGAAGGGAGCACCTCTTGCACTAGTTCTGTGCACAATTGTTTAACATTGGCACCCACTGTCTGCAACTGGTTTTCAACATATTTCAATGTTAATGCCATCAAATTTTAAAAGAGATATTAGCAGCATTGGAAGAATTCGTTAAGAGACAGATATTCAAAGCACCAAAGATGAACTTTATTAATGTAAATAAAGCAGCAAAGTTATGCATCATATAAGTATCTCGTTTAAATATTGTAAGACGGCAATCTAGATAGTATTTTCAATTTGTTAAGAAAACACAACCACTTTAGAAGTTATTGTTCCATAAACTAGAGAATAGAATTGTACTGAAAATAAAATAATGGCCCAAAATTCATGCAGCAATAAATATAAGTCAAAATAATATAAAAGACAAGTCCAATGAGTATGGAAATTTTAAGAAGAAACAAGAGTCAGAAGATATGTTGTTCAATCACGAAAGTGACTGTCTTTTCTTCATAATAAAAAACATACCAAATGTTTCAAAGTCATAAAAAACCATTGACACAACAAAAGTGTTAATATTTTAATTTTAAGAGGGCAAAAGATGAATGTTAATCAATACCTGGCACACCATATCATCCACCTCCATGCACATAGATTCAAACTTCTTATAGATGTTGCCAACCCAGGCTATGCCTTTTGATTTGCTATCCATATTGAACAGACACAAGGAAGCTTTCGTTCACTTTTCAAATACAGCCACTTGGGTGTTAGATGAACTGCATAATTCAATAATTATATTAGTGAAGCCTTACATCCAAGTACAAATAAGGAATGTTCCATCAACTAGTCAAAACTTTATTCCCCATACAAAGATGCTACAATATCATATTTCCAGAAATGCTCGTGATCATAGTTCACATCTAGGACAGAGAATATAATTCAGCAAAAACAGTTTGAGATAACATAAACAAATTAAGATTTGGGGACCAACTAGTTAAAGAACATGTAGACAAGTCTACAAAATTGTGGTCTAGCAGTTGACAGCATCCAGAAATCGTTGTTCCAAGCAGCAACCTCTAGAACTGAATCAGACTATATGGTAATAGCGTTTTGAAATTTTTGAAGTTGATCTATAAGAAAACAGAAATTAAGAGAAAGAGTAAGGACTAATTACAGAATTGCATTTTAACTGTCAAAACTACTCCCTTCACATGCAGTGAATTCTTTATTCCCAATTTAAGTTTCCTAAATAGGTAAAGGTCTATTCAACAGTCAAATACACAGGAACATCTTAAAAGATTATAACAACTCAAGAGTCAAGACTGAACCCCAAGTACCCAACAGATCAAAATTTTATATAAATTGCAATGCAGACAGAATTTGTTAAAATTTTAAGTGCTAATCTCAATTTGACCATCACAACTTCTAAATTTAACCCAAAAAAAAAATGAAACAAGCAATAACCAGAAACCAGCGATTGCCCAAGTCCAAGAGAAACAAGTCTTCTTCACAGCCAAAACAGAAAAACTAATAAACAAACACCAACTTAAGCCAAAGCAACAGAATTTCATAACCTAAAAAAGAAAAAAAAAAAAAAAACACTCATATGATCAGCATGCAGAAACAGAAAAAAACCCAGATGATCAACAAGTACAAACATTATTATTAGTAAACTGTTAAGTTGTTAGCAGATTAAAGTAAATGACCCAAAGTTGTAACTTCAGGCTGGGAAAAAACTTGACATGAACAAAGGAAGAAACCTTAGCTAAATTAAAAGAAAATTAGATTAGAAATTTTTTTGAACAGACTTACAGGTTTTTCTCAAGCATCGAAAAGCATAAAAAAATCAAAGAGGGGAAGATTATGAATTAAACCCTTGTTCAGTTACTCCAAACTTCAACTACAAGTAGGCAAGCAGAACAAGGAAATTAAAAAGGAAATATTTCTCAAAAAAAAAAAAAAAAAAAAGGAAATACGGCTAACAACAGAAAATTATTGTACTAGTAAAACATGTAACATAATGAATTGATTAAAAGAGGAAGGGAAATACTTGGACGGTCAAGGACAGGAAGGTCCAGACGAACAGTGAGAGAGAAATAGAAAAAAAGGAAGGACAGACTTGGAAAAGTGAAAAGAGTACTTTTTTCTGCTTGGTTGTGAGAATTTGGGAAAAACGTGTTTTTTTGTGATTGGCCGCACTTGATTCTTTCCCTAACGTGACAAAGATTTTACTCTAACCATGTACTAGGTTTATGGTATGAACCTTTTGAGACGGACTCTCCTTTTCTTCCCTTTTTCATTTTAATTTTTCTTTTATGAATTTTTTTAGCTTATATTTTGAATTATTATTTCATACATCATCAATAATTTTTTAAATTTTATAAAAGTTATTAAAAATTATTTTTATTACATTATTATTTATTATATTTAAATATATTATAAAAAATATATTAATTATTAAGATCCATTTGAAATTTTGATTGAATAACTTTTATTATATTAAAAAAAAACGTTTTACAATTAAATCTTACCTCATCAAATGATATATTTTATTATTGAACCGTTTAGTCATAAAATGTATGTTTCGCGAGATGTGAATCCTTTTATTAAAATTTCAACTAAACTCTAATTCAATTTATAATACATATATATATATATATATCAATCATATAATCCAAATGTGATTTTTCCTGGTCAAGTTAAAGCATTTCAAAGGTTGTTAGTTAGGTGGTATGATTGTCCTAGAAACTCAATCATAAGTAACTTTTCTTTTTCTTTTTCATGTTTTAAACAAGCAATCATGAGCTTAGGTAAATTATTTATGAAGTTTTCCCTTTCTTGGGGTAATACTAAAATGGTTGTAGGTAGCAAATTTTTTTTTTTAATAAATCAAATTCCTACAGGCATGGCACAATTGGTAAAGCAATACTTGAATCCAAAACAATCCAATACTTATGAATCAGCAAGGCCAATTGTGTATTGATTGTGAAGACCATTTTTCAATTTTTTTGGTACATAGAATGACAACTTCTAATTAAGAAAATTAGTAATCCTAAAGAATTCTTTCTAACAATATGACTCAGATGTCCAAATTATTCAAGAAATGATTACATGCAAATGGGGCTGTGAAATGTCACCTATCCCAAAATATGAAACAAATATGAAGGAAATTTCCATCATTGTTCATTAGTATAAAGGGTGTCTTTCCTCAGATTTCATAGATGTGAGACCACATAAAAGAATCCCTTTTAATAAACCTATCTCAATCAAACAAGCAGAGAAAAAAAATATATGGATTTTTAGTTAAAACTAAAGTGGCAATATGGTGGGCTCAAAATTGATCATTTGGGTAAAGGCTTAAAAATATTTACTCATTGAATACCAGTATGGGTTTTAGGCACCAAATAAACCTAAAATTGTCATTTGGAATGGTTTATAAGCTCATCTTGGTGGCTGTATTTTGTTCAATTCCAACTGTTTTAAAGATCTTTAATGATAGTTTTACAATGCAAAACTAGAATCTTTATTAACAGAGATGTGGTGGGACACTGAAAAAAAAAAAAAAAAGGAAAAAATTATTGTTATCTTTTTTTTTTTTACCAAAGAAACTATAATTTAGAGAGACAAAATTTCCGTCAAGTTTTTTAAATAAAATTTGTGAAATTTTTTCTTAAAAATGATTTAATAAAAATTTTAAATTGATAAATTAATAGAGTTCAACATGAAGATTAAGAATATGTAAAAAATTATTAAAATATTATTTATAATTTAAATTTGATCGATATTTATTTAACGGTAAAAATTTTATCAATATTTTACTAAAAATGTCTATTTAAAAATATACATAAAAATTTATTAAATTTTTATCAAATTTTGTATACTTCATTAAAATAACAAGATCTTTCAATCTATATTTTTATTTTTGTTTTTATTTTTTATTTAATCATTTTTAATAAAAAATTTTACCTAAAGAAATTTATTTAAGTCTTTCTCAATTTAGAGATAAAAAAGATTATAAATTGTAAGATTTAAATTTTAAATATATTAAATATCGATTTTTAAGAGTAATTATACGAAACATCAAATTAAATAAAAAATTTTATAATAGTAACTAATAATTGTTTTGTCCAAGTTGGTTGACCCTTCCACACGCGCAAAATGCACAATTTATGCAAGCCTTGTAACATTGCAGCACATGGCTACTCTGAGTAATTAATTTCATTCAAGCAATAAAGATATATTTATTTAAGTTATTTAATGTGATTTATTTCATGTTCAACTATACAAATCAGTGTGAAGAAAGGAGAAAATAAAAATCTTGAAGTGTGTAATTACATGCCATTAAGGGGAAAGTTTCAGCATTTACCCAATTTCTGGATTATTTTCTTCTGTACTTTTGTTGATCATGAATCATGATATACAATTGTTTTATATGCTAATTACTGCACAAGAAAATGCATTCATTCACAAGTTGCTGAATTCTTCCATCTATATGGGGAAAGCCTTCGATCATCTTTCCCATCATTTGCAATAATTACATGCCATTGCAAAAGAATTGCACTCCAATTTGAAGCACAAAAATTGATCATAAAAGTGTTGCAGAAATATTTTAGTAAGGCAAGCTTTTAGAGCTTGTACTGAGGAACAAGGACTTGACGTTAGAAGAATCACCGGTAGCATTGGCTCGTCGGGTGATCATTTCCATGTTCTTATGAAGACTTTGCTTCACCAGATTCTTCATCATTTTCTTTCCTTCCACAGCCTCCCTCGGATGCAGAGGTGAACCGATTGCAACCCTTCCTGTTTGTGGTCCAGAATGCGGCCCCATTTTTGTTTGCCTTTCATCTTTAAACCATTGTAACAATTTCATTGCTCTCTTTTGAGCTAAAGAGCTCCCAAGCAAGGACACTTCAAGAAGTACAGGAACAATTCCTGCCTTTGACATTTTATCCCTTTGTTTGGAGCTTTGATGAGCTAAAATCATTACAATATAGGCTGATAATTCTTGACATTTGGGTTTATCCTCCCATGTTAGAATCTCAATCAAGCTCTCTGGTACCATTGAACTATCTTCCATAGCCTTTTTTCCCATTAAAGTCACCACCAAGTGACCTAGTGCTGCAAGGGCTTTTTCTGATAGTTCTTTGAATGAAGATAGCTTCAAGAGAGTGTGCACTACTCCATTAGATACCAAAGGTCCAGCATTTTCTAAAACAGCAGACAGGTTGTATAAAACACCTAAACAGGACTCCTTAGTTTCAAGGCTGGAGGCTGACTCAAGAATTCCAATGAGAAATTGGAGGATCTCAGATGTGGCTAGTGAGAAATAGGTATTTGACATAGAAGACAATGATAATAACAGTTCTGCAAATTCATGCCTCGTTTGTTCGTCTACAACGTCAATGTCTTTTGGTAACTTTGAGGATATTCCAGCCTCTAGCATTAGAGCCTTGTTTCTGAAGCAAAGTCAAAGACAAGAGGAGAAAAAAAATTAGGAAGAAAAGCACAAACTGATTAGACTAAGGTTTGACAAAAGCAAAACCAACCCAAAAGTTGAAGTCAACAATGACATCGAAACTTTATTTAATACAAGAAAGGACAATAATTTTATGGGTAGATGAGATGATAAACCAAAAGAGCTCCATAATTGGTTAAACTAGGACTCTCAAATAGAAACAATGTGGAAGCAGAGCTAACCAGTCAATAAAATAAACAACCAATAAAACAGAGAAGTCAATGATAATCTCAGATTTAGATCAGGGTAGGAAGGTGAAGGTCAAGAATACTGATTATTTTTCTTAATTGTTCAGAATAATATCTTATGGAATCTGATCAACTACACTGTATCCCGTTGGTTAGCAAAACATTGAGTCTCTGATAACATAATTATTGCCCTTTCAACTCCTACCACCATGGGAACCTGGTGGACAGGGACCGCACCTCGCAGCCACTGGATTTCAGGATCATTAAAATCATTTGCTTTTTTACAGTATTAATGCTTCCAACTCATGCTCACATCTGTAAATTTCATTTCATTTTCATTGCTATTAATGTTTAAAAGTTCCAGATGGCTAGAGTTATGCTCTATTGCACATGGCAAGTCTCAACATCTGAGATGCAAATGGGTCAATTCATGGAAGGGTTTGACACCTAGTGTTGCAACCAAACAATATTTAAAGCCATTTAACAGTGAACAACTCTGAATCTATAAAGATTAATTGTTCTGTTTTGATTATATATCACCAAAGGCAAAGCAGCTGGGAATCTGGGGACCCAAATTTCCCGTCTGTTGAACAACCTAAATTGGGCAGAAGACCTACCACGTGAGGTACCCCAACCTTAAAAGGTCAAATATTTCTGGTTCCCCTAAAAGGGCTCCACTCAAAATCATTTTCTTTATTCCAATTGGGGAAATTAATTTAGAAATAAAAAAGTTTCCATTGATTAGAAATAGGTAAGCTAAATAAACTGAAGTTTAGACTATGATTAATACACAGTATAATAGATTATGAATTTGATCAACCATTTATGGGACCCCTTATCCCTATCCTGATGAAATGAATGTGACCTATGCTTATTGAGATGGTACCAAAAACAGAGCTCCATTGTTTCAAACTTTGTTGAAAAAAGTTGAATTCTAGCAGCCTTATGAACAACTTTCTTTTCTTATTGCAGCATATTTTTCTGACAAAAATAAAAAAATACAACTTCCAGGACAAGAACAGGAGTCCTTTCCAGTTTCCCCTCTCCGGTACCATCCCTCTAATTTAATTTCTAACCCAAGATATATTTACTTCATACCATGTAAATTCAATCATTTATGTTTATATTAAAAGATCCAACAATAAGAATTATATCTGCTAACTAAAAACATGAAAGCTGACCGTATTTTACATAATTGCAAAATACAATTAAAACGGATGCCATGAATTCTACCCTTTTTCATTGAATCAAAATAACAATAAATAAATAAATAAATAGTGAAATTAATATAGAAAACTTACGTAAAAGTTCCATTAGCAAGCTCGATCAAGGCCTTGATGGCGGCTCGACGGCGGCCAACCACCTCAGTAGCCACCATGGACACAAGCATATGTATAACGCCAAGCTCAGCCATCACCTTCCTTGCCTTAACGTCTTCTTTGGCGAGTTTCTCAATCACCTTAGCAGCCATCTCCTTCTCTTCCCAGCTCCCAAAGTGAAGCCTCTTCACAGATTTTTGCAAAACCACGGAACCATCCAGCAGCTCGCTCTCTTTCTCCATAACCTCTTCCGCTTTATGATCAGTATTATTTTTTATTCTTAACTTGTTTGAATGATCAGATGATGAGCCGCATCGTTTCCTTGCTGCTTTGGATTGCAAAAACCTGCGGATTCTAGCAAAGAACTTAAACTTTCTATAAGAAAGTGACCGAATAGAAGAAGAAGTAGACATGTTTTGAGTTTGAGAGGAAGACATATGGTTAAAGAATCGAAATTGAAAGAACTGTTTTAGGGGTTCATTTGTTTATATAAAACTATTAAAACGTTAAGTCTAAGACTTGGATTAATTTTTTTATAGAGAAAAAGAACGAGGAGAGATGAGAATATGTAAGGATGAGTAAGAGACAAGAGACAAGGCACTCTATCAGAAAAGGCAGGGGAGGGAGCATAAATCACATGCAAAGGGAACAGTGTTGTCTCTTTTAACCTTCTTAGGCCCTGACTGACATTTAAGACAACATGATTTCTCCGCTTAATTTGGGTTTTATGTTTACTTCCCATATTGCCCCGTTGCTTAACAGTTTAATTTGCAGAAATGGAAAGAAATTTATGTGAGAAATTGAGGGTTAATAGTCTAATTACGGCCACGGATTTGTCCCGAGCTGGTACATTCTTGGAAGATTCTTTCATGTATGAAAATCATAAAATCATAGATTTCCGGACAAGATTACATCAAGTTTTGAGAAACTTAATCTGGGTTTTGATGCAAGCCATTGTTTAAGTTATGGGGGATTCAGGGAGCAACAGCTGGTTCATATTATCATATATTTTACATAGACCTGGTATTCATGCTAACTGCAAATAATTAAAAACTTTTAAAGCTATACCGCTGTAGAAGAAAATTGATCAGAATATCTGATCCACATCAATAAATTTGATATTTTTACACGTGCGCACACACACACATATATATATATATATAATTGGTTTCAGAATTTTTCAATGCAATTAAGCTATGATCTGACACAAAATTAAATATTTTGTTTTTCTTAATCATATAAGCTTTTTTCTTTTAAGGTGACAGGTTTAGTTTATTTAATTACATTCAGGTGTGGCTTGGCGCTGTTTCAGAATCCCATTTCTGCAGTGGATCCCTATGGCTTTGGTACCATAAATAAGAGGTTAATTTGCTACAAATGTAAAATCTTAAAATACTTACCTAATTTCACCACAAATTAATTAGGTAATTGTTTCTGCTGGTTAGCCATATATAGCCACCCACATGGTGTGACTTCATGTTCAAGGTACATTTATGTGATTCATCACCCTTAAATTCAAATTGTAAGTTGGCTTAAGAATTCTAATGAACTTTTCAAAGGTATGTTAAGATCTCACAGTACAATTCAACAAATTAAGCCAGATTTTTTTTTTTTGTTATCATTTTGGTTTGTTCTTGTTAAAAAAATCAAAAGCAAAATTCATGTGATCAATCTAGAACAATATATAAAACAAAGAAGCTACGAAACAAAGTCAAGAACACAGTTATGGAAACGTACCGAAAAAGAGCAAAATAATAGAATACC